>NC_090265.1:648341913-649026079 GCF_040414725.1 Anabrus simplex | reverse complement strand
TTTCTTTCAATAAAAAAATGTAATAAAATAAAACTATGTCGAGCGCAGTATAAATCAAACCGGAATATCTTGAAAAGGTCAGTTTTTGTTGCGGTTATAGAGTTTTATTTTAAATAATTTATCCCAGTCAGCACTTCACTGGGTAGTGGAGAAGAGCTTCATAATCACAACCGACGTCAATGCTCCCTCGCTTCCCTACAAAGCGTGTTCGCTCTCTCGCTTCACTGTGACGTTAGCTGCCCGCATTTACGTCACGCCAGCCCGGTCGCACTGGGCTAGCCTCAACGGGTGCCCAGCTGAACACCTCTGGTATATACTGCAAGTAATGCTTTGCGGGCGTAGGATGTTGTAGGAGCAAACTCCTACAGCTTCACTCTGTAACCTTCAGCACTAACTGAAGCAACGAATTTAGTCACGGATGAAAACAAACCTGAACGCTCACCCAAGATAAAATAGTAAACATTACTTCAATTTTAAAGGAATTTTGAAACTAATTTGACTGCTGTTTTAGCTGTTTTAGTAAAGCAGTGCTTCATTTGCTTCGACCAGTGCATGCCCCTGGAAAGTGAGGACGTTTAGAAGTCTGGAACTGACTCCAGATATAGGTTATAAGAACAATACAAAGATGATCATCACTCTTAAAATGTTTAGTGAAAAATACCTTCTGTCGGTGAAGAGAGTTAATCATTTTCACCATTCTGGCGTATGCAACGATATTACCTCCATCCAGCACTGTTGCCGGTGAATATGGAGAATCTAACAACCTTTGATTCTACTGTATATGCTCCATTGTAGGGATATGATTCGGTAAAGATGGAATTCCGCATGCTTGGTTCTTTATCAATAGAATGTCGTTAATTCAGCAAGGTGAGATTGCAATAATTACGACTGTCGACCTTGTGCAAGTTTATGTACATTTCAAATTTCAAGTTACTTTTCACATAGTAATTTCGGCTGTCGAAGACAAGCGTACATACAATATTGTTTTTCTATTTAGCTATATATGGTTCTTCTGAGGCGACTGATTAATTAATCTTAGTTTCGTAAAGATTTGTTGTATTAAGCTTCAAAACAGCAAAGAATGGAGACCTATTTCAGTTGTTCGTCAGCTGCTGAACAGAAAATCACATTACGAGATCTGTTGGAAATTCAATAGGCACGGCAACACAGGCTAGAAAGGTAATTTCTTAATTCTACTTTTATTCATACTATGATTAACGCTCGGTATTTAAGGAGAAAACGTTAACTTCCTTGACAGAGTGAGTAATTCGAGGAACCTGCCAGTATGAAACAGTAGGAAAACTATTTTAGTAATTTATTAGATTTCACAGGATATATATAGTGAAGCATTCTTCCAACTTTCTAAATAAGAGCCATTGTCCCAGCCTCCCTGGCTGACTCATTTTCAACAACACCTGATAACAGATAACTTCCTCTCTCACATAAACCAAGTACAGTCTGTGCGAGATACAACGAGGAAAGGAACGTGGTTTCCATGTCTAAGCTCGACAAGTTGTTCCCAACGACCGATAAGAATTTCGCAAGCAAGCTAATCTGCTTCAAACTTCTTCCTGTGCGTTAGTTTTGTATTAGAATGAAAATAGTAAAGCAAAGCTTTCTCCGCATTAGGCCATTAAGGCCCTTGGAGGAGCGGACGATAAAGGCTTCCCGTAACCTCGGCACTAAGTTACTGTAGTTCTCTGCCCGGCCAACTTTGTACTCAGGAATTAACCTGGTACTCTTTTCTAATGCAGACTTGGTGAATTTTTCGTCGCCCTGTCGAGGAATCGACCCCCCCCCCTCCTGCCCCGGTAGCCGAATACGCCTTTGCCCCATCAGCTAGGCAGCCCTCATGAACACTACTATATGAATGAAATTAGAATAATGGCTGTGTGGAATCCGAAGTGCTCCGTTGGAATTAGTGGTCACTTTATTACATAGTTTTTATTGATAGGAGTCCGACTCGTTGGCTGAATGGTCAGTGTACTGGCCTTCGGTTCAGAGGGTCCCGGGTTCGATTCCCGGCCGGGTCGGGGATTTTAACCTTCATTGGTTAATTCCAATGGCCCGGGGGCTGGGTGTTTGTGATGTCCCCAACATCCCTACAACTCACACACCACATATAACACTATCCTCCACCACAATAACACGCAGTTACCTACACATGGCAGATGCCGCCCACCCTCATCGGAGGGTCTGCCTTACAAGGGCTGCACTCGGCTAGAAATAGCCACACGAAATTAAATTATTATTGATAGGAATACCTATTAGAAGAAATAGTATGCAGTGAGATTGAGTAGTGCTGACTTTATTGGTGTT
The DNA here is from genome assembly GCF_040414725.1 of Anabrus simplex. Taxonomy (NCBI): domain Eukaryota; kingdom Metazoa; phylum Arthropoda; class Insecta; order Orthoptera; family Tettigoniidae; genus Anabrus; species Anabrus simplex. The sequence continues at coordinate 649,023,760 of NC_090265.1, read as the reverse complement.
GTTTTCCTCTTTCTCTCTTTTACAATCGGATAATTTACCGTGACCTAAACAATTTTACTAAGGACTAAATTCCTACATTTGACATTTTCAAGATAATAATAATAATAATAATAATAATAATAATAATAATAATAATAATAATAATAATAATAATAATAATGTTCAGTCCGTCAGCGATTCCGCTGGTGGGATCCTCAACAGCTCTACCATCAGCTGTCATAGATGGCCTAGGCATCACTAAGGGGCGTACTAGGGAAAATGAGGAGTGAGGTAGTTTCCCGTTGCTTTCCTCACCGAGCCAGAAGTTGCTATTACATATCAGTCTGCCAAGCCCACTGAAATGCATGCACCAACCGACCCTATGAGCAACATTTTCACACCATTCATAGCAGGGACTGGCTACAATAATAATAATAATAATAATAATAATAATAATAATAATAATAATAATAATAATAATAATAATAATAATAATAATAATGCTGGTGGGAATGGGTCTATCTACGATAGTCAAAGATGAATTTAAAACTTTAAAATAAAGGTTATATTTCTTTTCAGAACTTAAATTTTAACAAAATTCTTCACTGGGTGAAAGAACAAGATTTCAGGTAAAGAGCAATTTTGGTATAAAACAGAAAAACCAAGAATTGGTAATTTACAATTTTGAGCTTCAAGCTCATAATTTACAAAGGTCCCAACATCGCTAATGTTGCGTTTAGTTAGATAAACAAGGAGAGATGTTGTATACAAGGAAGTTGGTATACAGTGACACAACATAAAGTTTATTGTTTCAATGATTTGATACAATATATATAAGAAATAAAACTGAATTCTTCTTGAAACTTGTTTGAATGCACGCAGTTAATGTTGAAATTAAATCTTAGATTGAATGTCTGTTGCATATGTACAATTATACAATACGAGAGTTCTGTATACACTTAGTTCTATCTTGAGGAGATAGTCTGGTTCACTAATAAATTGTCCTGATAGTCGAAAACTATCTTCTGTAAAATTACAAGCGTAACTTGTAGAGAGAGGCAGAATGCTGGTACTAGGTTTATACTTGCAAGGAACTTGCATTAATTTATTCAAATACCAGAATGCTAAGGTGGACGTCGGAGCACTAGTGAGGACTAAAGGGAGTAGCAGAATGCTATACTCGGGGCTCGACGTGGCTACGGGGATCAGGATAATGAGGCAATGTTCAGAGGTGAAACCTCACGGCCAGCAATTTGTCCACCTGTTCAAAACACGTTTTTAAGTGGAATGCCTCCGTGTCTGACTTGCGGTGTGGTCTGGTCGTGGAACATTGGGGTAGTCCTGGAGAGGCTCGGAACGAAGCTCCTTATATACCGCTGGCTGACGTCATCGGTGAGCGTGCCAGGCGCAGTGACACTTCGTAGCTGCTAGAAACTTCGGTGCTACGGCGGGTTGCGGAGCTTGTAGGCGCAGAGCTTGCGATGCGGAGGACACACACAACAAGAGATATCTCCCAAAACGCAATTTTCAAGAGCACTTTGCTCCAATGGTTACAATTTACGGTCTTCCAAAGGCACCACTCAATATTACACAACTATCTATTACATTACCAGAAGAGAGCTTACATGCTCTACAACTTCTACACGCTCCCGAACTCTTACGGCCTACTCAAGGCAACCATCAACTATTACAAGACGGAAGAGAGCGTCTCTCCTCAATAAAATTACACTTTCAGGCCTCTCTAAACACAACCTACAAATTACGATACCATATTAATTACTTTTTAGTTTATAAAGGGGTATCTAGTATCCATTCTACTGGGCCTTCGTGAAAAAGAACAGGATAACTTACTGGCCCAAACTCAAAAATGTATGGAGGCGTAAACTTGCGCTCCTTGAAAACCTCGGTTAAAACCCTACTTGGGCATGCGCCCCGATGATGCAGAGGCTAATCCCAAACTACTGAGGTGACTAGATGGAGAAGTTAATTTATAATTTACAAGAGATAAGCAGTTACAAAATCGTAGTCACCTCAAGATTAATTGAAGGAGGAATTCGAGAGGGTAACACACTCTCTACCCCCGATTTACAGTTTAAGTCATCAGGACTTACATGAAATTTTACACGAGAAGGAAGAAAGTTAACATTTTAGGAAATTGGTGTTACATATTTAAAAATTGGAACCTTCCCCTCGAGTTCGGCTTGCGGAGATAACTACAGAGATAGAAAACTGGTGGCCATTACCTGGGCTGATATTCTGCCTGCCGAAGAATGAGGCACCCCGCCTCCTCTCTTAACACACAGACTCAGTAATTCGACGATCAATAAGACAAGTTAACTCGAAAAAGTGACAGCTTTTATACCCAAGAGGAAGTTTCGAGAAGGCTCTGGACTAAATCCGGACACACCCTCTCATTTTATTGGACGGAAAAAAGGTTAAAAGAAGCCTACGATTGGCTGAAAAATAAATGCACAAAATTTCTGATTGGCCAGACTCCAAAGCTGGCGGGATGAGAAGGAAGTGTTGCAAACCTTGAAGTATCAAAAATAATGAAAGTTAATTCTGTTGAGAAAACCTATAAACACAAAGCTTCTTTAAATTTCTAGTTATTCCAGTTTGCACCAGAGTGCATGACCTCAGTTCTTTAATAGAGACATCTATGGAGAAAAGTTCAAATTTCTTGAAATAGTTGTTGCAACCAGTGATACATCAAAACAAAACAAAGAAATCCAGTCAGTTTAGGAAACTTTAAAATAACATATTACTTTATCACTTTAGTTGTGACATCTGTTGCACTAGGTGTTTAAAGTTTTGTATGTTAGATAGCGTTCTTCTAGGAGATTTATTTAAATGCACAGGGATGAGGTGTACCTCTATTATTATTATTATTACACGTATGGCCCCCTAAGTGGACCACATGAAGCGTCTGCTTGATGTGAGATTATCTCAGGCGCCACACTTCTTTATTCTTCTCCTCACTGTACGCTTTCTTCCTTTCTTGAGACCAAGTTGTTCCATTTCCTTGATATCTCCGCTCACTTTTCACCTGTGTGCTTTGTGTTTGAATGTTTCTCTGTCTTGAATGTCTAAGTCTGTTATGCCAGCGTCATTCAAGAGTTCTTTGACTTCGGTGACCCCACTTCATATTCTTGAAACTTCCTGTGAACTCCATGATCTGTTGAGTCAGTTGGGGTCCGGCATTCTCTTGATATACCCGTAGAATTTCAGTAGTGTTTCATCATGTCGTGTATTATGTTCGATATCTGTTCCATCTCTTGTGTAATCCACAGCCTGTTTTTCTTCTGTCTTATTGGGTCCTAGAATTTTTCTGGTGATTCGTCCTTGCTTCGTCCTTATAGTCGTTTGAATGGTTTCTAGTTCACCTATCCGACTCATGATCAATATAACTTATGTGTATACAGTTTCTGCCAGACAACTGATGTCTATTCCTTTGGCCTTCCTTCCTAACCTGATAGGTATATGCGAGCCCTGTGTCTTTAGTCCTTTTTTCTATTCCCTGATTGTTCTATCAAGTATTGAAATGAAATGACGTATGGCTTTTAGTGCCGGAAGTGTCCGAGAACATGCTCAGCTCGCCAGGTGCAGGTCTTTTGATATGACTCCTGTAGGCGACCTGCGCGTCGTGATGAGGATGAAATGATGATGAAGACGACACATACGCTCCGACCCCGTGCCAGCGGAATTAACCGATGATAGTTAAAATTCCCGACCCTGCCGAGAATCGAACCCGGGACCCCTATCTAGTATTCGGTTGAATAGTGGTAACGCCTTTCTGACTTCCGTTCTTATTTCGAAGGGTTCTGATAATTTTCCTATGTATTAAGTTTTGGATCTGGTGTCTATTAGAGTCTTTTTAATTATTGTAGTATTACATCGAACGAGTTGGACGTGCGGTAAGAGTCAGTTTGCCGTTAGTTTGCATTCGGGAGATGGTGGGTTCGAAACCAACCGTCGGCAGCTCTGAATTTGGTTTTCCGTGGTTCCCCACGTTTACACCAGTTCTAGCTTAATTAAGGCCACGGACGCTACCTTTCCAATCCTAGCCCTTTACCATTCCCGTGTCGCTGAAAATCTTGGATGTGTTAGTGCGACGTTAAACCACTAGAAAAATTATTATTATTATTATTATTATTATTATTATTATTATTATTATTTTGTTGTTGTTGTTGTTGTTGTTTCGGCCAGCTATGTGGGACTTATGGAATAAAGAAAGTAGAACTGGCTGAGTCACCGAATAGGATGCGTCTGGATGTGTTATGGGAGGTTGACGATATTTGAGTAAGTGAGATAACGAGGAAGAGATACGAGATTCAAGCGTTTTTAACACGTGTTAAAAAAAAAGGGAAGGATAAGCTATGGGGTAAGACTGTTCATCAGGAATTCTGTTGCTTGCAATATAGTTTCTGTGCGAATGATGTGGGTAGATTTAGCACTTGGAGGAATTGGGACCAGAATCGTCTCAGTCTATTCACTATGCGGGGGTGATGTTCAGAAGTTTTATGAAGCACTGAGTGACATCATAGTCAGCGTCGACACCAAGGATAGAATTTCAATGCGAGAGTTAGAAATAGAACTGAAGGACACAAGAGTGTGATTGGTAAATGTGGAGACGATACGGAAGCTAATAGGAATGGGAAGCGTTTACTGGACTTCTGTGCTAGTATGGGATTAGTATAAGGCTATTCACCGCTACACATGGGAGGGCAGGGGCACCAGAGATCCATAACAGACTTTATTCTAAACGACTTCGAATTCAGGACATCTGTTAGGAATTGAGGGTACTCCGGATACTTTATGAAGATACAGACCACGATCTGATCTATAGTGAACTAAGTCACTCTAGGCCTAGCGTAAAGAAAATGAAATCTGTCTGCAGACAAATAAGGGTATTTTTTCTTTTAACTATTTGCTTTACGTCGCACCGACACCGATAGATTTTATGGAGACGATGGGATAGAAAAGAGTTAGGAGTGAGAAGGAAATGACCGTGAATGAAAAAGGGAAACAACCGAAAAGCGTCTTCAGGGCTGCTTACAGTGGGGTTCAAATCCTTTATCTCCCGAATGCAAGCTCACAGCTGCGCGACCCTAACCGCACGGCCAACTTACTCGGTAAGGTAGAAAATCTCTAGGACCGAGGAAGTTAGACAGAAGTACATGGAAAAAATAGTGAAAGGTTTCAAACATTAGACAACAAGCAGCTTAAGGATATAGAAAGAGAATGGGTGGCAGATTGAACCATATCGTAATATGCTTCAATATATTCAAAAAACACTGTGGCATAATTTTATTTAGCGCGTCATAGAGTCGCAGGGAGTGAAGGAAGGAGCCCTGGATGGCCGTGCTATAGGCCATAAGAACCCCATATTGCTCCGGAAGGAACGAATTCCTCGAGTTGGAATTGAACCGCAAGCTGTGATTTCATTCATTTAGATCGCTAATAGAACACTAAGCCCAAGGGCAGCAACCGAGAGGGAGTGAGATTTAAACGAGGGGATCTACAGAACAATTGTCACAGTTTGACAAACCTCTCATCCCCAGGGCTGGAGTCATCTGAATTTAAGTCAGTAAATCCGCCACTATGCTAAATTCCACATATCTGACACCACACATAGTTAAGAACAGAATTATCGAATGATAGGATATTAAGTACCATACACATTTATAACGTGTACGCGGATCACGGTAGTAACGTGTGCGGACCGTGTAAATATAACCGCTGTCAAGGACTGATTTCAACCGGACTAAATCCCGTAATTAGATGCCACACAGATTGGGTCTAATATTTGCGCGGAGACTATAGTCAATGGTAGCCTAACACTAAGGTTGAAATCTTGTGTACGATCACGCTCAGTGGTGAAGTAGATGTTCTGAAGTAACTTCGCAAATTCCAGACACGACCAGGATCAAGCAGACGACTACGAAGATGTATCCAGGACTCGAGACGAGGACCTTCATCCCTGTGCTGACTGCTGTCATTATGGGCTAGGCACGGTCATGTGAATCTTCGCTGATGGAGAGATGGCTGCTGTGTTAAGTCCTTTTGTTCTATAAGCATGTAAAGTAATACTTGATGCACTAGTTCCTAGTTCATTCTTAAATAACTTAATGGTTAAATATAAGCCAGTGCGGCATTTGCTTTGCTCAGTTTTAGTGAGATTAAATACGTTCAAGGCTGTATGCATGTTTAGGCCCCGAGCTAATTGTTATATATAAATTAGATGGGAACAAGGGACATACTAGGTTAGATATGTGCAGTAGTTATTAGTATTTTATTCCTGTATGAGTTGATTTTTTATAGAGATGTTGGGCAGATTCTTCGTAATACCAAATGGGCTGCGCGCTGTCAGCGTCACAATTTTATTCGGAGTAGATTAGAGACAGCATAAGGTCAGGACGTTTTCTATGCATGACGCATGCATTTCCAATTGCAAGGAGATGTGATGGTAGAGTTATATTCAACGTTGAATATAGAACAGGGTCTTCAACTTTGCCGGCAGGCAAGTTCATGAATGTAACGGTTATCGAACCAAGGAACTTTTATGTGTGAGGCTAGAATTGCCGTGAGATGTTGACGGGGCTGAAATGACAAGAGAAAGGCTAGAAAGCCATGGTGTTTTACTGGGAGTCCTGATTTATGTATGTATTGATAAGTCAGCCTGTTATTATGCGCGTGAATGTGTGGGCTGTGTGTTATTTTTGTCACAGATAATTTTGTGCCACTGTGCAGAAACAAGGTAGTCTCCCAGGTAGAGAAAGCCCGAGTCAGCTGTAGGCTGTGCGCCGAGCTTAGAATGAGTGAAAGCATTTGCAGTAACAGTCTTGAGTAAGCAAGCAGAGGGAACGGATGTGCTGAATGAGTGCTGCGGAATGGGGAACACTTTGCAACAATATAGATCTGCGATAGGAAGTTGGCAGTGCAGATGGAAGAGTAATGAGGTGAAGGATAAGAAGACGAATGATACGAAAGAGGGGTTAATGGCAGCGCTGCTTGTCGCAGTGGTGGTAGCAGTGTTGCTAATGATAGGGGGAGTGGAGACGAATCCAGGACCGGGTCCAGGTCATATGGGCGCTCTTGGATGGGAAGAAATTGAGGCAATACAATAGCTGGTGAAGAAGGCTTGTCAGGCAGATCAAGTAAGGGAACTGATAACGAACCAGGCTGAGGACATTAAGCAGTACATCAAGGAGGAGATGAAAGAACTAAAGGGGAAGGTGGAAAACAACAGAGAAGAGGTAGAAATATTACGGAAGATCAAAAACCTGGAAGAGGAGCTGGTAAAGGTGAAGATGGAAAGAATTAATGATGACCAGGAAAGAAGAAGGAAAAACATCTTTATTTATGGTATTCAAGAAGGGGTCAGAGAAAATAAAGTGGATTTAGTGTATAACGTGGTGGATGTGGTGCAAAACAAATTGAAGATCAACTTTAGCGAGGTTGACATTGATGATGTGTATAGAGTGGGGAGAAGGAAGGGCAATAGGCCCATTAAAGTGTCGCTCTTATCCACCCTGAAGGCGGATATTGTGTTAAGGAACGCAGGAAATTTAAAAGGGGAGGAAGTGTGGTTGAAGAGTGATATTGGTAGCGAAGCAAGTAAAGAGCTGAGAATTTTAAGGAAACATCTTTGGGTAGCGAGAAAACAAGGCCTAAGAGCACACATTAGAGGTCGGCAGTTGGTAGTTGGAAACGGCAGGTGGTCACGTGTGTGGGGCGTGAACAAGGTTCAGGAAATGGATGACAAACATCAGCAGGTTGGCGAACAATCGGCGGGTGAACGTGGAAGGAATGTCGAAGCAAGTGCTGAGTGTGTTGACATAGTAGTGAATAATCATGACGAAATAACCGAAGTCCAGTGTCCAGAGGAGGAAGGAGTATTGGGAAGATCGTCGAGGGAGGAGGGATTGGTGCTGTCACATGGAAGCGGAGCAGTGGAATAAGAAGAAAGAAGACGCCGAGAAGGTCTGGGTAGGGGAAGGAGCCTAAGTTTAAAAGTCTTGTGAGGTAAGAAAAACAAAGGTCAGGACGATAAGGCTGGTAAGGAGAGCACCAAAATAAATATAAAGGAAGAAGGGGGAGCAGAAGAGAAGGAGCGGGGGTAACGAGAAGTAGAACGATCAACACATCAGAAGGAAATACATTTAAAGGAGGAAGGGAAGTGGATGGAGAGGGGAATAAATAGCTATATTGGAAAATAGGATTTGTAAATATTGAAGGGGTGCTAAGTAAATTGGGTGAAGGGGTGGGGGTGATGGAAGTAGTGGAGCGTTTTGACATTGTGGCCCTTTGGGAGACATGGTTAGGAGAAGTAATGAGTTTGACGTGGAAAGGGTTTGTGGTAAGGAACATAACGAAGAAAAACTGGGGAGGAGGGGAAGAAACCCAGGCAGAATAGCATTGCTAATAAAGGAAGAAATATGCGATATGATTGAAGTATTAGAAAATCGGATGGAAGACGGATTTGGGTGAGGGTTAATCTAGCTGATGGTGGAAATTAGTGGGTTCAATGAGAAGTATGAAGAAGCGGGGATGATATTGATGGGTGACTGGAATGCTAGAATAGCGAACTTAAGTCCCATATACAATAAAGAGACGAAAGGAATAAGGAAGAACGAAAGAAGGAGTAAAGATATTGAAATAAATGGGTATGGGCAGAAAATGCTGGAATTATATTCGGCAGGTACATTCTGAATGGATGGTGGACTGGGGATAAAGAGGGGGAGTTAACATATATTACAAAGCAAGGAGGGAGTGTTATCGACTTGGTAATCAGCTCGGAGATGTTAGCGAGAATAAATAATATGGAGGTTGTTAACTGGGCTGAATTTCATCACGCCCCGATATCTACAAACTTGAGGAGACTGGAGCACGGGGATAGGTTGGGAAAAGGCACGAGTCAGAGAGAAAAAGATGTGAGATTCATTAAATATAAATGGACAGAGGAGACTAAAGTAAGACTTCATAAGTATTTGCAAAATGAGTTCCAAATTATTAATGTAGGGTGCGAAGTAGCATTGAGATTATTCCATCGTTTCCAAAGTTGCTGATCTTTGTCTTGTCACTCCAAATGACTCTAGCCCAGTCTTCTTGCGTCCATTCCTTGTGTGCTAAATGTTTCTGCGTCTGCATTTTGTTCAGATAAGACTTCTTCCTTGGAGTCCTCGCTCGTAAACCATTTTCACAAAGTTTCTGTCTGACCGTTCGATGTGAAACTTCAACCCCTGAAGTCTTCAAGATGACATTCATATATTTTGCGGTACGCCGACGATCTTCTAGAGAAAGACGACAGATTCTAGGACAGTCTTGATCAGTCAATATTTGTATTCTGTCAGTTCTTGGAGCAGTTTTGGTTGACCCAGTTTCTTCATACCGCTTGCAAACTTTCCTCATACCCGACTTCGTAGCTCCTCCACCCAACCTTTTTGCTATTTCTTCGTAAGTATGAAAAAATATAGTAAATAAGTAGCACAACATTATGCAAACTAATGCCTGGTGCTTACTCATCTGTTCCCTGCAAGGAGCCAACCGACCTAGTATTACGATATACCACTGTCACTTGGTCCCGATAGAACATGACCTTTTGATGAGTGCGCAAAACCTTTTTTCTGCTGAAGCTGGTCTGTACTCTTAACCATTTAAATTCCGATCTGTTTGGTCATTTACATCATCACTATTTACAACTGCGCAACCTTCCGAATTCACGTTCTTTTCACACAGATTCCTCATGGCATTTAAATATTTGTTCAGATTATTTTCGCTGATCCACTCTTTAACTATCCAAGCAATAACTCTCGGATTATCCTTGTGCCTACGCAACACTATTTGTTTCTCACTTAAAAACTTCTTTCTCCACCAGTACTGCTCAGGTGCAGCCAACAATTGTACTGAAGTAGGGCCTATAACACATTTTTCTTAGTGGAGTAACAAATTTGCAGCAATTGCCTGTAGGAAGAAGAAGTTTTCGTATGGGACTTTTTTTGTGGAAAATAATCGTCACTGTGTTTCACACTTTATCCCCCTTGAAGTAGAAGGTGGTGTGCTGATCATCGCTTTTGTGCTATGGGCATGTATAGTTGGGATTATTGGTTGGAGCTGTTTCTCAATTATATCTACATGTTTTGGTGATTCTATTGTTGCGAGAATGCTTTCAAATTTTTCTCGAAGCTTGGCCTTGTGCTCTTCTATGTCCTCACTTAGCCTTCTTTTCATGGGATTACGCAGTTCCTTCAGGATAATGTCCTTTTCTTCATTTGAAGGTGCTTCCTGAATGACTAAATTTGTATCTGATTCTAAAATGTGTTCATTAGCACCACCAATATATTTAGCCACTAGGTGTATATGTTTGCACATATTAAATTTAATTGAAGAGTCGTGGCATGTACAAACGTACGAATGAATGCAGGTATTGCACTCTGTACACTTCAGGTCACAGCCGCAATTCATTTCACCCGTTCTTCTGACCTCGTACAGTTCACTTTTCTTCGTGGATGGAACAGTCCATACATCCTCACTGCAAATAATTTCTCCTGGTTGTAACGATAATGAATTGGCATGCCTTAGTCTTATTTGTGAGAGTTTATTTGTAAGTTTGCCTTTATTCATGTAAATAAGGCGGTCATAAAGTTTATCTCTCACAAATCGCATGAGGATATGGATTGCGATGTCCAGTCTCTTAGGCTTCTTACCCTCCATGTATATGTGTTTAATTACTCCATGCATGCGCTCTAGATGCATGTTAGTGTTAAGGCCGGCATTGAGACGTTTACAATAAGCCCAGCTACTTGCAGAGTGTTCATAATTGGCCTCGAAATAAATACCAAAATCTCTTGTGTCAGGGTCACTTTTTAATTTATTTATTTCTTGATAGAGCATTCTCGAAAAAGCAGCCTCGTCTCTTTCCTCCAACAATACTCTGAGCTCCTTGTACACCTCCACCTGTTTCTCTCGGCCTTTAACTTTAGAAAGGTTTTTCCTCCAAGCACGGTCAACATGCCACGAACAGAACAGGCGGAATTTGGCAGGCATCATTACGCATAGCCAGGCACTGTAAAATGTTTCTGCCATGTCTGACATGAACACTTTTGGCTGTAGTGTCACTTGCAGAGCCTCTTTAATAACTCTGTAAAACACTTCCATCACAAATGCATCCGTCCTATTTGATAGCATGAACACACACGGAAATCCTTGGAACTTGTCATCTACGACTAGGAGGGTAGTTAGTTCAAATCCGTACTTATTTAAACCATGTGTGCTGTCAATACAAATGAACTTGTCGCCGTATCGTAGTAACATTTCTTGCTGCGCCTCATTCATTATAATTAGAACGAAGTCCTCTGGTTTTAATTGAGGGTACAACCTGTCTAAAGCATTTGATAGGGTAGATCATGGGAGACTACTGGCAAAAATGAGTGCAATTGGACTAGACAAAAGAGTGACTGAATGGGTTGCTATATTTCTAGAAAATAGATCTCAGAGAATTAGAGTAGGTGAAGCTTTATCTGACCCTGTAATAATTAAGAGGGGAATTCCTCAAGGCAGTATTATCGGACCTTTATGTTTTCTTATATATATAAATGATATGAGTAAAGGAGTGGAATCGGAGGTAAGGCTTTTTGCGGATGATGTTATTCTCTATAGAGTGATAAATAAGTTACAAGATTGTGAGCAACTGCAATGTGACCTCGAAAATGTTGTGAGATGGACAGCAGGCAATGGTATGTTGATAAACGGGGTTAAAAGTCAGGTTGTGAGTTTTACAAGTAGGAAAAGTCCTCTCAGTTTTAATTACTGCATTGATGGGGTGAAAGTTCCTTTTGGGGATCATTGTAAGTATCTAGGTGTTAATATAAGGAAAGATCTTCATTGGGGTAATCACATAAATGGGATTGTAAATAAAGGGTACAGATCTCTGCACATGGTTATGAGGGTGTTTAGGGGTTGTAGTAAGGATGTAAAGGAGAGGGCATATAAGTCTCTGGTAAGACCCCAACTAGAGTATGGTTCCAGTGTATGGGACCCTCACCAGGATTACCTGATTCAAGAACTGGAAAAAATCCAAAGAAAAGCAGCTCGATTTGTTCTGGGCGATTTCCGACAAAAGAGTAGCGTTACAAAAATGTTGCAATGTTTGGGTTGGGAAGAATTGAGAGAAAGAAGAAGAGCTGCTCGACTAAGTGGTATGTTTCGGGCTGTCAGCGGAGAGATGGCGTGGAATGACATTAGTAGACGAATAAGTTTGAATGGCGTTTATAAAAGTAGGAAAGATCACAATATGAAGATAAAGTTGGAATTCAAGAGGACAAACTGGGGCAAATATTCATTTATAGGAAGGGGAGTTAGGGATTGGAATAACTTACCAAGAGAGATGTTCAATAAATTTCCAATTTCTTTGAAATCATTTAGGAAAAGGCTAGGAAAACAACAAATAGGGAATCTGCCACCTGGGCGACTGCCCTAAATGCAGATCAGTATTGATTGATTGATTGATTGATTGAAAGCGTACTATTCCTCCACGTTCGTCCATTTCACGAATCCATGCTTCGACACTCGTACAATCATTCTCATGCCGCACAGCTTCAGATTTTAAATTGTACTCTTGCTCAATGTTAAATAGATCTTTTCTGGTCAGAAGATGAATGCGTTCAATGTCAGTTTCACCAATAGAATCTCTAACCTCATCAAGGATTCTATCGAAAGGAATTTTCATCGCAATCTTCCTCGCTAAGTCATTTCTTTCCGACAGCGATAACCTCATGCGACCTAACTCTTCTTGGTGGCCTACATGTGTTGCACAAAATGAAACATGCACTTCTCCAGACTGAAAAGTAACATCAATATTTGCTGGACAATGACCACTTATCTTGTTGCTTCCAAGTACTTTCTGGTGACGCTCATGATTACCCCTTGAGTTAAAGGTCCCATCCCTGTGACACCTGTATTTCATTTTAGAAGAACCATCTTTACATTCGTACTTGGAGCGACATACAACAAATTCACACACTTGCTCACTTTCTTTTTCACGTTTCCACTTAAGGAAATCCTCTTCATTCGCAAATTTTAAACTTTCCTTTGCGATACGAATCTCATGAAAATTAATAAAATGTGCCACCATTTCGGATTTTGTAGCACATTCTTCTACACAAAGCGGACATTTTACTTGAGGTTGTTCACACTTCGCAGTCTTATGTTGTGAATTTTTATGTCGTTCTAAATTGTATTTTGTGTGAGAGGTAAAACTACACAAATCACACGAAAATTTAGGGTTTTTGTTAGTGTGCTTTGTTCTTACGTGATGATTTAAATTTTTCCTGTAATTGAAAAATTGATTACACTCACTACATACGAAATTGTCCATTGTGCAAGCACAAAAAGTTCACTACAATGCGCAATAAACCACTTAATGCACGTAACTAATTCACTGTTTCATGAAGTGGACCTCCAAATACTGCAGAAGTCTATTAACACAGTCTGAACACAGCAGCACGATTTAAAAGAAATACTGGCTTCGCGAAAAGCTGCAACCAACAACAAACAAAACAGAGCTTCTTCTTCTCCTTGCCCCACACGTGGCGCGCAATAGCTAGGTAGGCGGTACTAAACGCCGAGGTTTCTCGAGCAGTCACGAGCAAAGCCGATGATGGCTGCTCGTTCGACATTCCCTAGACTCAAGTGTGTATTTCTTTGTAAGTACTGTATAACCGTCTTCACGGAGTATTATTGCCTTACTCCTTTCACTCGGTGACCAATCAGCACGTTTCGGTACAGGATACATTGTTTTCAATACTGTATTCCGTCTCAAAACAGCTCACTTTAAAGAAATCTTACACTTCAACAACAACAACAACAACAACAACAACAACAACAACAACAACAACAACAACAACAACAACAACAACATCATCATTTTTTTGCTGGCTGTTACTGTTACAACAATGATCATAATGCTTTTTCTCACTGGATAAAGCAATAATAATACGCATTCATTGTTTGATCTGTCGGAACAAAACAAATTAAAAACTTGTTTTACAGCTGCAAAAGCATGTAAAATAATGTTTTTTTAATCCTTGTTAGTTATATCTATTTACTTACTTTTAACAAATATACAACATATCCCACTTTCGAAAAATGATAAATATTTAGTACACATATCATAAACAAAAGATAAAGTGTACGACAACTTACGTATATTTCGTGATGTTACAATGAATGAACATATCAATAATCCGTCCAGAATTAATGCCACTACTGTATGTATCCCCATATAAAGAATTCAACTCCTTCCTCACTTCTTTTCACCCCCTCCACCTCCCCTCATCACTTAAGAGGATTTTCTGAAAACAAAAATTTGTGTATCAATTTTCATGTCTGTAACACGTTAGGTTTTTGTGATATAGATACTCTCGCTGCTGTAAGAATACTGGAGCTGACGTTGCCATGGTTACGGCATTTCATTTCTTTATCCGATTCCTAGAGCAGGGTTAGTGTGGTGCCAATTTCTCCATAACGGTTGGTTTTAGGGCCTTACCGAGTTTTGTTCTTTGCGTCAAGGGGCTTAAATTGAACTTTGTCTCGTCCTTGCACGACAAATTCGATATTTCGCCTATCTTAGGCTAGTATTTTTATATCTCCCACCGTGCCTCCCTCCCCTTGAATTGTTTTGAAAATAAAATACAGCCCATGTCCCTCAGGGATAACATAAAATAATTTTTAGAAACGGTCCAGTAGTCCCTGAGATTAGCTATTACACACAAACAAGCTTTACCTCTTCATATATTAGTATAGATTGATATTTCACCTTCAGTGAACGTAGGCCGATAATATTATGAGTAGGCGGCCGTGTCCTTGAGCCAACCAATCACAGAACACCGCTCAAGAAGCACATCGTTCCAGAATCAAACCGATTTGATTCTTGACGGAGGAGCGGAGAGAAGAGGGATGAGTGAAGTGCCGGCAAGAACGCTACTATTGAAATATATGGGTTTGTTTTGCATCTCTCAGCTTCCTGTGTGAAAAGAAAGAAGTGATGAGCGCTGAATGAGAAGTAATCCACTCGGCATGTTCGTAACCTTGCTTCATGGTTGGCAGCTCAGCAGCTTAGCCGTTAAACCACGGTGGCAGTCAAATGAAACCTATTAAACATTATTTTTAATAACCTTATGATAACGAATAATCCCTTTATCCATATACAGTAATTTGACAGTATATTGCATCACTTCTACCTGCTGTAATGAAATTTACATTAGCTATTCATAGGATTTTGCGTTTTATTTGAGAGGGCGCATTCGTTACGCCCCTGAGTTTTAACGTACTTACTGTTGCTCTGACAGTCCGAGTCGTTGACTGAATAGTCAGCGTACTGGCCTTCGGTTCAGAGGGTCCCGGGTTCGATTCCTGGCCGCGTCGAGGATTTTAACCGCTTCTGATTAATTATTCTGGCTCGGGGACTGGCAAGTTGTGTCCGTCCCAACACTCTCCTCTTCATGTTCAGGCATCATACCACTCTACCAACCACCACAGAAACACGCAATAGTGATTACACCCCTCCATATACGGTTGGCGTCAGGAAGGGCATCCGGACATAAAACAGGGCCAAATCCACATGTACGACGCAGTTCGCACCCGCTACCCCACAGGTGTGGGAAAAGCGGTAGAAAAGAAGAAGAAGAAGACTGTTGCTCTGTCAGTTTGCATGATAAATGTTGTATTATCGCTAATCCCCTCTTGGTACGTTTAATGCTAGTAACACTCTATACTTGCTACCTGTCCCTAAAATGCTTAAGTCATATTTTACTTCTTTTATGTCGTATTTAGCTAGTTTTTAAAGCATATTTTGTACTTCTTTAGGTCATACACTTCCGAACTCTACTCATGATAAATGATTTATGGCCTCTTAAGTTAAGCAAGAATGAGAATGAAGTTTCAGTGCAATCCCTTACCTCGTGGCGAACAGGTGAGACAGCTGTTGACATGTGACGAGTTCCAAGTGTGTACGATGTCACTGCTAATAGCCACAACTTTCACTATGACTCCACGGCAGAGCTACAGGATAGGAGACAGTGACGAAGAATTTTAAGTCGGTCCCACGACCTGTACAGTGCTGAGCACAACGCTAGCATACCAATGTTGGAATTAGGTCGTAACAGGTATTGACCGCCGGTACGGTAAGAGCAGTGTCAGCTCGCTGGCCTACAATTACGGACGTTGGCTGTGCCTTCTACTCCATAGTTCACTAACAGTCAATAAGTAATGATTATATGACACGTGTGACCAGTAAAATGACAGGCCATGTACAGCTTTATAGACACCGTGCACGCTGACATGAAGAGCATACTTTGAAAGATCAATAACAGCCCACTGAAGGCAGAAAATGAATACAGCCAGGCACGGTTTTCGTATGAAAATGCGCACGTGGAACATTTCAGTCTGCTCAAGCTTTTCTTCTCGAGACGAGTGAGTTCGAGTCTCTAACAAGGGTACTATTTGGGTCGGACGAGACAGATTTTAATGAACATGGGTAAATGATCAATAAAGGTATCCTAAATGTCATCATCATCTTCTGCCGCTTTTCCCACACCAGTGGGATCGCGGAAGCGAACTGTGTAGCACATGTGGATTTGGCCCAGTTTTGCAGACGGATGTCCTTCCTGGTGCCAGCTCTGCATGGAGGGATGTAATCACTATTGCGTATTTATATGGTGGTTGCTATTATTTATTTATTTATTTATTTATTTATTTATTTATTTATTTATTGCGCACTACAGGATTTCTAATCCCAATTACAGTGGCAAATGTTTACACGTTTTAAAAAAAGTTTCAGTCAGTCTAATAACCTAATATCTAAACTATTCTAATATTATATTAACGTTGAGAAATAAATAATATTACATATCTAATCCTTACAAGAAACAAGTAGATAAAAACATAATTTCGTATCTAAACTACTCTAATAACCTAATACCTAAACTATTTTAATATCATAGTTACAAAGAGAAATGAACAGTATTTCACACCTAATCTAATTTAATCTTTACATGAAAGAGTAAAATAAAAATTAAAAAATCGCAATTTCATATCTAAACTATTATTTTCTTCTAGTTCTAACACTTACGGGATAGGGCTTAATGTAGAATGTTTATAATACATTTTGTGGTTCAAATCAGCATTACAAATTAGAGTTTTCGCGGAGATGGTGAATTGTTGTAAGAACAGGTCTAGAGATATACAGAAGTCTAAAGAATTATTTTTCTGAACTGCACTGGTAGACATTGTATAGCCTGTAGAGTGGGGAATTTTTGTGAGCGGTTGTTCTGACTTTTTTATTATGAAAAGTTACACTTGTCCTCGCATTAAAGCGGGGCACGTGGAAGCTCAAGAGGCATTAAAAGTCAGGGTTGTCAGTAATAGAATTCATAGTTTTGTACAGAAACGTCATGTCATCCTTTTGCTTCCTCAGTTCCAAGCTTTCTATTTCAAAATTTAGGAGAGGTTCGTTGTATGCTATGTGTGGATAATTACCCTACCGTTTTTTAAAATGTATTTTATTTTTTCGATCTGTGCAATATATATTTTGTTTTGCTGGATTCCATATAACGCTTGCGTATCTACTTTGGGCCTGACGAGAGAGCTGTAGAGGTGTATACAGGTTTTTAGGAGTTTATTGGTTTAAAGGGTTTGACATTCCTCATCACAATTCCTAATGGCCTGTATGACTCAGCAACTACCTTCTGTATATGTGGGGTGTAGGCGAGTCTAAAAATATCCCGAGGTCTTTAACCTCATTTACTGGTTTCAGGTCATCGTAACCTAGTTTATAGTTAAAGGAAATACACGTTTTATTTTGAGTGAACGACGTGGATACACATTTCTCTACGTTTAGATATAGTTGATTTTCAGTCGTCCATAGTAGTAAATTACTGAAGTCAGCCTGGAGAAGTTCGCAGTCGTTAATGGTGATAATGAATTTGAATACCTTAAAGTCATCGGCGTATAAGAGAGAGTCCGAGAATTTTATTCGTTCAGGTAAGCCATTAATTAGCACCAGGAACATCCACGTCCCTAGATTAGAGCCCTGGACTATTCCTGAATTTACAGGGTATTCTCTGGATGAGTTTCTTTGATAAATTACATACTGCTTTCTATCTCTTAGGTAGGAGCTGAAAAGACATAGTAGTGGGTAAGATAATCCAAGCATATTTAACTTTTTTAGGAGTATGTCGTGGTCAATTTTGTCAAAGGCCTTTTCGAAGTCAGTAAATATTGCATCTATCTGGCTACCTCTATCAAGTTCTGCGGATATTGACTGTGTAAAATTTATGACATTTTTTACTGCAGATCGTCCTGAAATAAATCCATGTTTCTGTTTTGATATTAAAGGTCTTGTATAGACTGTGAGTCTACGACATAATAATATAAATTCGAAAACCTTGGCTATAGCTGAAATAATTGATATTGGTCGGTAGTTTTTTATTGACATTGGATTACCCGATTTAAACACAGGACATACTCGGGACAGTTTCCATACTGTGGGAAATACGGATGTTTTGAGAATTAAGTTATAAATGAAGAGGAGAGGATATTTCAGTACATCTTTGCAATCTTTTATAACATACGGCGGTATCTGATCTGGTCCCGCGGAAGACTTTGGCTTCAGCTTTTTTAACGCTAGTTCAACATCCTCTACAGTAATGCTGTCAATGTGGATATTGCCAGTGGTTCCTGATGGAACGTTTGGAATGTTATACTGAGCTCTATTTTGAGAATATACAGACCGAAAGTACGTTGCAAACCCTTCCGTAATGTTCCTATCATTCTCTCTAATACTTTAGAGTCGTATTCATAGGTATTGCGATTATTGTTGTTTTCCTTTTATTCTTAACCCACGTCCAAAAGGTTTTGGTGTTATCAGTGATATCCTGCACTACAGTTTTTACATAATCGTTATATGAGGATTTAATTGCAGACTTAGTTTCGGACCTTAACGTTTTAAATTGCCTATTGTAATACACCCATCCCCCAAGCCAGAAGGACTCGATAGATAGATAGATAGATAGATAGATAGATAGATAGATAGATAGATAGATAGATAGATAGATAGATAGATAGATAGATAGATAGATAGATAGATAGATGGCGTGTGGCTCCGAAGAGGCCGTGTGCAGATCTTTAGAATTGACGCCGTATAGGCGACCTATGTGTCTATGAGGACGGGGCCCTACTATCTATGATGAATTCTAGTGATGAAGATGGCACACACACGAAGCCCCCGAGCCATCGGAATTAACCAATGAAGTTTGAAACCCCCGGCCCGGCAGGGAATGGAACCCGGGACCACCTGGACCGAAGGCCAGCATACTAACCATTTAGCCATGGAGCCGGACATCAGACTCGATTAAAATCTCCGACCCGGCCAGGAATCGAACTTGGGGTCCTCTGAACCGAAGGCATCAATGCTGACCATTCGGCCAAGGAGTCGGAAAAATCCTGAATGTAATGGTAATATTAATTTTGTCGTAGTATCAACGGCAATATGTCCAACCTTTGTCCCGATTTCGTACGGGGTCATCGTAGCGAGTTTTTACGACCGGACCCCTTCCTGGCGTCCACCTTGTCAGAGGACTTAATGAGATGAAATGAATAATAGAAGAATGGGAGAGGGTGAAACTCGAAGCCGACATATAGCCTGTCGATTAGCACCAAGGGGTCTGCCGAAGACTTAACGTCTCCATCCGACGGAAGAATCGCCGTCAAAATCGTCATATGCCCTCACTCAATATGAATACTGCGGAGATGTTTTGGAGTTGAATCCACGCTTTTGGCACGCTACCTATTGATCAGAATTTGTATACCACCAGCTCTCCTATCCTGCCGGCCATCATTCTGATGATGAAATTTGTTTCGACCAACGGGACTCGAACCGGCTAACCACGATGTCTTAACGATCATGGCCACTCTGACGGTAGTGTTATAATTAATTCCTGAAGAATGGCTGAAGAGCTTGGAGCAGTTAGCTGATGACGTAAATTTACCTTGAGCATGCACTGTACAAATACCAATAGTTCTGTTTTAAAGTTACCTAAAACGAACCCCATGGCACTACAGAACTGGTGGATCTTGGTCTACCAAGAGAACGTTGCTCAGCCCGAAGGCCTGCAGACCACGAGGTGCGGCGGATCCTCTTGTCCGTTATTTTAGGCTTTCTACACTGGGGCGCCATCACACCGTCAGATATCTCCTCAATTGTAATCACGAAGGTTGAGTGGACCTCTACGAACGAATCCTGGCCTGGCCGACAATCGAACCCACAGCCTCTGGATGAGAGGCAAACACGCTGCCCCTCAGACCGAAGGGCAAAAAGAACAGAATTTCACACTCTGCAGACTTACAGTAATAACACGTACGAATACGAATATATCATTATTAGGGTTTTAATACTTCAGTATCATTTTAATGGAAACTAAAATACCCCGTCATGCAGATTGAAATCCTGGGCAACTATAGATAAACGTGCAATGATTAATATAATATTTTATTAGCACAAACAAGTAAACTGCCAAATTCCTATTCAGAACCACTCATTGTGTCATGCTGTGATTGCCTATGTAATAATAATAATAATAATAATAATAATAATAATAATAATAATAATAATAATAATAATAATAATAATAATAATAATAATAATATTTGTACGGGGCCGATGACTTCGATGTTTGGCCCCTTTAAGCAACAAGCATCATCATCATCATCATCATTATTTGTACGTCGCCTGACGTATTTGAGCACCTTCAAATAGCATCGGACTGAGCCTGGTTCGCAGCGATGTTCTGATACCCTGACAAGCTTCATTGCTATCAATGTCTCCAGCACACCACATTCAGTGTAAAACTGGAGCAACAAGTGACTATTATTTAGATATGCAAATATATATATATTACGATTGACTTTACGTCGCACCGACACAGAAAGATCTTATGACGACGATGGGATAGGAAATGGCTGGGAAATGGAAGGTACATCGCTAGGATTTGCCTATTATGAAAATGGGAAACCACGGAAAACCATCTTCAGGGCTGCCGACAGTGGAATTCGAACCCACTATCTCCCGAATGCAAGCTCACAGCTGTGCGCCCCTAACCGCACGGCCAATTCACTCGGTGTAAGTATTACTTTACTGCAGAATGACTTTTACTCTTAAGTTTAAGATGTCTTACTTGATCATCCTATCAAGTTTCCCTGCATTCGGTCTATTCCCACCCAAATAGTTCCCTTATAACTCAACCACTCTTGAAATGTTGTTGCTTTACCCTGTTTCAACTACGTGAAACTGTTGGGATCGTAGTACAGTCAAACCTGCCCATAACGGAATTGCACGGGCCGCAAGCATTTTCCATTACGGTCAGGTTGCCGTCTAGAATAGAAGGCCAGCACGCTAACCATTAACCATGGAGCCAGACAGTGGAGAGATAGCGTGGAATGATATCAGTAGACGAATAAGTTTGAGTGGTGTCGTTAAAAGTAGGAAAGATCACAATATGAAGATAAATTTGGAATTCAAGAGAACAAATTGGGGCAAATATTCATTTTTAGGAAGGAGAGTTAGGGATTGGAATAATTTACCAGGGAGATGTTCAATAAATTTCCAATTTCTTTGCAATCATTTAAGAAAAGGTTAGGAAAACAACAGATAGGGAATCTGCCACTTGGGCGATTGCCCTAAATGCAGATCAGTAGTGATTGATTGATAGGATCCTCAGTTTTTCATTTAATTATTTCTTCAGATGAGACCATTTCGAGCATCTTCTGTAATGCTCATTTAAGGAGGGTCAATCCCGCATCAGTTCTATTGTAAATATGTTCCGGACCACTTGTATTTTGCTCGCCTGGTAAATACAATACACCGTACTAGCAACTACCACGGTAACATGCAACAGTGAATACATCCCTCCGCGTAGGGTTGGTGTCAGGAAGGGCATCTGACCGTAAAACTAGATCGAATCAACTTATCAAGCGCCAAGCCCAATAAATGGGGGAAAAGGCAAGGGAGCTAATTATATTGGACTATATTCTTCTTCTTATTATTATTAGCTCCGAAGCGTCTTTCCTACGACTTTATAAACGAAACCTATATCAACAGGTAAATTAAAAAAATGCTGCTTCCATAAATGAAGAAGGGCAGTTCTGGCTATGAAACAATATCCAAACAATCCTTAAAGAACCACTAGTACATACCTGGCTTCTTATTCTCAGTACTAACCCTAATTATTTAAGTTCGCTCACTTCGCAATGAATTCCACATGCACGCACACTGATTTGGTCAGTTGTTTAAAAACAAATACACTGTTCCATTTCTAATTTCTCGTACACTACTAGATGAGGAGTGAGTAAAAGCAAATCTGTTCACTAGAACGAAGTGGGTGGAGATGTTGATAGTCCTCCTGTCACAGATAACGAGATGGTGAGGAATAAATCGATGGCCCAATGTCCACGTCACTCGATTCCAACACCGCACGTTAGACCTTGATACAATGTCATACCCCAGGGCAGAGGACTGTGTGAAGGTGTTTAAAAACTGAGAGGTTGAGGTCTGACTCAGGATCATTAGAAGGTCAAGTGGAATTATGTTCCTAGCTACCTGTATTGTACGCCAGGTGTGTCCACGTACTTAACCTGGATTACCGATATAACTGCCAGATGTCACATTACCCCGACGTAATAATATATCTGTGCCTTGCAACAAAATCGATCACACGGAAGCACACGACAAATAGAGAATGTTGAATGTTGAGAGACTGTCTGTCCCGTTGCTGCGTTACCATGGCAGAACGGTGGTAGTGGTTATTAATGTTTTAAGAAGAAGAATAACTGGGCAATCATCCTCTCTTAACAATAATCAGAAGGAAAACAGGAAGAGGTCCGACACCCCGAAGAATGAAGGCATTGACAAAAGAAAGAGAACGGTCATGAAAGGCCTCGCAGACCTGGTGCAGCCTCAAAATATCCGAACATGAAATTGACAGAAAGCAGTATCAAAATATCTGCAAGAAATATGTAGTCGAAATAAATAAGCTAATGAGTCGCAAATTATCCAAGAAGTGTAGGTAGCTGCGTAGGTGATAGGGACTTTAAAAACAAACAGTTCTTAAGTTTACTGGCTGGGTGCCCGTACTTTGCTAAGTTGAGGGTGATATTTTAATTATTATTAAGTTATTATTAATTTTATTTGAAAGATTTTTTCGGTTACTTCGACGACCAGTGGCTGAAAAATCTACAAATGCTACTTGAGCCGTGGAATTGTTATGGAAATGGTCACCGAACAAACAATGCCGTTGGAGGATGGTATTCTAAGTTCAACCGTCTGGTACAAAGACCTCATCCCCGCTTCAATGTGTTGGTATCTTGTTTGAAAAAAGAAGCTGGAATATCTAATTTTCAAAGAGCCAGGATGAATATGAATGTGGAAGGTTCGAAGAGGAGGAAGAAATATTGCATTTTAGATCAAAGAATCAAGAGGTCTACAGCTAAATACGAGGACACTGGAGACATCGACTTTTTTTCCCCAGAATAATCTCTAACGTCATCAAAATGTGAAGCCTGTGGCAACAACCTGTAGGAAACCTGTAACATCTTCATAGTCAAATTAATAAATGATCAAGGCTGTTCATATCTGACAACGCAATTGCTGCATTTTAAAAATGGGACTAGGCGTAACTTTGTAGGCCGCAAGATTTAGCATATTCGGTCTACTGGTCCCTATCCTATATGTTTGTGCGAGGCTATTTGGCAAGCACACCTCAAGATTAAGTTACCATTTTAGAAGAGGTCACACAGCCCCAGCTGATGCTAAGAATGAACTTTTTCACATCTTCTTGTATTACTTTATGCTTATTATGACAATACTTTATACATGCAGGGTGTTTTGAAACAGTACCAACACTGGAAAAATCGGATATTTTGAGACTCGTCGTCCAGGTAGCACACTGCCTTGTTACACTGTACTCTGGAATTCGGATATTTTGACATTCAAATGTTTTGAGACTCGGATATTTTGAGACGACACGGCAGACCTAATACCGTCGGAGTTGTAAGAGAACAAGAGTGATCACGGGAGGCGGTGGATACCGTGGATGTACCATGGCAGACACAGGCAGTCACTCAATTGAAAAGCTATTTGTGGCCTGTGTATGGGTGCATGAGAGACCGCACACGATTCAAAGGCCCATTTTATGAATGAATTTCGGGAATGCTTTTAAGAAGGCTCCTCCACGGAAAGCAACACTACTGGATTGGGAGAACGTGCGTTCCTTCTTGGCTCAGTTAGGAACAAGCAGCGGAGTGGACGAACTGGGACATAATCTACCAATGATCTTTTCTTAAATGATATTTGGAACATCTCCCTTGGCAAATTATTCCAAGCCCTAATTCCTTTCCTTATAAACGAATAGTTGCATCATTTCGGATGTTACAGAAGGTTCTACTCATAGAGCTGGTCGTGCTGCAATAACAGTTTCTGTCCCAGAGAGGAAAGACCAACACAGATAGGTCTTACAGCGACCATGGGACCGGAACGGCCTAGGAATGGGAAGGAAGCGGCCGTGGCCTTAATTAAGATACAGCCCCAGCATTTGCCTGGTGTGAAAATGGGAAACAACGGAAAACCATCTTCAGGGCTGCCGACAGTGGGATTCGAACCCACTATCTCCAGAGAGGAAAACAATGGCAAACTATGTCACTCCTCACCATGTCTTGTAAGCCTTGTAGTGCCACCATCGGCTTAGCAGTTTACTTATAACCTTATAATCTTTGATGGTGCTATTTGAGGATCCAACCAGCCTCTGGGCTGAAGACTTAACAGGCGGACAAATTAAATATCTGTGTTCATTTGTTTTTGATTGCACGAATTGGTGATCGTTTCGCAACACACAATATATTTCATATTTATAAGAAAATGGTTCGAAAAGTAATTTACATAAAATATTAGAGACAGTCCTAAGCCTGCAAAATGGGAATGGAGACGTCGTTTGTATAGGAACGGAACTCAAAACAGAATTCCTGGAATCTAACGGCGAGACGGGACTCGAATATTCCCCTGAGGGTACTTTACTTTGAGACCTGCTTAGAGCTTCACGGTCAGTGAGTACCAAATAATGAATTTTAAAGTAATATCCGCTTACGCAATAGCTCTCAACTGATAGAGTAATCAGATATAATTTGCGTCCTACGGAAAAGAAGCAAAATATGTTATATCATAATAATGTTACATAAATATAATTTCCGTGTTTATACTGTCGGTACCGGGCGAGTTGGCCGTGCGCGTAGAGGCGTGCGGCTGTGAGCTTGCATCCGGGAGATAGTAGGTTCGAATCCCACTATCGGCAGCCCTGAAGATGGTTTTCCGTGGTTTCCCATTTTCACACCAGGCAAATGCTGGGGCTGTACCTTAATTAAGGCCACGGCGCTTCCTTCCAACTCCTAGGCCTTTCCTATCCCATCGTCGCCATAAGACCTATCTATGTCGGTGCGACGTAAAGCCCCTAGCAAAAAAAAATATACTGTCGGTGTTTGCAATGAAAATAGGAAATTGTAGACAAGAGAAGACATGGCTCAATGTCGCTAGCTTGTGGTAGTGGTGGTGATTATTGTTTTAAGAGGAAGTGCAACTGGACAACCATTCTCTATTAACACTAATCAGAAGGAAAGTGGGAAAGGTCCGACTCTTCGAAGAATGGCGGTGTCAGCAAAATAAAGTGTAATAATAATGTTATTTTTACGTCCCACTAACTACTCTTGACGGTTTTCGGTGACGTCGAGGTGCCTGAATTTTTTTCCACAGGAGTTATTTTACGTGCCAGTAAATCTACCGACAGGAGGGTATCTGAGCACCTTCAAATACCACCGGACTGAGCCAGGATCGAACCTGCCAAGCTGGGGTCAGAAAGCCAGCGCCTCTGAGCCACTCAGGCAGGCAAAATAAGGTCACGTGCCCTCCCAATAAACAGTAATCTTTTAATTTTTACTTCTCAGTACATCATACACAGGAAGATTCAGGTTTTATGCTCATAAGGAAGATGACTGTTACGTCTAAACTGCGAAGTCTGGCTTGAGGATAAAGCGTAAAATCGTGTACTGTATATTAGCTCTTGGTCACAACCCCCATGTGACCGTAGAACAGTCTTTTAAAGTAAATGGTCTGCAAACGTTGCCGCTGGTTATGTTTCTTGGGAAAGAGATCGATTGTAATGAGAGAGCCTCGGTCACAAGCAAATAGTGACCAAGAAGGGTAGTTCTCTGAAAAAAAGAAAAAAATGGCTGCACGGTTCATTGATTTGTATTTCCGGACGTGCTATTGTTGAAAATAATACTACAACCATACCAACAACATTAGATAGAATAAAGATATTCCTGAGAAGTACAATGAAAACTATGACGTAAAAATGCGCAGGCTATGATCGAGTTATTTGCTACAGCTAAAGAAAGAAGGGTGGATCTGACATAGGAATTAATAACAATGTAAACTCAGGTGTGTTTTGGCATATTGTCTTTTATTATTTTTACTTGCATGTGTAAGTATATGTGAGTATTTTAGATTTACAGTATAGGTATTATCCGTCTGTATTTAAACCAAAACATGCCCCTCCTATACAAACTTCACCTGCCGCTACTGCAAAATATCAACGGGGTTAGAAGAAAACAAGAATCTACCAAGGGCGTTCGGATAGGAAAGATGAAGGGAAAGAGACTGACACCATTAAGTGGAACAATACCAGACTCGGCTAGGAGACCCGAACTCGCCAACCCACACTCTCATGATTAAAGCCCCTGGGTCCGCTATTACGACAGGTAGGGGATACCGTGGATGTGTTCTACAGCCTCCACCCACGGTGGGTCTAGGGCTTGTAGAGGGGACTGAGTATTAATCTTATCAATAGGAACCCTCGTCCGGAAACGTACAGTTTCCGACATGCAGTGCTCCCAGATAGTTGATAATAGTTTTCCCGAATAAAGCAATGGAATTTCCTTTTTTCTACTAAGAACTCTACGCCCCAAATTTACTATGGCTAGCATTACAACCATCAACGTACTGTAAATGTAGAAATAATATAACGTAAATCAATACAAATTAATAAATAGGCCTAACGATCTAGTATTAATAATGACGTGTGGCGTCCAGAGAGGCCTGGCGCAGGTCTTTCGTACAGGCGACCTGCGCGTCCATGAGGATGGAGCCCTACATAGGATGATTCCTAATGGTGAAAACGGCACAAACACCCAGTCCCCGAGCCATAGGAATCAATTAATGAAAGTTAAAATCCCCGAACCGGTCGGGAACCGAACCTAGGATCCGTGAGACCAACCATTTAGCTATGGAGCCGGACACAATCTAATGTAAACATTTCGTATATCAAGAAGTCTGCCAGAAATGTGGTTCTTGCAAAACTTTAAATGGAGACATGCTCTAATTTTCTCTCTTCTCATAATCGAACTTGGAGTCACAGATTTCTTAAAAGTTTTTTATTATGCTCAAACACTTATGTTTCTGTATCCGTAAATATCACGAACAATTATCACTATTTCACAGTGTTGCCTTCTTTATCAGTAAATGTCACGAATTATCGTCGCTACTTATTATACTACACCATTGTAGGCTTTTTTAAGTTCAAGCTACAGGAAATAATCTGTCAAGTAGAAGTTAAAAATTTTCAGAATATTTCCTTTTTACCATCACTGCAAATTTTTAGTAATTTTTCCCAACTCCGAAATAAATTTCCCTCCATCTAGCAACACTGAGCGATATGACTGGCTAGCCGGCTGGACTCACGCCAATCACAGAACAATGGTTTTTCAACACATCCCATCCTATGCTTGAGTGGAGAGACAGAAGATCTTCATAAAGATAAGTTCCAGTTCAAGTTCCTAAGTATTTAAACAGAAATAAACATAAATATTTATACCTTTTCTAAAAATTTGAATGTGATTTGATGGAATCTGATGATATTCTTTCAAGAACTAAATATGCCATTCTATTTTAACTGTTTCTTTTTCAAGTATGATTCTGTTACCATATGTTTTCTTTTTCAGACAGTTTATACATTTATTACTCAAAATTAATTTCTACAAACTGAAGAACTTAACAGTTATAAATTGCCTTAGATATTACAACACACACACATGCTCAGTTGTAAGTTGAGGACAACCTATTTTGCTTTCCAGTACGATACAGAATGAGCATTTGTATTTAAATTAACCTGGCAATACTCGCTAGGTCTTTACATGCGCCGTTACTTGCTAGTGAGCTCATGGTAATAAGCAGGGTCCGGATTCTTATGTAATAATTATGACATACCGTATTTTATCACTAGTATCTGTGTGCAGGAAATATGAGGTTAGGGAATGAAGTCTTAAAGGAAATGGACGAATACTGTTACTTTGATAGTAGAATAAATAACGATGGCAGAAGTCAGGAGGACATAAAAAATAGACTAATGCCTGTCGCTCACGGTAAAATTTTCTGTCAAGTTTATTGTACAATAATTTAATTTTATAAAATTTCTGTTGCTCACGGTCAAATTCAAGTTTTGTAAAACCTTTGATAAAACTTTTCATAAAATAGGACATGTTCTATTCCGTAAAATTAATTTTACGAAACGAACCAATCAGCGAAGCTGACATCACGATGATGCTGGCGCTACGTCGTGAGAACATTGTGAAGCTCGATTGTAAACAAACACTTTTTTCTAAAATGGCAGGATTCGGGTGAACTAAGGAAGCTGTTAGCGTTTTACTGGACGAATACCAGAAATATCCTTGTCTGCATGAAATTAAAACGCCACATTACCACAACAGAAATGCAAGAAGAGAGGCAGAAAACAGATTCGCCTACTTCCTATATGAATGCTGGTCTTCTAACCTCAAGTAAATTTCGACCAAGGACAGCAATCCTCTACCTTCTTCTCTTCTTTTGATCCAATCCCGAGTCCAGCATTTCCTGGCATTTCTTTTCTTCCTTTTTACCACTGTACAACATATAATTGCAGCTAAAGCAGCACGTTTTGCTTTGTTTGTTGGAGCCATACTCTCAAAAGCAATGTAAGTTCAACAGCTGATTCTTGATTTAACAGTGTATTGATAGATGGCAGCACATACACGTCTTAGTTCAGAAGTGAGTTCATAGATGGCCATCCTGATGCTTCCACTGATTTTATAAAATAATTTTACCATGGGCAACACAACTTGTTTTCACATAATTTTTATAAAATTAATTGTACAACAAATTTTACGAAACATTTTACCGTGAGCAATAGTCATAACTCAAACAAGAAAGGCCTTTCTTAAGAAAATAAATGTGTTCACTTCGAACATTCATTTAGGAGCATGGCATTGTATGCAAGTGAAACACGGACAATAAGTAGCTCAGAAAGAGAATAGAAGCTAGTGTGTGGTGTTACAGAACGCTGAAGGTGAGATGGGTAGATCGAATCATGAATGAAGAGGTACTGAATTACTGAGAGGAGAATTATTTGGCGAAACCATCGTAAGACACCCAAGACTTGTTCAGTTGTTTTGAGGGAATTGTAGGGATATACTAAGGCATGGATGTGACAAACATATTAGAGTAGATGTAGGATGTAGTAGTTATATAGAAATGAAAAGAATAACACAAGATAGGAGAGCTGTATCAAATCAATTTATGGACGGAAGACCCAAACAACAATCTGTATAAATAAAATTCAGGAAATTCAATCGTCAAAAATTACCAGTGTTTCACCCCAGTGCGTCATGGGCTCATCAATTGGACACCGCACCTTCCCAAGAAAATGCCCGGCTAGCACGCCGGTAGCGACACCACTGCAAGCTATACATGTGGTCAGCCAGTGTTGCCAGGTCTACAAATAAAAAATCGGTAGATTGTACACAAAATGTCGGGAGTTTTAATAAAAATGTTGGTAGTATCTCGAGTACTAAAATGTTATAATATAACTATCCGCCTTCATGGCTGAATGGTTAGCGTGCTGGCCTTTGGTCACAGCGGTCCCGGGTTCGATTCCCGGCAGGGTCGGGAATTTTAACAATTGAATCGGTCATTGTTAGAAGGCACTAAGTCATTTTTGTAAGAATTGAGATAATTGACAAAAACTGTTTCTCTCACTTATTTGTAAAGCATAGTTGCTGTCACGTGTAAGTATCATTGCCTGCAATAATGCTGTTCTAGAGAGGTCTATTTGAACAGATTTATCCTTTTAAAAAGTGAGAAAATAGAAAAAGAAATTTATGACTTAGTTCCCTTTAACAATGAATCAGATCTTTAAACAGTAGTTAGTTCACTTTCATGACAAATATATAGATTTATTTTTACCGTTATAGCATATTACTATATTTTCAATGCTAGTAATACAGTAGTGGGCAAATAGAACCAAAACGTTCAGAAAGGAAGTTACAGTTTGTAATGCCTAGGTAGGTAATTGCCTAATAACCTTCTGATGATGACGCTGTGATATGTGTTAAACACTTTATTCATCATTATTGTGTTCCGTTGTTGGCCACACCAATATGTCCTTATAAAACGAAACGGCTTCCTTATCAACTTCAACATACTTGTACACTTTTTGGATATCCACAATCTTTTTCTTGTTAATGGGGACTTTCTCCAAAACATAAGCCTGAGGAATATTCATGCTGAAGGTATCATATACGTGAGGTTTCGCAACGGGAAATGTGTATTTAACAAGTCCGTCAATGAATGGATATGCTTCTATAACACCTGGTTTCTCAACTGAATACCTGAATTCCTTGAATGACATGGGGGCAAAGGTGACCTTTTCACAACGAGGAGCAGTTTGAGTTTCATTAGCGATGCAGGTTTTCTTGTAGAAGGAAGGCCACCAGGCACTGAAATTTAGGATTTCAGACGATTCCACCATGTGCACAAGTACATTTGATTTACTGTTTGCCAGCAGACAACAGTATTCTTGTGGGGTATATATCCTATCAGTCTTCTTGATTTTTCTTCTGAAGATTCCAAAATCCCTATCACAAGGGAGGAAGGAATGGCCTCTCACAGGATACCGGTGAATTATATCCTTAAATCTTCCAGACTGTGTTAAACTCAGGCACATGCGAATGACAGCGTGGTTCTTATTTTGAGCTACGCAACCGTCTGAGTAAAGATGAAGTTCCGTGATTTCTGGAGTCAAGTAAGCATTAATGTAGTGCATTAGAAAAGAACAAACCTCATTTGCACCTTTGTTTGCAATGTCTTCGTGGTATAAGAAGAGAAAACTGGTTTCGGATTTCAAATCATGCACACAGAAGCAATAAACCCATAGCTGACGCAGATAGAAAATCTCCTGCACTGGAAGATGCGGGAGCGTAAGTTCTGCATGAAATCAAAAAAAAGCCCACCAATATGAGCGTTCATTTTGCAAGCTTCCTGTGTTTTCTTTAAAGCTCTATAAAACTTGGCACTTCGACGTTTATGAATGGCTAACTCGGAGGCGGCTGCGCGCTTCACATTCTCAGCCAAGTGTGGAGATTTCATTTTTACCTGTAGCTCTTCACATGTACTACATACGTCTATCTGTGGCCTTCCAAAGCGGAGAGCGAAGTTTTCATTATAATATTTCAGGTAGAATTTGTATTTCACGTTCAAGTTTGGATGTTTCTCTCTGAAAAGATGGTACATCTGCTTCACATCTAACCTAGCATCCAAATATTTTATCTCAGAACCAGAATAGTGAGTTGATTTTACCGGAAATGTTTCAATGTGATTGTGTATGAGTTGCTCCACTTCCAATGGTGTTTTACGGGTACTTGGATGGAACCCACGCCTATCCCTTGGTGTTTCCCCTCTAAGCAGCAGACTGTTAATTCGGTATATTCTCTTTTGTGACACCGCATGAAGACTCAAGAATGCTCGCCTACATACCTCAGTTTTCTCACTTCCAACAAGCACATGATATTTGAATGCAGCTTGCCTTTCATTTGCTTTCCCATTGATATCTACTTTGCGTGGTCTGCGATGTTTCACCTGTTTTGCTTCTATTAGACGCTGCAAATGAAGATCTTGTTTGTTTTTAGTCTCAAGGTCATGAAATGCTGTAAGAATATTGATTTGGTTACAATCACTGGTACGGAGGAAACATCTCTTTCGGCACCTGTAACAATACGCGAACGAGGAAAATTAATATTGGAGACTAAAATTTCCACCACACCTAGTATCTTGATATTATAATATGATGCTTTCCCTGCTCATAACCTATCAGTAAAATTAAGCTTCACCTTACTACTTACCGGCAATCTTCTCCAGTTTTCTTGGCTGGCATTATTTTTCCTGTAGCTGTAACATATTCCGAACCTTTCACTCTTGCCTTCTTAACCGTATTTCTATGGTAATTACCAGTATTTATGCAACGTTTCTTGCCTTTCTTTATTCCCTCCATTATTACGTTGGGCAAACAAGCTTGTACAACACACTTCCGTGTTCTTCTGTGACAGAAGAACAACACTGCTTGCTGCCAACATAATCTGCTTCACTGTTAAATGGAACTAAGTCAATGACTTAGTTCTCTTTAACACTGAACGTTTAATTCAGCTAGTAGTTTTACAGCATACTGGACGGGCAGACTTAGTTCCTTTTAACATAGCTAGATGCGTCTACATTCATACTATACGTATCCATGGAAATCTCAATTTTGACAAAAATTGACTTAGTGCCTTCTAACAATGACCGATTCAATTATTGGTTAATTTCGCTGGCACAGGGCTGGGTGTATGTGTCGTCTTCATCATCATTTCATCCTCATCATGATGCGCAGGTCGCCTACGGGAGTCAAATCAAAAGACCTGCACCTGGCGAGCCGAACATGTCCTCGGACACTCCCGGCACTCAAAGCCATACGCCATTTCATTTAATTTTCATAATATAACTAAATTAAAGAATGCAATAGTCATGTGAAGTTATTATGAGAAATATTTACAATTTCACTCATCTGTACTCTCTGAGCATTCTATGCTTCTTCTTCTTCTTCTTCTTCCTACTTCTCCTGTAGATCTAGTTTTTCACCAGGCGTAGAAATTGTGTACCAATTTTGAATTTGTAGCAGGATGCAGATTTTATATTCTATATGTGGGTCGGGGATTTCCCTTCGAATGATGCAATCAAGCCTGAGTTTTGAGTTCAATAAGAGGGAAGAGATCGTGTAATTCGAGCCTAAAGTGAATGCGGGGAAGTACCTAACGAGTGATGTTATCGATAAAACGTCATGCAGCGAGACGAGGAAAGAGTTTTTTTGTGTGCCACAAATCTATTATGTACCATTAATGATTATTATTCATTTTCCTTAACTTTGGATTAGAAGAAATTTCGGGAGATTTATTTGTTTTGTTTTTTCGTGTTTTCTGGTGTGTTACAAAAATTCGGGAGACCTGGCAACACTGTGGTCAGCTATCTGTATAACTGAAACGTGACAACTCAACGTCCGCCGCTCTTGGTCATTAAGTAGTCAAGAAGTGTAGGTAATAAATACTGTATTTGTGTTTTCCTCAAGCAACGACTGCATGTTGTCGTGATTTTATGTTTACTGTAGACTTATTACTCTTTGAGTCTGAGAGAAAGGTGAAACTTAACTCTCCGGGATGGTAAGAATTTAAATCACTACAGTGGGCACCATTACATCAGTCAATCTTTGTCAATGGATGAGTCAATTAACTTACGATGTCTCAGCCAAGTAAAAGGAAGCGTGGTGAGGTTATTCGTAGTGAGGCTCGCAATACAATTGCAAGATATAGTGAAAGTGTGTGATAAGGACGCTAAACCAGAACAGTTTAATATTTGTGTGAGTAAAAATAAAAGGCCTATAATTATTCTGGAGAGAATACAAACTTTCGAACTTAAAATCTTTCATGTCAGTTCTATATTTCACCTACTTTAGGGTTAATTTAGGTTAGTTGTTGCCTCTGTAGGTGGGGAATGGAAGAGAAACCCAATATCCCATGCCTGTCATAGTCAAATCATGGAAGCCTTGAGAGTAAACAGAAGGTAAAGGCTTCAGCTATCCGTAACCTCGGTTTTAAACGGGGCGGAACGATTAGCTCTTTGCTCGGCCGCCTGCGAATTAACTTTGTTCTCGTTTGTAGTAGACTGACTAAACCTCAGAGGATGGGCCTCTTCAGAAGTGGAAATCTCGTTTCTAAATATTTCGACTTCCTGAATGGGAATCAAACCCGCGTGAACCGACCATAGGGGCTGCCTGGCCGAGGCGGTAAAGGCGTGCTCGGTTCGCTCGGAAGGACGTGGTTCGAATCCCCATCAGAAAGTCGTAAAATTTAATAAACGAGATTTCCACTTCTGGAGGTGCATATTGCCCTGAGGTTCACTCAGCCTGCACCAAAAATGAGTACCAGGTTAATTTCTGAGGGCAAAGGCGGCCGGGCGTATAGCTATCCACTCTACCCCATCATGTGCCGAGGTTAACAATGGTGGAAGCCTTTAACTTAGACTCCTCCAAGGGCCTTCATGGCCTCTACGGAGGTGACTTTACTTTGCTTTGCTTTGCTTTGCTTTGTGAACCGAGCATGGTTGCTGTCATAAGTAGCAACTAACAGTAGTGATTCCCCAGAAGCTCTCAACTTGTACACGTGGGTAGGCGACGATAGGAACCCTACTTTATCTGAGCCTGCATTGCTTCCACGTACATGGGCCAGGCTTCCTTACATCTTTGACCTTTCTTATCCGACCTTGATGCCCCGATGATTTTGGTTTGCATGGTATACGGAGTACACCGTGTTCAAAAATAAACATAATTTGAGAACTATTTAGTAGTGTATAATTTGTGGGTAAATGCCACTCGGGGGAGAGTCTGTCCAATATTTGATTGCTACATTTTAGTGATGGGACATTCGATTCATTTTACTGAATCGATTCATTTGATTATGTTCACGTTACTGAATCGATACAGTGATCCGATTCACGGCACATTAGTCACCGCTCCTACTGCATCTGTGTAGTATGTACTGGTAAGACAGCAGCAACAATATTCAGTGCTCGCAGCTGCCATCTAGTCTTCATAATACTATGAACGCCTTTCTTAGAAAAAAATGCTAGTCACTCTAATACATCGAAGGTTTCCGGAGACGCAGGATGGGAAAGGTCTAGGATGTGAAAGGTAACAGCCACGGCCTTAATTAAGGTACACCGAGCTCGATAGCTGCAGTCGCTTAAGTGCGGCCAGTATCCAGTATTCGGGAGATAGTAGGTTCGAATCCCACTGTCGGCAGCCCTGAAAATGGTTTTCCGTGGTTTTCCATTTTCACGCCAGGCAAATGCTGGGGCTGTACCTTAATTAAGGCCACGGCCGCTTCCTTCCCACTCCTAGCCCTGTCCCATCGTCGCCATAAGACCTATCTGTGTCGGTGCGACATAAAGCAACTAGCAAAAAAATAAAAAATAAAAAATAAAGGTACAGTCCCAGCATTTCCTGGTGTGAAAATGGGGAAACTACGGAAAACCATTTTAACGGCTGCCGACGGTGGGATTCGAACCCACCATCCGCCGAATGCAAGCGCATAGCTACGCGATACTAACCGAACGTCCAACTCGCTGTCATTTTTTAAAATATGTAATTTTCTATCAGCTGAGGATTTTTTAAATTGTCATATTTTATGTAGGCTACCCGAGATGTACAGTAGCCCGCTGGTTTTCTGATTCAACATACTGTTGGTTAAGTTACTGCGTCAGTCGGTTCATTTACTGTCCACATATGATTGGAGTCTTGTGAAACGATGTGACATATGAACTGAGAGAATACTGAGCTGTTCTTCCCAATATAAAACCGGTACTTTTGAGTGGTCATGAGCATGACTCATAGTCATAGGGCAGGCTAGAGTCGAGTTTAATTGTCAAATGTCAACTAAGTTATTATATAAGATTCATTAAACTAATAAATAGTACAACCTAATAGCCTACCTACTTACTAGCTACCTCAGAATTATGTTTTGACTACCTTTTTAACACTGCAAATAAATCCATCTATTATTTAAACCTCCCTGTAAGAAGAGGACAGTGAATGCAAGTGGGTATTATTTTCAAATGAGCTGAGCTCGAGAGTCCATTACAACATACGAATCTTTCAGTGTACCATGGCTCACTGTATGTCTCACAGCGGAAGCTCGGCTCTCCGCCAGTGTCCAGTGTGCCGATAAGGAGCCGTGCGTATCTTGTGTCTCACTGAGCCGTGCTCGTTCACGATTCGATGTGCCATGATTCACTGTCTCGCTGCAGCGGAAGCTCGGCTCCCCGTCAACGTCCAGTGAGTGCGCCACTCAGCACTGTCCGCCGGGAGTAAGCTGAATCGTGTGCCGTGAGCTCGCCGTTCCTGTGAATCGATTCACTCGGACACTTGAATGAATCGATACACTGCTTCGAAACATGCATTCAGTAGCCAACACTACTACATTTCATGTCCCTATCGAGGTGTAGGTTAAGCATGCGCGGAAAGGGTATGAACGAAGCATGCGCGTAGATTTATATAGTTGCGTACCTAATTACAGCTATTCAAGATATCGACTGTACAGTAGCAATGTGTTGCAAACGATGTCGTGACGGGTCGAGACTGCTGACTCTGAAACCGACATCCTTGACTCTGATGATGCACTGACGCAATGAATGATTATTTACATTATATTTCTGTATTTATAGTACCAGTGATGAAGTCCACGTCCGTAGTGTAATCGTTAGCGCTATTAGCCACCGTCCTAGGGTTCCCTGTTTGATTCCTGATACTGCCAGAAATGTAAGATTGGTATTAAGGCTGTTGTGTGGTTAAAACGGTATATCCAGATCATTTCCACTACGGCTGTGCTTGAAAATAGTTACACCACATCGAGACGAGGACACGAATTTACGTACGATCACGCATTTGTAAAATAAGGTATTTCTGTGAGCTATTGCTATTGTGTAACGTAGGCCTATTTATGTAATTATATTCCTAAAATGAAATGGCATATGGCTTTTAGTGCCGGGGCGTGTCCGAGGGCATGTCCGGCTCTCCAGGTGCAGGTCATTTTTTATTTGACACTCGTAGGCGACCTGCGCGTCGTGATGAGGGTAAAATTATGACGAAGACGACATAATATACATCCACTCCGTGCCAGCGGAATTAACCAGTGATGGTTAAAATTCTTCACGCTGCTGGGAATCGAACCCGGCACCCGCGTGATCAAAGGCCAGTACGCTAACCAATCAGCCATGCAGCCGAACATTATATTTCTATATACTGCATTTTAAAATTAATTATTTGAGGTTGTGACTGAATACTATCGAAATTCACACGTTGCTCTGTATTGAAATATGACATATTATTATTATTATTATTATTATTATTATTATTATTATTATTATTATTATTATTATTATTATTATTATTATTATTATTATTATTATATACTGCTTATCATTAAGAGTACGGTTATAGACTACAACATTGTGTCGACTAGTGTGCTTTAAAAAAAGATTGCCTACTGCAGCTTACTTTGCAAATATACGAAGGCTGATCAACAAAGAGTGACACTGGTTTTTTTTTTTTTTTAAGATGTTTATTACTCCATTTCAATGTTCACATAATCTTTTTCAAAGTAGTCCCCTCCTACTTCAATGCACTTTTTATAGGGTCTCTGCCAGTCTTGAACACATGCTGCAGACCATTCTTTGTCAGGGCCTTGAGAATCGCTTCACTTTTCTTGAGCACTGCTTCAGAGTTCTCAAATCGAATGCCCCTAATCTTTGCCTTTAGTGATGGGTATAAAAAAATCACAGGGTGAAAGATCAGGGCTATAAGGTGGATGTGGTACACAGGTAAAGTTAAATCGAGCCAGAAACTGCATGACTTGATTTGCGACTTGAGGCCGTGCATTGTCATGATGAAGTCGCCATCTAGTCCAAGAAAGCTCTGCTAGTTTATTTGCAATGTGCTTCCTCAGTGTAGCAAATACTGACGTGTAGTAACAGTAGTGTGAGGGGGTGAGGCTGGTAAATCATTCCATTACAGTCAAAAAATGTGATCACCATCACTTTCCTTGCAGATGGAACAACTTTTGCCTTTTTTTGGCGATTCCCACACTGTGCAAGCTTGTTTTCCTTCAGGATCATAATGATGCTTCAGCTTTTCGTAAGTTTCAGTGCCTGTATAGTTTAAACGAAAACAGAATTTGATTGCCCTGTACTGCTCCTCTCGTGTCACCACCATTGTCTGGTATGCGAAATGCACGTAGCGTCTACAAAATAGATCATTACTACCAACCTACCGATACGAGAGTGCTGCCGCCTACGCACATTATACATAAAACCCTGCTCTTTTCAAATATTTATGTTACAGATAGGAAACTACCGGTATCACGGAAGCTACAGGAAAAAATCCGTCTCAGTCTTTGTTAATCAGTCCTCTTAGCATTGCTATAATAATTTGTTTGTAACTGTTAACCTATTTGTAAAACAATAAAATAAGTTTCATAAACAGTTATTTTGTATTAAAGTATTTAAACCGATTTACTTCTTGCAGTTTACTGTGAAGATTCTCCGTCTTTTGAAATCAATTTCACTAGATCGTGAAAGAAAACTGTGTATTACAGTACCTATTTAAGGACCCAACAGTAAGCACATTGTTCTGCGGGAACGTTATGGCATTAAAAATTATTAATCTAAAGAAAGCACTATAAAATGATTGAATACATGCATGTAAACATCGCCCGAACTCCAGTTCCGTATGGTCAATTCGTTGATGAACTTGTCTCTGAGTAGTTCTCGTAGTATCCACCCGCAGCAGCACATTGCTATACGCTCGGAGCCTATAAGAGTGATTTACTATAGTTTCGCGTTCCTCCCCTGATAACTTGTACGATAAAACAAAGAGAAAATTATCCCGCGGTGTAGGGGTAGCGTGCCTGCCTCTTACCCGGAGGCCCCGGGTTCGATTCCGGCCAGGTCAGGGATTTTTACCTGGACCTGAGGGCTGGTTCGAGGTCCACTCAGCCTACGTGATTAGAATTGAGGAGCTATCTGACGGTGAGGTAGCGGCCCCGGCCTCGAAAGACAAGATTTTTTTTTTGCTAGGGGCTTTACGTCGCGCCGACACAGATAGGTCTTATGGCGACGATGGGATAGGAAAGGCCTAGGAGTTGGAAGGAAGCGGCCGTGGCCTTAATTAAGGTACAGCCCCAGCATTTGCCTGGTGTGAAAATGGGAAACCACGGAAAACCATTTTCAGGGCTGCCGATAGTGGGATTCGAACCTACTATCTCCCGGATGCAAAAGACAAGATTAACAGCCGAGAAGATTCGTCGAGCTGACCACACGACACCTCGCAATCTGCAGGCCTTCGGGCTGAGCAGCGGTCGCTTGGTAGACCAAGGCCCTTCAAGGGCTGTAGTGCCATGGAGTTTGGTTTTGGTTTGGTTTTCAATTTATAATCGTTATTGATAATGTAGCATTTTGACGATAACAATAATGATGGCCTGTTTCCAAACATTTCACCGGGTCAGGAATGGAACGAATGAAGCCTCATCTAGCGGGGAGGAAAGGAATTGTGCCGGTTGCCGAAGCCTGTCGCATTCCTCTGGGGCAATGATTAATGACTGACAGATGAAATGAAATGATATTGGAGAGTGTTGCTGGAATGAAAAATAACGGGGGAAACGGAGTACCCGGAGTTCAACCTGCCCCGCCTCCGCTTTGTCCAGCACAAATCTCACA
The DNA here is from genome assembly GCF_040414725.1 of Anabrus simplex. Classification (NCBI taxonomy): domain Eukaryota; kingdom Metazoa; phylum Arthropoda; class Insecta; order Orthoptera; family Tettigoniidae; genus Anabrus; species Anabrus simplex. Next base: position 648,984,024 of record NC_090265.1, on the reverse strand, counting down.
TGGAGTGATCGCGATTTGAACCACGCAACCGAGAAGTGAGAGGCCTGAGCCACGGAGGCTCTACTACTACTACTATTACTACTACTACTATCGTTATGAAAACTCGAAGGTTTTACGGTCACCTGAAGAGAATGAACCCGGACAGATTAGCGCACGAATTGTTCACTTTCCAGGAAAAATGTAAATCTCATCCCTGCTGGCTGAAGGAGGTGCACAAAAACATCCAGGTAAATGATATAGGACCGGAGGACATAATGGAGAGGATCATGTATAGAAAGAAACCTGCGATGTTTACGGATGATTCAGAGAAAAACCTGCTAAAGAAACACCTCGGCGGAAGAATGGCTGAAAAGGAGCGAGAGGTTGAAAAACCTTTGGTTTTACAATGTAAAGAAAAAGGCGTGAGCCTAAGAAAGAGAAAGAGAGAGGTAGCTTGTGTAATCGTCGTCCACAGTTGGCTAGAACGATGTAAATAAATAAATAAATAAATAAATAAATAAATAAATAAATAAATAAATAAATAAATAAATAAATAAATAAATAAATAAATAAATAAATAAAAATAATGGGCCCTATTAAAGAAGAAAGCAAGTACAGAATCAGGCACAACAACGAACTGTATCAATAATTAGAGAGCATTACAACATCTATGAGGAAGAGGAGATTGAACTTCTATGGTCATGTCATGAGAATGGACAATCAGAGGCTCACCTCCAGAATCTTCACTATCTCTAGAAGGAAAGCCACTAATGCCAAGTGGGCAATACTTGTCAGAAAAGACCTTCAACAAATTGGACATTGCTCCCAGTGAAATCTATGACAGGAATAGGTACAGAACGTTGATCAGAACATCAAACTCTTTCCACTCACGAACAGAAAAAACTGTGCGTCCGGGAGGAGGTGTGAAATGGACTCAGGAGCGGAAAGACGTTCACAGTGCAAGAATGAAGGAGTACTGGTCTAAGAAGAAAGTTGCTAGACGTAAGAACCACGTGGTCCATAGCAGGCCCAAACGGAACTAAAATAAATTAAATAAATAAATAAATAAATAAATAAATAAATAAATAAATAAATAAGACAATGCAGACTACATTTAAATAATCTGCAATTTGCACTTCAATGACATGAAACAGAAAAATGGGCGAGTGTCTACAGTATGATTTTACAGCAAATATTTTAACCAATTAGTGTGCATCATCATAGCCGGCTCCACAGCCTAGGATCGGGGATTTTTACCTGGATCTGAGGGCTAGTTGGAGATCCATTGAGCCTACGTGATTACAATTAAGGAGCTACCTGAAGCTGAGGTAGCGGCCCCAGTCTAGAAAGCGAAGAATAACGGTCGACAGGATTCGCCGTGCTGTCCACGAGTAACCTCGTTATCTGTAGGCCTTCGGGTTGAGCAGTGGTCGCTTGGCAGGCCAAGGCCCGTATCGCTCATTCTTGTGACACTAGGTACGCTGAGTAGGCATACAGCGATTTTATTTATTAGTATAGCCACCAACGTGTATGGAGTCAACACTGGCGAGTTTGGTTAAGGCTTTGATGCACGTTTGATTTTTAAATGTATTTATAATTAAATATAACCAATGTTAAATACACAGACATTCTATTTCTTTCTTATTCCGTTTTCCCTCCAGGGTTGGTTTTTCCCTCGAACTCAGCGAGAGATCCCACCTTTACCGCCTCAAAGGCAGTGTCCCGGAGCGTGAAACATTGAGTCTGGGATACGACTGGGAAGGAGGACCAGTACCTCGTCCAGGCAGTCTCACCTTCTATGCTGAAAAGGGGCCTTGTGGGGGGATGGGAAGATCGGAAGGGATAGACAAGGAATAGGGAAAGAAGCGGCCGTGGCTTTAAGTTAGGTACCATTACGGCATTTGCCTGGAGGAGAAGTGGAAAACCACGAAAAACCACTTCGAGGATGGCTGAGGAGAGAATCGAACCCCCTCTACTCAGCTAACCTCCCAAGGCTGAGTGGGGAATCGAACCCCGGCCTCCGGGGGTGGCAGCTAATTACACTAACCACTACATCACAGAGGCGGACAACATTTTATTTATTAAAGAACTAGCAAGATACCAGTGCTTCGCTACGGTATTATAATGAAATTTATAATTGAATGCTTAACGTTTTATACGGTATATAATCCGCCGAAATTCGCGATCTAAATCGTTTTCTGAGAGAATCTGCCGAAATTCGTGATCTGACTCGTTTTCTGAGAGATTATGGCAAAGTTCCTCCCATTTTTCAATCTTTCTTTCCAGCAATCGATTTCGTACTTCCCGGGCTAGGTCCAGGTATTCCGGCCAGTTGGGTCCCTAAATCTTTACCATCTTTTCCTATAAGCATTTTAATATGGATCAAATCCTTGAGGAGATCCGGCGTGGTGTCGTCTTGGGTGCCTTGGCGGTACTGAACCCGCGGCCGGACTGCAATCGTAGTCATTACCCGGCCAGGACCCGTTTCCAGCGCGGTCCGCACATTTTGACGACGGTCCAGAACATTATTATTATTATTATTATTATTATTATTATTATTGATAGTCTGGAATCCACAGCAAGATGCAAGACCGCTACTTGGCGGTAAATTACATCCTCTGCCATTGTCATTGCTGACAATGTGACCAGCACCATCGACGCGCGTAGGCAAGTGCGCGAGATTTCTGGCGACACGAATGATATACACTGACTGACAGAGCAAATACAACACCAAGAAGGAGTGGTCAGAACTTTATGCCAATTGCAGGGTAGACTGACGTCACTGAGGTATGCTTATGATGTGAAATGCGCCGCTGTGCTGCGCACGTAGCGAACGATAAATGGGACACGGCGTTGGCGAATGGCCCACTTCGTACCGTGATTTCTCAGCCGACAGTCATTGTAGAACGTGTTGTCGTGTGCCACAGGACACGTGTATAGCTAAGAATGCCAGGCCGCCGTCAACGGAGGCATTTCCAGCAGACAGACGACTTTACGAGGGGTATGGTGATCGGGCTGAGAAGGGCAGGTTGGTCGCTTCGTCAAATCGCAGCCGATACCCATAGGGATGTGTCCACGGTGCAGCGCCTGTGGCGAAGATGGTTGGCGCAGGGACATGTGGCACGTACGAGGGGTCCAGGCGCGGCCCGAGTGACGTCAGCACGCGAGGATCGGCGCATCCGCCGCCAAGCGGTGGCAGCCCCGCACGCCACGTCAACCGCCATTCTTCAGCATGTGCAAGACACCCTGTCTGTTCCAATATCGACCAGAACAATTTCCCGTCGATTGGTTGAAGGAGGCCTGCACTCCCGGCGTCCGCTCAGAAGACTACCATTGACTCCACAGCATAGACGTGCACGCCTGGCATGGTGCCGGGCTAGAGCGACTTGGATGAGGGAATGGCGGAACGTCGTGTTCTCCGATGAGTCACGCTTCTGTTCTGTCAGTGATAGTCACCGCAGACGCGTGTGGCGTCGGCGTGGAGAAAGGTCAAATCCGGCAGTAACTGTGGAGCGCCCTACCGCTAGACAACGCGGCATCATGGTTTGGGGCGCTATTGCGTATGATTCCACGTCACCTCTAGTGCGTATTCAAGGCACGTTAAATGCCCACCGCTACGTGCAGCATGTGCTGCGGCCGGTGGCACTCCCGTACCTTCAGGGGCTGCCCAATGCTCTGTTTCAGCAGGATAATGCCCGCCCACACACTGCTCGCATCTCCCAACAGGCTCTACGAGGTGTACAGATGCTTCCGTGGCCAGCGTACTCTCCGGATCTCTCACCAATCGAACACGTGTGGGATCTCATTGGACGCCGTTTACAAACTCTGCCCCAGCCTCGTACGGACGACCAACTGTGGCAAATGGTTGACAGAGAATGGAGAACCATCCCTCAGGACACCATCCGCACTCTTATTGACTCTGTACCTCGACGTGTTTCTGCGTGCATCGCCGCTCGCGGTGGTCCTACATCCTACTGAGTCGATGCCGTGCGCATTGTGTAACCTGTATATCGGTTTGAAATAAACATCAATTATTCGTCCGTGCCGTCTCTGTTTTTTCCCCAACTTTCATCCCTTTCGAACCACTCCTTCTTGGTGTTGCATTTGCTCTGTCAGTCAGTGTACTTCGGTGATTTATTGACCTTATTATAGAGGTGAACAATTGCACGGTCAATATCATTCATATAGTTTATTTCAAATGTGTTTAAATTTTTATTTATATGCCATGAGAATCTACTGTAATCTAATATTATGTACTCCAAAGGAAAATATGGTTCTTGAAAACGAACCCAGGAAAGATTAAAAATGATCAGTTTATGATCAGAATAAGTACATTATGAACAGTAAAATCAATTGATCTCAACTCCTTTTTCACCCCACTGCCGTTGAGTTGATTGACCCCCCATTCCCCCCCACCCCCCAAAAAGAAGGCGTATTTCCTTATGTTTAAAGGATATTTCAAATACCAATGTTCACGTCTGTTACCTTCAGTTTTGAGATAAAAAGTATCCCCACAAAAGTTATTCATTTTTTTCACTTCCTTTCACACTCCCCCCCCCCCCACCTAATTGAATTTCCCGTTAAAAATACTTGTCTCTTTAATAGTAAAGGATCTTCTAAACACCAATTATCACGACTCTAACATCTTCAGTTTTTGAGATATGTGTCCACATAAAAGGAATTCAAATCCTTTTCACCCCCGCCCCCCAAAATGATTTCGCTCAAGAACGCTTTATTCTTGTTTTTAAAGGTGATCCAAATATCAATTTTTACGTCTGTAACAACTTTAGTTTTTATTAGATGTAAGTATCCTCATACAATTAATTCAATTAATTTTTCAATTTTTCACCTCCGCCCCCCCCCCTTTATTGGATTTTCTGAAAATACGTGTTTGTTTAATTTTAAAGCAGATTCCAAATACCAATTTTCACATCTGCAAAATCTTTCGCTTTTGAGATAATAGTATCCTCATACAAATAATTCAACTAAATTTTCAATTTCCCTCCTCCCTTTAGGTGGATTTCCGAAAACAAAAAATATGTATTCCTTTATTTTTGAAGGAAATTCCTAACCCCAAATTTCACGTCTGTAACATCTTCAGCTTTTGAGATATCAGTATCCTAATTAAAAGAAATCAACCCCATTTTCAGTCACTTTCACCCCTCCACCCAAGTGGTTTTTCAGAAAACAAAAATACATGTTCTTCATTTTCAATAGAGATAAAAAAATACCTACTATTTTTCACTTCGGTAACATGTTAAGAGTTTGAGGTAAACTGTAGAAATGCTCATTTTAAAATTTCACCCCTTTTTAGTTCCCCTTAAGTGGAGTTTCCAGAAACAAATCAACTATGTTTATTTACTTTTACAGGAGATTCCAAAGTGTTAGAGGGCCAAGAGCCCTAACTTCGCCACTTAATAAAGACACAAATATATAATAAATAAATAATAAATACCCATTTTTACGTCTGAACATTTTACGTTTCTGAGATATACTGTAGATATAGTCTTTCTAAAAATTCACCCCAATTTGTCACTCCTGTTTAACCCCCATTAAGTATATTTTCAAAAAAAAAAGTGTTCCTTTATTTTCAAAGGAGATCCCAAATACCAATGTGCAGGTCTGTAATATCTTCTGTTTCTGAGATATAAGTATCCTCATTTAAAGCATTAAATCCCTTTTTCACCCCTCCTATTGGGATTTTCCGAAAAAAAAGTGTTTCTTTTTTAAAGGGAATTCTAAATACCAATTTTTACATCTGCACACTTTAAAAGTTTTGATATGTATATATATATACACTCATTTTAAAAATCCACCCTCCTTTTCAACCTCCCATTAATTGGATTTTCCAAAAACAAAAAATATGTGTTTCCTTATTTTTAAAGGAGATCCCAAATACCGATTTTCAGGTCCGTAATATCTTTAGTTTCTGAGATATAAGTATCGTCATTAAAGGCATTCAACCCCATTTTCACCCCTTTTCACTCCTCCTAATGGGATTTTCCGAAAACAAAAAAATACGTGTTTCTTTATTTTTAATGAAGATTCTAAATGCCAATTTTTACATCTGTAAACTTCCAAAGTTTTGAGATATAGATACACTCATTTTAAAAATTCACCTCCCTATTCACCCTCCCACTATTTGGATTTTGCAAAAACAAAAAAATACGTGTTTCCTTATTTTTAAAAGAGATCAAAAGTACCAATTTTCAGGTCTGTAATATCTTCAGTTTCTGAAATATAAGTACCGGTATCCTGATTAAAGGCATTCAACAACTTTTTCACCCCTTTTCACCCCTTCTACTGGTATTTTCCGAAAACAAAAAATACGTGTTTCCTTATTTTTAAAGAAGATTTAAAATACCAACTTTTTACATCTGTAAACTTTTAAAGTTTTGAGATATAGATACACTCATTTTAAAATTTAACCCCTCTTTTCACCCCCTTAGCGACGGAATTTCCAAACATCCTCTCTTAGCGATTACCTACATCTTAATATGAATGTATCCCAAAGTTTCATTTCTTTATGTCCAGTAGTTTTGGCTCGGCGATGATGAGTCAGTCAGTCAGGACAAGTTATTTTATATATAGATATACATGTTTTTTACCATTCTTTTTACTCCATGCCTCCTTGATCTCGCAAAAAATAGTTCTATGAGTTTCTATATTTTCTTTCATAGGGCCAAGATGCTACAGCTTCATTCGTTGTGTTTAAATTTAATGGTTTTTATCTAAGTCAGAATTTTAGCCCTCCTGGTGGCCATGATCGTTAAGGCATTGAAATCTTAAACGGTCGGACACCGTGGTTAGCCAGTTCGAGTCCCGTTCTGATTTTCGCCATCAGAACCTCTGATGACGTTGACGTCAGAAAGGACATCCGGTCATAAAACCTCGCTAGGAAGATTCATCTGACTTCATACATTACCCCGTAGAGGAACAGGACAAGGGTTGGACATACATCTATGCTAGAATTTTGTTTATTTTTCATGGCTTCACCCATGTTAGATTAATGTTTTCATCTTTCATGGTTTTAGCATACCATACCATTTTTCCTGATCTCGACAAATAGAGACGTGCAATTAAATGCCCGTGGTCTATTATGCCGACATTTTCTGACTTGACTGATTGTATTTACATTTCTTAAAATTAACAGCAGTCTATATCACCACATATTGAAATAAAATGAAATGAAATGGCGTATGGCTTTTAGTGCCGGGAGTGCCCGAGGACAAGTTCGGCTCGCCAGATGCAGGTCTTTTGATTGACGTCCGTAGGCGACCCGCGTGTCGTCATGATGAAATGATGATGAAGACGACACATACACCCAGCCCCCGTGCCAGCGGAATTAACCAATTATGGTTAAAATTCCCGACCCTGCCGGGAATCGAACCAGGGACCCCTGTGGCCAAAGGCCAGCACGCTAACTATTTAGCCATGGAACCGGACACCACAAAATAACATTTATTAATTCAGAACCGGTTTTCGGAAACTTAGTTCCATCATCAGTAAGTATATACAATTAAAATATTAAAATCCACATAATTGTGTCGTCTTGGTTTTAAAATGTAAAGGACGGTTGTGCTGTAATGGAAATAGAAAATCGAATAAGCTAACCTAGCAGAAATTTTTAAACCTAATGAATATGCTTAAAACATATAGGCCTAATGGATTTTATTTTTATAATGGTTATGACTCATTGTATTTAAACTATAATACTACGCTCATCGCCAGATTTCATTCCACAGTTCTCTTAAAATCCCACATGAAAGATGAGCATAAACATGCATCTTATTGTTGTTATTATTTTTGCCGTTAGGGCCTGCAATGCAAACGAGCCTGGGGCTTAAGAGGGTCCGCAGATTTCCTCACAAATAATAAGTAAATTAATAAAAAATATACCCGAAAACCATTCTGAACGAGAAAGTTTACATAATGATGCTTTTGGAGAATGGGTTGAAAAAGACTGTTTCTACAATTCGCAAGTAGATATGAGTTAAATGCAGCTATCAATAGTAGATAAACTAATCATATTTGCAAGCGTCTCAGACTTATGCACGGGCTTTTACCAGTTTCTAAGTTTTCCTGTTACTGTTTCTTCCGCCGGGCGATCATTTTTCCAAACTAGAACTTACAAACTACTAACTATGACCCAAGACAGACTCACTGAAATCAGTCTCCTCAGCACTGAATATCAGTGAAACGTCAATACTTTCGCATCCCAGAAAGCATGCCGCATGGCCTAGCTTCATTAGGCTTTGACGTGAGTTAAAAAACAAAGCAAAAGATAGTAGATACAAAATATTTAATTTAAAAAATATAATCTATGAATTAGTCTTGTAATATTACAGCTAGTCTTTTGCATACACTGTATTAATGGGATATAGTTTGCATTGAAGTTATGTTTGTATTTGCTGCGGTTAATTTATGTGTGTTATTGTTAGGTCATAAACCGTTTCTTTGAGGGAGCCCAACTAATTCCTGCAGGCGAGCAGGTATCATATTCGTTATGCCTCTGAGAATGAGGCGTGCTGTAGAGGTAAGAAATTATCTCGTACAGTTCTGGTGAAACTACTGGTTTTGCTGTAGTGGAACTGAAAAAGTTATCTTTATCATTTTTTTTCAATTGGTTTTACGTCGCACCAACACAGACAGGTTTTATGGCGACGATGAGACAGGAAAGGGCTAAGAGTGGGAAGGAAGTGGCCGTGGCCTTAATTAAGGCACATCCTCAGCACTTGCCTGGTGTGAAAATGGGAAACCACGGAAAAAAATCTTCAGGGCTGCCGACAGTGGGATTCGAACCCACTGTCTCTCAAACAGTGGATACTGGCCACACTTAAGCAGCTGCAGCTATCGAGCTTGGTATCACTTTTTTTTTCTTTCTGCTTCCATGCATTATACAGGGTGGTCGGAAGCAACGTGAACCGGATATATTGACGTTAGAGAGTTGGTCATACATAAAAGTAATTGGAAAAAAATAATTCGATATCTCGCGCCGTTGCCATTTAACTGCTGTTGAAGTAAGCCAATCAGATCGCTTCGCGGGCGATTTCAGATGGGCTTTCAAGGCGGTGTTGCTAATTCTGCACGTGGCTTATGACCGGCTTGAGAGCACCATTAGAAGAAATAAACTTCTCCAGGGGAGGGTCTTGAACAAGGTCCTCCCTGCTGATAGATGGCACTGGCTGAAACCCAGGGTGTGTTAGTGTTTGATGCTCATTTCTCGCCATGGCTCTCAAGCCCCACCAAGCCACAAGCAGATTTAGCAACACCGCCTCGTAAAGCCGATTTGAATTCGCCCGCGGAGAGATCTGATAGGCTAACTTCAGCAGCTGAATAAAATAACAACGGTGCGAGATATCGACATAATTTTTTTCAAATTACCTATCAGTATGACCAACGCTCATATACTCGGTTCACGTTGTTTCCGGCCACTCTGTATATCGTTTACTAGAACGTAAGTCCCTTTCGTGGAGAAGTTTATTTCAAGAAGTAAATTACCAGTAGAATTACATTTTGTAAAACCTAACGCTTTAAAGTAAAAATTGTCAAAATAGTATTCGTTACAAGTAATTCGATTACTTTTACTCTGGAATTAATGTATGTTCCAATCGAGAATTCATTCCAGCGAGTGGTACTTTCCTCTCCTTCTCCACTAAACCTAAGGTGTGCATTCCCAGTGTCAAACAGTGTCTTGAAAAACTGATACACTACAATTAAATTAGGTTTTTATAAAGTAAACAAAGCAATTCTCAATCAAAATAAGAAATGCTATTCTTTTCTTCATTAATTTGAGTTTATTCATATTAGGTGTTCGGTACACTTTTTTATCACATCATTTAACGGCTCAGTTGAAGTTTTCCTCGTATTTCCACTTGTTCAATAATAATAATAATAATAATAATAATAATAATAATAATAATAATAATAATAATAATAATAATAATAATAATAATAATAATGTATTTGCACGTTAGTATATTTAATGAGTTCTGTACTGTGCTGAAGTTGTTCAAAGTGGCAGCACTCACTGAGTGGTAGAGTGTCCGCTTCATGATAAGTTCACGGGTTCGATACCGGCTGAGATTGTGGATTTTTTAAGGGCGGTGAAAGGCCTTAGCTCTCCATGTTGTTAGCGTGTTAAAGATCTCTGGTGGCGTTCTCAGTGTCATCTGTCAATGTTTTTTTTAACAAGTTGTTTTACGTCGTTCCGACACAGTTATGTCTTTGGACACCATGAAATATATATTTTAATTCTTCCAGGATTTGGTATAGTCTCACATATTATTAGTCAGGAAAGAGGAAAAAAGGAAGCCTTCGGTACTTTAGGTATAATTTACGCAATAATAGCAATTGGTCTTTTTCTTATGGTGACGATGGGACAGGAAAGGGCTAAGAGTGGGAAGGAAGCAGCTGTAGCCTCAATTAAAGTACAGCCCCAGCATTTCCCTGGTGTGAAAATGGGGAAAGACATCTTCAGTGCTACCGACAGATGGATTCGAACCGACTATCTCCCGAATACTAGACACTGGCCGCACTTAAGCGACTGCAGCTATAGACCTCGGTCTGTCAAAATTAAATTAACTGAGCCATACGAGCCATCCAGTAGAATTCCGGTTTCGTTGGTAGACAGCAGCACAATCGGAATGTCGAAATTGGTAAGCAGGCCACCTAGTTCAGTGACTGACTGTATTTCATGAACATGTGCATACCGTCTCTCTTGCTACTTCTCATCTCCGCTAGATCTAGCAATTGCAAAAACTACCCTTCGTCGATGACTCGCCTACACTATGTTGTTGTTTCGGTCATCAGTCCATAAACAGGTTTGATGCAGCTGTCCATGCCATCCTATCCTGTGTTAAACTTTTCATTTCTAAGTAACTACTACATCCTACATCTACGCTAATCTGTTTGTCGCATTCATACCTTTATCTACTCATACCATTCTTACCGCCTACACTTCCCTTAAAAACTAACTGAACAAGTCCTGGGTGTCTTAAGATGTGTCCTATCATTCTATGTCCTCTTCTGGGCAAATTTCGCCACATCGTCCTCCTCTGACCAATTCACTAGTTAAATATAAGTTCAAAAATTAAATTAAAATAGTTACAATTATTGTGTTCATAGATTTATGAATGTAATTCTTACGATAGGACTTACCTGACAGCATTATTACCTTAATACAACACAATACTTCATCTTCCTCGGAGAATTTAACCTTAAAACGGTTAATTCCCCAGGCTCGGGGACTGGGTGTTTGTTATGTCCTCGACATCTCTGCAACTCACTCACCACACACACACAACACTGTCCTCCCACAATTACACGCAGCTTCCTATAGACGGCAAATGTCGCCGCCGCTTGTCAGAAGGTCTACCTTCATTTTCATTTCTAAGTAACCGGGCCAGGAATAGCTAAATTAAATTTTAAAAAAATATTCGTCGTCGTTTAACTTTAATTTCGTGTGGCTATTTCTAGCCGAGTGCAGCCCTTGTAAGGCAGACCCTCCGATGAGGGTGGGCGGCATCTGCCATGTGTAGGACACTGCGTGTTATTGTGGTGGAGGATGGTGTTATGTGTGGTGTGTGAGTTGCAGGGATGTTGGGGACAGCACAAACACCCAGCCCGCGGCCATTGGAATTAACCAATGAAGGTTAAAATCCCCGACCCGGCCGGGAATCGAACCCGGGACCCTCTGAACCGAAGGCCAGTACGCTGACCATTCAGCCAACGAGTCGGACTTCGTCGTCGTAATCGTACTTATAATCGCGTGCTAGACTTTACTCTTTCAATTTGTTGATTGATGAACGTTGAATACCCACAGCATATACGTGAAATTGTGTAATGAATATAATGACACGAGCAGTTTAATATGCCTATGATAATTACCGTGCTTTTTAAATATTTCCAGTACTCTTTTAACGGCGTCAATTAACTTTATCTCGTATTATATCAGATTGAATCATATCCAGTACTTCGCATATGTTCATTTACTATTGCCGCATCTTCGTATCGTTGCCTTCCGAGGAAGAATCCGGGATATCGTGATTATAACTACGCAGAATTTTGTTAAGGGGTCATTATTAAAATTGTTCACAACTGTTATTATGGGTATTTTCAATTTTGTGTATTATTATTGTTACGGAGATATCCGTGGTAGGTAGAGGTGAAAGAAGGTGCGGGTGTGAATGGGTTTCAAGCTACGAAATTAACGTGCAATGTAAAATTAATTTAAAATTTAACTAGGTTATATTTTCTTTTCAAAAACAAGAGATAACAATCATAACAGGTACAGAGTAGCAAAAATGTAGGTACAATATTACTGGATTCGGGCTCAGTGCCCTTACTTCATAACTCTTGGGCGATCAGCCCCGCCTTACTCCAAAAAAAAAAAAAAATTTAGCCAAGGGGCAGAAAACCCCATTCATGCCCAGGAGCACTGGCTCCTAACATTACACATAAAGCCTGCACGAGGCATACAGAAACAAATTTCAAAGAGCGATCCGCTCTCAAAATTGTAAGCCTATCACAAGGCCACACCAAACTCTACCTTCAAGCTGTCCTCTAAGGACGTATTCACAGGGGTAAAATACCCAACCTACGGAGGTCTATTACATGAAAAGAAGATTGATTACATGACCTCTAAAATAACAATTTGAGAGGAGGCGAACTTGCACTCCTAATACACTTTGTTTTTAAAACCTAATCTGGCTCTGGGCCGCTAACGCAAGGGCTAATCCCATACTACAGAGGTGACTTAGAGAAGAACACTTTACATTACATAAACGAAGAATAGTTTGAGAAAATAAGTTCACCTCAAAACAAATGTGAGTGGGAGCTCGAGAGGGTTAGCACTCTCTATCCCAATATGTAGCTTTACAAGAAAAAGATGAAAAGAGTAATTACATTTTAGGAAAAGGTTACATGATGGAAATGCTTCGAACCCGCCGCGAGTGTTAAACTGCCTACCTAGCAAGAAAAGAAGTTATTAATAGGCCATTACCTGGTGTTGAACGGCTGAAGAAGAAAGAGGCGCTTCCCGCCTCCTGCTATGTACTTAATACACTGAAAGATGGAACAGAAGTGGCCCGGAGACCCCAAAATCAGCAGTTTATATACTCTCGCGGAAGTTTCTAGGCGTTAGGGGAATGAAAACACCCGCCCACAATGTTTTTATTGGATAGGACCCCGCAACAGATGCAAGTTGGGGGAAGATACACCAGATTGGTCAGAAATTACTAAAAGAAATTCGGGATTGGATAAATCTAAAACAAGGGGAAAAAGAGGGGTATACAGCCAACTTAAACAATAACAGAAAGAAATTTAACAAGAAACAAACTTTTGAAATAAAAATTTCTCCAACAAAATAGTTCTTTGACTCCGCACTAGGGTGCGCTATTGTTGATCTTCAGTAGTGTCCTCTAGAAGAGAAAGTTCACACTTCTTACTTCAAGCGAAACAAAAACACATCAAAAGTGACACAGTTCAAAAACTCAAAATTTTCCACGTGGTGACATCTTCTGAGAAAGTAGAGAATTAATAGAATAGATAAAGTTCAACCTTCCTCCAGAAGAGGAGTTTCAACTGGCGCAACTTTTAAATAAACGGTGTAGAGGTGTACCGCCCGGTACAGACCTCCCCCCCCCAAAAGTTCCTCCAGGGGTGACACATGAAATCAGTTTGAAACAAAGTCCAAGTAATGATGTTGATACGAAGATAGATAGCAGAAGCATTTACAAGATTTCTTAATTCAGTTTCAAAATGTTGTTGTTGCAGGTGAATGAAAGTCTTTATGTTTGTAGAATTTGAATTTCTGAAGATAAACTTTTAATACTTAAAGGTGAAGAAAAATTTTGCAATGTCCACCAAATATTGTTGTTGAATTCCCAAGTGTAGTTATTGCTTATGGTGACTGTCCATGTAGTTGATGTAGATTGAGTCGGATGGCCAGACCGGCCGTTGCAGCTTGCGTCCAACGGAGGCCGCTCGGACCCCTCAAGTACCCTGAGATACCGCTCGCCCGCACTATGAGGGGAGCAGAGGTGTTGAAGTACGCCGCGCCCGCGGTGAACAGATACAGGCTGCGGGCATGTAGCAGGTCGTGCGCCGCACATCAGCCTTGGCCGGGAGGAGAGCTCCGGCTCGCCGTGCACATGTCGTCCTCGCTGGAGAGGAGGGGGCCCATCCCCCTCCCCAGTCGCTGCACGGCGCTGCGCGGCTGCGGGGGCGCTGAAACATTAAAGCTAGGCGGCAGAATTGTGTTGGACTATCATCTTCTTTGAGGGTACAGGCTTGTGGAGAGGTTGAGGGGCCAGCGGCGTGTAGATATCCATGGCATTTACTATTATGAAGCCACAGTGTAAGGTGGAGCAGGAGACGGGAGCGTGGTAATGGCCGTGGCAAGAACAGGATGGCAGTTTAACGGGTCGGGGCAGGTTTTACACAAGGCTTACATCTAAAACCAAAATATTACAGAAGGGGCAGAATGCCTTAAAAGTGAAACTCAAAAAAAAAAATAACCTTCATATCCTTTCAAAATAATATGAAGCAAGTTAACACAGAAATTACACCGGTTTCACCTGGGACAGGTGAACTCTAAATATCCTCTCGGTGGCTGGATTACTTAGTAATAAGGTAACCGGCGTAAGAAAATCGAGAATGATACAAGGCCCATGAAATCTGGGGGCAAGCTTGCCCGCGGGAACAAAATTTTTGACCATAACCTGGTCACCTACCTTCAAAGTGGTGGGTCTCCGTCCACGATCATACCTTTCCCTAACCTTTTCATGAGACACTTTAAGATTGGCTTTAGCCTTCTTCCAAAGATCTTTAATGTTATCCGGATCTATTGTCTCGGGTAGAATGTCATTCAAAGACCAGAGGTTAGAGAGCGGCGAGTTGGGAACAAACTTGAACATCAAAGAAGCTGGAGTAAATTTGTGTGATTCATGGACCGCCGAATTCAAAGCAAAAGCTAACCAATGCAGGGACGTGTCCCACCTAGAATGATCTTCATGATGATAGGCAATAAGTGCGGACCTGAGATTACGGTTAACCCGTTCAGCCAGAGATGGTTGAGGGTAATAAGCGGAAGTAGTTACATGAGAGATGGACAAGTCAAAACAGAATTTACGAAATAAATTAGATGTAAAAGCCTTAGCATTATCAGATACAATGTATTGGCACGGACCAAAAGAAGCGAAAATAGAATTTAAGCAAGTAATGGTTGACTGAGCGGTAGCCAGCTTAGTCGGAAATAACCAGGAAAATCTTGTAAAACCATCTACACACACAAAGATGAACTTGTTGGCATTACCCTTTGACTGGGGGAAGGGTCCCACATAATCAATATACAGGCGTTCCATGGGGCGCGACGCTTGATGAGAAGACAAAAGGCCTACTTTAGTGGACATGGTGGGTTTACTGATCAAACAAGATTTACAAGCTTTTACAAGTTCCCGAATTTCACCGTCCATACCTTTCCATATGAACATTTCACGAATCTTTTCACGAGTTTTAAAGATTCCAAGATGCCCCCCCAATGGGGTCTCATGATAGTATTTGAAGATCATAGGTACAAGAACCGCTGGAACAACAACTTTCATCAACTTATCATGCCTCGAAGGGCAACATAGAACACCATTCCTCAGAACATAAGGGACAGCATGTTCCCCAGAAGAAAGGGTTTCCATTATCGGAGCCAGCGTAGGATCTTCACGTTGGTATTTCTCGATATCCCTAAAGAGCATGGGAGCATCGGTTAGGATGGCATTAACCTCGGATAGTATGGACTCGGAAGGTGATGAACTGTCGACCGGTTCATGGGTCTCGACCTCGTTTGAAAACATACGGCTGAGTCCATCAGCCACAACATTTTCGGTACCTCTGATATGCCTGACATCGAATTGGAAGGCGGAAATACGGATGGCCCAACGGGCTATACGACCAGTACGACGCGGTCTACCTAAGACCCAGCTTAAGGCTTGGTTATCTGTCTCCAGGTCGAATTTGACATGTTCCAGATAGAGACGGAACTTTTCTAAGGCGAATAAGACTGCCAACCCTTCGAGCTCATAGATGGAATACTTGGCTTCTTGAGCCGATAGAGTCCTAGATGCATAGGCGATGGGACGCCTCCCTAGTTCAGTCTCTTGAAGAAGGACTGCAGCTACAGCTGACGACGACGCGTCCGTTTGGACGATGAATTTCTTCGAGAAATCAGGCATAGCAAGTACAGGGGCATTACAGAGAGCTAATTTAAGATCTTCGAAAGCGGCTTGTTGAGAAGGTCCCCACTCGAATTTGATGCCTTTCCTACGAAGAAGGTTTAAGGGCGCCGCTCTATTAGCGAAGTTAGGAATAAACTTCCTGAAGAAATTCACCATACCAATGAATCTAGCGATACCTTTGATGTCCTTAGGAGGTTTAAAATCACGGATGGCCTGTGTTCTAGAATGATCGACAGCTACCCCATCGGGTGACACAATATGCCCTAGGAATGACATAGAGGGCTTAGCAAAGGCAACCTTGGACAACTTGACAGTTAACCCAGCCTTACGAAGGCGATTCAGAACTTCTCGCAGATGATCTAGATGTTCTTCAAAAGTCTCGGAAAATACGACGACATCATCCAAGTAGTGATATAAGTACTCAAATTTGATGTCGGAAAAGACCCTATCTAGTAGCCTAGTGAGCACAGCTGCCCCCGTGGGGAGCCCGAAAGGCACGCGGTTGTATTCGTATAAGTTCCAGTCCGTGGCAAACGCTGTAAGATGTTTAGACTCTTCGGCAAGGGGAATTTGATTATAGGCCTGATTCAAGTCCAAGATGGTGAAGAACTTGGCCTTACGAAACCATGAAAAGCAAGAATGAAGGTCGGGAAGGGGCACAGATTGCAACACCACCTTCCGATTGAGAGCCCTGTAATCAATGACAGGCCTGAAGCCTCCTTGGGGTTTCGGGACTAGAAAAATAGGCGAAGAATACGCTGACTTAGAGGGCCTAATAATACCATCCTTCAACATCTGATCGATGATTTCTTTCAGAGCCTTCATTTTAGGTGGAGATAGCCTATACGGTGGAAAACGGACAGGAATCGAATCCGTGACCTCAATTTTGTATTCAATAAGGTCAGTAACACCAAGAGTATCAGAGAACACCTCGGGAAACGACTGACACAGTTTCCGAATACTATCAGCCTGCTCCTCAGGTAGATGTCTAAGGTCTAACAACATCTCATCCTGGGTAGGCGAAATAGATGAACATGATACAGAATTACACTTTAACAAGGGAATTCTACAATTGGACGCAAATTTGAATGTGCACGACCTACTCTGGAGATCGAGCACAAGACCAGTGTGAGAAATGAAGTCCGCTCCCAATATGATGGGGCAAGACAAGTGCTTAGCCACAAACAGTTTGATTTTCCATGTAAAGTTAAAAATACGAATTTTGACCAGTACGGAACCTAGAATTTCTAATGGCGATGAATTAGCCGAAACATATTGAATAAGAGCTGAGACATGGTCAGGTAGTTTACAAACAGATTTCAATTTAGAATACCATTCAGCCGAAATAATCGAACAAACACTGCCTGAATCTAAGAGAGCTGTTATAGGCTCGTTATTTAACTCAATCTTAAGAAAAGGAACAGGTGCGGGGGTATCCGCCGCAATCCTAAGACATTCTTTAGGGCATTCAAAAGATGAATTTGAAGGCTGATTGTTCTCTGCATTTACAACCTGTTTACTAGGGGCTGAGTCTCGGGAAGATGGATTAGTCGACTCAGCCGATGCCACTAGTCACTTTTTATTATTGGCATAGGTGGAATTTGCACCAGAAGTTGAGCAGGAGGGGGTGCTATTTGAGTTTGGGCAATTTTTGGCGATATGTGAGAAGGCCCCACACTTAAAACAGCCTTGTGATGAACCAGCTCCATTATTTGCCCTACTAGACTTGATCAGAGGACACTTATTGCGCAGATGGTCAGGCGACCCGCAAGCATAACATTTACGAGGGGTGACTGATCGGCGAGGTGGAAGCCGAGTATTACTAAAAGAAGGCGGGGGTTCTTTTGCCACACGCAAGGAATCGGCATACCTAACTCCTTCCGCAGAGACGGCTAATGCTTCCAGTTCAGAGAAGGTTTGCGGGCACGCCGCGAAACACAAATATGACCTGTAGGGTGGTGAAATCCCTTCGACAATAGCTTGCACGATCTGATCCTCAGGGAAGTGGAGAGCAAACACCCTAGTATAAAACTTAATATCTTGGATGAAGTCTGCCAGGTTTTCATCCAAGCGCTGTACCCGATAATAGTATTTCTGAATAAGAGATGACCTCGCGCGGGCAGGAATAAAATTTGCAAGCAGATGTGCATGGAAATCTTCGATAGATGACTGTTCAGCTATGGCTCTTACTATTTTATCTGAGAGAACCCCAATAGCATAAGGATAGATAATTTGCAAAATTTGACATGGGGAAAGAGAAAACACAAGGGCATGATCCTGAAATTCCACTAGAAATCTTAAAAATGAAATTACGTCACTGGTGGTATTAACGGAAAACTTGGATATACCTCTGAGCAACATTGCCAATGGATGAGGCAAGCTGCTAAACCCGGGCGACATAGTAGGTAAAGGTTTCAATGGCAAGGAAGTTAATTCAGCACGTACATTGTTCAACGATGTGCGGCGTTCAGACTCGTTGTCCAATGGGGCAGAGATAGTTTGAGCAGCAACGGTTATCCTATTGCCTTCTCCCTTAGCAGGTTCTTCCTCCCTACTTACATTCACTATGGTGGGCTGATCAGATTTGGGAGGAACTTCCCCAGTTAACAATTGAGTGACTTTACTAGACAATTCAGAGATAGTTTCAAGGAGCGTATTAGTTTGCTTCCTCTGAACGTCATTCACCTTCAGAGACAACAGATCATTAACTCTATTTGAAAAGTGATATAATCTGCCTTGCACACGCTTAATTTGGTTAGGAGACGGATCATTTTCATCAAAAAAACTAACTACGGAAGCTAGCCCAGTAATATTCTCCGTGATCGTGGAAAGAGAGTCGTCAATTTCTTTCTCTCCCAAATTGGGGATGGAAATGGGCAAATCAAGGGACTCTCTAAGCTTGTTAGTGTCTATTGCAACCGTGCCTCCAGATTGAACGTTTCTGATAGTTAACTCGTATATCAACTCCTCTTTGCGCAAATAGTTAAGGAGGAGAACATCGCGAGGGCCGGACATGATGACAGAACAATAAAAAAAACTCAAAAAATTCCAGCAACTGAGAAAATTGTTAGAGTTCGAATTAAAGCAATGTTTAGCCGTCAAAAGGGGCTAAATTGAGACCCATTCAACCACGCTCTGCTACCACTTGTTACGGAGATATCCGTGGTAGGTAGAGGTGAAAGAAGGTGCGGGTGTGAATGGGTTTCAAGCTACGAAATTAACGTGCAATGTAAAATTAATTTAAAATTTAACTAGGTTATATTTTCTTTTCAAAAACAAGAGATAACAATCATAACAGGTGCAGAGTAGCAAAAATGTAGGTACAATATTACTGGATTCGGGCTCAGTGCCCTTACTTCATAACTCTTGGGCGATCAGCCCCGCCTTACTCCAAAAAAAAAAAAAAAATTTAGCCAAGGGGCAGAAAACCCCATTCATGCCCAGGAGCACTGGCTCCTAACATTACACATAAAGCCTGCACGAGGCATACAGAAACAAATTTCAAAGAGCGATCCGCTCTCAAAATTGTAAGCCTATCACAAGGCCACACCAAACTCTACCTTCAAGCTGTCCTCTAAGGACGTATTCACAGGGGTAAAATACCCAACCTACGGAGGTCTATTACATGAAAAGAAGATTGATTACATGACCTCTAAAATAACAATTTGAGAGGAGGCGAACTTGCACTCCTAATACACTTTGTTTTTAAAACCTAATCTGGCTCTGGGCCGCTAACGCAAGGGCTAATCCCATACTACAGAGGTGACTTAGAGAAGAACACTTTACATTACATAAACGAAGAATAGTTTGAGAAAATAAGTTCACCTCAAAACAAATGTGAGTGGGAGCTCGAGAGGGTTAGCACTCTCTATCCCAATATGTAGCTTTACAAGAAAAAGATGAAAAGAGTAATTACATTTTAGGAAAAGGTTACATGATGGAAATGCTTCGAACCCGCCGCGAGTGTTAAACTGCCTACCTAGCAAGAAAAGAAGTTATTAATAGGCCATTACCTGGTGTTGAACGGCTGAAGAAGAAAGAGGCGCTTCCCGCCTCCTGCTATGTACTTAATACACTGAAAGATGGAACAGAAGTGGCCCGGAGACCCCAAAATCAGCAGTTTATATACTCTCGCGGAAGTTTCTAGGCGTTAGGGGAATGAAAACACCCGCCCACAATGTTTTTATTGGATAGGACCCCGCAACAGATACAAGTTGGGGGAAGATACACCAGATTGGTCAGAAATTACTAAAAGAAATTCGGGATTGGATAAATCTAAAACAAGGGGAAAAAGAGGGGTATACAGCCAACTTAAACAATAACAGAAAGAAATTTAACAAGAAACAAACTTTTGAAATAAAAATTTCTCCAACAAAATAGTTCTTTGACTCCGCACTAGGGTGCGCTATTGTTGATCTTCAGTAGTGTCCTCTAGAAGAGAAAGTTCACACTTCTTACTTCAAGCGAAACAAAAACACATCAAAAGTGACACAGTTCAAAAACTCAAAATTTTCCACGTGGTGACATCTTCTGAGAAAGTAGAGAATTAATAGAATAGATAAAGTTCAACCTTCCTCCAGAAGAGGAGTTTCAACTGGCGCAACTTTTAAATAAACGGTGTAGAGGTGTACCGCCCGGTACAATTATTATTATTATTATTATTATTATTATTATTATTATTATTATTATTATTATTATTATTATTATTATTATTATTATCATTATTATTATATCACGTTACGGTATATTTATTTTACTATGTTCGAACAGAACATATTCATAAATATCCAAATAAAATCTTATAAACGTATTTTTTTCACAACTCTAGGCTACAATTTTGTAACGTCTGTTTCATTTTGCGTAGTAAATATGCCATTGTGTAGGACACTGCGTGTTATTATGGTGGAGGATGGTGTTATGTGTGGTGTGTGAGTTGCAGGGATGTTGGGGACAGCACAAACACATGATTCACCACAGCTGCACTTCAACTACGTATGAAAATATTTAATGCAGGACAATTGTATCAGTACGATATTTAAAACCAGATTAACGCTGAGAGGAAAATGAGGAGAGTATGTACAGAAGAACTATATGGTGTCACATAAGAGAACAAAACTGACAATCAATTGATATTAATAATATTCAGAAGATAGTAACAAGACGTTGAAGGAAGAATGAGGAACATGAATTAAAATATGAAGAGCCAGCCGGGCTGAGCAGCTCAAACTGTAGTGCGCTAGCCTTATGAGCTCGAGTTCTGGATACACACTAATCATATCATTTTTTTTTTTTTGCTAGGGGTTTTACGTCGCACCGACACAGATAGGTCTTATGGCGACGATGGGATAGGAAAGGCCTAGGATTTGGAAGGAAGCGGCCGTGGCCTTAATTAAGGTACAGCCCCAGCATTTGCCTGGTGTGAAAATGGGAAACCACGGAAAACCATCTTCAGGGCTGCCGATAGTGGGACTCGAACCTACTATAATCATATCATTTAATTAACGGTTATTTGTATATATGATAGCTAAGACACTTTACATAACAGGGAAATCAACGAAAGCAATAAAATATATTGACATTAATTTTAGACAAATATGTCAAGGCTGAAGAACGAAACTGACATGATGTATCCACACTCTATGAAGTTTCTATCAAAAATATGAAGTACCAAATGCCCAAAACGTTAAACGAACGTTCCACAACAAAATGCCATACGTTCAGTGATGTACTGAACGTGCTGAGGTGCTGGAATTACGTCCCGCAGAAGTTCTTTTATGTGCCAGTAAATCTACCGACACGAGGTTAACGTATTTCAGCTCCCTCAAAGATCACCGGCCATAGTCGGAATAGAACCCACCAATTCGGGCTGAGAAAGCCGTCTGAGTCACTCATCCAGGCCACTGTCATAACAAAAGTCCAAATTTGCACCTTTTCCAGAATTTTCTTTGAGAATTTATGGCTATATTATTATTATTATTATTATTATTATTATTTTGCTACCGGTATTTGCTTTACGTCGCACCGACACAGATAGGTCTTATGGCGACGATGGGGCAGGAAAGGCCTAGGAATGGGAAGGAAGCGGCCGTGGCCTTAATTAAGGTACAGTCCCAGCATTTTCCTGGTGTGAAAATGAGAAACGACGAAAAACCATCTTCAGGGCTACCGACAGTGGGGTTCGAACCCAATATCTCCCGGATGCGAGCTCACAGCTGTGCGCCCCTAACCGCACGGCCAACTCGCCCGGTGCTATATTATTTTTATACTATATAAAATATTTATATATTATTTATTGCTTGATGTACACTGACTTAGCAAATGTCATGGGATAGTCACCTAATAGCGTGTGGGGCCTCCTCTGGCCCTGCGAACTGCAGTGAGACGCCGTGGAAGTGAGTCAACAAGTCCCTGGTAATCCTCTGGACGCAGCTGATACCAAATCGTTTGCAGAGCGGCCGCCAATGCTGGTCTGTTAGTGGGTGCAGGATCCATGGTACGGAGCCTGCGTTCCAGGACATCCCAGATGTGCTCGATAGGGTTCATATCGGGGCTCCTGGGTGGCCATGGCAGTCGTTAGACCTCCGCTGCATGTTCCTGGAACCATTCCCGGGCGACGTGGGAGCGATGTGGCGGCGCGTTAACATCTTGAAACACCGCAGGACCGTCTGGGCGCTGGAAGGCCAAAAATCTGTGGAGATGGTCTCCGAGCAGCCCAACATGCCGCGTACCATTCAAAGTCTCTTCCAGAACAACTAGGGGGCCCATTCCATACCAGAAAAATGCACCCCAGACCATAACAGAGACACCAGCCCCTGGACCACACCTTCGAGGCAGGTGGGATCCATCCTTCATGTGGTCTGCGCCATACACGGTGCCTCTCATCGGCATGGTGCAGTTGAAATCGTGATTCGTCCCACCATACGCCATTGTTCCAGTGTCCATCCCTGGTGACTGGCGACAAATGCGCGTCATTGTGGCTGATGACGTTGGGTTAACAGTGGCACCCGTGTGCGGCGCCGGCTCCCATACCCCATAGAACCCATGTTCCTACGGATTGACCACTTGGAGACGTGTCTAGCACGGACTGTGTTGAATTGAGGCGTGATTTGTTGCACGGTTGCCCGTCTGTCACTATTGACAATCCGCCTCAGATGTCGCCGGTCACGGTCATCGAGGGTGGCTGGACGGCCGGTCGTTCGTTTGTTGTGGACGGTGACACCCGCATTCAACCATTCACGATACACCCTGGACACGGTTGATTGTGTGAAGCCGAATTCCCGCACCACTTCCGAAATCGCACTTCCCATCCGTCGGGCACCGATTACCATACCCCGTTCGAACGGTGTCAGCTCACGACGATGTTCCATGTTACACCTGTGACACGCACAGCCACTGCTCACAAAGGTCTCCTATACAACTGCCGCTGGCACAGGGGGCGTGTAGTGCGCAGACAACACACATGCGCATCAGTGCTGCGCTATCCCATGACATTTGCTCAGTCAGTGTACATAATCTCTTACTAATGCACGTCATTAGCTGAATATACTCGACGTTGACGTCATACCCCGGGTCAGCGGGTTGGTAGAATAGCATTCGCGGTATCCCCTACCTGTCGTAGGAGGCGACTAAAAGTGGGACCACCAAAGGCTCTCAACTTGGGAGCGTGGGTTGGCGATCACGGTTTCCCTAACTGTTTGGTTTTTCAGTTCACTTTCAATTTGATCTTTAAGTTTTTTCACTGAACTCCTACAAGGATTTTGCAAAAATCCTAGGGTTCCACACATAGAATTTTGGAACTGCTGATTAATGTGGTATGGAAATATTAAAAATCTTAAAAATAGAAAACTTGACATTTTTAGATTACCTACAGCAGGCATGTCAAGATCACGAGCTGACTGACAGCTCTGTGTGGATGAGAAACAGGTGTTACGAACGCTAGTCCAAGACGTTATCAGGTAGCGTAAGTGTGGAGGGGTGTACATTACATGTTCATAAATATGATACTCTGTGCAATTCATGCATATATTCTTTCATATAAGGAGATACATAATTAAATGTGTTCAAGATGGCGTTTGCATAAAATGAGCTGAACAACATGATTTGTAATCACTGTGTACCAGGAAAATAAATAACTAATTTAAAAGTTGCCACATGGAATGAAGTACAAAATATAAGGCTTTTACTTGTTTAGAGGCTTAACATGCTCAACTCTCCTATGAGCAATTATGAAGCAGAATAATACCGAATAGTATGCTGCTTCCACATCGCTTCTGTAGCATAACATTTTTTTAATAA
Organism: Anabrus simplex; assembly: GCF_040414725.1. Lineage (NCBI taxonomy): Eukaryota > Metazoa > Arthropoda > Insecta > Orthoptera > Tettigoniidae > Anabrus > Anabrus simplex. The sequence goes on along the minus strand of NC_090265.1, from coordinate 648,959,521 downwards.
ACTTGGACAAAGGAAAATAGGCTATGATTGAAGTAGCATCTCTTCAAGCAACCGTGTTGATATAGAAGTACACAAACACAAACTGAAAAATTAATCTGTCAATCCTTAAGCCACAACCTATGCATCTGAATGTTTCAACCATTACTTGTAGACCAAAACAGGTAACTGGAGCCTATCACCGGTAGGCGTGCACAGCCCTGAGTCAGCAACGTGGCGAAGTAAAACCAACTGAGGGGAAGCGACTTGCACCCTCGTGCACTGGTATTTCTAGCACAGGCACAGCACTTACGGCAGGCAAGCTTTGACGCTCGTGACTTACATTGTACAAAATAATTTATATCTTTGAAATAAAGATGGTATATATTAGACAAGAAACTAATCTACAAACAAGTCTCTGACATTTATCAAGTTCAATTTAGAACAATATTCTACCCTCATGTGGTTCTATTCAAAATTCTCCTCCTTTAATCAATTAACACAGAAAGCTTTGGTTCCCACAAATTTGTAGAGAAAAAAAAAAAAAATTCTTTACATTGGTAGGTAGTAATGTCATCTATATAAATAATTCAAATTTTCGCCTCATACTTCGTTTTCATCTCAGATTAAGTATACAAAGGTTGAAAATAGGTTCAGTTTGATTTTGTCTTCTATTTGTGGCGACATCACGAGAAAAAGGCTTTAATAATTTCAGTTCAGGGATAGCTGGGTTATGCATTAGGCATACGTTTTATGCATTTGACAAATAATAACTGGGGTGTTCTTATTAAAATTTTTACACACTCAAACATCTCGGCAAATATTAGTTCTAGGTATCTAAATACTGTACATAACTAAAATGATAGAAAATGCTATTTACAATATTTTGTATCTGATAGATTTTTCCCATAAGATAGAGATAATTACGTATTTAGATTTTCATTATGAAGTCCATCAATGGCAAGTTTGCTGATGCAAAAATATTGTTCACGTTCAGTCGTCATGCTGATGTTAACAAACTAATTTACAATGGTTGTCATGATTGTTTTTACAAGCTGCAAAACCATGTGGTTATTAGGAAAAAAATTAAGATGACTAACGAGTTGTGAAGAAAAATTTGATGAGGGCAAAATAGAATTATAAAAGAAAAGATTGAATCCTAAATGCGTATCTCAAGAACTTCAAACATTTGGTAGATAAGCAGTTTTCTAAAAGTACAAACATAACTTTTCAAAACAAAGCTTGAAGATTTTATGTTACATATAGATACTAATTTGACTTTCCCATCTCAGAGTTATAGCTACATTGTTAAGGAAAACATGACACTGTTAATTAGCTTAGAATTTCAATAAACTTTTGAGATACGGCTACTGCGCGTACGAAAAAGGGAGAGGGACCCCATAACATTACTACGGTAAAAAACCAAAAAAACAATAAAATACGCTTTTGGGCGATACAATATTCCAAACTCCTTATCAACAATAACATTATGCTGACTGACTAGTGTTATTTGTTGGGGTTGTTATGTCATTGTTGCTGCCACTCATCTCTGCTAGATGGCATTACTGCTGTAGTTTAAAAAGCCTAACCCATCAATGATGAGTAGCAACTGCTAATAACACAAAAATGACACTTGGAAATCGTGTTTTATAAATGTGCATAACAAATTACAGTAAAACCTGTCTACTAAGCGGAAACTTGCCTTTAATGGAAAATTTTCCCAGTCCCTTAATTTTACTGCAAAATGTAAAGTAAATCACCCTGGATTAAGTGGAAACTGTCAAACGCAGAAATGGAAGGCAAAGTATACCCTTACATAGAAAATTTCCAGTCCTTCTACTGGACCGCTTAGTAATATTTTAACCATCATGTACACATTTTTTTAATAACTGGCTTTATGTCACACCAACACAAATAGGTCTTATGGCGATGATGGGAGAGGAAAGGGCTAAGAGTGGGGAGGAAGTGGCCGTGACCTTAATTAAGGTATAGCCCCAGCATTTACCTGGTGTGAATATGGGCACCACGGAAAACCATCTTCAGGGCTGCTGACAGTGGGGTTCGAACTCACTACCTCCAGAATGTAAGCTCACTGCTGTGTGCCCCTAAAATGAATGAATTATGAATTTTCCAAGCAACAAATATACTGTAACCTTCATGTAGCCTACTCTTAGAAACAGGATAGTCACATACCATCGCTTGAGAATGGAGACTTTGTATGTAACAAAAACCAGATTTTACAGGAGAGAAAAAGAGCTGTCCTAATGGTTGAAAATGGAAAACAAATTATAACAACTGCAAATTATAAATTAAATTTGGTAATAATCAAAATGCTTAGTACAAAAAATAAGTTTAGTTCTTTATGATTTTCAGTTTGTGCACACATCATCTGAAAAACTGACAATATGAGGTCTTCTTTCATAAGTGATGAGATCAAACTAATTAACAAAATCTTTATTAAAAAATTGAGGAAAACTCAAAATAGGAAGTATTTTGCAATGTCTTGTCAAGGGTTAAATCTGTGATTATTAATGCAGGATAATGCAGAGGCACACTGGAGCGAAACGCTGGTTATTTTAAAATCGAGAAGATTGAATGCTATCAATACTTCTTGATTTGATAATCTCTTTTGGTGAAATCAAATTATGGTTCCCTAATGGGAACTACATTTTTGAGGTATATCATTGCTATAATATATAATTTTGGGGATGTTAGATCGTGTAATACTTAATATGTGGTGACGTGTTTTGAACCTGCAACCACGATCGTCTTCAGAGCAATAACAAAAGATGTTAGTGGCAACCATTGTAACTGTTCGCTCTCCTCATCAAGACACTTGGGGAGATGAAATTTATTACCTTGGAACACATGAATATCAAATAAACTATATGTGGCTTGCCTGCAAATTGCCACGCAAATAGAAACAATTAACATTCCATGGTTTCCCATTTCTCTATGTGATGTTTGGGCGCCACGGTTACAGTTTTAAACAAAACTGTGAACCAAAATTTATATTTACTAGCATAGAGACTTAAAATCACAGGGGTAGGATTTTAAATTAACCATTAAGTATCGCTTAAGAAAGAAAATTAACGCAATATAAAATACAAATGAATTTATTATACAAAAAAAATGAGATGAATCGGAAAAGTTCCTTAAAGCATGGAGGGATTTATTTTACTTTACTTAATTTACTAATTGCTTGCTTTATGTAATTGAAGCTCACCAATTGCAGCTTTCGTTGAAGTCATCGGGTTTCCGTGGTTACTCGTTCTCTTCTTCTCGATGTAGAATTGGCTCCATGGGCATCCTTCCTTCCTTCTCTGATGTAGTACGGGCTATCTGGACTAGCACTCCCTAATTGCCTAGTCTTTAAATTAGATATTGGACCTATACTTGTAAAAGCTGATCAGCGTTGATCGTATGAGGGGAAAATTCAGAGATATGAATTTTTTCCATATTAGTAGAAATCTCAATCCAACTGAGCTATACTATTTATACGGTACACACTTGTACCAAATTCCGTAGACTTGAACTAAACATAGTTCTTCATCCAGAAGATTTACTGAATATAAAACAAGCCGTAAGCTTGTTTCGTCTCACGCAGATCCGATAACATAACCGCAACTCAGTACTGTATCGAAGCGATAACACATTGTACAAAAATAACTGTCGCAGAGCGACCACACACTGTTTCAAAATCAATAACGTCGTTCAAAGTAGATGTTCTAATAGTAGATAGGTTCACAGCAGAAGTAGTAGTTAGGATCCCGTTCTCGTGGTGAGAATCTCTATATATCCGGGCTCACCCCCACTCTTGGTAACAGTTCAATCTCAATATTCATATACAACGAAGTATCTGATTCGTGGATCGAATTATCAACTCCCCTTCTCTTCTTTCTTGACAAGTCCAGTAGGCGTGGCAATGATGTCGCTGACCAGCTTGCAAGCCTCGCACGCGGTTCACTGTTTACTTCTTGGTGCTCAAGAGTTAAACCCATGAGTCATGTAATTTTCCGCTATGAGAATAACCTCCGTATACACAAATATGAGATGAAATGACAACAACTATGTCTCAACATATTAACCAAGTCCAATACATAATAAATTCCTATCTTTCATAATATAATAATAAATAATAAATGATGTTATAATATATACAATATGATTGCAAAAACCTTATTTACAAATGCTTGACGTAGAATAAATATGTTATTACGAATAATTACCGATGGTGGATAAACTTGATATCAAATGATATCGTGTAAAATGATATTATATTAAATTAGTAGGGCTGGAGAAGCCTGGACGGTTACATACGCCCTCCTGTTATTTACAGATATAACATATATGACAAAAACACACTACACCAAAACGGCTGATATACACATCATTACATCTTACAAACACTTAATAAAAAACATACATAATCAAATCTTTTATCTCACTGTAGAGTGTCTGTTTCAACAATACCAGATAACATTAGTAATAATTCCTGCCGATTTTCTTCCGAAAGTTTGTCAGCAACACTCATAATATTTACAACATAACAACAGGTAAATAACTCTATCTTTGCACTTCACCAACATTTCATTACATATTTTAGCATTAGTCTTTATCTTACCACACAGATCATCGTATTGTTGTTGTACTCGTTCTCTAACTTTACTATTTTCTTTCTCTACCAGTTCTATGACTTCGCTTTTATGTGCAGTTAACTTTCTTTCTACCACTTTCTAATGTTGGCTGCGTCTCATCTCCTGTTCCGCTAACTGATTCTCAAAATGTTTCTGCTGCTCTAGTGCTTCATCTAATCTATGATTTAAAGCATCCATCCTAGCATTCACTTCTCTGCTAATTTCAGTTTTAATCTGTTCTATTTCTCTGCTTATTTCGGTTTTCGTTCTCTCTACTTCCTTCTTAATTTCATCTATCCCTTTCGTTTCCTTCTGAATTTCATCTATCCCTTTCGTTTGCTCTAATATCCCTTGCATCATTAAAAACAGTTGTTGAATATTCATTTCACTATTCGTATTACTTTTTTTCTCGCCCTCCATCCTAGCTACATCAGATTCTGTGCTTTTTTCCATGCTCCCACCACTCTCTACCGTTTTATCTACTTCAATGCTTCCATCTACAACATTCCTAGAATTCAGCGTCTCGCCTCCCTTTACTAAGTTTTCGCTACGTAATTTCATGTCCTTTTCACCTTGTGCAGCCATGATTCCCCCAAAATCACACATACAAATTATATGGACACTCACTTAACCCCACAAACACAGACTCTACTTTACTGCTTTCTTTCCACGAATACTTAATGATTTTCGAGCTCCACGTTGGTGTGACAAATGTAACTGTTCGCTCTCCTCATCAAGACACTTGGGGAGATGAAAGTTATTACCTTGGGACACATGAATATCAAATAAACTATATGTGGCTTGCCTGCAAATTGCCACGCAAATAGAAACAATTAACATTCCATGGTTTCCCATTTCTCTATGTGATGTTTGGGCGCCACGGTTACAGTTTTAAACAAAACTGTGAACCAAAATTTATATTTACTAGCATAGAGACTTATACTTAAATCACAGCGGTAGGATTTTAAATAATTAACCATTAAGTATCGCTTAAGAAAGAAAATTAACGCAATATAAAATACAAATGAATTTATTATACAAAAAAATGAGATGAATCGGAAAAGTTCCTTAAAGCATGGAGGGATTTAGAATTTACTTTACTGAATTTACTAATTGCTTGCTTTATCTAATTGAAGCTCACCAATTGCAGCTTTCGTTGAAGTCATCGGGTTTCCGTGGTTACTCGTTCTCTTCTTCTTGATGTAGAATTGGCTCCATGGGCATCCTTCCTTCCATCTCTGATGTAGTACGGGCTATCTGGACTAGCACTCCCTAATTGCCTAGTCTTTAAATTAGACATTGGCCCTATACTTGTGAAAACTGATCAGCGTTGATCGTATGAGGAGAAAATTCAGAGATATGAATTTTTCCATATTAGTAGAAATCTCAATCCAACTGAGCTATCCTATTTATATGGTACAGACTTGTACCAAATTCCGTAGACTTGAACTAAACATAGTTCTTCGTCCAGAAGATTTACTGAATATAAAACAAGCCGTAAGCTTGTTTCGTCTCATGCAGATCCGATAACATAACCGCAACTCAGTACTGTATCGAAGCGATAACACATTGTACAAAAATAACTGTCGCAGAGCGACCACACACTGTTTCAAAATCAATAACGTCGTTCAAAGTAGATGTTCTAATAGTAGATAGGTTCACAGCAGAAGTAGTAGTTAGGATCCCGTTCTCGTGGTGAGAATCTCTATATATCCGGGCTCACCCCCACTCTTGGTAACAGTTCAATCTCAATATTCATATACAACGAAGTATCTGATTCGTGGATCGAATTATCAACTCCCCTTCTCTTCTTTCTTGACAAGTCCAGTAGGCGTGGCAATGATGTCGCTGACCAGCTTGCAAGCCTCGCGCGCGGTTCACTGTTTACTTCTTGGTGCTCAAGAGTTAAACCCATGAGTCATGTAATTTTCCGCTATGAGAATAACCTCCGTATACACAAATATGAGATGAAATGACAACAACTATGTCTCAACATATTAACCAAGTCCAATACATAATAAATTCCTATCTTTCATAATATAATAATAAATAATAAATGATGTTATAATATATACAATATGATTGCAAAAACCTTATTTACAAATGCTTGACGTAGAATAAATATGTTATTACGAATAATTACCGATGGTGGATAAACTTGATATCAAATGATATCGCGTAAAATGATATTATATTAAATTAGTAGGGCTGGAGAAGCCTGGACGGTTACATACGCCCTCCTGTTATTTACAGATATAACATATATGACAAAAACACACTACACCAAAACGGCTGATATACACATCATTACATCTTACAAACACTTAATAAAAAACATACATAATCAAATCTTTTATCTCACTGTAGAGTGTCTGTTTCAACAATACCAGATAACATTAGTAATAATTCCTGCCGATTTTCTTCCGAAAGTTTGTCAGCAACACTCATAATATTTACAACATAACAACAGGTAAATAACTCTATCTTTGCACTTCACCAACATTTCATTACATATTTTAGCATTAGTCTTCATCTTACCACACAGATCATCGTATTGTTGTTGTACTCGTTCTCTAACTTTACTATTTTCTTTCTCTACCAGTTCTATGACTTCGCTTTTATGTGCAGTTAACTTTCTTTCTACCACTTTCTCATGTTGGCTGCGTCTCATCTCCTGTTCCGCTAACTGATTCTCAAAATGTTTCTGCTGCTCTAGTGCTTCATCTAATCTATGATTTAAAGCATCCATCCTAGCATTCACTTCTCTGCTAATTTCAGTTTTAATCTGTTCTATTTCTCTGCTTATTTCGGTTTTCGTTCTCTCTACTTCCTTCTTAATTTCATCTATCCCTTTCGTTTCCTTCTGAATTTCATCTATCCCTTTCGTTTGCTCTAATATCCCTTGCATCATTAAAAACAGTTGTTGAATATTCATTTCACTATTCGTATTACTTTTTTTCTCGCCCTCCATCCTAGCTACATCAGATTCTGTGCTTTTTTCCATGCTCCCACCACTCTCTACCGTTTTATCTACTTCAATGCTTCCATCTACAACATTCCTAGAATTCAGCGTCTCGCCTCCCTTTACTAAGTTTTCGCTACGTAATTTCATGTCCTTTTCACCTTGTGCAGCCATGATTCCCCCAAAATCACACATACAAATTATATGGACACTCACTTAACCCCACAAACACAGACTCTACTTTACTGCTTTCTTTCCACGAATACTTAATGATTTTCGAGCTCCACGTTGGTGGGACAAATGTAACTGTTCGCTCTCCTCATCAAGACACTTGGGGAGATGAAAGTTATTACCTTGGGACACATGAATATCAAATAAACTATATGTGGCTTGCCTGCAAATTGCCACGCAAATAGAAACAATTAACATTCCATGGTTTCCCATTTCTCTATGTGATGTTTGGGCGCCACGGTTACAGTTTTAAACAAAACTGTGAACCAAAATTTATATTTACTAGCATAGAGACTTATACTTAAATCACAGCGGTAGGATTTTAAATAATTAACCATTAAGTATCGCTTAAGAAAGAAAATTAACGCAATATAAAATACAAAAGAATTTATTATACAAAAAAATGAGATGAATCGGAAAAGTTCCTTAAAGCATGGAGGGATTTAGAATTTACTTTACTGAATTTACTAATTGCTTGCTTTATCTAATTGAAGCTCACCAATTGCAGCTTTCGTTGAAGTCATCGGGTTTCCGTGGTTACTCGTTCTCTTCTTCTTGATGTAGAATTGGCTCCATGGGCATCCTTCCTTCCATCTCTGATGTAGTACGGGCTATCTGGACTAGCACTCCCTAATTGCCTAGTCTTTAAATTAGACATTGGCCCTATACTTGTGAAAACTGATCAGCGTTGATCGTATGAGGAGAAAATTCAGAGATATGAATTTTTCCATATTAGTAGAAATCTCAATCCAACTGAGCTATCCTATTTATATGGTACAGACTTGTACCAAATTCCGTAGACTTGAACTAAACATAGTTCTTCGTCCAGAAGATTTACTGAATATAAAACAAGCCGTAAGCTTGTTTCGTCTCACGCAGATCCGATAACATAACCGCAACTCAGTACTGTATCGAAGCGATAACACATTGTACAAAAATAACTGTCGCAGAGCGACCACACACTGTTTCAAAATCAATAACGTCGTTCAAAGTAGATGTTCTAATAGTAGATAGGTTCACAGCAGAAGTAGTAGTTAGGATCCCGTTCTCGTGGTGAGAATCTCTATATATCCGGGCTCACCCCCACTCTTGGTAACAGTTCAATCTCAATATTCATATACAACGAAGTATCTGATTCGTGGATCGAATTATCAACTCCCCTTCTCTTCTTTCTTGACAAGTCCAGTAGGCGTGGCAATGATGTCGCTGACCAGCTTGCAAGCCTCGCGCGCGGTTCACTGTTTACTTCTTGGTGCTCAAGAGTTAAACCCATGAGTCATGTAATTTTCCGCTATGAGAATAACCTCCGTATACACAAATATGAGATGAAATGACAACAACTATGTCTCAACATATTAACCAAGTCCAATACATAATAAATTCCTATCTTTCATAATATAATAATAAATAATAAATGATGTTATAATATATACAATATGATTGCAAAAACCTTATTTACAAATGCTTGACGTAGAATAAATATGTTATTACGAATAATTACCGATGGTGGATAAACTTGATATCAAATGATATCGCGTAAAATGATATTATATTAAATTAGTAGGGCTGGAGAAGCCTGGACGGTTACATACGCCCTCCTGTTATTTACAGATATAACATATATGACAAAAACACACTACACCAAAACGGCTGATATACACATCATTACATCTTACAAACACTTAATAAAAAACATACATAATCAAATCTTTTATCTCACTGTAGAGTGTCTGTTTCAACAATACCAGATAACATTAGTAATAATTCCTGCCGATTTTCTTCCGAAAGTTTGTCAGCAACACTCATAATATTTACAACATAACAACAGGTAAATAACTCTATCTTTGCACTTCACCAACATTTCATTACATATTTTAGCATTAGTCTCTATCTTACCACACAGATCATCGTATTGTTGTTGTACTCGTTCTCTAACTTTACTATTTTCTTTCTCTACCAGTTCTATGACTTCGCTTTTATGTGCAGTTAACTTTCTTTCTACCACTTTCTAATGTTGGCTGCGTCTCATCTCCTGTTCCGCTAACTGATTCTCAAAATGTTTCTGCTGCTCTAGTGCTTCATCTAATCTATGATTTAAAGCATCCATCCTAGCATTCACTTCTCTGCTAATTTCAGTTTTAATCTGTTCTATTTCTCTGCTTATTTCGGTTTTCGTTCTCTCTACTTCCTTCTTAATTTCATCTATCCCTTTCGTTTCCTTCTGAATTTCATCTATCCCTTTCGTTTGCTCTAATATCCCTTGCATCATTAAAAACAGTTGTTGAATATTCATTTCACTATTCGTATTACTTTTTTTCTCGCCCTCCATCCTAGCTACATCAGATTCTGTGCTTTTTTCCATGCTCCCACCACTCTCTACTGTTTTATCTACTTCAATGCTTCCATCTACAACATTCCTAGAATTCAGCGTCTCGCCTCCCTTTACTAAGTTTTCGCTACGTAATTTCATGTCCTTTTCACCTTGTGCAGCCATGATTCCCCCAAAATCACACATACAAATTATATCGACACTCACTTAACCCCACAAACACAGACTCTACTTTACTGCTTTCTTTCCACGAATACTTAATGATTTTCGAGCTCCACGTTGGTGCGACAAATGTAACTGTTCGCTCTCCTCATCAAGACACTTGGGGAGATGAAAGTTATTACCTTGGGACACATGAATATCAAATAAACTATATGTGGCTTGCCTGCAAATTGCCACGCAAATAGAAACAATTATTATTCCATGGTTTCCCATTTCTCTATGTGATGTTTGGGCGCCACGGTTACAGTTTTAAACAAAACTGTGAACCAAAATTTATATTTACTAGCATAGAGACTTATACTTAAATCACAGCGGTAGGATTTTAAATAATTAACCATTAAGTATCGCTTAAGAAAGAAAATTAACGCAATATAAAATACAAATGAATTTATTATACAAAAAAATGAGATGAATCGGAAAAGTTCCTTAAAGCATGGAGGGATTTAGAATTTACTTTACTGAATTTACTAATTGCTTGCTTTATCTAATTGAAGCTCACCAATTGCAGCTTTCGTTGAAGTCATCGGGTTTCCGTGGTTACTCGTTCTCTTCTTCTTGATGTAGAATTGGCTCCATGGGCATCCTTCCTTCCATCTCTGATGTAGTACGGGCTATCTGGACTAGCACTCCCTAATTGCCTAGTCTTTAAATTAGACATTGGACCTATACTTGTAAAAGCTGATCAGCGTTGATCGTATGAGGAGAAAATTCAGAGATATGAATTTTTCCATATTAGTAGAAATCTCAATCCAACTGAGCTATCCTATTTATATGGTACAGACTTGTACCAAATTCCGTAGACTTGAACTAAACATAGTTCTTCGTCCAGAAGATTTACTGAATATAAAACAAGCCGTAAGCTTGTTTCGTCTCACGCAGATCCGATAACATAACCGCAACTCAGTACTGTATCGAAGCGATAACACATTGTACAAAAATTACTGTCGCAGAGCGACCACACACTGTTTCAAAATCAATAACGTCGTTCAAAGTAGATGTTCTAATAGTAGATAGGTTCACAGCAGAAGTAGTAGTTAGGATCCCGTTCTCGTGGTGAGAATCTCTATATATCCGGGCTCACCCCCACTCTTGGTAACAGTTCAATCTCAATATTCATATACAACGAAGTATCTGATTCGTGGATCGAATTATCAACTCCCCTTCTCTTCTTTCTTGACAAGTCCAGTAGGCGTGGCAATGATGTCGCTGACCAGCTTGCAAGCCTCGCGCGCGGTTCACTGTTTACTTCTTGGTGCTCAAGAGTTAAACCCATGAGTCATGTAATTTTCCGCTATGAGAATAACCTCCGTATACACAAATATGAGATGAAATGACAACAACTATGTCTCAACATATTAACCAAGTCCAATACATAATAAATTCCTATCTTTCATAATATAATAATAAATAATAAATGATGTTATAATATATACAATATGATTGCAAAAACCTTATTTACAAATGCTTGACGTAGAATAAATATGTTATTACGAATAATTACCGATGGTGGATAAACTTGATATCAAATGATATCGCGTAAAATGATATTATATTAAATTAGTAGGGCTGGAGAAGCCTGGACGGTTACATACGCCCTCCTGTTATTTACAGATATAACATATATGACAAAAACACACTACACCAAAACGGCTGATATACACATCATTACATCTTACAAACACTTAATAAAAAACATACATAATCAAATCTTTTATCTCACTGTAGAGTGTCTGTTTCAACAATACCAGATAACATTAGTAATAATTCCTGCCGATTTTCTTCCGAAAGTTTGTCAGCAACACTCATAATATTTACAACATAACAACAGGTAAATAACTCTATCTTTGCACTTCACCAACATTTCATTACATATTTTAGCATTAGTCTTCATCTTACCACACAGATCATCGTATTGTTGTTGTACTCGTTCTCTAACTTTACTATTTTCTTTCTCTACCAGTTCTATGACTTCGCTTTTATGTGCAGTTAACTTTCTTTCTACCACTTTCTCATGTTGGCTGCGTCTCATCTCCTGTTCCGCTAACTGATTCTCAAAATGTTTCTGCTGCTCTAGTGCTTCATCTAATCTATGATTTAAAGCATCCATCCTAGCATTCACTTCTCTGCTAATTTCAGTTTTAATCTGTTCTATTTCTCTGCTTATTTCGGTTTTCGTTCTCTCTACTTCCTTCTTAATTTCATCTATCCCTTTCGTTTCCTTCTGAATTTCATCTATCCCTTTCGTTTGCTCTAATATCCCTTGCATCATTAAAAACAGTTGTTGAATATTCATTTCACTATTCGTATTACTTTTTTTCTCGCCCTCCATCCTAGCTACATCAGATTCTGTGCTTTTTTCCATGCTCCCACCACTCTCTACCGTTTTATCTACTTCAATGCTTCCATCTACAACATTCCTAGAATTCAGCGTCTCGCCTCCCTTTACTAAGTTTTCGCTACGTAATTTCATGTCCTTTTCACCTTGTGCAGCCATGATTCCCCCAAAATCACACATACAAATTATATGGACACTCACTTAACCCCACAAACACAGACTCTACTTTACTGCTTTCTTTCCACGAATACTTAATGATTTTCGAGCTCCACGTTGGTGGGACAAATGTAACTGTTCGCTCTCCTCATCAAGACACTTGGGGAGATGAAAGTTATTACCTTGGGACACATGAATATCAAATAAACTATATGTGGCTTGCCTGCAAATTGCCACGCAAATAGAAACAATTAACATTCCATGGTTTCCCATTTCTCTATGTGATGTTTGGGCGCCACGGTTACAGTTTTAAACAAAACTGTGAACCAAAATTTATATTTACTAGCATAGAGACTTATACTTAAATCACAGCGGTAGGATTTTAAATAATTAACCATTAAGTATCGCTTAAGAAAGAAAATTAACGCAATATAAAATACAAATGAATTTATTATACAAAAAAATGAGATGAATCGGAAAAGTTCCTTAAAGCATGGAGGGATTTAGAATTTACTTTACTGAATTTACTAATTGCTTGCTTTATCTAATTGAAGCTCACCAATTGCAGCTTTCGTTGAAGTCATCGGGTTTCCGTGGTTACTCGTTCTCTTCTTCTTGATGTAGAATTGGCTCCATGGGCATCCTTCCTTCCATCTCTGATGTAGTACGGGCTATCTGGACTAGCACTCCCTAATTGCCTAGTCTTTAAATTAGACATTGGCCCTATACTTGTGAAAACTGATCAGCGTTGATCGTATGAGGAGAAAATTCAGAGATATGAATTTTTCCATATTAGTAGAAATCTCAATCCAACTGAGCTATCCTATTTATATGGTACAGACTTGTACCAAATTCCGTAGACTTGAACTAAACATAGTTCTTCGTCCAGAAGATTTACTGAATATAAAACAAGCCGTAAGCTTGTTTCGTCTCACGCAGATCCGATAACATAACCGCAACTCAGTACTGTATCGAAGCGATAACACATTGTACAAAAATAACTGTCGCAGAGCGACCACACACTGTTTCAAAATCAATAACGTCGTTCAAAGTAGATGTTCTAATAGTAGATAGGTTCACAGCAGAAGTAGTAGTTAGGATCCCGTTCTCGTGGTGAGAATCTCTATATATCCGGGCTCACCCCCACTCTTGGTAACAGTTCAATCTCAATATTCATATACAACGAAGTATCTGATTCGTGGATCGAATTATCAACTCCCCTTCTCTTCTTTCTTGACAAGTCCAGTAGGCGTGGCAATGATGTCGCTGACCAGCTTGCAAGCCTCGCGCGCGGTTCACTGTTTACTTCTTGGTGCTCAAGAGTTAAACCCATGAGTCATGTAATTTTCCGCTATGAGAATAACCTCCGTATACACAAATATGAGATGAAATGACAACAACTATGTCTCAACATATTAACCAAGTCCAATACATAATAAATTCCTATCTTTCATAATATAATAATAAATAATAAATGATGTTATAATATATACAATATGATTGCAAAAACCTTATTTACAAATGCTTGACGTAGAATAAATATGTTATTACGAATAATTACCGATGGTGGATAAACTTGATATCAAATGATATCGCGTAAAATGATATTATATTAAATTAGTAGGGCTGGAGAAGCCTGGACGGTTACATACGCCCTCCTGTTATTTACAGATATAACATATATGACAAAAACACACTACACCAAAACGGCTGATATACACATCATTACATCTTACAAACACTTAATAAAAAACATACATAATCAAATCTTTTATCTCACTGTAGAGTGTCTGTTTCAACAATACCAGATAACATTAGTAATAATTCCTGCCGATTTTCTTCCGAAAGTTTGTCAGCAACACTCATAATATTTACAACATAACAACAGGTAAATAACTCTATCTTTGCACTTCACCAACATTTCATTACATATTTTAGCATTAGTCTTCATCTTACCACACAGATCATCGTATTGTTGTTGTACTCGTTCTCTAACTTTACTATTTTCTTTCTCTACCAGTTCTATGACTTCGCTTTTATGTGCAGTTAACTTTCTTTCTACCACTTTCTCATGTTGGCTGCGTCTCATCTCCTGTTCCGCTAACTGATTCTCAAAATGTTTCTGCTGCTCTAGTGCTTCATCTAATCTATGATTTAAAGCATCCATCCTAGCATTCACTTCTCTGCTAATTTCAGTTTTAATCTGTTCTATTTCTCTGCTTATTTCGGTTTTCGTTCTCTCTACTTCCTTCTTAATTTCATCTATCCCTTTCGTTTCCTTCTGAATTTCATCTATCCCTTTCGTTTGCTCTAATATCCCTTGCATCATTAAAAACAGTTGTTGAATATTCATTTCACTATTCGTATTACTTTTTTTCTCGCCCTCCATCCTAGCTACATCAGATTCTGTGCTTTTTTCCATGCTCCCACCACTCTCTACCGTTTTATCTACTTCAATGCTTCCATCTACAACATTCCTAGAATTCAGCGTCTCGCCTCCCTTTACTAAGTTTTCGCTACGTAATTTCATGTCCTTTTCACCTTGTG
Source organism: Anabrus simplex (assembly GCF_040414725.1). Taxonomy (NCBI): domain Eukaryota; kingdom Metazoa; phylum Arthropoda; class Insecta; order Orthoptera; family Tettigoniidae; genus Anabrus; species Anabrus simplex. The sequence continues at coordinate 648,944,126 of NC_090265.1, read as the reverse complement.
CAGCCATGATTCCCCCAAAATCACACATACAAATTATATGGACACTCACTTAACCCCACAAACACAGACTCTACTTTACTGCTTTCTTTCCACGAATACTTAATGATTTTCGAGCTCCACGTTGGTGGGACAAATGTAACTGTTCGCTCTCCTCATCAAGACACTTGGGGAGATGAAAGTTATTACCTTGGGACACATGAATATCAAATAAACTATATGTGGCTTGCCTGCAAATTGCCACGCAAATAGAAACAATTAACATTCCATGGTTTCCCATTTCTCTATGTGATGTTTGGGCGCCACGGTTACAGTTTTAAACAAAACTGTGAACCAAAATTTATATTTACTAGCATAGAGACTTATACTTAAATCACAGCGGTAGGATTTTAAATAATTAACCATTAAGTATCGCTTAAGAAAGAAAATTAACGCAATATAAAATACAAAAGAATTTATTATACAAAAAAATGAGATGAATCGGAAAAGTTCCTTAAAGCATGGAGGGATTTAGAATTTACTTTACTGAATTTACTAATTGCTTGCTTTATCTAATTGAAGCTCACCAATTGCAGCTTTCGTTGAAGTCATCGGGTTTCCGTGGTTACTCGTTCTCTTCTTCTTGATGTAGAATTGGCTCCATGGGCATCCTTCCTTCCATCTCTGATGTAGTACGGGCTATCTGGACTAGCACTCCCTAATTGCCTAGTCTTTAAATTAGACATTGGCCCTATACTTGTGAAAACTGATCAGCGTTGATCGTATGAGGAGAAAATTCAGAGATATGAATTTTTCCATATTAGTAGAAATCTCAATCCAACTGAGCTATCCTATTTATATGGTACAGACTTGTACCAAATTCCGTAGACTTGAACTAAACATAGTTCTTCGTCCAGAAGATTTACTGAATATAAAACAAGCCGTAAGCTTGTTTCGTCTCACGCAGATCCGATAACATAACCGCAACTCAGTACTGTATCGAAGCGATAACACATTGTACAAAAATAACTGTCGCAGAGCGACCACACACTGTTTCAAAATCAATAACGTCGTTCAAAGTAGATGTTCTAATAGTAGATAGGTTCACAGCAGAAGTAGTAGTTAGGATCCCGTTCTCGTGGTGAGAATCTCTATATATCCGGGCTCACCCCCACTCTTGGTAACAGTTCAATCTCAATATTCATATACAACGAAGTATCTGATTCGTGGATCGAATTATCAACTCCCCTTCTCTTCTTTCTTGACAAGTCCAGTAGGCGTGGCAATGATGTCGCTGACCAGCTTGCAAGCCTCGCGCGCGGTTCACTGTTTACTTCTTGGTGCTCAAGAGTTAAACCCATGAGTCATGTAATTTTCCGCTATGAGAATAACCTCCGTATACACAAATATGAGATGAAATGACAACAACTATGTCTCAACATATTAACCAAGTCCAATACATAATAAATTCCTATCTTTCATAATATAATAATAAATAATAAATGATGTTATAATATATACAATATGATTGCAAAAACCTTATTTACAAATGCTTGACGTAGAATAAATATGTTATTACGAATAATTACCGATGGTGGATAAACTTGATATCAAATGATATCGCGTAAAATGATATTATATTAAATTAGTAGGGCTGGAGAAGCCTGGACGGTTACATACGCCCTCCTGTTATTTACAGATATAACATATATGACAAAAACACACTACACCAAAACGGCTGATATACACATCATTACATCTTACAAACACTTAATAAAAACATACATAATCAAATCTTTTATCTCACTGTAGAGTGTCTGTTTCAACAATACCAGATAACATTAGTAATAATTCCTGCCGATTTTCTTCCGAAAGTTTGTCAGCAACACTCATAATATTTACAACATAACAACAGGTAAATAACTCTATCTTTGCACTTCACCAACATTTCATTACATATTTTAGCATTAGTCTTCATCTTACCACACAGATCATCGTATTGTTGTTGTACTCGTTCTCTAACTTTACTATTTTCTTTCTCTACCAGTTCTATGACTTCGCTTTTATGTGCAGTTAACTTTCTTTCTACCACTTTCTCATGTTGGCTGCGTCTCATCTCCTGTTCCGCTAACTGATTCTCAAAATGTTTCTGCTGCTCTAGTGCTTCATCTAATCTATGATTTAAAGCATCCATCCTAGCATTCACTTCTCTGCTAATTTCAGTTTTAATCTGTTCTATTTCTCTGCTTATTTCGGTTTTCGTTCTCTCTACTTCCTTCTTAATTTCATCTATCCCTTTCGTTTCCTTCTGAATTTCATCTATCCCTTTCGTTTGCTCTAATATCCCTTGCATCATTAAAAACAGTTGTTGAATATTCATTTCACTATTCGTATTACTTTTTTTCTCGCCCTCCATCCTAGCTACATCAGATTCTGTGCTTTTTTCCATGCTCCCACCACTCTCTACCGTTTTATCTACTTCAATGCTTCCATCTACAACATTCCTAGAATTCAGCGTCTCGCCTCCCTTTACTAAGTTTTCGCTACGTAATTTCATGTCCTTTTCACCTTGTGCAGCCATGATTCCCCCAAAATCACACATACAAATTATATGGACACTCACTTAACCCCACAAACACAGACTCTACTTTACTGCTTTCTTTCCACGAATACTTAATGATTTTCGAGCTCCACGTTGGTGGGACAAATGTAACTGTTCGCTCTCCTCATCAAGACACTTGGGGAGATGAAAGTTATTACCTTGGGACACATGAATATCAAATAAACTATATGTGGCTTGCCTGCAAATTGCCACGCAAATAGAAACAATTAACATTCCATGGTTTCCCATTTCTCTATGTGATGTTTGGGCGCCACGGTTACAGTTTTAAACAAAACTGTGAACCAAAATTTATATTTACTAGCATAGAGACTTATACTTAAATCACAGCGGTAGGATTTTAAATAATTAACCATTAAGTATCGCTTAAGAAAGAAAATTAACGCAATATAAAATACAAATGAATTTATTATACAAAAAAATGAGATGAATCGGAAAAGTTCCTTAAAGCATGGAGGGATTTAGAATTTACTTTACTGAATTTACTAATTGCTTGCTTTATCTAATTGAAGCTCACCAATTGCAGCTTTCGTTGAAGTCATCGGGTTTCCGTGGTTACTCGTTCTCTTCTTCTTGATGTAGAATTGGCTCCATGGGCATCCTTCCTTCCATCTCTGATGTAGTACGGGCTATCTGGACTAGCACTCCCTAATTGCCTAGTCTTTAAATTAGACATTGGCCCTATACTTGTGAAAACTGATCAGCGTTGATCGTATGAGGAGAAAATTCAGAGATATGAATTTTTCCATATTAGTAGAAATCTCAATCCAACTGAGCTATCCTATTTATATGGTACAGACTTGTACCAAATTCCGTAGACTTGAACTAAACATAGTTCTTCGTCCAGAAGATTTACTGAATATAAAACAAGCCGTAAGCTTGTTTCGTCTCACGCAGATCCGATAACATAACCGCAACTCAGTACTGTATCGAAGCGATAACACATTGTACAAAAATAACTGTCGCAGAGCGACCACACACTGTTTCAAAATCAATAACGTCGTTCAAAGTAGATGTTCTAATAGTAGATAGGTTCACAGCAGAAGTAGTAGTTAGGATCCCGTTCTCGTGGTGAGAATCTCTATATATCCGGGCTCACCCCCACTCTTGGTAACAGTTCAATCTCAATATTCATATACAACGAAGTATCTGATTCGTGGATCGAATTATCAACTCCCCTTCTCTTCTTTCTTGACAAGTCCAGTAGGCGTGGCAATGATGTCGCTGACCAGCTTGCAAGCCTCGCGCGCGGTTCACTGTTTACTTCTTGGTGCTCAAGAGTTAAACCCATGAGTCATGTAATTTTCCGCTATGAGAATAACCTCCGTATACACAAATATGAGATGAAATGACAACAACTATGTCTCAACATATTAACCAAGTCCAATACATAATAAATTCCTATCTTTCATAATATAATAATAAATAATAAATGATGTTATAATATATACAATATGATTGCAAAAACCTTATTTACAAATGCTTGACGTAGAATAAATATGTTATTACGAATAATTACCGATGGTGGATAAACTTGATATCAAATGATATCGCGTAAAATGATATTATATTAAATTAGTAGGGCTGGAGAAGCCTGGACGGTTACATACGCCCTCCTGTTATTTACAGATATAACATATATGACAAAAACACACTACACCAAAACGGCTGATATACACATCATTACATCTTACAAACACTTAATAAAAACATACATAATCAAATCTTTTATCTCACTGTAGAGTGTCTGTTTCAACAATACCAGATAACATTAGTAATAATTCCTGCCGATTTTCTTCCGAAAGTTTGTCAGCAACACTCATAATATTTACAACATAACAACAGGTAAATAACTCTATCTTTGCACTTCACCAACATTTCATTACATATTTTAGCATTAGTCTTCATCTTACCACACAGATCATCGTATTGTTGTTGTACTCGTTCTCTAACTTTACTATTTTCTTTCTCTACCAGTTCTATGACTTCGCTTTTATGTGCAGTTAACTTTCTTTCTACCACTTTCTCATGTTGGCTGCGTCTCATCTCCTGTTCCGCTAACTGATTCTCAAAATGTTTCTGCTGCTCTAGTGCTTCATCTAATCTATGATTTAAAGCATCCATCCTAGCATTCACTTCTCTGCTAATTTCAGTTTTAATCTGTTCTATTTCTCTGCTTATTTCGGTTTTCGTTCTCTCTACTTCCTTCTTAATTTCATCTATCCCTTTCGTTTCCTTCTGAATTTCATCTATCCCTTTCGTTTGCTCTAATATCCCTTGCATCATTAAAAACAGTTGTTGAATATTCATTTCACTATTCGTATTACTTTTTTTCTCGCCCTCCATCCTAGCTACATCAGATTCTGTGCTTTTTTCCATGCTCCCACCACTCTCTACCGTTTTATCTACTTCAATGCTTCCATCTACAACATTCCTAGAATTCAGCGTCTCGCCTCCCTTTACTAAGTTTTCGCTACGTAATTTCATGTCCTTTTCACCTTGTGCAGCCATGATTCCCCCAAAATCACACATACAAATTATATGGACACTCACTTAACCCCACAAACACAGACTCTACTTTACTGCTTTCTTTCCACGAATACTTAATGATTTTCGAGCTCCACGTTGGTGGGACAAATGTAACTGTTCGCTCTCCTCATCAAGACACTTGGGGAGATGAAAGTTATTACCTTGGGACACATGAATATCAAATAAACTATATGTGGCTTGCCTGCAAATTGCCACGCAAATAGAAACAATTAACATTCCATGGTTTCCCATTTCTCTATGTGATGTTTGGGCGCCACGGTTACAGTTTTAAACAAAACTGTGAACCAAAATTTATATTTACTAGCATAGAGACTTATACTTAAATCACAGCGGTAGGATTTTAAATAATTAACCATTAAGTATCGCTTAAGAAAGAAAATTAACGCAATATAAAATACAAATGAATTTATTATACAAAAAAATGAGATGAATCGGAAAAGTTCCTTAAAGCATGGAGGGATTTAGAATTTACTTTACTGAATTTACTAATTGCTTGCTTTATCTAATTGAAGCTCACCAATTGCAGCTTTCGTTGAAGTCATCGGGTTTCCGTGGTTACTCGTTCTCTTCTTCTTGATGTAGAATTGGCTCCATGGGCATCCTTCCTTCCATCTCTGATGTAGTACGGGCTATCTGGACTAGCACTCCCTAATTGCCTAGTCTTTAAATTAGACATTGGCCCTATACTTGTGAAAACTGATCAGCGTTGATCGTATGAGGAGAAAATTCAGAGATATGAATTTTTCCATATTAGTAGAAATCTCAATCCAACTGAGCTATCCTATTTATATGGTACAGACTTGTACCAAATTCCGTAGACTTGAACTAAACATAGTTCTTCGTCCAGAAGATTTACTGAATATAAAACAAGCCGTAAGCTTGTTTCGTCTCACGCAGATCCGATAACATAACCGCAACTCAGTACTGTATCGAAGCGATAACACATTGTACAAAAATAACTGTCGCAGAGCGACCACACACTGTTTCAAAATCAATAACGTCGTTCAAAGTAGATGTTCTAATAGTAGATAGGTTCACAGCAGAAGTAGTAGTTAGGATCCCGTTCTCGTGGTGAGAATCTCTATATATCCGGGCTCACCCCCACTCTTGGTAACAGTTCAATCTCAATATTCATATACAACGAAGTATCTGATTCGTGGATCGAATTATCAACTCCCCTTCTCTTCTTTCTTGACAAGTCCAGTAGGCGTGGCAATGATGTCGCTGACCAGCTTGCAAGCCTCGCGCGCGGTTCACTGTTTACTTCTTGGTGCTCAAGAGTTAAACCCATGAGTCATGTAATTTTCCGCTATGAGAATAACCTCCGTATACACAAATATGAGATGAAATGACAACAACTATGTCTCAACATATTAACCAAGTCCAATACATAATAAATTCCTATCTTTCATAATATAATAATAAATAATAAATGATGTTATAATATATACAATATGATTGCAAAAACCTTATTTACAAATGCTTGACGTAGAATAAATATGTTATTACGAATAATTACCGATGGTGGATAAACTTGATATCAAATGATATCGCGTAAAATGATATTATATTAAATTAGTAGGGCTGGAGAAGCCTGGACGGTTACATACGCCCTCCTGTTATTTACAGATATAACATATATGACAAAAACACACTACACCAAAACGGCTGATATACACATCATTACATCTTACAAACACTTAATAAAAAACATACATAATCAAATCTTTTATCTCACTGTAGAGTGTCTGTTTCAACAATACCAGATAACATTAGTAATAATTCCTGCCGATTTTCTTCCGAAAGTTTGTCAGCAACACTCATAATATTTACAACATAACAACAGGTAAATAACTCTATCTTTGCACTTCACCAACATTTCATTACATATTTTAGCATTAGTCTCTATCTTACCACACAGATCATCGTATTGTTGTTGTACTCGTTCTCTAACTTTACTATTTTCTTTCTCTACCAGTTCTATGACTTCGCTTTTATGTGCAGTTAACTTTCTTTCTACCACTTTCTAATGTTGGCTGCGTCTCATCTCCTGTTCCGCTAACTGATTCTCAAAATGTTTCTGCTGCTCTAGTGCTTCATCTAATCTATGATTTAAAGCATCCATCCTAGCATTCACTTCTCTGCTAATTTCAGTTTTAATCTGTTCTATTTCTCTGCTTATTTCGGTTTTCGTTCTCTCTACTTCCTTCTTAATTTCATCTATCCCTTTCGTTTCCTTCTGAATTTCATCTATCCCTTTCGTTTGCTCTAATATCCCTTGCATCATTAAAAACAGTTGTTGAATATTCATTTCACTATTCGTATTACTTTTTTTCTCGCCCTCCATCCTAGCTACATCAGATTCTGTGCTTTTTTCCATGCTCCCACCACTCTCTACTGTTTTATCTACTTCAATGCTTCCATCTACAACATTCCTAGAATTCAGCGTCTCGCCTCCCTTTACTAAGTTTTCGCTACGTAATTTCATGTCCTTTTCACCTTGTGCAGCCATGATTCCCCCAAAATCACACATACAAATTATATGGACACTCACTTAACCCCACAAACACAGACTCTACTTTACTGCTTTCTTTCCACGAATACTTAATGATTTTCGAGCTCCACGTTGGTGCGACAAATGTAACTGTTCGCTCTCCTCATCAAGACACTTGGGGAGATGAAAGTTATTACCTTGGGACACATGAATATCAAATAAACTATATGTGGCTTGCCTGCAAATTGCCACGCAAATAGAAACAATTAACATTCCATGGTTTCCCATTTCTCTATGTGATGTTTGGGCGCCACGGTTACAGTTTTAAACAAAACTGTGAACCAAAATTTATATTTACTAGCATAGAGACTTATACTTAAATCACAGCGGTAGGATTTTAAATAATTAACCATTAAGTATCGCTTAAGAAAGAAAATTAACGCAATATAAAATACAAATGAATTTATTATACAAAAAAATGAGATGAATCGGAAAAGTTCCTTAAAGCATGGAGGGATTTAGAATTTACTTTACTGAATTTACTAATTGCTTGCTTTATCTAATTGAAGCTCACCAATTGCAGCTTTCGTTGAAGTCATCGGGTTTCCGTGGTTACTCGTTCTCTTCTTCTTGATGTAGAATTGGCTCCATGGGCATCCTTCCTTCCATCTCTGATGTAGTACGGGCTATCTGGACTAGCACTCCCGAATTGCCTAGTCTTTAAATTAGACATTGGACCTATACTTGTAAAAGCTGATCAGCGTTGATCGTATGAGGGGAAAATTCAGAGATATGAATTTTTTCCATATTAGTAGAAATCTCAATCCAACTGAGCTATACTATTTATACGGTACACACTTGTACCAAATTCCGTAGACTTGAACTAAACATAGTTCTTCATCCAGAAGATTTACTGAATATAAAACAAGCCGTAAGCTTGTTTCGTCTCACGCAGATCCGATAACATAACCGCAACTCAGTACTGTATCGAAGCGATAACACATTGTACAAAAATAACTGTCGCAGAGCGACCACACACTGTTTCAAAATCAATAACGTCGTTCAAAGTAGATGTTCTAATAGTAGATAGGTTCACAGCAGAAGTAGTAGTTAGGATCCCGTTCTCGTGGTGAGAATCTCTATATATCCGGGCTCACCCCCACTCTTGGTAACAGTTCAATCTCAATATTCATATACAACGAAGTATCTGATTCGTGGATCGAATTATCAACTCCCCTTCTCTTCTTTCTTGACAAGTCCAGTAGGCGTGGCAATGATGTCGCTGACCAGCTTGCAAGCCTCGCACGCGGTTCACTGTTTACTTCTTGGTGCTCAAGAGTTAAACCCATGAGTCATGTAATTTTCCGCTATGAGAATAACCTCCGTATACACAAATATGAGATGAAATGACAACAACTATGTCTCAACATATTAACCAAGTCCAATACATAATAAATTCCTATCTTTCATAATATAATAATAAATAATAAATGATGTTATAATATATACAATATGATTGCAAAAACCTTATTTACAAATGCTTGACGTAGAATAAATATGTTATTACGAATAATTACCGATGGTGGATAAACTTGATATCAAATGATATCGTGTAAAATGATATTATATTAAATTAGTAGGGCTGGAGAAGCCTGGACGGTTACATACGCCCTCCTGTTATTTACAGATATAACATATATGACAAAAACACACTACACCAAAACGGCTGATATACACATCATTACATCTTACAAACACTTAATAAAAAACATACATAATCAAATCTTTTATCTCACTGTAGAGTGTCTGTTTCAACAATACCAGATAACATTAGTAATAATTCCTGCCGATTTTCTTCCGAAAGTTTGTCAGCAACACTCATAATATTTACAACATAACAACAGGTAAATAACTCTATCTTTGCACTTCACCAACATTTCATTACATATTTTAGCATTAGTCTTTATCTTACCACACAGATCATCGTATTGTTGTTGTACTCGTTCTCTAACTTTACTATTTTCTTTCTCTACCAGTTCTATGACTTCGCTTTTATGTGCAGTTAACTTTCTTTCTACCACTTTCTAATGTTGGCTGCGTCTCATCTCCTGTTCCGCTAACTGATTCTCAAAATGTTTCTGCTGCTCTAGTGCTTCATCTAATCTATGATTTAAAGCATCCATCCTAGCATTCACTTCTCTGCTAATTTCAGTTTTAATCTGTTCTATTTCTCTGCTTATTTCGGTTTTCGTTCTCTCTACTTCCTTCTTAATTTCATCTATCCCTTTCGTTTCCTTCTGAATTTCATCTATCCCTTTCGTTTGCTCTAATATCCCTTGCATCATTAAAAACAGTTGTTGAATATTCATTTCACTATTCGTATTACTTTTTTTCTCGCCCTCCATCCTAGCTACATCAGATTCTGTGCTTTTTTCCATGCTCCCACCACTCTCTACCGTTTTATCTACTTCAATGCTTCCATCTACAACATTCCTAGAATTCAGCGTCTCGCCTCCCTTTACTAAGTTTTCGCTACGTAATTTCATGTCCTTTTCACCTTGTGCAGCCATGATTCCCCCAAAATCACACATACAAATTATATGGACACTCACTTAACCCCACAAACACAGACTCTACTTTACTGCTTTCTTTCCACGAATACTTAATGATTTTCGAGCTCCACGTTGGTGTGACAAATGTAACTGTTCGCTCTCCTCATCAAGACACTTGGGGAGATGAAAGTTATTACCTTGGGACACATGAATATCAAATAAACTATATGTGGCTTGCCTGCAAATTGCCACGCAAATAGAAACAATTAACATTCCATGGTTTCCCATTTCTCTATGTGATGTTTGGGCGCCACGGTTACAGTTTTAAACAAAACTGTGAACCAAAATTTATATTTACTAGCATAGAGACTTATACTTAAATCACAGCGGTAGGATTTTAAATAATTAACCATTAAGTATCGCTTAAGAAAGAAAATTAACGCAATATAAAATACAAATGAATTTATTATACAAAAAAATGAGATGAATCGGAAAAGTTCCTTAAAGCATGGAGGGATTTAGAATTTACTTTACTGAATTTACTAATTGCCTGCTTTATCTAATTGAAGCTCACCAATTGCAGCTTTCGTTGAAGTCATCGGGTTTCCGTGGTTACTCGTTCTCTTCTTCTTGATGTAGAATTGGCTCCATGGGCATCCTTCCTTCCATCTCTGATGTAGTACGGGCTATCTGGACTAGCACTCCCTAATTGCCTAGTCTTTAAATTAGACATTGGCCCTATACTTGTGAAAACTGATCAGCGTTGATCGTATGAGGAGAAAATTCAGAGATATGAATTTTTCCATATTAGTAGAAATCTCAATCCAACTGAGCTATCCTATTTATATGGTACAGACTTGTACCAAATTCCGTAGACTTGAACTAAACATAGTTCTTCGTCCAGAAGATTTACTGAATATAAAACAAGCCGTAAGCTTGTTTCGTCTCATGCAGATCCGATAACATAACCGCAACTCAGTACTGTATCGAAGCGATAACACATTGTACAAAAATAACTGTCGCAGAGCGACCACACACTGTTTCAAAATCAATAACGTCGTTCAAAGTAGATGTTCTAATAGTAGATAGGTTCACAGCAGAAGTAGTAGTTAGGATCCCGTTCTCGTGGTGAGAATCTCTATATATCCGGGCTCACCCCCACTCTTGGTAACAGTTCAATCTCAATATTCATATACAACGAAGTATCTGATTCGTGGATCGAATTATCAACTCCCCTTCTCTTCTTTCTTGACAAGTCCAGTAGGCGTGGCAATGATGTCGCTGACCAGCTTGCAAGCCTCGCGCGCGGTTCACTGTTTACTTCTTGGTGCTCAAGAGTTAAACCCATGAGTCATGTAATTTTCCGCTATGAGAATAACCTCCGTATACACAAATATGAGATGAAATGACAACAACTATGTCTCAACATATTAACCAAGTCCAATACATAATAAATTCCTATCTTTCATAATATAATAATAAATAATAAATGATGTTATAATATATACAATATGATTGCAAAAACCTTATTTACAAATGCTTGACGTAGAATAAATATGTTATTACGAATAATTACCGATGGTGGATAAACTTGATATCAAATGATATCGCGTAAAATGATATTATATTAAATTAGTAGGGCTGGAGAAGCCTGGACGGTTACATACGCCCTCCTGTTATTTACAGATATAACATATATGACAGAAACACACTACACCAAAACGGCTGATATACACATCATTACATCTTACAAACACTTAATAAAAAACATACATAATCAAATCTTTTATCTCACTGTAGAGTGTCTGTTTCAACAATACCAGATAACATTAGTAATAATTCCTGCCGATTTTCTTCCGAAAGTTTGTCAGCAACACTCATAATATTTACAACATAACAACAGGTAAATAACTCTATCTTTGCACTTCACCAACATTTCATTACATATTTTAGCATTAGTCTTCATCTTACCACACAGATCATCGTATTGTTGTTGTACTCGTTCTCTAACTTTACTATTTTCTTTCTCTACCAGTTCTATGACTTCGCTTTTATGTGCAGTTAACTTTCTTTCTACCACTTTCTCATGTTGGCTGCGTCTCATCTCCTGTTCCGCTAACTGATTCTCAAAATGTTTCTGCTGCTCTAGTGCTTCATCTAATCTATGATTTAAAGCATCCATCCTAGCATTCACTTCTCTGCTAATTTCAGTTTTAATCTGTTCTATTTCTCTGCTTATTTCGGTTTTCGTTCTCTCTACTTCCTTCTTAATTTCATCTATCCCTTTCGTTTCCTTCTGAATTTCATCTATCCCTTTCGTTTGCTCTAATATCCCTTGCATCATTAAAAACAGTTGTTGAATATTCATTTCACTATTCGTATTACTTTTTTTCTCGCCCTCCATCCTAGCTACATCAGATTCTGTGCTTTTTTCCATGCTCCCACCACTCTCTACCGTTTTATCTACTTCAATGCTTCCATCTACAACATTCCTAGAATTCAGCGTCTCGCCTCCCTTTACTAAGTTTTCGCTACGTAATTTCATGTCCTTTTCACCTTGTGCAGCCATGATTCCCCCAAAATCACACATACAAATTATATGGACACTCACTTAACCCCACAAACACAGACTCTACTTTACTGCTTTCTTTCCACGAATACTTAATGATTTTCGAGCTCCACGTTGGTGGGACAAATGTAACTGTTCGCTCTCCTCATCAAGACACTTGGGGAGATGAAAGTTATTACCTTGGGACACATGAATATCAAATAAACTATATGTGGCTTGCCTGCAAATTGCCACGCAAATAGAAACAATTAACATTCCATGGTTTCCCATTTCTCTATGTGATGTTGTGCGCCACGGTTACAGTTTTAAACAAAACTGTGAACCAAAATTTATATTTACTAGCATAGAGACTTATACTTAAATCACAGCGGTAGGATTTTAAATAATTAACCATTAAGTATCGCTTAAGAAAGAAAATTAACGCAATATAAAATACAAATGAATTTATTATACAAAAAAATGAGATGAATCGGAAAAGTTCCTTAAAGCATGGAGGGATTTAGAATTTACTTTACTGAATTTACTAATTGCTTGCTTTATCTAATTGAAGCTCACCAATTGCAGCTTTCGTTGAAGTCATCGGGTTTCCGTGGTTACTCGTTCTCTTCTTCTTGATGTAGAATTGGCTCCATGGGCATCCTTCCTTCCATCTCTGATGTAGTACGGGCTATCTGGACTAGCACTCCCTAATTGCCTAGTCTTTAAATTAGACATTGGCCCTATACTTGTGAAAACTGATCAGCGTTGATCGTATGAGGAGAAAATTCAGAGATATGAAGTTTTTCCATATTAGTAGAAATCTCAATCCAACTGAGCTATCCTATTTATATGGTACAGACTTGTACCAAATTCCGTAGACTTGAACTAAACATAGTTCTTCGTCCAGAAGATTTACTGAATATAAAACAAGCCGTAAGCTTGTTTCGTCTCACGCAGATCCGATAACATAACCGCAACTCAGTACTGTATCGAAGCGATAACACATTGTACAAAAATAACTGTCGCAGAGCGACCACACACTGTTTCAAAATCAATAACGTCGTTCAAAGTAGATGTTCTAATAGTAGATAGGTTCACAGCAGAAGTAGTAGTTAGGATCCCGTTCTCGTGGTGAGAATCTCTATATATATGGGCTCACCCCCACTCTTGGTAACAGTTCAATCTCAATATTCATATACAACGAAGTATCTGATTCGTGGATCGAATTATCAACTCCCCTTCTCTTCTTTCTTGACAAGTCCAGTAGGCGTGGCAATGATGTCGCTGACCAGCTTGCAAGCCTCGCGCGCGGTTCACTGTTTACTTCTTGGTGCTCAAGAGTTAAACCCATGAGTCATGTAATTTTCCGCTATGAGAATAACCTCCGTATACACAAATATGAGATGAAATGACAACAACTATGTCTCAACATATTAACCAAGTCCAATACATAATAAATTCCTATCTTTCATAATATAATAATAAATAATAAATGATGTTATAATATATACAATATGATTGCAAAAACCTTATTTACAAATGCTTGACGTAGAATAAATATGTTATTACGAATAATTACCGATGGTGGATAAACTTGATATCAAATGATATCGCGTAAAATGATATTATATTAAATTAGTAGGGCTGGAGAAGCCTGGACGGTTACATACGCCCTCCTGTTATTTACAGATATAACATATATGACAAAAACACACTACACCAAAACGGCTGATATACACATCATTACATCTTACAAACACTTAATAAAAAACATACATAATCAAATCTTTTATCTCACTGTAGAGTGTCTGTTTCAACAATACCAGATAACATTAGTAATAATTCCTGCCGATTTTCTTCCGAAAGTTTGTCAGCAACACTCATAATATTTACAACATAACAACAGGTAAATAACTCTATCTTTGCACTTCACCAACATTTCATTACATATTTTAGCATTAGTCTCTATCTTACCACACAGATCATCGTATTGTTGTTGTACTCGTTCTCTAACTTTACTATTTTCTTTCTCTACCAGTTCTATGACTTCGCTTTTATGTGCAGTTAACTTTCTTTCTACCACTTTCTAATGTTGGCTGCGTCTCATCTCCTGTTCCGCTAACTGATTCTCAAAATGTTTCTGCTGCTCTAGTGCTTCATCTAATCTATGATTTAAAGCATCCATCCTAGCATTCACTTCTCTGCTAATTTCAGTTTTAATCTGTTCTATTTCTCTGCTTATTTCGGTTTTCGTTCTCTCTACTTCCTTCTTAATTTCATCTATCCCTTTCGTTTCCTTCTGAATTTCATCTATCCCTTTCGTTTGCTCTAATATCCCTTGCATCATTAAAAACAGTTGTTGAATATTCATTTCACTATTCGTATTACTTTTTTTCTCGCCCTCCATCCTAGCTACATCAGATTCTGTGCTTTTTTCCATGCTCCCACCACTCTCTACTGTTTTATCTACTTCAATGCTTCCATCTACAACATTCCTAGAATTCAGCGTCTCGCCTCCCTTTACTAAGTTTTCGCTACGTAATTTCATGTCCTTTTCACCTTGTGCAGCCATGATTCCCCCAAAATCACACATACAAATTATATCGACACTCACTTAACCCCACAAACACAGACTCTACTTTACTGCTTTCTTTCCACGAATATTTAATGATTTTCGAGCTCCACGTTGGTGCGACAAATGTAACTGTTCGCTCTCCTCATCAAGACACTTGGGGAGATGAAAGTTATTACCTTGGGACACATGAATATCAAATAAACTATATGTGGCTTGCCTGCAAATTGCCACGCAAATAGAAACAATTAACATTCCATGGTTTCCCATTTCTCTATGTGATGTTTGGGCGCCACGGTTACAGTTTTAAACAAAACTGTGAACCAAAATTTATATTTACTAGCATAGAGACTTATACTTAAATCACAGCGGTAGGATTTTAAATAATTAACCATTAAGTATCGCTTAAGAAAGAAAATTAACGCAATATAAAATACAAATGAATTTATTATACAAAAAAATGAGATGAATCGGAAAAGTTCCTTAAAGCATGGAGGGATTTAGAATTTACTTTACTGAATTTACTAATTGCTTGCTTTATCTAATTGAAGCTCACCAATTGCAGCTTTCGTTGAAGTCATCGGGTTTCCGTGGTTACTCGTTCTCTTCTTCTTGATGTAGAATTGGCTCCATGGGCATCCTTCCTTCCATCTCTGATGTAGTACGGGCTATCTGGACTAGCACTCCCTAATTGCCTAGTCTTTAAATTAGACATTGGCCCTATACTTGTGAAAACTGATCAGCGTTGATAGTATGAGGAGAAAATTCAGAGATATGAATTTTTCCATATTAGTAGAAATCTCAATCCAACTGAGCTATCCTATTTATATGGTACAGACTTGTACCAAATTCCGTAGACTTGAACTAAACATAGTTCTTCGTCCAGAAGATTTACTGAATATAAAACAAGCCATAAGCTTGTTTCGTCTCACGCAGATCCGATAACATAACCGCAACTCAGTACTGTATCAAAGCGATAACACATTGTACAAAAATAACTGTCGCAGAGCGACCACACACTGTTTCAAAATCAATAACGTCGTTCAAAGTAGATGTTCTAATAGTAGATAGGTTCACAGCAGAAGTAGTAGTTAGGATCCCGTTCTCGTGGTGAGAATCTCTATATATCCGGGCTCACCCCCACTCTTGGTAACAGTTCAATCTCAATATTCATATACAACGAAGTATCTGATTCGTGGATCGAATTATCAACTCCCCTTCTCTTCTTTCTTGACAAGTCCAGTAGGCGTGGCAATGATGTCGCTGACCAGCTTGCAAGCCTCGCGCGCGGTTCACTGTTTACTTCTTGGTGCTCAAGAGTTAAACCCATGAGTCATGTAATTTTCCGCTATGAGAATAACCTCCGTATACACAAATATGAGATGAAATGACAACAACTATGTCTCAACATATTAACCAAGTCCAATACATAATAAATTCCTATCTTTCATAATATAATAATAAATAATAAATGATGTTATAATATATACAATATGATTGCAAAAACCTTATTTACAAATGCTTGATGTAGAATAAATATGTTATTACGAATAATTGCTGATGGCGGATAAACTTGATATCAAATGATATCACGTAAAATGATATTATATTAAATTAGTAGGGCTGGAGAAGCCTGGATGGTTACACCATCACTCCATAGTAACTATGCTCAAGATAGAGAGTTGCTGTTAGCAATATAGTTTATTTCAGATCCTCCAGAGTCAAGGAGATAGATGTTGAACAGTTAACTATGGAGGGTAGCCATGATTTACTCAGTATACAAACAACCAAACCCCATGGCACTAAAGCCCTTGAAGGGTCTTGGCCTACCAAGCGACCGCCCGAAGGCCTGTAGATTACGAGGTGTTGTGTGGTCAGTACGACAAATCCTCTCAGCCATTATTCTTGGCTTTCTAGACCGGGACTCAGTATACAGCCATCCCCTTTGTTAAAATTATTGAACTACATTTCTAAAACGGTCTTTATCCTATCCCCAAAATTATGTATTATAATGTCATCAAGTGGTTGTGAAAGTCTACATCTTAATATATCATTGTTGTTAAACATGTCTCTTCCTCTTTACATGCACTATTTTCCGTATTGCTATCAGATTTCACAATTTTCATCACTACCATAATTTCTTCCACCCACAAGTATCTTCTTGTAGAATAAATTAAAATAACCTCTTGATAATCATAACTCATACTAAATGTCACATTTATTTCTTAAACTAAAAATTATATTCAAAACATTCATGGAATCAGACAGCCGATGCACTGGTATCACAATTCTGATAGGACACATTGTCACACGGTGTAACAATTATCATCATCAACATTGGTTTGCCCTTCCAGCGAGCTGGGTAGGGTGTTTGAAAATAAGCGTCTTCCAAAGTTACCTATTCAAAAAGATTTTGTTGTCCATGACAGATTCCCAATTCCATCCCCTTCTCTCCACGCCTTCCCTCAGTTGGTCCATCCATCTTCTTCTTGGTCTTCCAGGTGGTCTTCTACCTGTTATTCTCTTTTCCAAATAAGCACATGGTAACCTTGTGCTATTCATTCATTTAACATACGCAAACCATTTAAGTCTAGATGACCTAAGTCTTTCCTGCATAATAATAATAATGCTTAAAATTTCACCTCATCTGTTGAAATGAGAATACGGCAAAAGGAAAGTGGAAACTGCAACTAAACTAAAACTGACACAAAATATGCCACCAACACCTCTCCAGGATCAATAGTGGAGGGATTCACCATTAGATACTGTTCCAATATAAGTGGATACACAGTTGTAGGTGCTATTTGCTTTGAACTTCTAGACCTGTAAGGAGAGGAGCAAGGGTGAGTTTCTAGGACTCTAAAAACTGATAACTCAGCTAAAAGGAAACAATCCTTATTGAAAGTCCAGCAGGTGCAGAGACTGTGAAGAGGCAGCCCTTCCACCATGCTAGCCCATGTAGGGGTTGGATGAAATCTGCAATTGGGAGATAGACATGATATGACTCTGCAAGAAAAGGACAAAGGGAAAGCCTCTGCTCTCAAGTCAGACAGCTCACTGGAGATAGGTGGTGGTGGTAGTGGTGATTATTATTTTAAGAGGAAGTACAAGTGGGCAACCATCCTGTATTAACACTGATCAGAGGGAAAATGGAAGAGGTCCGACACTTTGAAGAATGAAGGTATTGGTAAAAGAAAGGCAAGGGGCATGAATTTGAAAGACCCTCTAGGCCTTGCAAATGCAATTCCATAGAGGTCAGAAGAGAACAAGAGTTGACCAAGGCAGGTCAAATAGGAAAGATGAAACTGAGGAGCTTGGCACAAATAAGTGGAAGCAATGCCAGGCCCAGCTAGGGGAACAGTGGTCGCCAATCCATCCTTCCAAGTTGAGAGCTCCACGACAGGCAGGGGATACCGTGTGTGTTATTCTACCAATCCCACCCCCAGGGGTAACTGGAGATAGGAATGTATACAGAAAGTGGCTGGCAGCTGATGTTGAAAGGCAGGCAGACAAATGAAGAAGAAGAAGAGACTTTTTTATTTTATTTTTTACAAACAATAGCTCACAGACTGTTCATTCATCTTATCTCAAGCTTAATGCTGCGTTCCCACGGGGCATGACACGCTTCAGTTGATTACGCTTTCGTAAAACTCTACCCGTGTGAACGCGGTGTAGTAAGCTTGCCTACGACGACAAGTAGCTAATGATTCGGTCGTGAAGGGATCAAACGTTTGATTTTCAGTCATGAACCACCTGGCTTTGGTGAACAAGGTGTCTATCAAGCTTGTTTTAAGATTTAGTGACAATGACGCTATACGATTTTTGAAACTATACCAAATGGATCTGTTCTATACAATCCAACATTAGATGAATACAGAGATTGTAATAAGCGGGCAGCAGTGGCCAAACGAATATTTGATACCTACCAGAATTTGGACCAAAGGAATTGATAGTGAAATTTAAAAACTTGAGAAGTTTGTTTCTCAGGAAGTGAAGAAAATATCTGATAGTGAGAGATCAGAAAAGTCTACCAATGAAATCTACAAACCTAAAGTTGCTTGATTGATGAAAATGAACTCTTTCATTTGACACCCTAGATAAACTGCAAACCATATCCATGAACAGCTGCACAGATTGCAACAAAGGAGGAGGATAGTTACGACCATTTCGGAAAATACATAGCATCATTACTGCGCATAATTGAAAAAAGGATGTTATTATGTTGCAACAAGAAATTATAACTTTAATTACCAACAAAATGTGTGGGTCATCTCCTGAAAATAGCCCACCCAGACCTAGGACATCCTGCAGTGATGCAGTAATTCTGAAAACGTGTATTCTCCTTCTTTCGATGACAGGGAATATTCATGGATACATTTTTAATATAGACTATAACCCACCTTCAACTTCACCTGTTTTTCTTAGCTTCAAGATACGAACAACTTCATTAGCTAAAACTGAACACATAATGACACATCCTTCAGCTAGTAACTCATCCATGGTGACGTCTCAACTATTTCGTTCCTTCTGTGTGAATGGACCACGCTTTCCTCCAAGCATGAACAGATGTGGAGCAATCACGAAAGTGTAATCGGCTTAAGCTTGTCATGCCCCATGGTAACGCAGCTTAAAGCTGACCCTTTCTAGTAGTTTACTTGACTGACCACACTGACAATTTAGCTCAGTGAGCGTAACTGCAACACTGTGCACAATATTGATTAGCTATTGATATTGCTGGAACTTAATACATTTATGGAAACAGAAAAGGAGTGTTCAATAACCTTTCATATAAATACTATGTAGAAAAAGGAATAACAAAAAGTAAGCTTTTAAGGGAAACAGGTGGGATAGAAGGCAGGTACATCACCATGAGGGAAATTACTCTGCACACAAAGAATCTTTGTACCGGGCGAGTTGGCCATGTGATTAGAGGCGCGCGGCTGTGAGCTTGCATCTGGGAGATAGTGGGTTCGAATCCCACTGTCGGCAGCCCTGAAGATGGTTTACCGTGGTTTCCCATTTTCACACCAGGCAATTGCAAATAGCCCTAATTAAGGCCATAGCTGCTTCTTTCCAACTCCTAGGCCTTTCCTATCCCATCATCGCCATAAGACCTATCTGTGTCAGTGCGATGTAAAGCAAATAGCAAAAAATTCTTTGTACTTGCCAAAAGCACGTAAGCAGCAGTGGAGTTTCATGACTCTTGTCAACAAGTTAGAGTGATTAGATCTATGCCTAGACACCTTTTTTGCTCAAAAATTAACCTGATATTCATTTTTGTTGTAGGCTGAGTGAACTATGGAGCACAGTTCCTCTCCACAAGTGGAACCCTTATTTCTATATTTCTTGACTTCTTGACAGTAAATCATATTCAGGTTGCACCAGGTGACCCAGCGTGTCTTTGCCACCTAAGCTAGGCAGCCCCATATTTTTATTTTTCAACTACTTATTCTTCCTCAAGTAGAGCCTCCATGGCTCAGGCGGCAGCGTGCCAGAATTTCACCTCTGGGTTCCGTGGTTCAAATCACGGTCACTCCATGTGAGATTTGTGCTGGACAAAGCGTAGGTGGAGTGGGTTTTCTTTGAGTACTCTGGTTTTCCCTGTCATCTTTCATTCCAGGAACACTCTCCAATATCATTTAATTTCATCTTTCAGTCATTAATCGCCTTTGGGGGTGGCGAACCCATCATAATAAAACCCTATATGATGAAAAGTGTACTGAAGCCTCGGAAAATGTTAGGGCGTTCCCCACAAGCGACATGCAGTTCTTGTGATGGTGGGAGAAATGTGAGAAATGAGCAATCAGCAACCAACTACATCAAGATAGCAACCATCAACGTAGTGACACTAACAGGGAAAGTGGAAGAAATTGTAGATTTTATGGCTGACAAAGATATACTGTAGCATTGCTGGGAATCAGTGAGACAAAATGGAAAGGAAAAAATGAGAGGAAACTAAAGAAAGGATACACCTTATAATATAGTGGAGAAAGAGAAGCCAAAAATGGTGTAGGTCTCATACTTAGAAAAGACCTAAAGGAATATCTAGAATTGGTGGAAAACATAAATGACAGGTTGATTAAGGTCAGACTGAGACTTGAAACCGGTGTTACAGATATAATTCAAGGGTACGCTCCACAAATAGGAAATACAAATATGGATCTAGAGGAATACCTTGAATATCTGGAAGGCCATATACAGAACAAACAGGTTGTGATCATAGGAGACATGAATGCCCAAGTAGGTCAGGAAAGAGAAGGAGATGAAGAGATTATAGGATCATTTGGATATGGGAAGAGTAACAAGGCTGGAGATATTCTGGTAGACTTTTGTAGAAGAAATGAGCTGATCATTGGTAACACATGGTTTTGAAAGAAAAACAGTCAGAAGATTGCAAGATGTAGTTGGAATAACAAAATCAAAACTCTGATAGATTACATTTTGGTCAAAAAAGGTAACAGAAAAATGTTGGTAGATGTAACAGCCCTCCCAAGTGAATCTTTTGAAGGAGATCACAGAGTTGTGATAGCTATGTTAGAGATGGGAGAGATACAAAAGAAGACCGAGATTAGGCAGAGAAAGCTAAGGGTGTGGAAATTATAGGAGAAGGAAATCAATGAAGAGTTCCAGACACACATTATAACAAGTATACCTACGGAAGACATCAGAACGGTCGAAGAAGAATGGGCGTACTTTAAAACAGTCATAGTGGAGTCTGCAGAAAAGACCTGTGGAAGAGTATCAGGAAGAAAGGTCAAGAAATGCCATGGTCAAATGACAGGGTAAAAGATATAGTTAAATGGAAGAAACAAGCTTGGAAAAGATGGCTGAGAAACAGAACAACAGAATGCAAAACAGAATACAGGCACTGCAAGAAGGAGTGCTCCAAGGTGGTTCAAGAAGAGAAAAAGAAATGATGGCAAAACTTCACTGAATTTCTGCAAGGAGATACAACCGGAAGCAAAAAGATCTTATTCTAGTGGGTAAAAAGGAAGAAAAACTCAGGTGAAGGTGCTCACTTCATTAAAAACGAACAGGAGGAAGTGATGACACAGAAGCAGAATATATTGCAAAGGTAGGAGAAATACTTTGAACAGCTTTAAAATGTGCAAAATACCTCAGTACAAGGAGAAATCGAAGAACCAGATTTAGTGCAGACGGAAGATAAGGAAAATGAGGAGACCATGGCAGAGATTGAGTGGGCTACTAAAAGAAGAGGCAAGGCAGCTGGAATTGACGATGTCACCATAGAAATGATAAGAGAAGCAGGAGCAGTTGGTCTACAGATTCCCCCATCATCTTCTCCTTGATATTATGTAGAATTCTATCCATGATGATAATGAAAAGTAAGGGAGACAATACACTTCCCTATCTTAAGCCTGTCTCAACTATGAACCATTCAGTTTGAAGCCACTTTGGTTCTAACACAGCTTTTGCAATTTTGGTATAATGCTATTACCATTTGCATTGTTTAATTCCCAATCTGTATAGACTCTTCAGAGTGATATGGAGAGAAAAGGCTGTTCCAAAAGATTGGGCAAAAGGGGTCATTATACCAATTTTCACGAAAGGAGGCAGGAAGCAATGTGAAAATTACAGAGGAGTGACACTGATACCTCATACAGCTAAGATCCGTGAAAGAATCTTGGATAAACGAATAAGAGACAGAGTAGAGGGAAAATTGGCAGAACACCAGTATGGATTCACATTTGACCAATATTTACATTGTGTCAAATGATGGAGAGGTATTAGGAATATGCAAAGGACATGGTAGTAACGTTTCTAGATATTGAAAAGGCATATGACAGTGTTCCAAGGCAGATGATAATACTGTAGCATTGTACCAAAATTGCAAACGCTGTGTTAAAACCAAAGTGGGTGAAACTGAATAGTTCAGAATTAAGACAGGTTTAAGACAGGGACGTGTATTGTCTCCCTTACTTTTCATTATCATCATGGATAGAATTCTACATAATATCAACGAGAAGATGATGGGGGAGCAAGTAAAGTCTATGTATGCTCTTTGCTGATGACATTGTAGTTTGGGGAGATAATGAAGAGGAAGTACAGACACAAGTTGATTTATGGAATGAGGAGATAAGAAATTTTGGAATGAAGATTAGTACTGCGAAAAGCAAGACTTTGATCATGACGAGAGGTAACAGAAAATCCCAGGGAGTGATACAAATTGGAAATGAATTTCTTGAAGTAGTAAAATTTTTTAAATAATTGGGTAGCATGATGACACAAGATGGAAATTTGGATGGAGAAATTCATTTAAGAATACAGGAGTCTGCAAGTTTCTACCAGTGTGTGAGAGACATTGTATGGAACAAAGATGTGCCAATGAAGTGCAAGAAGGTTTTTACTCGTCCTATTGTAAACCTATACTGACCTATGCTTCAGCAGTTTGAACGTTGACTAAGCGGAACTAAAGTAAGATACAAGCAGCTGAAATGAGATTCTTGAGGAACATGCAGGGAAAGACAAGACGAGATAGAATATGAAATGAGGAAATAAGGAGAAGCGTGGGAGTGTGTAAACTTCAAGAAGCTAAAATACAGCAAAGCTAAAATGGTTTGGACACATGATGAGAATACCAGGAGAGAGAATATCAAAGAGAACATTCATGGATACAGAGAGTGCAAAAAGAGGCCTAGGGGACAGCCTAGAATGAAATGGAGGAGCTCTGTTGTAGACTGTATTACAAATAGAGGAGTCGATAGCAATAAAGTACTAGAAGAGGAATAGTGGAAATATTGAGTAAGGCTTTGGTACACTACCCTACCCAGAGAGAATCTGGAAAAGGGAATGGATGAAGAGAAGAAGAGAAGAGTCATTAATCATTGCCCCAGAGCAGTGAGACAGGCTTCGGTAGCCAGCACACAATTCCTATCCTTGCCGCTAGATGGGGGATTCGTCCATTCCATTCCTGACTCGTCTAATGACTGGAAACAGGCTGTGGATTTTTCACTCTTCCCCAAAACGTCTGAGGTTGTCAAACTGACAAAGAATATCATACAGTACAAATTCGGCAATTTAAGTACAATTTAGAATAAGAGATATACACAGGGCCAATGACCTTAGATGTTAGGCCCCTTTAAACAACAAACATCATCATCAAGAGATACAAAATAATTCTAATGATGATGTAAAGGAACCGACCCTTATTACAATGGTATATATAAGAAGCAAATAAAAATAATCTCAATGATTTTAATTTCTTTTACAATTTGTTTTATGTCACACCAATACAGATAGGCCCAATTTAGCACACTGGGGCAAAATGCTGGCAACCAGGAATGAATTAGCTGGAAGATTTATAATGTCCGATACCGGCCCAACTATATTGGTATTACAGACAGGTGTTACGGTGATGATGGGAAAAGGAAAGGGTTAGGAGTAGGTAAGAATCGACCGTCACCTTGCTTACGATACAGCCCCAGTATTTGCCTGGTGTGACAATGATTTGATTAAGAAGGTGGTGCATAGTGGTGATGTCTTACATGTGCTTACTTTCAAAGGTTAAATCACCACCTGGGACCAGAATTCAAAATCAGTGTGAATGCCTGGAAACTTTAATCGTGGATTTTAATTTTTTTAAGTACATAGTTTTTCAGCCACAAAAGCTTATAACAGTGCAAATTATCTCAGATTCTTGGCCTGCTCAAGGAGTGGAAGTATTTTGCACTTGGTGAAAGAATGATTATAGTAAGATGCACTGAAGTTATTTCAGTTGTGTAGCATTTCGTTTGCACTTCCAAGAAAAGATCATGTCATTTTATGGAAAAATAGGGTAACACAAAAATTATCACATGGGTACAGAAATGAAGAAGTAATCCTCTCTCTATTGAAACTCAAATTAATTTAATAGTTGAAGTTTTTGTATATTTCTATATGTACTGGTATATACTCAGATAGTAAAATATCTTAGCTCTCAAACCATTAAGCATATAACCAATTCAGTACATTCTAACATTAGAATTTGTAGGATATTCAGGAGTTAGAGGGATAAAGTATATTTTAAGATATGTTCACATGAGAAGTAACTGTTCATCAGTCGTATTCTCTCTTTCTTGATGAGTGCACAAAATGATTTCAGAGATGAAGCTGGCTTGCTTGTCCTTTATTTGTGGGAGAAAACTCTGATCTCTGAATATCAACATTCATGGAAAAGATACTCTACAAACATACAATTCTAGAATACCAGCTGTCGTTATGGTAAGTAGGGCCTAACATAATGAACTCAAAAATATCTTGTTCTGTATTTTCAAGAAAGTTTCACTCTGATGTCTTTTCATTTTCTTCACAGGGTTTGACAATTATTTGTGTGGTTTTTTCTGGGTCACTGAAGGCTATTAAATAAGCTAGCTTTTGCTTCTGAGCTCACTGGGAGCTGGGAAGAAATTGGTCTGGAAGAATTGGAAGACTGTCTATGGAAACAATAATGAACTCCCTCCTTTCTTCTTTCACAGATTCATAGTTTTACTCTCTTTTTAAATTTTTTTTTTTAATTTTAAGGAATGCTAGTTTATGGGGAAATAAATACTAAAATTTTAATCCAACTGCTGATGAATATTTTAAAATTGGAATAGGCCTAATACTTATTTCCACCCATACCTGTTTGTATCTGATAATACCAATGTAAGAGGGGAACTACATTGCAGTTGAACCACAATGCTGATTTTTATCACCTCCTGTATACAGTATACCATTTACTCAAGACAGAAAAAAATCTTCCCCCAATTACTTTGAATAAACATGGTTTTATTTAATACCTATTGTAAGTGAATTACTCTTGATATGATGTTCATCAATGTCAAAATCTTTCACCAGAACACAGAATTAAAATCCATATATAAACATGTTAAAAACATTATTATTTCATGTTTCTTCACTGAGAAACAAAATAGGTACGGTAGCTAAAAAAGCACTAACAAGGTACAGAATACAAAAACAGTCCATAAGTGAAAAAGGACTGCCATATTTAAAAATATTTAAGACAACTTTACAAACATTCTTACCCTGTACAGGGTGCAATCTTTAGTCTTTTAATAACATCCAAGAAGAATCACTTGGTTTCTATTGTAGAATCACTTTCTCAATAGTTATTTTATAATTACTTGATCTTCTGGCTATTTTTCTTTTCTTCCAAGAACAAGTTCTTGATATCTGCAAGGGCTTGTACAATCTGAACACCAAACTGACTAGAATTCTGTAAGAGATAATACAATATTACTGTATATTTCTTGTAAATACATACATTGTCATAAAAAAAGTTGCATCCAGAACAAGATGTGGAAATGGAATGAAACTCAGCATGGACAATGGAAAAGGTGATGCAAATAACTGATTACAATATCCAATCAAATGAAGCATTTTTAAGCAAAACTGGACATTTAAAAATTACTTTGCTCATCACCATAAGACCTATCTGTGTCGGAACATCATAAGGCAAATTGTAAAAAGAGTAATTTGCAATTCACTATTGTACCACCTCTGGCTCATATACATGCAGTGATCCGGTGTGGCATGGTGTTATAGAGAAAGAATATTCCCCTGTGAATAATCAGCCCATAATTGCTGCAACTGATACTCAAGATCCAGCCCATCCGATGATGACTGAAGATTCCATCTCAGCTGGTCTCATACATGTTCTATAGACAACAAGTCTGGGGGACCTATCAGGCCAAGGAAATGTGCCAACAACATGAAGGAAGACCAGGGAAAACCGGGCTGTATGCAGGTGGGTATAATCATGTTGAAACATGTCACTTGTATCATTAAGTTCCTCTCAGAATTACCAGAGGAGCCCTCAAAGCATACCATCACAGACCCAGTTCCGGTGGTGTGCCACTCAATAATGAAGGTTGGAAGTGCACCTCAATACAGTGTATGATGTTCATCTGTGCTGAGACAAAATCTTGATTCATCAATAAAGATGACCTGTCACTGGTCCTCAGCCGCCCATGCCGCCCGTTCATGACAAATCTCAAAATGATGTTATTTATGTTGGGTGGTCAGTGGCAGACCGTGTAATGGATATTGTGAATGTAAGACAGAATATGGTCCTGGTGGACAATGAGGTCTCTACTGATGCTGCTACATGTTACTGGATGGTGGACAGTGACACTGTTTGTTGTGGTAGATCTCTCAAATTATGAGATGATCCTCTTGTCTGGTAATCTTTCTGGGTCACCCAGAACCTTTCCAGCACTTACATCTTTCCTCCAGTGCCCACTGCTCCCAATAGTGTCACACAGTTTGGTTGCAACAGCCCAGGTAGTGACCACTTTGACGGAATATCCACTCTGCATTCTGCCTCCTGCAGTCCAGCAATCTGCCCTCTCTCAAAACCAGTGAGCTTTAAGTATTGCTGTTGAATGCACTACCGAGGCATGCTGGCTACTCACTAACCTTCCCTCTACAAGCACACCAGTAACATTGTGCACAGCACTGCCCAACAGTCGTTCCAGTTACTAATGCTGTCGTGCAAGTACTGCCCTCTGGTGATGGTTCTGGTGGGCCACTTGGAGGCAAACACAAATCATTTTCACTATTACCCTTGGTGGTGCTACATTCTAACTTTCGTCTCTTTAAAACAAATCATTCTGGGTGAAGCTTTTTTTAATGGCAAAGTGTGTTAGGTCTTTGGGAAAAACAAGTTAAACCAGTGGTTGAAGAATCAGTGGCAAGCAGAGAACACAAATTCATGGAATTACTATCGAAGTCAATACAACAGGATCTTGTTGAAATTTTCAGAAGTGAATACACCTAATCATTTTGTCTGAAGTATTACACTCTTGATAAAATTATTTTAAAAGTAATAACATGCAGAAATGTTCCTCTCACTACTATGTTATTAAGCGAAGCTGGAATTTGAACCTTAAAGGTGTCCTTTATTAGTCTAATAGGACTAATATTAAGCAGCCCTAAACTGAAGACTCACTGTGCTACAATTTATGTGATTTATATAGAGAAGAACACTTAATAGGATAAACACAATGACAGGTCAGTAATAATAATAGCATATGGCCTCCAGAGAGGCCTGATGCAGGTCTTTTTCCAGTAGACAGCCTATTAGGCGACCTGCATGTCTGTGAAGATGAGGGCCCTACCTAGGATGAGATCTAATGTTGAATACGCCACACACACCCAGCCCCCAAGCCATTGGAATTAACCAATTAAGGTTAAAATCCCCGACCCGGCCGGCAATCGAACCTGGGACCCTCTGAACTGAAGGCCAGTACGCCGACCATTCAGCCAAAGAGTTGGACGATGGGTCAGTATAGGAAGAGGGAACAGAAGAAAGAGTAGGCACTCTACCTAACAGAGTTGAATGTCAGGTTGGGAATTCAGAGCTGGAACAGGTAGATCATTTCAAGTATTTAAGATGTGTATTCTCCCAGGATGGTAGTGTAGCAAGTGAGATTGAATCAAGATGCAGCAAAGCTAATGCAGCGAGTTCGCAGTTGTGATCAACAGTATTTTTTTTTTTTTTAAGAAGGAAGCCATACTTTCCAGTGTTGACTTAGTAAAAGTAACATAAAAAACTTTCCAGTCTGTCAAACACACACCAATTTTAATATAAATTATAACACTATAAACATACCTGTAAAAACATACATGCTATTAAACAATGACAAATGAAATGGCGTATGGCTTTTAGTGCCGGGAGTGTCCGAGGACATGTTCGGCTCGCCAGGTGCAGGTCTTTCTATTCGACACCCGTAGGTGACATATTTCGTTGTACAAGAACATCCTTGGATTCTATCAAATCACTTAAAACATGCGTATATATGTACAGTATTGTGTACATTGTGTAAACTTGTCAATGATGAGAGTTAGGTGATAATATAAACAAGTATTGACAAAATAAAAAATTACAAGTATTAACATAATGAAAAAACTTTGGTACTGCCGATGGTAAGTCCGTTGTCTCCATCACTATTTCAGGACTGTGGTCATGGAGAGGCAAATGGGAAGTTTTTGCAGAGAACGAACAGAATGCTATGCCCAAAATTTTCCATTTGCCTCTCCATGAACACAGTCCTGAAATAGTGTTTGGAGACAACGGACTTAGCATTGGCAGTCTAGATTAGAGATGGGACATTCAATTCATTTTACTGAATCGATTCAATTGATTCCATTCATGTTAATGAATCGATACAGTGATCCGATTCACGGCACATCAAAGTCACCGCTCCTACTGCATCTGTGTAGTATGTACTGATAAGACAGCAGCAACAGCATTTAGTGGTCGCTGCTGCCATCTGGTCTTCATACTATGAACTCCTTTCTTAGAAAAAAATGCTAGTCACTCTAATACATCGAAGGTTTCCGGTGACACAGGATGGGAAAGGTCTGGGATTAGGAAGGTAGCAGCCATGGCCTTAAGGTACAGTCCCAGCATTTCCTGGTGTGAAAACGGGGAAACTACGGGAAACCATCTAACGGCTGCCGACGGTGGGATTTGAACCCACCATCCCCCGAATGCAAGCGCATAGCTACGCGATACTAACCGCATGTTCAACTCGCTCAGTCATTTTTGAAAATATGTATTTTTCTATCAGAAGAGGATTGTTTTAAATCATCATATTTTGTACAGGCTACTCGAGATGTACAGTAGCCCACTGGTTTTCTGATTCAACATACTGTTGGTTAAGTTACTGCGTCAGTCAGCTCACTTACTGTCCACATATGATTGAAGTGTTGTGCAAAGATATGACATATGAACTGAGAGAATACTGAGCTGTTCTTCCCAATACAAAACAGGTACTTTTGAGTGGTCATGAGCATGACTCATAGTCATAGGGCAGGCTAGAGTCGAGTTTAATTAATTGTCAAATGTCAACTAAGTTATAATACTAAGATTCATTAGACTAATAAATAGTATAACCTAATAGCCTACCTACTTACTAGCTACTTTAGAATTATGTTTTGACTACCTTTTTAACACTGCAAATAAATCCATCTATTATTTAAACCTCCCTGTAAGAAGAGGACAGTGAATGCAAGTGGGTATTATTTTCAAATGAGCTGAGCTCGAGAGTCCATTATAGCATACGATTCTTTCAGTGTACCATGGCTCTGTATGTATTGCTTCAGAGGAAGTTCGGCTCCCCGCCAATGTCCAGTGTACCGATAATGAACCGTGTGTGTGTTGTGTCTCATTGATCTGTGACTACGTACGATTCTTTCAGTGTGCCATGGCTCACTGCAGCGGAAGCTCGGCTCTCAGCCAGTGTCCAGTGTGCCAATAATAAGCCGTGTGTATCTTGTGTATCACCGAGTTGTGCTTGCTCACGGTTCTTTCGGTGTGCCATGATTCACTGTCTCACTGCAGAGGAAGCTCAGTTCCCCGCCAACGTCCAGTGTCCTGCTAGTGAGCCGTGAGTGCGCCACTCAGCACAGTCCGCTGGGAGTAAGCTGAATCGTGTGCCGTGAGCTCGCCGTTCTTGTGAATCAATTCACTCGGACACTTGAATGAATCGATACACTGTTTCAAATCATGCATTCAGTAGCCAACACTAGTCTAGATAAGTACAGAAGTTTTTTCATTATGTTAATGCTTGTAAATCATTATTTGTCAATACTTGTTCATATTAACACCTAACTCTCTATCATTGACAAGTTTATGCAATATAAACAGTACTGTACATATGTACGCATGTTTTAAGTGATTTGATAGAATATGAGGATGTTCTTGTAGAATGAAACATGTCATTCTTTGTATAATAGCGTGTAATTTTTTTACAGGTATGTTCATAGTGTTATAATTTATACTGAAATTGGTGTGTGTTTGACTGACTGGAAAGTTTTTTATGTTACAACAGTATTCTGTAAGAAAGAAGTTAGCTCTCAGAAGAAACTCTTTACACCAGTCTATTTTCAGACCAACTTTGTTTTACTGGAGTAAATGCTGGGTGGACACAAGATATCTTATTCATAAGGCTGCCTTCACACGTACCACTTCGCAACCATACCACAACCACACAACAGTGGTTGGCTGTGGGCGGTTTCAAGCTCTTGTGGAAGTGCAATATTGCTTTCACACATACCGCACTCTGCAGTCAAGTTCAACCACTGTCGCAATCTGCAGGCGATATCACCCACAGAAATGTTGCTGGCAGTGATCGAACGCAATTCACATGGGCGACACGCCAACCACACACCAGTGATAGTGCTGCGAACCTCGCGCACACCCACTCACTCAGTCATTCCCTTCGTTTCCAGCTGGTGATATGTATTTCTGCTCTAGCGCTGCTCAATATAGCAAACGAAAGTGATACCTTTGGTACGGAATTGTTTTTTGAAGATGTATGCAACTTACCAATAAACTCTATTTGAATGATGCCATCTTTGCCAACGTAACAAAAACCACAGCAATGCTTCATCTTCAAAATCCATTTCAGTACTCTATACTTATGGGTGTAGAGTGGTTGGAAAGTTTGTGGTCGATACAAATTTCAAATAACCACAAAGAACCACGTAATTGTGGTTAAGAGTGGTCAATTGTAACCACAGCTGAACCACTCAAGAACCACTGTGGTAAATGTGAAGGCAGCCTAAGTCAAAAGTAACAGACATGAAAGTAGTGAGAATCGCTGGTACAAATAGGTGGGAACAGTAGCAGGAGAGTACTCAGAATGAGGAAATGAAAGTTAGGAATGAACTCGGCTGATGAAGCTGTACACATAAACCGGTTTCGGGATGGGGTCATGTGAGGTGAATGAAGGAGGATAAATTAGCTAGGCCATGGAGGGTAAGAGAAGTAGAGGGAGACCAAGATGACAATGGCTAGACTCAGTACCTAAGGATTTAAAGATAAGAGGTATAGAACTAAATGAGGCCACAGAGCTTGTTACAAACAGAGGATTGTGGCAGAGTTTAATAAATTCACAGAGGCTTGCAGACTGAGTGCTCTTAAACATAATGGTCTGTAATGAAGTTGTATGTATATTTCAATATTGTGATGTTTAGCCGAGTTGTTGATGGTTTTAATTTGTTCCTGGATTTCTGGTTTTCCCATACTGTAATTGTTTTTCTTTTTTTGTGGTCCCTCCAAAAATAGATAAATGAAGTTCCACTATATACCATCATATCAAAATATTGTCACAAGAACAATTTTTCTTTTTCTTACCTTAAGGTGGCGTATGTGGTTGCCCATATTCTACAAGTTAATTAGTTAGCTACTCACTTGGAATTGTTATAAAATAAACTTACCGTATTGCGACAACTTCGTTTGCTGGTGATATGAAAGAAAATTAAGTCTTCTCCACCCACGATGTATGAAACTCCATAGCCATCATCTGCTACAGGTCCAAAACCTCCTGCAGGGGTAACATATTGCGGCTGTTCTTTCAGATTCACTCTAGATGTCTGTCCATGAGGCGTTTGAGATGTAGATAAACGCCATGGTTCACGAAGTACCTCATTTAGGAATGGAGAGTCTACTTCAAGATATTTACTCACAACATAGAGGCAGAACAGGTAACGGTCAATGCCTCTGCCACACATGGCTTCCATGTATTGCCTTTGGTGTTTTTGGCATGCTTTACGGAACAGAGAAACACGTTCCTCCACCTGCAAAAGAAGAGGTATCTGAAACTGAATCACATTTACACTTTTATACTGATAATATTGAATGATGAATATTTCTCAAGTTTTCTACTGTATACTGTATCTTCATTTGCAAAGGTTGCAGTAGCCAAGGGGTATGTGAATTTTAATCATACAAAAACACTTCAAAATTGGGTGGCCATTTTCAGATCACCATAAATGAGGACATTAAACTGAATTAATTATCAGCACCATGAAAATCAACCTCAAGGTTACTTTATTTATACCTGTTCAACAGCATTTTCCTTAAGAAAACTTGAATTGCACCTTCACAGCCAGTTCGTCTGGCATGACCTCTTCCGCCTCCAGGACCAGTGGTAACCACATTGATAATAAGTTCCCTCTCCATCCACTTTACCGTTGGGCCTAATGTGTGATGGCTTCCAGTGTCATTTCCTCTACTGAGGAGACCATCACCTGCCTGCCAGAAGCCATTGACCATTTACCGCTGTCTGACGCCAGGTGGTGAGTCACTGACTGCACAGTCTTTCAATACGAACTTAAGATTAATGTATTTTATAGCATTACGAAGTTCCCTTTAAAAAAGGAAGTCCACTACACTGTATTTAGTATTTTACGCATGCCCAGAAACTTAAACTTTTTCGTGGATTGTCAAATCTTTATCTTTATGCGCCATGGCACTTGAGACAAAACAATTGACAAATGAGCAAGGAGAAAAATAAAGTTACGACAAGTTTTGAACTAATGGCAGTAACTGAACTTTGGATCCATCAGTTAGGCTGTTGCATACAAAGAAGCAGATTTGTACAACACAAATAAAATGTTTATTGTTGAAGCTTTTTTACTCTGTGCAATATAATAGTTTCTCTAATTTGCTTCTTTTGTTGAATGTACATTAAATCCATAATATGAATAAGCTTGAGGATGTCTTGGAAAAATGATACCTATAACACCCTCTGCCACAGAGAGCACGAAACTCTTGCCCATGTCCTGGGAGCCTGCCCTCATGGGGAGGTATTGAGAAATTCCTGCCATCATACAATACGACACATGATTGTAACCTCGCTGAGGGATCACGGTTTCACGGTGCACGAAGAGGTCTCTGGCCTAGCTACCGACGGGAGTAACAGACATATTGATATGATAGCCTTTCAACCAGCTAGCAAGCAAGGACTAATCTTAGATCCACAATACGCTTCGAGTCGCACATTGGCCAGGCCGAAGAGGTGGACGCTGAAAAGAAGTCAGTTTACCAGCCAAATGTAAACTACTATAAAGATAAATATCACCTAGACAATATTTCCGTCCATGGACTCATGATCGGAGCTCGAGGCACAATCCCTAAATTTCTTGTACAGCTATGGGATTATCTCGGCCTCAGCCGGACATGACTTAACGACATCGCTATCGCTGCAATACGAGGTTCAGTGACCATACTCCGTAATCATCTATATAACATCTGAAGAACCGTATTGCAAATTTATTCCTGAGCCTTGTGGTGATTTTTCTACCTGGCACACTAGCAAAGTCAACAGTAACTTAGAAGACAAAATACTGTGTAGTCGACATACTTTGTCCTTGTGGCAGCCTCCGCATGGGGAAGTTGTAATAATAATAATAATAATAATAATAATAATAATAATAATAATAATAATAATAATAATAATAATAATAATAATGATAATGATAATAATAATAATAATAATAATAATAACAACAAATCTAACCTAATATGTACAATAAGTTTCTCGTTGCCAGAACACAATGCAAATCAATATCCCTATAACTGACTGCCTAAGTTGATCATGAGAAGAGTTCTAGCAGAAGGCTATAAGTTTACAATCTTAATATGACTGATGTCAGTAAAGAAAATATATCAAGTGATAGAGCCATGCAAATTAGATAGGATGAGGCTAGAGAGCTTATCGTGAGGTGACACCTCCCGACTAGCGTTAGTCCACCAGTTCGGTGCACATTTTCAAGAAGTGTGACCTCCATGCCCAACTTATGGTGTAGGCTTAGTCGTTGGACAGCTGCTAACAGCCTGCCTGTCCCTTCTGCCTGGTCGCCTATATATGTAGCACAGGCGAGCTGACGTCACAGTCTCGTCGACGTGCTGGCTGGGAAATACGTCGTGTTCCTGAAGACTCGCCGTGTAGCACGCAGACTTCAAACAGGTGAGGTGGCACCATAATACAGGCAACATCTTATGATTCTCTTCAATCTCCTGTTTCCACTTTGGATGGCCAGGCAGTGAGGCTAGCAAGTACAGTACTACTAAGTAACCCTAATTGTCTTCTTGTCAGTACATCAAATTTTCTGCACAGTCCCCAAAACTCATTTTCTTAACACCCAGAACAGTCTATTAGGTCTTGGAAATCCCAGTTCTATCCACTTTAGATCCCTTAAACAGTGTCCGTGTCTGTATCAGAGAGTGGTCGTACCATGAGGTTTCAGAGTATCTCAAACCCAATCCTACTAGTTTACACAGTTCCTTGAAAATATATCAAATATGCAAGTGTACTAGCCCCAATGTCATCTTAAAAGTATGGTTGACAAAGTGTTAATGTGGGTTACATTAAAATAAATATACTCACTGAATATTCATTGCTCATCATGGACTTAACCCAAGCTGAAGATTCCATAGTCAAAGACCTTACTGTTTCAGTGCGGCCTTCTCGAAATAGCCTTGTCGTGGTAGCTTCATACGTTAGACAAAACCTCCCAGCATCCTGTAAGATTTGAAATGAAATCAGTAAAAATAAATCCATTGTGACTTCTTCCTATACACAGTAAAGAATGCAAATTATTCATATCACTTTGCCTTCTTTTGTCCTGGATCTGTCTCTGATAGAATTTATTTCTGATGTAAACAAATTATTGGTAGCAGCTACAGTAGTTATGCAAATGAGAATGGTGTAGGATTTTCTTACCTAAAGACAAAGACAAAGTCACCTCCGTACAGGCCATGAAGGCCCTTGGAGGAGTGGAAGGTAAAGGCTTCCACCATTGTTAACCGCGGCACGTGATGGGGTAGAGTGGTTAGCTCTACGCCCGGCCGCCTTTGCTCTCAGGAATTAACTTGGTACTCATTTTTGGTGTAGGCTGAGTGAACCTCAGGGCCATATGCACCTCCGATTTTCTTACCTACCCTTCAGAAATATAATAGGATAGGAAGAAAGATATGGACAACAGCATATATGTATTTTGCTCCTGGTCGTTGGTGTATACTCTAACATGGTAAGTCGCTACTCTGCATCTGTTTCCTATAAAAATTTATAACTGAAACTGATTTATACTTAGTTAAAAGGGAAGAGATTTAACTACATACAACTCAAGGGATATATTAATTGAAAACTGACTACAGTAACAACCCATAAAATGAATAATTTTGTTTGGCTATACGTATTTTGAATTCTAAACAATGATGGAAACTATAAAGAGGGACTGTAGACATTTCACAGAAGTATCTCCTCTGTATAGGATGTAATTAATAGTTGCCAGAAATAAAGAAACAGCCCTCGCATTTCATTGTTCATGAAAACAGACTATAGGGAGAGAATATTCTTCCACCTTTACAAGAACCAGACAGCATTGATAGGCAAACAAAGAGTGGAGGCAAAAATTGGAAAGAGCTTAAGACAAGGATGTGGATTGTCACCATTATTATTTAACATCTATATAGAAGAAGCTATAAAGGAATTTTTAGCTACCAACAATCATGGCATACATGTTAATGACCGAGCTCGATAGCTGCAGTCACTTAAGTGCGGCCAGTATCCAGTAATCGGGAGATCGTGGGTTCGAGCCCCACTATCGGCAGCCCTGAAGATGGTTTTCCGTGGTTTCCCATTTTCACACCAGGCAAATGCCGGGGCTGTACCTTAATTAAGGCCACGGCCGCATCCTTCCACTTCCTAGGCATTTCCCATTCCATCGTCGCCATAAGACCTATCTGTGTCGGTGCGACGCAAAGCAAAAAAAAAAGAAAAACAACTGTACAGTACCATACAATTTTCAGATAATATAGTATTGATTACTGAGAATGAAAAAGATAAGCAAAAGGCAGTAAATCACATGAACAAATTGCTAAAAGAGAGGTGCAGCATGACAATAAATAAAAAGAAGACAAAGATAATGCCCTGTACAAGCGTGCCTGTACATTATACTAATTTTAAAAATATGGATAGTTCACCCAAGAAACTGGTTTCAAAAAGAGTTAGTTCCTGAAGTGAGATGATTCCGAATCAAAGTTTTTAAGATTGCCCCAACAACCCCAAGGTTGTTTTGCTTGTAGTCAACATTTCCATGCCATGAAGATGTATAGTAGTGATGGGGAAATTAAATGCCCGGGATTTCCTTCTAATACCATCTCACTTATTCAACCAATGGATCAGCGTTTTATTTTGACATGCAAGAGATTGTATAAGGGGAAGTTTCTCAATGAAATAATGGTGGTATTGGAGGAACTTCAGAAGAAATAAGAGGATACGCAAAGGCAAGGAACACTGTAGAGCATCGGCAACTACTGTATTTAGTCAGCAATTTTAAACTGTGCATCTGCTTGGAATTAAGTTAAAAATTTCCTAGTAAGCTTCTTCAATCTCTCCTTACTTCTGCAACCATTCCTCCTCATGAGAAATGATACATAGTTACCTCCTCACTGTGTTTCTTGAGTAGCACTAAGAACCAAGCTATTAACCTTCAAACAAAAATGACAGCAGGCAAGGGGGCCTGCCAGAAATAAAACTTCGCAAGCAGTAGACAAGGGGACCTACTGAAAATAAAACTCCCCATGAGAAACGATTCAGAATCACTTCCTTGCGGCATTTCTTGAGTAGTGCTGAAAACCACGCTATTAACCTTCAAATAAAAACAATGGTAGGCAAAGAGACCTGCTGAAAATAAAACTCCCCATAAGACACGATACAGTCACCTCCTCGCAGTTTTTCTTTAGTAGCGCTAAGAACCTAGCTACTAAGCTTCAAACATAAATTCCTCATTTTTGTTCAAAAATAAAAGATAATGCATAATCCCATGTGAAAAATGGGCATTCAGCTAGTAGCTACACTAGAGTCCCGTTAATCCGAACCCCGTTAATCCGAAAGTCCGGTTAATCCAAACTGAAATATTCAATTAAAAAAAAAGGCTCCTTATTGTCATGAAGGAACATAATATAGAATGAAGATTTACTTGCATTTTATTAGACTTATTTTACTAGAATAACTTAAGGTTCGATCCTGGCTCAGTACAGTGGTATTTGAAGGTGCTCAATTACGTCAGCCTAGCGTAAGTAGATTTACTAGCAGGTAAAAGAACTCCTGTGAGAGAAAATCCTGGCCCCTAGGCGTCTGTGGAAACTGTAAATGTAATTAGCGGGATGTAAAATAAAAAACAACATTATTATTAGAAAATCTTTTCTGGTTAATCCGAAAATTTTGTAATCCAAACAAACTCTGGTCCCAATTAGCTCGGATTAACGAGACTCTACTGTAGTTATATATTATATAACAATTTTGTTATTATGTGTCTATGTCATATTACTCACCCTGAAGTATGCCAACTGCAGAGCCATTTGGATGAAGGCATCGGGACTAACTCTGCACTGTTTCACAAAGCCCTTTCCGTAATCATTGTGTACTTCTATATGAAGGTCCAAATCATTTAAAATAGCCTGTGCTGCCTGAAATTAAGGAAAACAAACAATATAAAATATGGAACTGAAACATCTAAGTTTCTGGTACATTATGAAATTAAGACTATCCTTTCTATCAGTAAGGAATCAAATTTAACTACTGAAAAAGGTGAAAGTATTTTCTTTTTGCTAGTGGTGTAATGATGTACTAATTCTGTTAGGTTTTTGGCAACGATTGGATAGGTAAGGATGTAAGGACTACAGCCTTGATTAAGGTACGGCCTCACTCAGCCTTTGCCTCATGTGAAATGGGAAACGATGGAAAACTATCTTCAGTTCTGCTGAAGGTAAGGTTTGAATCCATCATCTCCTGAATGAAAGTTAACAGCTATGCTGCCCATACTTTGCAGCCAATTTATTAAGTAAAGGTAGAAGAGCAAAGAAGAAAATATCTTATAACTATTCTGCACACTTCTGCTTAAATACACCAGCAAGATAAATTGTATTTTTCAGTAATAGTAGAACACTTGGAATAATATTCAAGTCTCAGCAAAATGCACAATTTGATATATATTCACAATTCTGGCTCACAATTATTATGACAATATCCTTCTACTTCAATTCTAGTTCAAATTTCAGACAAAATGGAGATGGGACAATTTTTTTCTGGAACTTGTAAGATGTCACATTTTAAATCAGTTATGGTAAGCTCAAATGCCACCAGAATGCGTACAGGGCAAGTGTGCAAGCTCAGGGCATATGAAAAGCTAATATCTGATGTTGTATTTAAGCATATGATGATTTTAGATAATAATTAAACCACATTCTCTTTAGAATGGGAAAACATAATGTAACATAGCTGATCAATTCTATTTCATAAGTGCAATTAAACATAAAATAATAATAATAATAATAATAATAATAATAATAATAATAATAATAATAATAATAATAATAATAATAATAATAATAATAATAATAATAATAATAATAATAATAATAATAATAATAATAATAATAATAATAATAATAATAAGAAGAAGAAGAAGAAGAAGAAGAAGAAGAAGAAGAAGAAACAAATATCATCTGTTATGCATGAAACTGAAACACAAAAATAAACACTGCTCAGTTCCATGCTGTAATTTCTATTTAAATAAAGCAAATATTCTTTGTTGAGCAAACCAGAACCATATTGACAGGTTGAAGCGCAGCCTTTATTCATGCAATGACAACCTGCACTCATTGGCATGGTGAGAGGAAGGGCAGTGACTCATGCCAAAACGAGGGCAAAAGCCACCAGTGACTTTTTTTTTCACAACACTGTTTTAAATCAGAAACATTTAAAGAAAGGTAGAAGAGTTTGGATGAAAATGTCTTATTTTTCTGTATACAGTTGTCAAAATGCAACAGCAAAACACAATACACCTTCTATATTATCTGGGCTGATGACTTAAATGTTAGGCCCCTTTAAACAACAAGCATCCTTTATATTATCTTTTATGAAATGGTGGAAAACTTAAAAGCAGGTTCTGCTCTTTCATGATTACCACTTGTTGTTTAAAGGGGCCTAAACTCTTTTATTCCACTGACACTTTGTAATGAGAATATTTCAATGGGTAGGGTGTTAGCAGCCCATCTAGAATGACTTATGTTTCTCATCTCTAGTGCTGAGCTCGATAGGTGCAGTCGCTTAAGTGTGGCCAGTATCCAGTATTCGGGAGATAGGGTTCGAACCCCACTGTCGGCAGTCCTGAACATGGTCTTCTGTGGTTTCCCATTTTCAAACCAGGCAAATGCTTGGGCTGTACGTTATTAAGGCCATGGCTGCTTCCTTCCCATTCCTAGCCTTTTCCTGTCCCATCATCGCCATAAGACCTATCTGTGTCGGTGCGACATAAAGCAACTTGTAAAAAAAAAAGAAAACCAAATCATCTCTAGTAATGGTAAGGATGACAGAAATGTCTCGTATTTTGATGTAAAATATGTCTATAGCTTCGGAACCATACTTGCACTGGTGAGCATTACAAAACCATGAAAGTTTCAGAATCAAAATAATTTTCAAACAACACGTGCAACAACAGTGTTCAATATCTCAGATTAAAGAAAAAGGTCCAGTGTACCTAGTAACAAGGGTTTGACCTCAATTTGACATCGTCAAGTGATCCAATAGCACCGCTATCTTATGGTACTAAAATTGCCATGCCATGCAGCTAAAAATTAGTGTAGCTCTGGACTACAGTGTGGTAGCATGTCGTGTGAGTTGTCTCGGTAAGATCTACAAGTATGCAGCAAATAGTGACTTGAGAAAATAGTGATGCGAAGAAAAGCAAAACATTTCTCTCTTGCAAAATGTTATGACATTGTGGACAATAAATGGGTTCAAAATTATCAAAAACATAATTGCAAAAAAGTCCAAAATCACCAGTGTTGAGCATCAGAAAGGTTATTGGGATAAGGTGTCTGAGTGTTGTGAGTTGAGTTCCACACTACTGTAGCCCCAGCTGAGCACGTCTACTTCCCCAACAGTGAAAAATGATTTGGAAAAGACAAGGATACTGATCGCCCTGGTCTAATCAAATCAATCTTGAAAATGTGTAAATTTGTTTAGCATTAAGAAATAAAATGTCAACAATAAAATTTCAAACCAATTTCTTACTGCTCATTCTGCCTCATATGCCCCATTATGGTACTACCATTGGCTTTTGAGGTTTCCCCATAACTGCATATAACCTTTGGTGGTGCTGTTTGAGGATCTAACCAGCCTCAGGATTGAAGACTTGACAGAACGGACGGACGAGATACTTTACTAATCAAAACCAAGAGACTTCCACCTTTCAATGCATGTATCAAAAGAGAACACTTAATTACAAGGACATGTTTCATCTCTTAGTTTCGAGACATCTTCACTTGAAAGATAATAACATATAAAATGACAAAAGACACATTAATTAAAACACAGATAATGCATGTGTTAAAGTTTTAAAATTGTTATATGCCACAGTTGTCTAATTCTTCTTCTTCTTCTTTGTGAAAAACATTATGTCTTTATAATATTGTTATATCTCTTTTGATAATGGAAATAATACATGCATTGCAAGGTAGAAGTCTCTTGATTTTAATTAGATAGCATCAATGCAGTTACCTAACAATGAAGTTTATCAAATGTAAGATACTTTACTTCGACAATTGTACATATTCAAAACTTGTGGCCATGACCCCAACCTAGCCCCGTTCAATTCTTTTATGCACCTATTTCTGCTGACTCAGTGAAATATCTGAATAAGACTTAGTAACCAAGGGATTTCTTCCATCGACAGATTCCCCTCAAGTAAAAGCCAGCTGAGCCAAGGCTTTTCACAGACGATGTTATACCGGTACCGGTACTGTACAGGGTATACAAGTTTGTGAATGACTGCAAAAAGACCTTGACCTAGACATTAAGACCAACACATGTAATCTTTAAGTGGAATTAGATCCAGTGTATTACCAAAATATAAGAACAGTGCAATTGAACTTTGAAGATAGAACTCTAGACATGAAAGCTTAATATTTTTAGTTTATCATAAAATTTTATTATCAGCATTAGAATTATACGTAAACTTAGAATAAGCGATGTTTTAATATTGACATATTTGCTGTTCTCTACTTAATGTTCTTCAGCAGCTGATCTCTTATAGATCAAAACTGGTACTGTGATAATGTATTTTTAATGTAAATGCATACACTAACAATTGAATTAAGTATTGATCTGGACTTGGGGTACCCTTACATCTGACTTCCTTCCCACTCCTTGTCCTTTCCTGCCCCATTGTCGCCATAAGACCTATCTGTGTCGGTGCGACATAAAGCAAATTGTAAAAAATTATTGAGTACGTTGATGAACACAAAAGACACAAAAAATCTTCTCGCCTAATTCAAAAATAATTGTAGGTGTGTCATCTATGTTGAAAACTAATTCTTTCAACATGCCTCACATGTACATATCTGGGGCAATGGGATCCAGATAGCAGGAAGGGCATGGGAAAGGAGTTCCACGAGAAATTAGGCGATCTTCAAGGTGTTGTCGCAGGAGGGTAAGTGACTACCCCATGGAAGGGGGGTAACACCTGTTGGAGAAGTTACCCATGATTTTCGTTTGTGGTGATGGTTCTTCGGCACCCAGTTGTCCCCTTTCCTTGGAAGACTGATCCTGTATGACAGAACTTGTCAAGGACAGCTAATATTATTCTGATATTTGATGCTTCCTTATTAAATCATTCCTCGTGAAGCAAATTCACCCTATTCTGACGCCCTACTCTGTACGACCGGAAATAATGGTCCACAATAAAAACTTATCATTAGATAATCCAACCTAAAAGTTAGTGAACATTATCTTAGCAAAGTGCCCTATGAACAAGTGAGAATATTGCAATGGACAATGAATGTTAGCTATGAAGAATGTAATACTGTAATGGAAACATAATATTTTCCCATGATGAACTTGCATATATTAATTATTTTATTTTATGAAAGTTGTAAATATGAAGAATTTTTAAGCACATTTCAATGATGATAAAAAGATGAAATGAAGAATGTGGTCATTAACAAGTAATTTCAACCCACCAGGTGTTAACTAATTATTTGATTTTGAATTTTATTACCATTATTTCATTTTTCTCCTCCAAAATTTTTATTTTTCTTAATAAATAATAGTAGTTAAAATTTACTTGAGATCTTATTTATAGCTTTCTATAGGTAACTTAGAGTTAAGGCAATGGATTTTCAGGTGATCATATGATCCGTGGATACGTCGGATGAAGACGTCCATCAAGTCTACTGGGAGATAAAATATTAATCGGCGTATCGGTTCTCTTCCTGATCCAACAACTATACATTTTTTGTGAAGGTTATTATTTACTATATAATATTATGTACTCAAACTCCGCTCCCAATGATG
Source organism: Anabrus simplex (assembly GCF_040414725.1). Classification (NCBI taxonomy): domain Eukaryota; kingdom Metazoa; phylum Arthropoda; class Insecta; order Orthoptera; family Tettigoniidae; genus Anabrus; species Anabrus simplex. The sequence continues at coordinate 648,900,660 of NC_090265.1, read as the reverse complement.
TATCACTACAGTGGTTAAGTGTAAGAGAGGGCCAAGAGCCCTAACTTCGCCACCTACAAAGGCATAACTAACAAACAAACAAAAAACAAACAAACAAATAAATAAATACATTGAAGAACCCTGAGAGACTGGTCAGGATATCTTTTACGTGACCCATCCTGGACACGGGAAGCGCATAATACTCTGCTAAATTTTATGTAAATTGCTTACCTGGTCTGCAATATCAATGGATGCCAGACAATTCTGAGGTAGTTCCCATTTTAATCGAATGGGTGCCAATATATATTGAGGTGTACCACGAATATGGCCATCAGAACCATACCTGGAACATAATACATGAGAATAAAGATATTATTGCCTCGTGTGTGTTTTATGCTTAGGATTGCTGTAATTAGCCTTAAAATATTAGCACTAATATATTGAAAACATTGATACTTGATACTGATAGTTCTGCAACAATGTACTCATCCATATCTGACCAGTATTTCCAATTTGCAAATAAATACTATATAACTATGGTCGGCGACAGTGTTGATGACCCATGGCCACGCAGAGAAGGAGAGAGAGAGAGCCATGATATGGAACACAGCGTTGTTGGATACAAACAGTCATTCTTACCACTTGTTAAACCCAACATGAAATATCACATCTGCTCGGACAAGCTTTTTGAGGTAGGGACTCTCCATATGGTTAGGATGAAGGCAAACAATTTTTTTGAATATATAGAAACAAAAATTATATTTCTACACCAAGTGGTTCACATTTTTATGGTTTGTCAAAAAGCTTGAGCTTTTGGGGTAGGTAACACACTACAAAAATTGCATTTTGGGCTCTCCTAAATACCCAAAAGTCCGGATATGACTGTTCCTCCAAAGTTAAGATATCGGGAAAACTGTATGATCATCGGTAAACTTGAAATGATGAAAAGCCAAGGTAAGTTTCTAATATGAGTTGGCTGTTGACATCATGATCACAGCCATGTGACCTCTAGTTTTACCTGGAATCTGAAGTACAAGAACAAGACTTCTTCATTTAAAAATTCTGTATGCATTAGCCGGGATTCGAACCGCAGCCACCTTGGTGAGAAGCCAGCAGCTACGTCACTGGCTGTCACATCCTTCTAGTTATGACCTTCTGCTCCTTTCACTTAACTTACACACAAAATCAAATCAAAGCAAAGCATTTTCCTGTGTAGATGACACCCGTGCCTTTCAAATAATGTATCATACCTAAATGAAATAAAATGGTGTATGGCTTTCAGTGCCAGGAATGTCCGAGTACAAGTTCGGCTCGCCAGGTGCAAGTCTTTTGTTTTGATGCCCGTAGATGACCTGTGCGTCGTGATGAGGATGAAATGATGATGAAGCGAAACATACACCCAGCCCCCGTGCCAGTGAAATTAACCAATAATGGTTAAAATTCCCGACCCTGCTGGGAATCGAACCTGGGACCCCTCTGACCAAAGGCCAGCACGCTAAGCATTTAGCCAAGGAGCCAGACGTATCATGCCTAAATCTAGCAAACACAATAGGTTTGGCTCTCTCTTTTGCTCTCTTCCATTCCCGAACATCAACAACTACGTAGCATAGCAGACAGTATGTCGTAAGCTCGTAGTATTTGGATTTTACTTCCTTTACAGAAGTCAGAAAAGTTCTGGGACAAGAGTTGTATTTCTGAGGTTGCGATGCAAACAAAGGAACAAATGTTACCTATTATAATATGTGTACATTCTGAGATGGCCTTGGCTATGTCTCCATGTACACACACTAGGTAGCAGGGCTGTGCTTAGCAACACTTTGTTAGGTTTAGTGGCAGTGACACAATGGAGCTGATTGTGAACAAGGAGTGAACATTAAGTTTTGCGTTAAGCTCAGGAAAACCTCTAGTAAATCATGGACAATAATTACATAAGCATATGAAGGCAATGCACTTTCAAGAAGTCATGTGTTTGAGTGGCACAAAAGGTTTCGGGAAGGCAGAGATTCAGTGTAAGACGATCCCAGAACTGGCCGCCCATCTACAGCACATTCTGATGTAAATGTGGAGTGTGTAAAGCAGTTATTGCAAGAAGACTGTCGTGTAACTGTGCATGCGATATCAGAAGAGTTTAATTTGAATCATGACGCGTGTTGTAAGATTTTACGTGACGATTTAGAGAAACGTAAAATGAATGCAAAACTCGTCCCGCACAACCTAACAGACGACCAAAAAGAGGAAAGACTAAGAATTTCTGCGGAACTACTGGATACAGCCAGATGTGATTCCACATTTCCAACAAAGATTATTGCTGGGAACAGTGCACCCTTCCTCAGCAAGCACCAAGGAGGATAGGAAATAGTTGAAAAATCTGGAACAAATCAAGAGTAATAGGTAACAAGCCCCAAAAATCTCACAGTTCTCTGAATACTAGATGGATGTGGCATGTTTTGAACGGTGTTGACTTGCAATGGCAACTCTTTTTGTTTGTTCACATGAAGATCATAACTGGAAAGACCAAGTTGGTAGGTCTGTATATTTTGTGTGAATCCTTCAATTATAGTTCCATGGACAATTATGCCATCAAGTTACATTTCAGTTTTTGGGAGGGCCTTGAAACTCTGAGAAAAAATTTGGCTGAATTCAGATGGAGCTGTCTTAATTCCAAAACTGAGACCAGTAGCAGCGATTGGGAATTAGAAGTGGTGGGGCACAGAAATTTATAGAAAACAAACAAGTACAGGGAGCCTGGGAAATATAATTGTGTGTGTGGGGTGTGTGTGTGTGTGTGTGTGTGTGTGTGTGTGTGTGTGTGTGTGTGTGTGTAGAAATCAAAACTGAAATAAAATAGCTACAAAATGGTAAGTTTTTAATGCTTTCTGAACGAATTTTGGAGAAGTAAAGGTTGACAGTTTACCAACTTAAATGCGGCAATAACAGATTTTTGAGATTTTTATTCAAAACTATACAATAAATCTTTCAGCAAAGGAACAACTGAGGAGTGTCTGTTCAAGAGGTTCTATTTCCACTTTAAAAAAAAAAAAACAGTATTTTGTCCACATGCATTACAGTAGTTGAATATTATCATTTGTCATGAGCAATCCAGACCAAAAAGATGTAATTCCTTAAAAGTTGTACCAAACCTGACCATCGGTTAGCTGCGTTGAATGACACTGTGTGCGTATTTCCGCTAAGTATTCTTTTAATATTTAAAGAAATTAAAGGAAAGAGGTATTAATAACAAGGTTTGTATAAATTGTTCTTTTTTAAAATATGTCCTAGTATTAGGTGGCTAAAATGGAATAAAATTTAATTTTTCCTCCACAAAGTTGGGGGGAGGGCTACTGCCGCCCCCCCAATCGCCATTACTGACTGAGATGATGCATACGGTAGATGCCACTGTTGACTGCGATCATCTGTACAATGCTACCTTCATCATCAACAACCCTGAGATGTATGTAAGCCTCGAACAAGTTAAGCTTACAGAAATATTGTGAATTATGGAGGCTATCGACGACATCAATACTGCATTGTATTGGGTGATTTTTCTGGACCACATTACATTAATACCATTTTTGCAATCAATTCCCACTATCTGGTTTTGAGATCGCTACTAATAGTAAACCTCTATCACTAGCGGTAACAGGAGAAATGATCCCATCTGCTTCAAGCAAATTCAATTTTTTATCCGTATGCTCACAGAATGCAAAAGAACACTGTACTCCCTAGTGAACACAGGTTTAATTCCTGTCTGTATCAGGCACCATTTAAAAAAACTGAGCGGTGGTGGTAGTGATTATTGTTTTAAGAGCACGTACAACTAGTCAACCATCCTCTATATAACATTAATCAGAGAGGAAAAATGGGAGGGAACCAATACTTCGAAAAATGAAGGTATCGGCTAAAGGAAGATAAGGGCCACAAAGGGCATGAAAATGAAATACTTCCTAGGCCTCAATACCTAATACCATTGGGGTTGGAAAAGAACAAGAGTCGACCAAAGGAGGTCGGATAGAATAGATGAAAGTGAGGAACCTGGCATCAGATACGTGGAAGCAATGCCAAGACTCAGCTAAGATCCCCAAGGCCGCCAACCTATGCTCCAAAGTTCAAAGCCCCTGAGGCCCCTTTTCATTGCCCCTTAAAGAAAAACCTGAAAACTTCATATTGTTGTAGAATGGCTTCCAATTTGTTGATTCCGTAAACAAAATCAAACTATTAGAATAATCATCAGACAGCATGGAGTGATGGTGCAGAACTGGAAACACTTGGTTTGCTGCACGAGACTGCCATCAAGGTTGAAATACAGATCTTTGCAACATATCCCTCTTTCTTACAAGATTCCATTTCAATTGGATTCTATCTATGTGATAGTTATCAAGTTCATGATTATTCCTCCCGCATCTAATACAGAGGTGTTCAATGCCAAGAACGTTTTAGTCAGGATGACATTGGGAATGAAAATTCTGGTATGCTGGACTGGGCGATAGGACAATGGATCAACGATCGAATTGATTTGTGGAATGATGCCTTCAGGAGATTTTGAGATATTATTAGTGTCAAATATGTTAAAATTTGAAAGACTCAAACTAAAGTGCTGGGTTAGTTCTTAACTTTCAATTTTTGATGCTTCAAGGGCAGTTGCTTTTCTTCTTCTTCTTATTTTTGAGACCACATTGGGTCACTTTAATGAACCCTTTGGTTTGTCAATTTCTTGGTAGGAACTGTTCGAGCCTTGCGGTCTTCCCAGTACTACTTCATACATGTTGATATTCTGGCCCTTCCTTGTGTAGATAATATTCTAGTTGGGATTTTCTTCTTTGTGAGTGTTAAGTGGAAAGTCATATTTTTAAGTGCTGTGTTCACTTTTTTTCTTATTCATAGTCTCGTCCGGTGTAAGGCCAATTTCTTTCAAATCCTTCCTAATTTCTTTTATCCATCTGAATCCAGTTGTAGTATTTTTTGAAGCAAGATTGTACTCCACTAGCTGTTTCAGAAGTTGCAAATCTGGCATCATCAGGATGTGGTCAAAGTACCCCAATCTTTTCTTATGCTTGGTATCAGTAATGTGCTCTAATTTCTGATATACAACGGTGTTAGGTACTATTCGCCATTGCCCATCTTTTTGTTAGCTTTTATTGATACAAGTTCTTCCAATTCACCTTTTGATCTTCTGTAATCTGTCAGTTTTGGATTGTTCGTTTAGATGGAATGGTGTTTCTGGCTTCTGACTTTATGACTGTATTGTAATGTTTGAATTTTGCATTAATGGATAAGCATTTCTTTTTTGTAAGTTTCCCATGTTAATTTTTGTGCCTTAGATAACTTGTTTGCCCTTTTCTGAGTTGAAGGTTTTTCATTTAAATTATTTGTTATTAACTCATCTAGATATTGAATTGTGTTACAATTTTAATTTTCATACCGTTAATATGTATTTCTTTTCATGGTGTTTGTCATTGGAGCATAATTTCTGTTTTCTCAAATGATATTTTAAGGCCAATTTTATTTACAATGGTGTGAAGCTCTAAAATTTGAGTTTTTATTTCATCTAAATCTTTGGCTAGTAATGCTATGTCATCTGCAAAACCAAGGCAATTAGTTTGGATTTTCCTAGTTATTTTAATATTTAGAGGGCAGCTGCTTTTATTAAAATATCTTCAAATGAATTAACATTAGACTGTAAAATTTGTTCATGTAGCCAGTTGTCGCATAGGCCATGAATAATCTGGGCTCTCAGAAAAATGTCTGCAATAGAGACTGATTGCTTTAAGATTTCACACACTCAAACTGACCAGCATTCTTCTTGGTAAATGTTTAAAAAATAGTGTTGAGAAACAACTGCTCTTAAGTTAGGTACCATAGATTGCTTCGCTGTGTGCATTTTCCAGAAATAGTAATATTTAAATACAGTGGGTCACTGCCTAGAATAAGATGCTAATAGAAATATTTAAAAAAAAAAATCTATTAAAGAAAAGTAAAAGAAAGCATGAGTACACAAGAACCTCTTTTATCCGGCCGGGCTTATATATTCAGCTAATAAAGCTTATAGCAACCCTCTCGTGGTGGTCCATTGCCTCTGCTGATAACATGGTTTATATAGGTGCTGCATCTGAAGAAATAGTGACTCATGGAGAGGCAACAATGCAGGTGGACAAACTGATGGCCTATTTAGAATCCCAGACTGAAACCACACCGGCAGAACTGATGTTAGTAAAACGTCTTCATGATCGTCTGCGTGCAAACCCTATACAACAGGAAAAAAACTCATACATTATTTTAGTGCATAAAACAGAGTTGTAAATGTAAGAAAAGTGTTTTTTTCTTTTTTTTTGTACAAGTGAAAAAGGTATTACTGTACAACTTATGTTAATAGATTATATAACATGTACTCTGTTTTTCTTTTTTAGTTTTCTGGATTATCCGGATTTTCGATAATCCGGATCAGTTCCGGTCCCACTTAATCCGGAAAAACGAGGTTCGTATGTACTTCTTTATTGCAAAAATGTCCGACTCGTTGGCTGAACGGTCAGCGTACTGGCCTTCGGTTCAGAGGGTCCCGGGTTCGATTCCCAGCCGGGTCGGGGATTTTAACCTTAATTGGTTAATTCCAATGGCACGGGGGCTGGATGTATGTGTTGTCTTCATCATCATTTCATCCTCATCACGACGCGCAGGTCGCCTACGGGAGTCAAATAGAAAGACCTGCACCTGGCGAGCCGAACCCTTTCTGGGATATCCCGGCACTAAAAGCCATATGACATTTCATTGCAAAAATAACAATGAACTACATCACCATCTGTTCTTAGGAATTCCATTCCTTCAACCCCTTTAGACAAGAGGTCTCTCCTTAAAATTTTAACAGGCAGCATGATAATACTTCACAACACAATTCAACACAAAACTGCAAACTGAAGCCTGCAAGCATTCTACTTCCCAACTGCCTTCTTTCTTTCAATCATGCTGGCTTCAGACGTGTGACAAGTGAGAGTTCAGGGTAGGAAATTCCATTATAACAATGGAAGACAGTTCAGTACTAAAAAAAGTTTAGAAGTCACCAGCTCAGTAACACGGTATCACAGAAGTGAGGTACAAGTTTTGTTTTGTTTGTCTAACATAGAAAAAAAAAGAAGAGCCATCATTTAGTAATGCACAGTTTACAGTTTGATTATTTGTTCTGGGATACCTTATTTCTAAGAATTACAGCGGTCGAAATTGGGCCTTCTGACTTACGTCAATGTTTACTCAAGCAACAGATAAGAAAGTGCTTGGCTAATTTGATTATGCAATCTCTACCGTATGTACAAACTATGGTTGTCAGGTAGGTTGCACGAATACATTCTCTTTCTCTCTGTCTCTCAATAATAGACATGTAACGTGGAAAAATGGTCCCAAATGCAGCAAACCATCATTCATAAAAGACACTATCATGCAAATTAACATTATATATGTGCCAAAGTCAGAAGAAAAGTCATATAAACATCCAAATATTTGCTATTAAATCCAAAATCTTCAAAATATACATTATGCATAAATGTTTTCCTAAAAAAGCCAAAATATGCAAACATGCAGGAAAAAAGAACGGTTATTTGGAATCATTAAGTCATAAAATGAATACCGGTATTTGCAAAGTTTGAGAAGTGTGACTAGCTTATTTAAAAACATGCATGTGCATGGAAATCCAGGTTCTAGTCATTTATTAAGTTTTAAGGACCTTGACAGCTCACAACAATATTGTAGTTTATATTAATCTAGTGGGTGGGAAATAATTATCCCTAGTAAGGTAGGATCATCTATAACCAAACAGCAGGTTGGCTCAATACAGGAGAGGAAGTGGGGGAATATCCCCCTACCCCTTTCAAACTGCGCACCATAGTGAAGATACAATATTTTAAATCCATTTAGAAGTAATTCCTCACTTCTTTTTTAAAAATTATTATTATATCCCATCATTCAGTTATCTATTTATGGAAAGATAATGATTTTTCTTACCAGGAAGGTGCGGATTCAGTTTCTTCAATAATGATGTATTCCCATAGATGAGCCATTACAGAGGCATCACCCCTGTAAAAATAACAGAGTCGTCCAGGTTCCTAAATTGGTAAGAGTACAGTGCAGTATAAAACAGGATTTGTTGAATTTTTCAAATTTTGTATTATATTTTCAGGTATAATAATATTGTGTGCCAGTCTGGAAATGAACCCAGGATTTTCGCATGCAATCTAATGATTAGGATTTGTATACCACTGACTCTCCTACCCTGTCCGCTCACATATTTAAGGTGAATTTTTTTTCCTACAAGAGGACAGGAAATGGTTAACCACGGTGTCAGGTGGTGGTGATTATTGTTTTAAGAGGAAGTACAACTAGGTAACCATCCTCTATGAACAAATTAAGAGAAAACAAGACTGAAAATAAAATTAAAACTATTTATCAATGGAGGAGTTCAATTTTTTTTTTGTAAATGAACTAAAACAAAAGTGATTTTATTAAGCCAAAAAGGACACTGAATATTTGAAATTTATACCCCCTTAACTAATCTACTCTCACACAAAGCGAATCATATGTATACATTTCATATTGATCCGTACTGGCAGCTAATTCACATATAATGAGGTACGAGTAGCAGGGATGCAGTGGTTCCGGAATACACCGGAATGGAGTCCAAAACCTTTCTGGAAAGGATGAACGCAATCTGAAACCCATTTCCCTTTTACTGTGTTGAAGTTTCTTTGTTTTATGTTTTAAACTTCCCACATTATTTCCAAGGCCCATAGTAAAGAACTTGTGTATCTAATCAGTACTGCTAATTGTATTTTTACCTACACTACTTCATAACTCTCTGGAATGTGTGATACTAATTATTACTTCAAACTTCCAAGTGTGACAGGACTTTTCATTTTTAAATTAATTGAAATAAATGAAATTAAAATTGAATTGAATTAATTGAAATTAAAATTGAAAAATACCTTCATTAATGTTTTGCTATTATTATTTACCAGATACTCTAGAAAATAATTAAGACGTACAACTAACTGACAGTGCTAGTAGTAAATATGTTTCAATATAGAAACCAGTTACAACTTACAAAACCCATTGAATTAAGCTAACAAAGCACATCTTCATTAATGTTTTGCTATAGCTGTGGTGTGTAGTTTTCTTGTCCTTCTGATTTTGCATTTTCTTCAAATTAACAGAGGTATTGAGACATATAAATTCAATACAATTATCTTCCTGTTTTAATTGGTCTGAAGACCTTCTAAGCAACCCATTACACGGATGTTTATATTTAATTTTGTCATTTCATGAGTGAGTCTAAAACCTGTTTCTGTTTCCACTACAACTCTGATGAGTAGGTTCACCTATTCAATACACATATAAAAATGATGTAACTATATTTTCATAGAACATTCATTGGGACTAGTATTGACATTGATTGTGTGCTCATCCTCAGCTATTACATTAAAACCATAATTGGTAAAATATTAAAAATAAACACTGAAGCACAATACATCTAAAAATATGATGAGAAAAAAACACTTTAAAATCTTGAGTCTTTGTTGTCAATTATAAGTATGAGTGATAAAACAATGTTCATCTATTCGTTACTTTCTGGGTTCTTATATGAATGTAGTAACACTGTCCAGCTGATTGGTGCAAATGTCAAGATAAGGCAAATTTAAGGGAAGTCTAATTCCCTTATGAGTAGAAGGAAAAGGTGTTTTACAAACTTATTGAGCTGAGGGGGTATCTATAACTTAGATCTATGGAGAAAATAGTTCAGTGAAAAAAAAAAAAAAAAACTTGTGCAGATCAACTATGTTGATAGATATCTGAAAAAGAAGAGAGAAAGAGAATCAATTACTAAATCAAGGAGAAAGGAAAAGCAAAAACAAAAGTTGTATGAGACTCACCCCCTATTCCACAGCTTCATAGGAGTCTTGTGACTATGAAAGCTTGCGCCACACTGAATGTGATGTGAGAGCGGGGCGAGCACTCCCCTGTACCCACCCCTCCTCTAGCATTTTGTCAAACAAAACTTCTCCCCTTCCTTCCCCTCCCTCTTGTATACCTCCTGTATCATGTACAATGTGTGAGGGAAATCTACCTTCATTCGTGTCCTCTGTTACAATTCTAATTATCCCTCTCAAACTCATTAACTTTTCCCTCATACTTCTTAATGCCCCATCCCTGCATTCCTCAGCCATTCTTTAATCTTCTTCACGGAAATATCAAGGAAACTCAACAAAAAAACACTCTTCTGAGATATAGATGTTCAGCAGATGATACCAAATTATTGTACAAAACCTTAAATAATAAAAAAATATACAAATCTGTATTTTCATTACTTAACATACAATTACCGTACAACACCAGTAAATCAAACAACTTATTTAATACATATTTCCTGAGCTGCAATAACTTGTTGTATGCTGGCTTATTACTAAATCAACTCTTCATCAACCTATTAAGTTGTGGTACATACATTTAGTACATGTTGAAGAGATGTTAAGTACAGAACAAAAATGGCCAACCAGACACCAGTGGGATCCGAACCCACAACCTCCCGATTTGAGATAGGCGAAAATTCTACAATTTCATTTTATATGCAAAGAAACACTTACCATGAGTGTTCTGTGTTGAGACCTATCTGTAAAAAAAAAGAAGGAAATAACACTAAATTACTTTGCAGTAAATAATTCAATATATCAAGAAAGAAAGGAAAAGCACTCTTAGATCCACAAAGTATTTAATTATTGGTGATGGAAAAAGTTTTATCTGTAGATTTTTCAATTGCAACCTTTCTTTCTTCACTGTGATATATTCATGAAACTATAAGAAACTTACCCGTCCATTTGTACTTATACAGAGGGTGAAGGACTTGTCGAACCAACGGTCATGGCCTTTTCCACAAAACAGCACCTGTCCATAGTGATCTAACTTTTCTGGACGTTCCTGAAACATAACACAACATAAAATTAATTTTGATATTCATAAATGAGAAGAATAAATTAGAATCTCACATGCCATTTAAATGGTTTCCTAAATCACTGATGATATTAATGCAAATTCAAAACACCCACAAAGTAATAATTATTAAAGACTATACTCCTTTCTTACACAAATTCAACATATCTGTAAAGTTTTTTAGGTATGTGTACTTCGTGGGTTTTGCCAGTTTTCAACTATTATTCATTGCCAAAGTTACATATCTACAATCAAACTCAATATATTAGCAATATTTTGTTCAGTGTATGTCATAAAATCGATGTTTATGATGACTTAAAACATAGTTGAAATGGCGCAGCTTGCATTTTCTTGGGTTAACTAATGTATCTGCTAGAAGATGTGGTAAGAGTGCTAAGGAAATGGGAGAGGTGTTGGTGGTGGTGGTGATTAATGTTTTAAGAGGAAGTACAACAAGGCAAGCATCCTCTATATAACACTAATCAGAGAGAAAAAATGGAAGGGATCGAACACTTCAAAATATAAAGGTATTGGCCAAAGAAAGACAAGGGCTACAAAGGGTATTAAAATGAAAGACTTTCTAGGCCTTGAGTACTCTAGTACCATCAGGGTCAGAAAAGAACAAAAGTTAACCAAGGGAGGTTGGATAGGGTAGATGAAAGTGAGGAGCCTGGCACAAGTAAGTAGTAATGCCAGGACAGCTGGGGGCCCCATGGTTGCCAACTCACACTCCCCAATTAAGGGCCCCCGGGGCCCCTTTTATTTGCCCCTTATGACAGGCAGGGGATACTGTGGGTGTTATTCTACTGCCCCCACTCACAGGGGGAGGAAATGGGAGATACACCTATAGCATAAGATAAATAAAACAGCTCAAAATATGAAATGTATTTTGTCTCGAAACAAGTATTTTGCACATACATTTAATTTGCTTAGGACGGCAGTATGTACGAGGGTGAATCAAAAAGTAAGTTACACTTCCAAGTTATGGCCATTTATGAAACTACCTACACATAGGCAAAAGGATCGTGTCCACAGTAACAAGGAAATGCACTCTTTAATTTTCCGTAATTTCTGTCTGTCTGTCTGTCTGTCTGTCTATCTATCTATATGTATGTACACACATCACTGGAAAACGGCTTAAGATAATTTAATGAAAATTGATATGCAAAGTCAGAGAATAAGTCGCTATAATCTAGGCCATAAATAATTTTATTGACGCTGAGAGAAATGGTAGTTTAGGGGAAGGCCTAAAATTTAATTTTCAAATATTTATGTTATTAATGGTCCTATCTTAATGAAAATTGGTATGCAAAGTTGGGGAATAAGTCACTACAGTCTAGGCTGTAAATAATTTTATTCACACTGAGTGAAATGGTAGTTTAGGGGAAGGCCTAAAATTTAATTCTTAAATATTTATGTTATAATAAATAATAATGTTATTTGCTTTACGTCCCACTAACTACTTTTTAAGGTCTTCGGAGACGCCGAGGTGCCGGAATTTAGTCCTGCAGGAGTTCTTTTACGTGCCAGTAAATCTACCGACACGGGGCTGTCGTATTTGAACACCTTCAAATACCACCAGACTGAGCCAGGATCGAACCTGCCAAGTTGGGGTTAGAAGGCCAGCACCTTAACCATCTGAGCCACTCAGCCCGGGAAATATTTATGTTATTAGTGGTCCTATCGATAAATACTACATAACTAAAGTCATATAGTATTAAATTTCCGATCATTTATGTTCATACATTTTTATCGTACTGGCTATGATAACAGAGACATTCATGAATGTTGATTTTTGTTGCTTAATTCCATATCAGCGCCGAGTCACGAGAAAATGGGCAAAAAGAATTTAATGAAAATCAGTATATAAAGTCAGGGAATAAGGAACTACATATACGCTATAAGACACCCTAATATCACAGAGTTGACAGAAAACTAATTGTGAAGGCCTACAATATAGAAAGCTCATAAAATTGATCAACAATAACATTACATTGACCATTGTTTGTTGTGATGTGCTGTGTGTGTTCTGTTGTCACTCATCTCTGATAGATAGGATAACTGTCGCATACCGAGTATTTTTTAAAATTTGCTTTACGTTACACCGACACAGATAAGTCTTATGGCGACGATGGAATAGGAAAGGGCTAGGAGTGGGAAGGAAGCGGCCGTGGCATTAATTAAGGTACAACCTCTGCATTTGCCCGGTGCAAACATGGGAAACCATGGAAATCCATGGAAATCCATCTTCAGGACTGCCGACAGTGGGGTTCGAACCCACTATCTCCCTAATGCAAGCTCACAACTGCACGCCCTTAACCGCACGGCCAACTCGCCCGATCATACCGAGTATAACAGCCTGCCTGAATATTGGTGGGAATTAGCTGGAGAGTTAGAGAACATTCTTCTTTAGCATGCCATTCCCCTGATTCATAAATTTTTCTGAAGTAGTGAGAAAAGGTGCGGTTTTTCATTTGATCGAGTATTTTATGTGATAATATTGCTTTTAATCGCTACATTCTTACTGGTGTTTTTGTAATGATCTTTGTTGACTTCAGTTAGAAAACGACAAAGACAGTCTTTCTGAGAATCCCATAGCGAAGTACGGGTACATCAGCTAGTACAATGTATGTTCACTTTTCCACATAGTCCTCAAGAGATTGTTAACATTTCTAGGCGAACGGTCAACCAACTTTTCGATTCCGGATGCGTAGAAATCACCTCCAGCGCTATGCAACCACCTGGAGACAGTTGCTTTCACCTCCTCATCGTTTTGGAATTGTTGTCCACCAAGATCCTTTCTCCTGGACTGTATGGAGGATGTTGCCATACCTCCCACTTGAATCGCTGCAGCAGTTCATCAGTTCATATGTTTGGCAGGCTGTGTGAGGTGTTGCGTGTTGAGGTGTCCAGACTTATTACCATGTGATTATCACGTGTTCGGTAAGCTGAAAAAGGATCTCGGTGGATGATGATTCCGAAACGATGAGGAGGTGAAAGCAACTGTCTCCAGGTGGTTACATAGCGCTGGAGATGATTACTACGCATCCAGAATCGAAAAGTTGGTTGACCATTCTGAGAAATATTTACAGTCTCTTAGGGACTATATGGAGAAGTGAACTTACATTATATGTTGTCATAGCCGTGTTGCCTATGTGTAGATGGTTTCATAAATGGCCGTAACTAGGAAGTGTAGTTTATTTTTTGATTCACCCTCGTATCTCATATACTATCCGGTTGCAAGGAACATGTGGTATTGGAAGAGGTGGAAAACCAATTGGTAGTTAGAGAACTGTCTGTCTGACAAGTAAACTGTATATGGGTATAGTCACAGCTGTTGATGTATAAACATAAGATCCCAATGTAAACTTTTTACTTTTGTCTCACCACCTCCTATTTATCTCTGTCACTCACTTCCTTCCTCCTTCTTTTTTCTCTTCACAAGTCATTCAATTGAAGGACTGATAAAGGGGTTGAATTATTTTTATGCAGATACTTATATCTCAAAAACTGAAGATGTTACAGACATGGAAATAAGTACTTGGAATCTCCTTTAAAAATGAAGAAACATGTATTTATTTTTTTTGATTTGAGAGAAGACTGTTTCTCACATGTAAAGTTCTATGAAGCATGGTCATCTTAGCCCCAAAATGCGATACCACAAATATGGTTTACAAAGACTTTCTGGGGTGAATGAAACTCAATTTTTTTTGGTGACTTTTTATACTTAAGGTATTATCAGATAATGTCCTAGTACAGTACCGAGGAATGATTACTTTTATCAAATTACGAAATCCATGTGAGCGAAGCCAACAGGTAACTGCTAATACTAAATATATTTTTCACGGTTTTCTAGTCGAAGGAATAATATTGATTTATGACCAAAATTCATGGTCGCTGGTCGGGTAATGGGGAGAGGGGTGTATGTATGTCAATTTAAAGAGGGTGACAATACATTGTTCTTACAACAATATCATTCCAAGCTGGATGAAAGTAGCCAGGAGTGGTGGTGGTTGGCTTAAAGAGGTAGTCATCTGGAGAAGAATCACTGTACTGTGCAATTCATAACTGAAATAGTAAGTAATAATAGTACCATATCAAATTCATAAGGACAGTCATCCAGTACAACAACAAAGGCAGCCTTTTCAAGAGCATCCAGAGACTGGCGATTTGTACCCTTGAAGAAATACTCTTGTCGGGTTTTAGCCCATGAGGTACGATCCCAAGCAGTTAGGGCAGCCAATTTTTCTTCTCCTTCTGCAGGTGGGGATTTGTCTTCAAGAATCTTTATGATTTGACTGGAACAAAGAAACCAGAAGTAGTGTATTATAGCTTTTAGTGCAGCTAATGTATAAACTGATTCATTTCAGCATGAGTGATTGAATTAAATCTCAAGATGAAGAAAGTAATATAAAATCACAAGTGTTAAAAATCACTTTACATATGTGATTTTCTTATATCACCAGCAATAAAATTAAAACATACAACAGGCTACACTGTCGACCACCACAGAAACACGTAAAAGTAAATACACCCCTGGAGAAGGGGTTGGTTTCAGGAAATCCAGCTGTAAAACTGGGCCTTCCACCTTCTGCTCCTTGTGGAAGATGTTTGACTCCATTAATGAGTGTTTAAAGTGCAATTACACTTGGCCATGCCAGGAACTAGTATTTGTTTATGTACAGTACTCTGTTGCCAGGTACAATAGTGCACTAAATCTATGACTGCTCAGTTAGGCAATCAGTCAATCATTTGAGATACATTGATTCCTTTCACTCTAAATGTTCTACTGATGTTTGTTTGTTTGTTCATTTTTATGTACTTTTATGTAGTTCAATTTAGCATACACATATCTTCTCCAAAATTCATCTTGTCCTGTCAGTAATGCATGACTATTATGATGACTGTGCTCAGATGGGACCTTTAGATGTTGAAATGCTGTCCAGGCAGTGGTGTCCTGATTTTGGTAAACAGATCAAAGTCACAATGCAGGAATATGAAGACTGTTCAAGTACCTCCCACTTCCATTGTTCGAATAATCTCGGTAGGCATTGTCATGAAGGATTGTCATGAAGAAGAACCTCACCATGATGAAGTATGACACTCTCTATACGCTCCCAAACTGTAGTCCGTGGACCCCCGGGGGGCCACGACGATAATCCAAGGGGTCTGCTATAATAATGTAAGTTGAATTTGAAGAGTGAAATTTCATTGTACACACACAATTCACAGACCAATACGAAATTTAGGAACTATGTCTTCATTGTTGTTTGACTTACAGACAGTATATGTAAACTCTTAACTTGGCCTGGAGATGGGACAAGTCAGTAGCAGAAAAAGAAGCAATACTATAAGGCATTTTAGATGATATAATTGTGAGACACTTGGAATTGTTAGTATCAACACTCGGACTATATTTTCCACTTCTGGTTGAGAAAATCTTGTGGATCACAAATCCCTTCCTTGAAAGTGAAACATGAACTACCTTCCATTGAGGAAGATCAACTAGCCAAAGTATCTTGGCAGAGAGAAAGTAAAAAATAAACTGAAGTACGTTATGGGTGAAGAATCAGACAGAGTGGCATGTTTAGCTCCTGGAAGTTCCATGAATGTATCACAACTCCACGTCTCTGATTAACTTTTGGGTCCATGATATTTCCTATACCCTACAGTTTTTAGAAAGGAAATACTGCGTTTAATGCTTTTCATGATAACATACCTGTGCGAGTGTATATTTTCTGCTCCCATACAAATGAAGACGAAGTACAGAAAGAGAGCAAATGTAGAGGCTGATCTTCATGTAAGTTAAGTTAAATTAAACTTTAAAAGAAAGCAAATATTAGTTCTCAATTACCTAGGTATACAAATAAAGTCTAATTTGGTATCATTACAAAATTCTGTTATTTTTTGTTTGTTTACCGAATGCAGTATTATGTTTTGTGGCTAAGGGGTCCTTGGAAATGCACATGATGTATTCGGGGGTCCTCACACACAAAAAGTTTGGGAAACCCTGCAGTAAAGTAATGTGTCACTCGCCTTACAGTACACAATCATGTGGTCCAACATGTGGAATACTGTAATGCGACTTGTACCAATTTCTGTAGCTAACTCCCTCATTGTAAATCACTCATCCACCTCCAATAGGGACTGAATCCAATCAGAGTAATGAATTTCAAGCACATGACAAACTGCAAGTGACACATCCTCCACATTATTATATCCTCGCTGAAAGCCTGGCACCCAATAGTTTGCTGACTGGTATGGCAAGGCTTCTTCATTGTTGCAGATTTCTCAGAGATCTGCATGACTTTCCTTTATATTCTTTATGATGTGCTGCCTTAGTTTTAACCCATGCATACAGCTCATTCTAGGAAAACATCACTTCAGGGTGATCTAATTTCACACCATTACTTGACAGCCTTGTATTTGTCCAACTATGTACATTGCCGTATGATGAACAGTTACTCCTTTTCTCGAGATACAGTACACTGGGAACTGCAATGCCCTCACTTGTTTATACGAAATGACAGTGCGGCCACTACTTTCTTTCCAGCCCTTGTACAATTTGAAGAAAATGAAAGAGATCAAAAGTAAGGTAAGGTTTTATCACATATCTTATTTGATGTTATGATGAACAACTAAATCAAATGTCTATTGTTTATTTATTCATTCCATGTTAAGAAAACAGTATTTCTCTTATGGACTACAAGGAATGAACATACACCCTCTTAGACACTGATTATTCCACATGATTAAGAAATATTTCAATATACTTTTTATATTGTTATGAAAGAAAGAAAATGGATGAGGCATATTTTTGCCCTGAGTTAGTAAAACAACTACTTAATATTCTGTATTTAATAAATACGTCCGTAGGGAGGAAGTACAATGGTGGTAACAGCCATCCATCGCTTTATTGACTTCCTTCATTTTCCTTCTGAATTGCTCTGGCGGATGTTACGCGTAATCCGTCATGCTGTGAATTGCCGGCAGCTTATCACTGTTGAAGAGAAGTCACCTATTTATTTATGTGTGTGTTCTAATACTCTTGTACCATACAGCAGTTGTTACTGAAGATTTTGATGCTGTGGTATGCAGCGATACATCACAGCATGACTTGTACTGATACAGAAATTCGCTGCGATTTTTATCTGTGCTTGGTTTTGTTATTTAGCTTTTGTTTCTTAAGCGTATTATATTTTTGCCAAATATTTTCCACTTTTTCAACAAGCGCATTCAATTGTTACCATTCTTTTTGTGGGGTGATATGACAGCACAGTCGTACCTGGCGTCGCCTGGGCAAATTGATTAAATATAAAAATTATCTGTTGTCTATTTTCACCCAGTTTGCCTTGAACTTTAATACTGAGGTTTTGTATGTGCAGTAGTTTACCCCCCCCCCCCCCCCCCCCCAACCTTCCCCCACAAACCCCTGTACCCTAGATTTCAAAAAATATAATTTGCAGCTTACTTTTTCCCTTGTTTTATTTTGAACTTACGTACTGAGGTACACCAACATATACGTAACAAGCAACCAAAGGGAGCCCCAGGGACTCTCAACTTGGGAACATGGGTTGGCGATCATGGGGCCTTTAGCTAAGTCCTGACATTGCTTCCACTTACTTCTGGCAGGCTCCTCACTTTCATCTACCCTATCCGACCTCCCTTGGTCAACTCTCTTTCTTTTCGACCCCAATGGTATTAGGTTGTGAATCCTAGGGTTGCCTAGTTGTACAATAATCACCCCCACCATCACCTCAGGCTGGTTGAAGCAGCCGCAGGATAGCTAGTCCTTGAAGTACCGCCAGAATCTGATGTTGGAACACAATGCACAGGCAAAAAGTTTTGTTTGCTGCAAGCTGTTTCAGTCATGCAGGAGTTCTACTTAGGTTACTTGTTTGCTTCAGTCAACATTGGGAATTCAGGGTGAGGCAGTTAAAGGTAGCATGCAGTTATTTAAAAGGAATATTTATATTATTAAAAAAAAATTGCATGTGTAGTCGTGAAGACAAAACAGAGTACCATAATTTACGAATTGTTTATATCCATCTAAATGAAGCAAATATCTTTTTAGATGAACTGTGATGCTGAGAAACTTATGTCTGGACGAGAGAGGCCTTCCCAGTACCCTCCACCTTTCATTACCCCTGGTATAACTTCTCCAGAAGACAATGCACAGTACTCTTGAATATTATGTAGATATATATTAGAAAAAATTAGAAGAAGAAATACATTATTTTCCCTACAACAGACATTTTTATTTTAGTTTGTTTCACTTAGCTTAACCTCTCAGCTTGGGACAACTTACACAACCTACCTATCCTGTGCTGCAGGAGTAGTAAAGCACTAAGCATGCTACGAGTGCAGGCTCTTAGTTAATCGGGCATAAATGACAAGCGGTTCAATGAATTTTACCGAAATGGTCAGTATGTTATTAGTGCACAAACACACAAACAGCATAATTTACTGGAATTATCTAAGGTCAGTGAAGTGAAGAATCTTCTGAGCTTTAAAATGGACCTGAAATGATGCTGAACCTAATATAGAAGTAGCTAGTACTTGATTTTTTGAGAAATAATATCTCAATACAGGTTTCTGTACTATGCTCAATAACAACATACACAATACAAAAACTACATACATTTCCTCCACAGAAACCAGTACACATTCATTTACCCTCGATTGGAATGGAAATATCATACCGTGTGACCGCATCTGATGTTGGTATAAATATCTGCCTATACTACTATCATCTTTACGAACTCAACAGTATAAAAAAACTGAAAATTTTTCACACAGGACATAAGCAGTTATTTGCAGCATTCTGAGACCCATAATTTGCTGTAAACATTTCCCTTTGCCCTCTGTAATTATCCATGTCTTCTCACACAAACCCACCATTAATAACATTACGGCCAATATTTTCCCGTATATAAAAAGCAACATCAATGTCACAATCATTACTTTCACTCTCAAATTCTATTTCCTAGTCCTTGCTTAACGAAACTAAACTTTTCGTATCATAATTTGCTAAAACATCATTAATTTTCAAATTTGCGATCACAAGAAAACATTTAGCTGCCATGATGTCAACAACAGAACTTGTTGGTTTTTCAGACGTGACATATCATACATAATCAATAAATACTCGATAGATATATGCATCAAATGAAAGATCGATGCTTCGTCTACAGATATATATTACTATATTTGTACTGGTTCAAGAAATATTCGCTAGATAGAAGCACAAATCAGAAGCTGCTATGCACATGCAATGTACGTCACTCCGCGACAGAGAGCATTGGGGAGTTTGCGTGCAGTGTACGGCACTCCACGTTGAGTGGTTGAAGTCACAAGTAGCTTTCCGTTTAGGAGGATACATTTTTGAAAATTGATATCTTCATTCCTAATCTCACTCTTACCAGGCGAGTTGGCCGTGCGGTTAGAGGCATGCGGCTCTGAGTTTGCATCTGGAAGATAGTGGGTTCGAATCCCACTGTTGGCAGCCCTGAAGATGGTTTTCCATGGTTTCCCATTTTCACACCAGGCAAATGCTGGGGCTGTACCTTAATTAAGGTCATGGCCGCTTCTTTCCAACACCAAGGCCGCTTCCTTCCAACTCCAAGGCCTTTCCTACCCCTTCGTCGCCACAAGACCTATCTGTTTCGGTGCGACCTAAAGCCAATAGCAAAAAAATAAAAATAAATCTCATTCTTGATCAAAACAAAATAAAAAGTCAAAAGTTTCAAAGTTCATTCTTGTGGAATTAAGAAATGTATCTTAGTAACAATGGAGCTTATATTAAAAGGGCACTGTTATTATGCTTAATTCTTTTATGATTTAAGGGATGAACCCACAGCTATTGCAATTCCTTCGAATTTAAAAGCAACCACCACCACAACACTAGTATTTCATCAATGTCTTCTTCCTCAGAAGAAATCTTAACAAATAACTCACTGTCACTGTTATATGCATGTGCAGCTGTTTGAAACCAACATAAACATTTTGTCTTAGGCAGTTACAGCAGTTTGTCCGACTCAATGTGGTTCCAGCCACAGAGAGATAGGAAAGGAATACATAAGAGGACAAACATAATGGGCCGATTGCAGAAACGGTGTTTAGACAATGTTTACAGTTAAAAGATGTCTAAGTATGGTTGCCGCATTGCAAAGACATTATTTATCACTTAGACACTGTTTAAAACTGATATTCAACTGGCCATGTTTAAACACTGCTGAGAACACTATTTTACCTCAAATTTTAGGAGTGAATCACAATCAGAGATTATGTACCATGAAACATATGACACAAGGGACAGTCCGGTAACTGTCAACTTGACTACAATTCTTGGCAACCGATATATTTTATTTGGGATAATTTCCCCGGAATTATAGGGCACTTTGACTACATCCATATCAGAATAACTTGTCCTGATCGTCAGAGGGCTGTCACATACATCAACTGGGAGGGATTCATTTATTACATTTACTGCCAAGTAAGCAAACATGATAGTGACACTAAAAAGTCGGTTGTGTGTGGGTATTTTGCGGATAATCGTTGCGCTAATTCAGGTAAGTTTTCGGCAACTACCGGTATGAGATAGGAAAAGGCAAGGACTATGAAGGAAGAGCTGTGGCCATAATAACAGCCCCAGTATTTGCCTGATGTAAAAATGGGGAAACTATGGAAAACAATCTTGAGGTCTAATGATGGTGTGTTTCAAACGTACGATCTCTAGAATGCAAGCTACATTTACAGTATATGACCCATACAACTCTTTCGGTTACACAGTCCTATAGTTTCATCTTCCCTTTGCAGAAGATATTTAGATTACACTCACCTTAACAACACTATAATCAAAGCTACACTTCCTCGTATGGCAGCATGTTGCTTTAGTGTTAATCATGAGATTTTATTTCTGCCGAAAGAAATATTCTTATCTGTGGACAAGTTGCGCTCATGCTTAGCTATATTTGAGTAATGTGTAGGAAGACGACAGCTGACTAATGTTTGGTGCGCGCACCGATGAATTTCATTGGTTACAACAAGCAAAGAGTTGCATGGAAGATACTTCTATTTCCATTTTCAAACCAATATTAAAAGGCATCTAGCAAAACACCAGCTGAACATTGTTTATGCAATGGAAGATCGTGATTGACTCAGACGTTGTTTAGGCAGATGTCTAAGGCTTAAAATTAGTCATCATTTCTGCAGTCGGCCCAATGACAGGTCAAGTCATATACAGAAAGATCGGAACACTGAAAGGAACACACAACAGGAGAAACACAAAGACAAATTAGTGTGGGAAGAGTGAGAAACAGAAAGAAAACACAAAAGGTCAAGGACATTCTCCACATTTTCATACACTACCGTCTTCAGATAGATTGGCTCTCCCCTAATCAATCCCAGTTCTTATAGGTCCATTTCTTTTCAACCCGTGATGAGTTTGTTTCTGCTTCCCAGCTTCATCAGGAGGGCAGCCTTCAACACTCATTGAGGGGCTTTCCATTACTTACCGTACATTGACCTGTTGGGTTCCTTTCTACATTTGTGTTTGTTCTATGTTCCTATTCTTTAACTGTTTGTGTCCAGTGCCATAACTAAACAGTTAGCATGCTGATGTTTGGTCTCCGGGGCCCTGGGCTTGATTCCTGGCCAGGTTGGGGGATATTAACCTTCAATTTTTAATTCTGAATGTGTGCGCTGTCTTCAGCATTAGAATTCATCAGAGATAGGACCCATCCTCACAAATGTGCAGGTCACCCATAAGGCATCAACCAGCAAAACCTGCACCAAGCCCCGCCAGAAGCCACACACCATTATTATTACCATCTGTATCCATCCTCCCATTTTCCTTTCTTTATCTAGCTTTCATTATATCCCCCAAGTCCCACATCAAGACTGAAGAACCATTATCGTGGAATCGTGATTCGTCCGACAACAGGATTTTTATTAAGGGTTATGAACTTCTGCTTACTTACTGCTAGAAAACATGTTTTAGGATTTCGCCATATATTTTGTGTATGTTTCAATATGGCTGATGATGACCGCGAGAAGGGTTGAAACTAGTACCATGTAATGTAAATATTGTAAATACAACTTAGTATTGAATAGGTGGAAAACTCTACTGTGCATTATTTATATGTTAACAGGATTTTTGGCAGGGAAACTGCATCATTTTCTAGATTTCCTAATAGCCACCAACAGAAATACATTACAGATTTGAAATTCCCCTCCCGTGGAGATCCTAGTTTAGTTGTAGATGAAGCGATATTTATGCACATGCAGTATTATAGTATGGAAGCCTGCCTGATGTTCACCTGTTGTGCAAGTGTATGTGTTGTTTTTTAATTGCGAGCTGTGTCCAGAACAGCCTTCTCAGAGGGAAATGTTTGATAAATTTCCAAGTTCTCTGAAAAAATTTCAAAAAAGCTAGGTAAACAACTGATAGGGAATCTGCCACCAGAGCGACAGCCCTAAATGCAGATCATTGATGACTAACTGACTGATTGATGGATTACAATAATACGAATCGTATTGCCTCAGCTACCGTGTGCAGACATTTGAATATGATGCCATCTGGCTGTCTGCTTGTCAATTTTAAAGTTCCATTTTACTCTAGTCCTACTAGATGGCAAACCAAGTAAACAGAAACTTTCTTGGGCATCTATGGGTGAGATTTAATGAATTTTGTTGGGTAAACACCAAATGTATCACCAGAGATCTTTTATATGCCGACACCGTATGGCATGAGGTGTCGAATGGACTTTTTTCTGCCCTTCAAAAATCCGACTACCCCTGCCGGGTTTGAACCTGCTATCTTGGGATCCGGAGGCCGATATTCTACCACTGATCCACTGACTTACTTCATCCTGACTGTACAGCAGTGCTGTGTGAGCAGATCACAAAGACAAAAATAGTGGCACTTTACTGCTTGCGTGTGTCACATACTGGCCTGTGTTTTTAAGCAGTGAAACTTCATATCAATGTAATAATTTTCGTACAATATAAAATTTGAACTATCAATACTACATTTCATTAATTGGTAGGCTAGTGTTTGACCACACGCACTATGACACAGCTGTGAGTGAGACTTGTATTAGGAATGTCTAACAGGAAGTTCCTTCTCCAGTTTGCTGTTTTCTATGCTCTCTATGTCACTGCATTGTAGTTTTAAGTGTTAATTTCATGTTTCACTATACCTGGTCACTTGGCACAACATCTTAATATAGTTTACACGGTACTCTAATATACAATAAATGAGTGAAAAGATGTTATATTTTTCGAACAGTCTATAGTTACATGTCAGGAAAAATAATAGCATTTTGAATTGATTGTCATGTCGCTGACACGGTGCGTCCCACAACTCATGTACAAAAGGGCGAGCGGTTCAAACAAGAATCGAATCACAACCTCTCAGTGTAACAAATTAGGTAAACCAAGAGTCATAGATTAAGGAAAAGGGAAACTCAGCTCCAAGATTCATATCAATGGCATAGCAAAATGCCGAATTAAGAAAGTACTCAGAATTCAGTGTAATAACACATCTGAGAGTAAGTTCAATTCATATATAAATTACCATAAAGAGAACGCAGTTCTTGAAAAGTTGAAACTAACCGGGGCATGCTGAAATATTAGAACACACTACAGGATGTTTGTGCTGTCCTTATCAGTGTACATATTCAAAGGGCAGTAGATGAGAACTCGGAAGGATGCACGTAGCCATGGAAAGTCACATGTTTTCCAAAGCTTCACGGAAAGACCGATTACGGCAATTTCACTGGGGAAGGGATGGCGTCAACCAATAGGAAAATGCCTACTCAGGAACACAAGTAGAACAAAGTCGACGCTGAATCGTAGGTTCAAGAAACACAAGAGGTAATTTAAGGGAGGCAATCGGGCAGTCCGAGAGACAGTCATTAATGTGAGGCCAAGTCAGGCAACAGTTGTAAATCGGTCAGGCTGGGAGTCGCCAGCGAATAGTGAGAAGATAGTAAGTGAGGGCTCAGAGTCAGAGCTTAGCAATCAGGGAGTGGCATTCGATAAATCACGGCCACAGTAAGCCATTGAGCAGTCTGCCAGGAAATCACTTGAAGTCAGATCGGAAGTTGAGGGTTGGAAGCAACTCCTAAGCGGGTCAAGTAGGGTCTGCAGAGGCAGAAACGGAAGCCAAGTAGGCAGTTGTGATTAATCAGGCAATTAAACAATAAATAAGTTGGGAGCTGATCATCACAACTACACAGTCGCTGCATATGGACAATTCTGAGTAGTGAACCAAAGACTGCACGCTAGCATTGGTCATTTTCTTCAGCTGATCACTTGATAGTCCATGGAGGAGATCACAAATTGAAGAAAAAAACATTACGGGAACCTTTCAGGCATTAAAGGTTAAAATCATCAGGTCAGAGACTCGAGTATGGGAGAAGAACTCGCTTACGACCGGGAGGACAATTGGGAAGAGGAAATCACGGATGGGGTAGACACAGACAGCAATAGAATTCAATATAAGGAAAGGCATCCAGTCTAGAGACTTAAGAATTACCAGAACTGCATTCTCTTCATGGGTATAACGTGTGAAGTGTTCAAGCCTAGCGAGTGTTAGTAAGTGTCAGTGAACATCGTAGGAAGAAGAAAGAAGACTTCACAGGGAGCTCCTTAGATTGGAAGATAAGTATTAACCAAAACTATCTCTTGAAGGAAAAATAGGGAACCAAAGACTTTCTAGCAGCTTGGATGTAATAGGGTAGGAAGTTCCCTAACAAGGAAAAGAGAAGAATTATCACTCAGAATTGTACATAATTGTGTATATTTATATGTATACTAGCTGATGTACCTGTGCTTTGCTACGGAATTCTACACTGTATATGGAATTCCAGTGTACATGTTGTGTGCAAAATTGTATTAAATTGCATAGCTCTTAATGTTACCCTAGAAACGCAACGGGGAAGTCGCCAAACATATTTTCTCATATAAAGAATGAGTCAGGGAATTTCCACTGTAATGGTAGACCCGCTTGGATACCATCAGTCACAATCAGGTTGGGGAGTTTTCATTATAATGGTAGACACTCACTATCCACCTGCTTTTTTACATCCTCAGAAAGACTATCTTACTGGTTTTCCTAACTGAAATGAACATACATTGCTATTAAGTGCTCGATGAAATGAAACACCATGCATTTTCTCACTTTTAATGAACAGGACTACAGTGCCAATCTAAGAGTCCAAAGTTTCAGACCTGGAATGACCAAGCCGCAGACAGCCGTGGTTCGTGAACATTCTTCGTCTTTTTTCAGCGGGGAGAGGGTCGAATAGTGGCGACTCCCAGGGCACAAACTATGCTCTTTTACTAATCTGTTTCCTAGGAGTACCCAATGAGTCGGAAAATATCAATTCACAACACTGGCGGCGGAAAAATCTATCTGACTTGGAGGCAAATTTTTCCTCCAAGCCAGAGGAGAAACCCCCTCTTCGCTGAAAATTTGGAATAAAATGAATGTAGAATTTAGTAAAAGTGAATAGGAAGAAGATTTCCTTAAGGAACAGCTCTTTTCAGGGTTGAATTTTGAGTTATTTAGTGAATTGTGGTGCTATCATTTGGAATAGGCCTAAATTGTTATTCTAGACCAGGTACTACTACTTCTACTACTACTACTACTACGTCAGATTCTGCCTTAAGTATGCACACTGCTCATTCAAAACAGTGCGTCAGAGCAGGGATCGAATAACAGGAATACTATGAAGAACCAGTGTGTTACGTACCAGCTGCATCAGAAAATGTATGGACCAGAGGAATGGCATGCTAAAGAAAGTTTTCTAACTCCCTGACTATTTCCCACAGGCTTTTCATTCAGGCTTTTATACTCGGTACGCAGCAGTAATCCCATCTATCGGAGTTGAGAGGCAGCATAATAGAGAAATAACATCACAACAAACCATGGTCAATGTAATGTTATTGTTGATCAATGTTATGCATTTTCGAAATTGTAGGCCTTCACATTAGCCGGCCCCCTGGTGTAGGGGTAGCATGCCTGCCTCTTACCCGGAGGCCCTGGGTTCGATTCCTGGCCAGGTCACGGGTTTTTATCTAGATCTGAGGGCTGGTTCGAGGTCCACTCAGCCTACGTGATTAGAATTGAGGAGCTATCTGACGATGAGATAGCGGCCCCGGTCTAGAAAGCCAAGAAAAACAGCCGAGAGGATTCGTCGTGCTGACCATACGACACCTCATAATCTGCAGGCCTTCGAGCTGAGCAATGGTCACTGGTACGCCAAGGCCCTTCAAGGGCTGTAGTGCCATGGGGTTTGGTTTGGTTTAGGCCTTCACATTTAGTTTTCTTCGACTCTGAAATACCACTCATCATAGTCTGTACGTTAAAACTGAATAAAACACAAATGATCGGAAATTGTATTCTCTGTAATACTTTTTGATGGGACCAAAAACACAGGTATTGAAAAATTAAACTTTAGGCACCTTCCCCTAAACTACAATTTCATCCAGGATGAATAAAACTGTTTATAGCTTAGACTGTAGTTTCTTATTCCCTGATTCTATATATCGATTTTCATTAAATTCTGTTAACCCATTTTCTTGTGGCTCGGCGTCGATATGGACTTCAACAAAAATACAAATTCATGAATATCTGTGTTATCATAGCCGCAACAGTAAAAATGTATAAGACATAAATGGTCAGAAATTTAATTCTATATAACTTTGGTTATGCAGTATTTATCGATACAACCACTAATAATATAAATATTTGAGAATTAAATTTCAGGCCTTCTCCTAAACTACCATTTCATTCAGCGTGAATAAAATGATTTATAGCCTAAATTATAGTGGCTCATTCTCTGACTTTTTATACCAGTTTTCGATGAGATAGGACCACTAATGACGTAAATATTTAAGAATTAAATTTCAGGCCTTCCCCTAATCTACCATTTAACTCAGCGTGAATACAATTATTTTTTAGCCTTGATTATACCGACTTATTCCCAGACTTTGCATACCAAATTTTATTAAGATAGGACCACTAATAATATAAATATTTGAAATTTTTTTTAGACCTTCCCCTAAACTACCATTTCTATCAGCGTGAATATAATTATTTATAGCTTAGTTTGTAGCGACTTATTCCCGGACTTTGCATACCGATTTTCATTAAATTCTCTTTAGCCGTTTTCTAGTGATGCGTGTACAGACAGACAGACAGACAGACAGACAGACAGACAGACAGACAGACAGACAGACAGACAGACAGACAGACAGACAGACAGACAGACAGACAGACAGACAGACAGACAGACAGACAGACAGACAGACAGACAGACAGACAGACAGACATGTAAAAAGTGCATTTCCTTGTTACTGTGGACACGACCGATACAGAAATATCATTCTTTTCAAATTCTGAGCAATGTACAGACAAAAATCTTAGTTTATATATATATCAGAGTAACTTTCAGCAAACTTTCAATATATTCAGATCTTGTAGAATCAGTTGTGCTTTAGAACCCTATCCAGGCCCCAGCCTGATCTATCCTATAGGATATGACACATTTGCAAGATGTACTGCTGCATCAAACCAGTCTATGGACTGATGACTCAAACAACAACACACTTACAGTGCATTAGTACCATATGGGATGCCAGCAGAGAAATGTCAACCTTATGAGAATCACACACAGAACAAAATATTGGTAGAGGCAGCTGATTCACCTGGTATCTTAGGTACACAAGAACCTCATTTATCCAGCCCTCATTAATCCGAATCGAAAATAATACAAATTTAATTTTACTTGTACAGTATTTCTTTTCTTGCGTTGACTATTCTTGAATGTTTTTTCCACCAAGGATATTTAAGTAATTCGGCCACGGTCTATCAAAGATACCGCTTCAGTGTTTGCGTGGAACTGTGAATGGGGAACCATGGAAATCCATTCTCAGGACGGCTGAGGTGGGATTCAAACCCACGCTCTGAATGCATCGCACTATTAATTCACTGATGGTGAATTCGAAAATGAAACCCGTGCTCCATCAGAAGAAATGACTTGTGGAGAGGCAACAATGCAGCTGGACAAACTGATGGCCTACTTAGAATCCTTGATTGAAACAAAACCCACAGAACTGTTGTTAGTAAAACTTCTTCATGATCGTGCTGCGCACAAACTCTATACAAATGTAAAACAGAAAAAAACCCTCACACATTACTTATTTTAAAATGTATAAAAAGTGTTCTTATATTTTTTGTACAACTGAAGAAAAGGTATTATTGTACAACTTATGTTAATAGATTATATTATAGCATGTATTGTATTCATTTTAGTTTTTTCCGGATTATCTGGATTTTCAATAATCTGGATCCGTTCCGGTCCAACTTAATCCGGATAAATGAGGTTCTTGTGTACTGTTATAGCTTTCGCCTAGTTTTACAGCTAGCAAAACTGCTTCCAAGCTGGCTAAGAGTGGGATTTTAACCCATTTCCTTTCTCAGTCATGCTATTGGAGGCCCAGACACCTCATTCTTACAATAAACCTTACAGAATTGTGATAGAATTGGGAATAACCAGGATCAATTAACAAGTAATATAACACTAAACTATAGTAGCAGGTACCACTTTTCACTCTAGTCTGAAAACTGAAATAATTTTAATCTGGTTTTTATAACAAGTAATCTCTATCACAAACAAACCAGCCTAAATAGATAACTACTCAAATAAGACTCAGAATTTTGATCTTTAATTGTATTAATTTAAGAATTGAGACTATTGATACAAGGGATCTTATGCAAAAACTTACGCTTCTATTTCACATGGTGTCAGAATGCGATGTCTATAATAAATGATCACTTTATAATAACGCCCTCGGTGATATACAACAACATGCTTCGAGTCACTGTAATGAACAATACTGTCTGTCTCCACACCTGGTACTCTTGTAGTATTGAACATACGCTCATACTGTGAAGAGCATAACGGTATAGTACCTTGGACCATGATCTGTAGGAAAACAAAAAATTATTCTAATTAGTCAACAATTCACAACGTTCTCAGCAATAACTAGAAAATTATATTAAATTTAACTTGTTAAAGAAGATATGACAACATGATTAACAGAGTGAAACTATTATGCGGCACGAAAGATAGGAACACACAAAAGAAAGAACACAATGACAGGCTACTGTTAGTAGAGGGAGCAAACATAGGGTTACCAGGTATGTACGTTCAGTCTTCAGCCCAAGGCTGGTTAGATCCTCAACAGCTCCACCATCAGTGATCATAGACGGCCTAGGTATCACTGAAAAGGCATACTAGGGAAATGTGGAGTAAGGCAGTAATGAAAGCAAGGGGAACTTCATTTCAGTGGCCTGTAGGCAACTTTTTATAGGTCTAGTCAATGTTGCTGATTCCAGTCTGTACATTAAAATTGGTACAAGATATGTTTTATACAGTGTGTGGGAAAATGTGTCATCCTAAAGTAGCTGACGAATGGAGTGGCATAATTTGTGATGCAGCTTGTATTCTATTCTCTATTTCCTGGTTTACGGCATTGGATCTGAAGTTATGAATTATATCTACTTGTTCGTTTCGCATTTGCAGGTGGACTGCTTCAGGATTTCCACCGCAAATGGTTTAGTTCAGCTGATGCTCACTGATACACCTTTTTAAGGACACTTTCTCTCAAAGCCTTGATACTTTTTCAATACTGGTATATGAATTTTTAATTTAAACAGTGTTATGTGGCTGAAGATGTTAATAATATATGAAACATGTACCACTTTTAACCAATAAGTTTTAACCAATAACTAATGTATCGACAAGGTGGAAAATAAAAAATGCTTGTGAATAGTTTTTTCCTTGAGCTATAATCTCATCTGGCATTTCTTTATGTCTCAGACAATTCCCATAAGTGCTTATGTGCTACACGATCTCAAAGAATATAACTTTAACCATACCATTCTTATCCCAATCATTTTCAAAGAGCATTCTTGTCCAAAAAAAAATAAGGTCTGGGTTGATTTGTTCAGTCTAAATCCGTGTTGTTCTTCCTCAAGGTTAGGTTCAAAAAAATGTTCTTACTTTTCTCTTCAGGATGGAAGGGTTATACTTCTACAGTTGTTACACTTCTTTCGGCCACCTTTCATAAATAGTGGAATAATCACACTTTGCCTCCTGTCACTGCGGATTTCAGTTTCTTCCTAAATTAAATTTAGTACTCTGTACAATCGTTGTATTCCAGGTTCTCCATGGGCTTTGATCATGTCCATACTAAACTGATCCAATCCTGTAGACTGGTTGTTTTTCATTTTAGATATTGCTGCCTCTACTTCAACCAGGTCAAACTTCCTGCATTGTTGTTTATAGGGTTTGTAGGATGATCTTCTGGGTCGTCAGTTGTATTCCAGTTCAATAAGTGGTTGGAATATCTACTGAACTCTTGTAGTATTTCATTTTCATTTCCAGTTACCTCTTCATTTAGAAGTTCTACTGTGTTGACAGCACTATTATCACGTCATTTATTTTTAACAATGCTATACAGGGGCTTCTTGTGTTTGTCTTGCCCTATTCTAATTGCAAGATCTTCTTTGCAATTCCGTTTCTCAATGTCAACTATTTTTGACCTGTAATCCCTATTCTCTGTGAAATGACAGTTTCCTTTAGTTACACCTCTGATCTCCTCTGGGAAGTGTTTACAATATGCACCTTCCTTCATACAAGGTAAACACTGATCGATTCCACCACAGGAATTATACATTTTATTACTAACTCAAAAAGTCTTATCAGGAATTTTGATACTTACATACTGGTCAAAGGAGGTGGTGGTGGTGATGGTGCATGAAAAGAGCTGCACCACCTCAAGAAGAGGACTCGAGTTTACATTATTATTACATTGGAGCACTTTAATCAGTCATATACATTAAATAGTCAGCTTTCAGCTTTTTCTTCCGCTCCCAAAACTTCTCCATCCTGTCGGACCTGACCGCTTTTTCCCCTGTAGTGCGAGTTCATTCCACAGTCAAGCAGGTCTATTATGAGAATAATCTTATACTAGAAACACTACTACATTGTAGACATTGTCTACTACTACTACATGCATGTGATATCCATAGATACATAGAAAGATCATCGACTCACTTACCTAGAATTAAGAAAATGAGAAACATTATTAATACCCCTAAGTAAAACAATAATATGACATTAAAAATATTTTCGACAGTCAAGCTATGAACCAGAAAATTTATAAAGAGAGTTTGTCATGTTATCCATTTACCTATACATGCTCATCATTTAGAGTTAAAACAGAGGGCTGTTCCTTATCAAACCAGCACCGAGTTGAAACTGTCTTTCTGTTGATTTTTTAAGAAATTTAGGATTTTTCCTGAATTAATCACATTATACTGCAGTTCTAGTGAAGGATTGCTTAACCAGGCTAAAGCATTGTGGTAGTATACTATTGACCATGGAAGAGAGCTGGAGAAAATAGTCTCTGATTTTACTAACGAAAACTAGATACTACAGATTTGTAAGCATTCTATTTCACATGTCAGATGTGTATATGTTCAATATGCTGTATCTTATTCTTATCCACATTGAAAGAATAGGTGCCAACAGCAACTTCTTTGGTAACTTAGTACGGTAGCCATATTTCATTACAATCAGCTATGTGTATGGAATACCGGTACGTTTTATATCCAAAATAAAATAATTCTACTGACTTTTTAAATAATTAGGATTTTTTCTGAATTATTCAGATGATGTTAAAGTTTTGGTGCAAACCACACCTCTTAACTCATTATAGTGCAGGAATTTGAGTTTTGCGAAAGATACACACTAGCAAATTATATATGTATATCGTTGTCCGAGAATACGTTTTTCTCCTGCAATTCTTCTTAAAGTCTGTTGGCTCTGTGGAGATGTCACTGATGACTGATTAAGCCAGTCTTTGCATGAAACATGCGACCACACAGGTCACATCTAAAGGTGGGTGTAGAATGCGGTTGGATCTGACGTAGTTTTCACTTTTCATGGGTTTCGATTTCTTGTCTGCAACATGCCCGCTCAAACAATGATACACCTTCTGCAGTAGCTTGCGCCAAAGAATATGGTTCTGTGCTGTTGTTGCCCAGGTGTTAGCATTTATGTAGGTGCTATTCACAGTCTTCTTAAGCTAGTCTATATAACGATTCAGAGGAGCACCTTGAGGCCTTTTGCCATGACCAATCTCACCGTACAGAAGTTGTTTAGACAGTCTGCTATCATTTGTACGTTGGATGTGACCAACTCATCTAAGCTGAGTGATAAGTAATGATCAAGGCTATGCTGATCATATGCACCTTGTCAAGAATTGCTACATTGCTTATGTAGTCATCCCATTTGATGTTCATGATGGATCTAAGTTTCTGCTGATGGAAGTTTCCAGTTTCTTTATGTAACAATAGTAAAGTGTCCAGGTTTCACATCCATATAGTAATTTTGTTATGACTACAGCTCGGTACACCATTAGTTTGGTATATATTTTGAGATACTCATTCAAGAAAGCTCGTGGGAGAGGCAGCCGTAAGCTGCATGGGCAGAGCATAGTATTTTCCACATCCTTTTCTGAGTTGCAGCATATAGTTAGAATACTATCATTGTGGCTGGGGTTAACTTCCACTGAGTAATCAGATGAACCTGCCCCCTTCAGAGCACGTCCCTGGGTGGTGGATAGGGGGTTCCCTGTAGGGATGATCTTCAGATCCGTTGACCAATAGGTAGCCCAATTCCTGGGGGCTTTAAAATACCTGGGGCGCCCTCTATCCAGGGGACATAAATATGGAGGGCCCTAACACAGGGTAATATGCCCAACGGCAAAACAGGCAGAAGAGGATCTAATTCCAACGTTATGGTTTCCCAATGGCTATGGAGGTGGAAGATAAAGCCAGGCAGACTGGCTATAAAGGCGCTACTCAACTAATTTGGAGCCTGCGACAGTCTGTTGCAGTTTTGGAGCTTGCTACTGCATACTATATCTGCTGCAGTGAAAGGCCCTGAAATCACAGTGTGTTTGCAAGCTGAGATCCACCTTAAACAAAGTCATGCTTGTGGCATTTTCTCCTGCTATTCCTATAAAGACCAGCGGCGATGGGATAAGGATGATGGAAGCAGATTTAGGATGAAATCAAGAGCTTCTAGTTTGTACCTGTATGTTTTTTATATAAAATATGGGAGTGTGATATAATTACTACCACAATGTTTTTCAGTATTATGATGCACTGCTATTTCTCAGAGACTGTGCATCATACACAAAGAAAGACTACAAATTAAAATAACAAAAACTTTTTTCAAGCAATGTGCCATATAATTGTATTGAACATAGTCTTCATCGTATTACTTAGGAGGTGAACAGCTTTTATTTTGCAATGTCAATTGTTTGGTCTCCAGAACCAAGATAATTTTTCTTATAGCTCCATCTCATGTCTGAAAATTCATAAAACTTGCACCTAATCTCACCTGAGAGACTGTCTAGACAGACCTTTCACCACCTGTATTCATCTTCACTTTTTGCCTCTTCTCTTTTCCTGTGTTTACCTTGTTATCTTCTAATCATACACTTCCCTCATTCAAGACTGAATGTCTGCTTGCTTCTTATCCATTACCCACATCATATAATACACTTAACATAGCTACTGTTCATAGATACAACATATTGTATACATACCGGCTTCAGTTGCTGGTGATCTATAAGCCTCCGGAATTGAAGAATAGTATATATTACTCCTGCTGCTCGAGCTGATTGTGAGGAAGTGTGATTCATGAAAACAGCATCAATACAATAGATATTACTGTTGACCAGGAGAGGAGAACGTCCTCTCAAGTAAATATATTCTTCCCACCAGTCAGAAACGTAGTTTGTGGACCACCTATCAGTAAAAGAAGTCATTCTGATCAGACCACAATTCAATGAAAATTAAACTGTTAATACCAACACAGTTTATTACATAAAAACACTAAGAGCATGGAGTGACAGTGTCTTTGACAATGACAATACAATATTTTGGCACGAAACATCATTCAAATTGAGGCCATGTGCCACAAATAGCGGCACTCAGCCTCACTTTATCTGAAAATCCCTACTCTACCTCCTGACAAGCTCTTGTTAACCCCATCAACCTCCCCACCTTCCAGACCCCCTCCTCCCTCTTAAATACTACATGCCCCACAAATAGCTCTATACATCCTTGTTGCCCTAATATGCGTGCCAGTATGGACAGCAGGTTCCTTCCTGTGCATGTTCAGTAGCCCCAATCTCTCAAAAGCCTTGAACTGATCTTCTGGTAAATCTATTCTCCTCCACAACCACATTTCAACCACTCCATCACAAATTGCACCTCCTGCCCATCCAACTAATACCGGAAGATAGGACAAACTTTGCCACTACATTGAAAAGTTATTAACTTCTACAAACTATCAACCAACAGAAACTAGCAATTTTCCCCTCTGCCGTTGGTGGTCCCAACTTCCATACCACTTTCATGTAATGCAAAATGTGATGCACAAAAATTATTAGATATACAGGAAAGGTTTGCATTATTATGTTAAAGAAGAAGGATGAATGAAAAACATGTGATCACTGTAGCTGATATAATGGGTATGAAAGCAAAAGACAGCCACTCATTTAGGCGGTTGTAAGTCAGTTACTGCACAATGTAGCTTGACGTGTACATGTCACACAGAGATAAGCAAGGTGTAGTTTGATTTACCCTGATGATATATATATATCAGAAAACATTATAATAATTAAAAGACGACTGCAAATAAAACAATAAAGTTTTGTAAATGAAAATGGACAAATTTTGGTATATTTTACAGAAATGTCCCAAATACTATTCCATTCTACATTACATATCTATATTTTTCTTCAAGTTCCAACATGTTTTTCTACCAGGTTAAATTTACCTCCAAGATATCTCACCACCTATCATTTGAGAGGAGTTCCCCTAGTTTGCTTGGTCTCATTATATTATATTCAAATATACCACCTCATTTGAACTGGAGTGTTAAATTCCACTATAAGAATTCAAGTCAACAAACATCATTGAGACGTCTTATGGACAAAATTAATTTTGAACACGTGATTAGTTTTTAATTTATGTGCATGTTTTATGGTAACAGGAGTATATTTGCCTCTTTACAGGCACTGACTTTGACTTCACATCATTTACTGTAGTGCCGTCCGGCTCCATGGCTAAATAGTTAGCGTGCTGGCCTTTGGTGACAGGGGTCTTGAGTTCGATTCCCGGGAGGGTGGCACTAAAAGCCATACATTTCATTTCATTTACCGTAGTGTCACAATTTTTAGACTTCACGCACAACAGTATTAATTATTTAATTATACACAATACTTTCAAGATTACTTTTTTAACCTGTAAATATATATCTTTTCAAAATGTTGGAGATGTTTTTTGTAGCTAAGAATGTCCTAAAGTAAGGACAAAACTTGTGCTACTTGTTAAATAACTGTACATTCCTTTAAATTAGGTGAATGTCACTGAGAAGGTGAACCTCTCAAAAATAAGATACAGTATATTACATTCTGTTAAACAAATGTGAGTGAATCGAGGCCTCAAAAAATGCTAGGGGGTCACCCTGAAGTGATGCGTAGTTCCCGGTGCTCTGGGGCAACTGTGAGAAGTGAACTACCAGACATCACAAGAATCGGTATCATCTATCTCATGACTTTGAATGGCAAGGTAGAAGAACTGATAAGAGTATATGGAGAAGAAAGACATAGGAATGATGGGAATAAGTGAGACAAAATGGAAGGGGAAAGGTAAAAAAGAATTGAAGAAAGGGTATAGATTATATTGGAATGGAGGAAAGATGGCAATAAATGGTGTAGGTATTATATTGAGAGAAGACCTGGCGCAATATGTGGACAAAATTGACCAGATCAGTGACAAGATAATTAAGGTTTTCAGTGCCAAGTTTTGATGACCAGGCGAGCCGGGCTGGTTTTTTTTAAAAGGAAGAAGCACTTTTACAGATACATTTTTACTGATACTGTTAGTGGAATGCATATCGTCCTCTTAGCCCCGCAGCCCAATATGGGGTCGGGGATGAAGCGAGATTATATTTTACACCATATTTTCACAGCCAGATGCTCTTCCTGATGCAAACCTCAATTGAGTAATGAATATGAAATGAATGATGGTGAGTGAAACTGGGTAGGGAAGTGGAGGGAATCAGCTGTGGTTTATGAATAGAAACTGTCCCGGAATTTGCTTGGGAGTGCATAAGGGAAACAAACAAACAAACAAACAAACAAACAAACAAACAAACAAACAAACAAACAAACAAACAAACAAACAAACAAACAAACAAACAAACAAACAAACAAACAAACAAACAAACAAACAAACAAACAAACAAACAAACAAACAAACAAACAAACAAATTCTCAGGACAGCTGATGGTGGAGTTCGAACCCACTAGCCTGCCGAGTGCAGAGCTTGGGTCTATAGCCGTAGCATGTTAATACGCACGCAGCTACTCCGCTCAGTGATACTCTTACTGAAATATAATATAAAATTGTTGATCCAAGAACTGGTATTATCAAAATCATTTACATTTTAGGAAAAAAAGAATTTGTCTGAGGAATGAGTGACAATTCCGCATGAGATTCATCAGTATTACTTTGTCTCACATTTTCTTGTAGTTCAATATCGCCACTTAGATATTTTCCATCTTCATTATCAAAATATAGCTCACCAGAATCACTCTTTATGAGGAAACATTCAATTTCTTCGTCAACAAGAGATGAATGCATACTTCAAGACGCCATGATGGCTACACGTTACCGGGAAACATGTTCTACTAGAACAAAGCTGAAATAACACCACACTGCTTTCAATACACGCAAAATGGAGTGGTATATCTGCCGTACAGAACTTCTTTGAGCATTTCCTCGCAATCTCAAAGCATGACACTATATCGCATTCATTTGTGAGATTGGTGAAGTACACACTGCACCAAAACGTAAATATTATATGGTTTTGTCAGTGAATGGGTTAAAGTTAGACTTGGACTTGAGAGTGGAAACAAGGATTTTATACAGGTTTATGCACCCCAATCAGGGAATGCAGATGAATGTTTAGAGGAGTTTCTAGAAGAACTGGAAAGTTGTATTGAAGACAAAGAGGTTATAATAATGGGAGACATGAATGCACATGTTGGAACAGACAGACAGGGAAAAGAAAAGATAATTGGCCCCTATAGTTATGGAAACCAAGATGAAGAAGGAGATTTGGTAATAGATTTTTGTAGAAGGAATGGATTAATTGTTGGCAATACGTGGTTTAGAAAAAAGAACTCACAAAAAATAACCACATATGGTTGGGGAGATAGAAAGACAAAGACAATGACTGATCTTATTCTGGTGAAGAAGGAGAAACGTAGACAACTGGAAGATGTGACAGCAATGCCAAGAGCAGATTTCGAAGGAAACCATAAAGTGGTGGTAGCCAAATTAAAACTTGGTAAAATAATGAAGTTAATAGAGAAAAAGGAAAGAAAAATGAAGAATGGAAGTTAAAAGAGAAAGAAATAAGGGAAAAGTTTCAAGAGGATCTGAAGAAAGAAATTTCCAAAGATGACTTGAACAGTGTGGAAGAGGAATGGACATGCTTCAGAAATGGATTTGTAAAGTGTGCAGTAAACACCTGTGGAAGACTATCAGGGAGGAAAAAGGAAAAGTAGACTCCTTTGTGGAACAGCAGGGTAAAGGAAGCAGTTAAAGAGAAACAAATGGCTTGTAGGAAGTGGATAGGCATCAATAGTACAGAGAATTGGCAGAAATATAAAGAAGCCAAAAAGGTATGTAAGAAAATAATACAAGAAGAGATACGGAAGAGCTGGGAAAGTTTCACAGAAAGATATAAAGGGAAGTAAAAAGGTTTTGTATGGTTTGGTGAAGAATAGTTTACAAAATAGGGAAGATACAAAATTTGTAAAAACTGAAACAGGACAGATATTGATGCAAAGAGATTCATACTAAAAAGATGGGAAGAATACTTCTCAGAATTGCTAAATATTAAATTCAGTGAACGGGTATATGAGGAGCAAGAATAAACAATGGGGAAAGAAGAACAAGAAAAGGAGATATTGATGTTCGAAATAGAGGAAGCCATACAAAAGATGAAGAGGGGTAAAGCAGCAGGAGTGGATGAGGTAACTACGGAAATGATAAAAACAGCAGGACCAATAGGGCTACCGTGGCTGTATAGATTATTTAGAATAATCTGGAGGAAGAAAGAGATCCCAGAAGAGTGGGGAAAGGGTTTAATTATCCCAATATTTTAAAAAAGTGATAAAAAGGAATGCAATAACTACAGAGGTATCACCCTTGTTGCTGATGTAGCTAAGATATTTGAGAGAGTATTGGACAGAAGACTGAGGAGGAAGCTAGAAGGAGAAATGGAAGAAGAACAGTATGGTTTTAGGAAAGGCAGATCAACGTTTGACCTGATGTTTACATTAAGGCATATGATGGAGAAAAGATGGGAGTTGGGAAAAGACATAGTGATGACATTTATTGACATTGAGAAAGCTTATGACAGTGTGCCCAGACAGTTGGTATGGGGCACATTAAGGAAAAACAAGTTAACAGAGTGGAAGTGCAAATGATAAAGCTATGTACAAAAACTGTGTTAGTAGTGTGAAGCCTAGTATAGGAAAATCAAATGGTTTAAAGCTGAAACTGGTCTCTGAAAGGGAAGTGTACTATCCCCCATAGTCATGGATGAAATTCATAAGAACATTAAACAGAGATTGGGAAGACAGGCAACAAAAGCCATGTTGTTTGCAGATGATATAGTGATATGGGGTGAGGATGAAACAGAAGTGCAAAAACAAGTACATGTATGGAATCAAGAGATAGAAAAATTTGGGATGGAAGTAAGCACAGAGAAAAGTAAAACAATAGTGATGACAAGGGGAAGGAAGGAAGGAAGGAAGGAAGGAAGGAAGGAAGGAAGGAAGGAAGGAAGGAAGGAAGGAAGGAAGGAAGGAAGGAAGGAAGGGGAAAGATAAAACTGAATGGTAAAATTCTGGAAGTGGTTAAAAGTTTCAAGTACTTGGGAAATATGATCACAGAAGATGGAAAGATTACTGAGGAAATTGGAAAAAGAATACAACAAGCAAACAGCTTCTATCCTAGTGTAAGGGGTATTTTGTGGAACCAAGATGTCCTGAAGAAATGTAAGAAAGTATTATATTCAACCTATTATGAACCCATACTAACCTATGCAGCTGGATCATGGACTATAAAAAAATGAGGGGAGAGTAGAATACAGGCAGTGGAGATGAAATTCCTAAGAGGTATCGAGAGCAAGACCAGAAAAGATAGAATTAGAAATGAAGAGATAAGGAAAAGGACAGGAATCTTGAAACTTCAAGACAGGATAGAAACAACAAAGCTGAAGTGATATGGGCATATGATGAGAATGGGAGAAGAGAGTGTCAAAAAAAGCTTTTTCAGAGAAGTTAACAGGAAAGAGACCACAAGGAAGACACTGGAAGAGGTGGAGGGATTCAGTGTGGGAGTAAATAGAGAAGAGGGGAGGAAAACCAGAAGATGTACTTAAAAATGGATAAGAATGGTGGAGAGACAGGCAGCGATGGAAGTCCTTGATTCACAACCCAACCCGGGAAGCTGGAAATAGGAAATGAGGATGATGATGATATTACATTCTGTTTAATCAAACCCAGCCCAAAGTTTACAACATTTCCATAACACTACTCTATTGTTGGAATTCACCCAGAACAAATCATGCTACTTTTCTTTGGATCTCTCCCAGTTTTCGAATTGAGTAATCCTGGTGAGGGTTCCATACACTAGAACCATACTCTAAATAATACCAGTGACATTTACATTCTTACTAAAATTCTGAAATACCTTCATAAACATATGAAGAGATCTATAAACATTTTTTTTTACAATCCAATGTACTGTATGTGACTACCTCAGTTACTCTTTTGGAACTTTTGACAAAATCAAACATCTCAACCCCATGTCGAAGGAGAAAGGTACACCTCTATGGGATGATTTTGTGTTTACACACAATGAGAAGAAAAGAAAAGGAAGATCAATGTCAGATATAGACACAAAGGCAAGCTATCAGCACTTATACCTAAGTACAATGAAATAACAGCCAATGTTGCACACCAACTTGCAGAAGGATTTCATCTCTTGGGAAAGCTTAAATTTCTTGAGCTCCTTAAAACCAAAAACAACCACACTAAGTATAAGAACTCTGTTTTGGTAACACTTTCATTTCTGAAACAAATGGACCTTGATGAAGATGGTTTACCTCAATTATACAAACTCCGTTGTTTGATTACTACAATTCCAGCTTGTAATGCTTCTGTGGAATGATCTTTTTCTGCACAAAAAAAAAGTAAAGACCTGTACAAGAAACACTCAAAAGGAGGAATGCATATCAATTCACCCTTCATTTTCACTGAAAAAGAATTGCTGTTCAGAAACAAGTTAGTTTTTAAAACAAAGTGGCAGAAAAATACTTCAAACAAGAAAGAAAACTGGTGTGGAGTACAAGTAAACAGTTATTTGGAATGTATAATATAACTTATAAACTCTTCAGTCTGATGAACATGAATATAACACACTATAAAAAACCTGTAGAAAATGAGTAACTTTTTTTTTTTTAATTTTTTTTTTTTTTACAGGTATTGTACAGTGTTCTAAGTGTTACATTCATGTTTGACAGACTCAAAAGCTCATAAATGATATTAACGGTGTCAACACTGAAAAAGAATTGACTGAGCGGGTTGGCCGTGTGGATAGGGGCGCACAGCTGTGAGATTGCATTTGAGAGTAAGTGGGTTCGAACCCCCACTGTCGGCAGCCCTGAAGATGGTTTTCCCCGTGGTTTCCCATTGTCACACCAGGCAAATGCTGGGGCTGTACCTAAATAAAGGCCATGGCGCCACTTCCTTCCCACTTCTAGCCCTTTCTTATCCTATCGTCGCCATAAGACCTATCTGTGTCGGTGTGATGTAAAGCAACTTGTAAAAAAAAAACCAGGCTTCATTCTTAACAAATTACTGGGTATGTTTCATAAAGTTTATTCACTTTTATCTAACAGTAATAATTAAAGCTATTACAGTTATCTAAAATGGAAAACAATTTTTGGAACCAAGCCATTCCATATATTTTAACAGAACACTGCCTAGCACAGAAATGGAATATTTTAAACTACCATTTGCATAAATTACATCATTTATTAAATTAATATTTGTATGAAATGAATGAATATATGAATATGACTGCAGTGTAATCTAGGAATTAACTTTTTGTTCAATTTGGGTAATCCTTGACGGCAAAAGAGGCATTTATTTTGTGTAGCTTTACATACACCAATGGGGAAGTTTTTACAGTAAGAGCCATTAACCCTAACCATCTGTTAACTGCTCAAAGACCAGATCATCCTTAAATTCTTCCACTTTTGTGTTTGGAAAGAGAGAAAAATTATTGACCCCACCACATTGTGGCCTAGCAGGTAACGTCAAGCCTCTAGCAATATGCACCGTTTCTCAGATGTTCTTGTGTAGATGCCAGACTTTGAATAAGTTGAATAAATATGAATCTGTGTAGTACTTTCTTAAAATGTTTTTGTTACAATGTTTATGTGTGAAACAACTTACAATAATAGTGATTTAGAAACATAAAATGACCAAACGAGTTGACTGTGTAGTTAGCATTGCACAGCTGTGAACTTGCATTCAACTGGGTGAGTTGGCCGCGTGGTTAGGACCGCGCTGCTGTGAGCTTGCATCCGGGAGATAGTGGGTTCGAATCCCACCATCGGCGGCCCTGAAGATGGTTTTCCATGGTTTCCCATTTTCATACCAGGCAGATGCTGGGGCTGTACCTTAATTAAGCACATAGCCACTATCTTCCAAAATCTAGCCCTTTCACATCCCTCCCTCACCGAAAACCCTTGATGTGTTAGTGCAACGTTAAACAATTACAAAAAATACAAAAAGCAAACACAAAATGCACATTTTGGAGGAGAAACTTGAAATGATCAGTGAACATGAACAATAAACCGCCTCTTTCATGTCGAATGGAGATCAAAATCTACACCACTATCTTTCACCTGATAGTATTGTATGGTTCCAGAACACGGACAGCTAGGGAGAGCAACCAAGACAAGCTTGATATCTTCAAAAGGGAATTGATGTGACAAACCCTCTACCCTACCAAAGATGGAGGAGAGTGGTGGCAGAGGACAAACAAAGATACAGGGTGGTGGGTAGGTATCAGATCACAAGTATTCTGAGAAGCAGGGGAATCTAGTGTGCTGGTAATGCAATGAGGGTGCCAGAAA
Source organism: Anabrus simplex (assembly GCF_040414725.1). Lineage (NCBI taxonomy): Eukaryota > Metazoa > Arthropoda > Insecta > Orthoptera > Tettigoniidae > Anabrus > Anabrus simplex. Next base: position 648,857,333 of record NC_090265.1, on the reverse strand, counting down.
AGGCAACATCTAGATCTATGATGCAGAGAATAACACAAAAATACTGACTGCTTTGTACACCAAGGCTGGGGAGGCAAGATGAGCTGGAAAAAGATGTTAACGAGTTGTGTATCACAGGAGATTCAAGAAAGGAGCACAGGATCGGCAGATATGGTAATTTATTACGGCAGCGGGTAGTTTTCAGGGCTTGTGATTCAGGGAATGATGCCGCTGCTGCTGCTGCTGATGATGATGATGATTCCCAAATGAGGGGAATAGAAAGCTAAGTTGCAGTATATAGGTTGGTCTACATCTTGACAGTAGCTGTTCTAAAATTGCTTTTCCTCCTAGCCCTTGTATATCTTCTCTGAATAAAGAATGTGAGAACAATAACTAGTTTCAAGTCCAAATTCAATCACAAGTAACATACAGTAGCCACAGACTACAAATTACTACTATGTCACTATAACCAAATATTTCTTTAATAACTGTAAGGAAGATGCAGAAATTAAATATTTCACTGGGCGAGTTGGCCATGCGGTTAGGAGTGCGCAGCTGTGAGCTTGCATCCGGGAGATAGTGGGTTCGAATCCCACTGTCCGCAGCCCTGAACATGATTTTCCGTGGTTTCCCATTTTCACACCAGGCAAATGCTGCAGCTGTATCTTAATTAAGGCCACGGTCGCTTCCTTCCCATTCCTAGGCCATTCCTATCCCATCATCGCCATGAGACCTATCTGTGTCGGTGCGACGTAAAGCAAAATAGCAAAAAAAAATTAAATATTACCTCGGAAGCTATGATTTCTTGTTTTTAAAGAATGCAATGACGTATTTCAGGATTTAATTAAGGTTAACAGAATGTAAGTCCATGAAAACTTGCCATGACTTCAGTAGTAGATAGCGATGAAGTTTCTTGCCAATTCCTTTCTGAAATTCTTCTGCCAGTTTCTGAGTTCGCTCAAACTGATCATCTTTCATCAGTGGACGTACGCTGTTTAAATACTGAAAATAGACAACATTTGAAATAATTAGGCCTTTACTTGAAAAATGATTAAATGAATGAACGAATGAATGAATAGTTGACAAGTCTCTTGGAGGGCAAAGGCCACCTTTATAGGGAGTGTACAAATGGAGCCCCCTAACCTTCACAGCAATTACTCATAAGTGCTTCCTTAATAAACCAGTAAAAGAAGGTAGAAAAGTGATTAGGTATAGGAAATAAAAATACAAATTTTCAATCCCAAGTTAGAGATTCAAATTTTCAGGATGGGTTGTTACATAAAAAGGAGTTTAATTATCATTTTCACTTTATTACTTTGCTGCAATTTCAAGGCTGCCCCCCCCCCTCACACACACACACACAAACACACACACACACGCGCGCGCGCGCGCGCGCGCGCACACACACGCACACACACGCACACACACACATGTAATATTCTCTTTAAAGTGTTTCCTTTAAAACCACCACCAGCACCATGGGTTGCCATATATCCTGATTTTACAGAACATGTCCTGATTTCCAGATAATGTTCCCATATCCTTCTCCAATTCAAAGGCCCCAGGGGCTATGAACTTTGGAGCATGGGTTGGCGACCACGGGGCCCTCAGCTGAGTCCTGGCATTGCTTCCACTTACTTGTGCCAGGCTTCTCAATTTCATCTATCCTATCCGACCTTCCTTGGTCAACTCTTGTTCTTTCCCGACCCCGACGGTATGGAGGCCTAGGGAGTCTTTCATTTTCACGCCCTTTGTGGCCCTTGTCTTCCTTTGGCCGATTCCTTCATTCTTCAAAGTGTCGGATCCCTTCCATATTTTCCCTCTGATTAGTGTTATATAGAGGATGGTTGCCTAGTTGTACTTCCTCTTATAACAATAATCACCACCACCACCAATTCAAAGTGAGATGTAAATGTCCTGCTGCTTTTAGAGAATTAGCATCACTTTGATATCTTTGTTATACTTTGTAACTTTTTCATAACAATGAATATGTATTTTAGAATCAATTTAATATATGCAACAATACGCCTTTGAACTTCCATGCTTTTGTCACACTCTACTGTGCATAGCTGGATCCTAAATATTTTTGTAGGGAAGGAACCGACTAAAAATGGCTGCAGTTTTTTCTAAACACAGAGAAAAATGTTTCTTTTGTATTTTCCATACTTAGTAATGCTTCTTGAGAAAGAGTTTTCAGTCTATTGAATGTGTTTTGGAGAAATGAAAGGATTAGACTGGGCATAGACACCTTTGATGGTGAGATATTGGTAAAAGTCAATTACAATTTATTATGTTAAAAGTTCAAGCAATTTTTAAATTCTCAGAATGAGTTTAGAATGCTAAGTCCAGTAATACATATTAACACCTGAAGTATATGCTACATGTTAAGTAGACAGTAAAGCAGATAAATATGGGGAGAGTTCAAGTTAATTATGCTAATTTTTGAGATTCATATTAATTATGGAATTCATACACAGACTTTTCTTAACTGTCAGTCATGTACATACCTATATATCACTATGCCTTAGTGGTTAACCTAAGTAGAGTGAAATCAAGAAGTTGCGCTTAGTTTTGGGTGTGTGGAATGGAGTCATCTATCACAAGCCTTTTGAGGGTACCAGTTTAGTCTGTAACAAACTGTCACACTGGTACCATTGATCATAGTGTGCCAGTACTCTCTAAACATGCGGTTTCTCTCATCTCATCATTCAGGTTGTTATGCCTATTTAAGAAAACTTAATTATTAAGTTGTTATTGAGTAAAGTTTATTACCAATCATACAAACAGGATGGCAATGAGCTAAAAAGTTTGTCCTATAATATACTTTTGTGTCTTTTTTTAAATTTCGAATATTCCATTTACTGTGAAAAATGTAAAGTTCTTTTATGTATTGTGTTCTTCTTTTCAAAGTTACCTTTGTCTGCCTTCCACACTCTCTGTTAGCCAATCTTCTTCTTCCATAATCATTTACACACAACTGGGTGCTATGACTTCCTGGCTTCAGGTATGCTAAATAAGTGTCCCTCTTCAGGCATCTCTGCCATCTACACCACCATCATATTCTTTATAGACAGTTATATCCGTAAGTGTTCGGTATCAGAGACTCTGTGAATATGTCTTGCTAGCACATGAAAAATTTCAAATATAAGGGCTCCATTATCCTCCATTTGTAGCTCACACTGTGGTCTCTTCAACTATTATGCCTTTTACTTTGAGATGTTTAAATAATGAGTCTAGCCATCATTTCCTAGGTCTTCCTTTATTTCTCTTGTTGTCATTAAAATGCCTTCCTCCATTAAACTCACATGACCCCACCACAGAAGCACATTCATATTCAGAGCTGCATCCAACTTCTTCTTTCCTAACTTATCCTTTACCTTTTCATTGTAAATACCCTCCTCCTATTGTTCCCCAGTGTTCTCCCTAACACCTTTTTAATGAGCACACTGCCCTGCCGTTTTTTACAGACCGCCCAGTTAGCCTAGATATGTGCTAGTTACATAATATTAATACATATTTGAGTCACTTGGAGCTCCAAATTAAAATGTAAATACTGTAAATCTGTTTATTTAAATCTTCATTATTGTCGCTTAATTGCATCAATTACACTGGAGTTTAAAGATTTAGCTTGACTATCACGTAGTGTTGTGCGTCTTGTGCGTAATGTCTTGATTAGCATGGAATTGCATGAGAGCACTGGATTCCACCTGACGTCAAGAACCTGCATGACACTCCACAGCAACCAAGTAGTAAGCTCCGGTGTTACATGATTATGAACAAGCAGTAGAACATTAGAACAGTAGAATACACTGCTATGTCTTGTTCGTGATAGTAACACTAAAACAGTTCAATTTTGCAGGTAATATTTATCTGTCTGATATTATTGTTAATACTGTGAGGAGAATAAATTGAAATGTTATATTTATTTTTTACGGTGTATTCCCCACCCGGTTACTCCTTCCTGCCACCCTTGTAATGAAAATTTCTGGGGAGAACACTGTTCCCACTTGTTTGTATTATCCTAAAAACAGTGTTGTAAGGATAGGAATTTGCTCCTTTCTCACAAAACACCATTGATCATAACGGTAAATTCACTGCATTAGCGTCGTTACACTTTGATTTGGTTTTTCTCTCTTTACCTTCATTCCCTAAAAATACACATTCAGAATACTTGAAATGGTCAACCTGTGTCAAGTTCATACTCCCTCTTAGGTTTATTCCCGAACAACAGGTCTTGGAAGTGCTGATTTGCACAGCATACGTGCGTCATTTCATTTCTCTTCATGAGACTGCAAGTTTCCAGCACAGTCTACCAGTGTTAAGTCAAACTGGTTACTTCATTTAGATCCACTTCAAACCCATCCTGCCATGTGACACGTTTTAGTAGATGATCTGTATAAATGATGAACAATATAAAAGATTACAGCCTTGCCTAACCCCTGTAACTGAATAACTTGAACTAAGAAATCATTCTGCCATCAACTCTCAGAGGTCTGATTGCGTCCAGTTTACAACAGTGTTTCTGCTCTCCTTCTATTACTCTGTTAGCCTGACCCTCAGTTCATACTGAATCTTTCTCTCAACAGTATTTAAAGATGGATGAACTGGGAATGCTTGAGATATAAAGTGTGGGCAAGCGTGAATCTTGTTTGCTTGCATTAGAGTTGGTTAGTGTGTGTATGCTTTGAAACACTGAGCCGGTGCTATCAGCTGTCTCGATACATCAAGGCTTCACTGTTTCGAAGCAGTGAGATTGCTTCGTGTACCGTGTCGTGTCGCGTGTGCAGAAACTCCTGTTGTTCCGTACATTTCAGCTAGCTGTATTGTTGCTTCAAAACAGCAAAGCTTTGAAACAGTGATGGTGCTTTGTTTATCCCTTTACCTCAATAGAAACACTCTGCGTGACACTGACCTGAAGATGAGCCAACATTCGTTATAGACACTTCATGTTCCGAATCACGAGTCAAGTTACTTAAAGAACAATGTACTCTACAATGTAAGGTCTTTGTTTTACACTCTCAAAGCAAGGTCATACTATAAAAGAAAGGCGCTCCCATTTGTTAAGTGCAAAAGTTTTGAAAATGATGTTTTTAAACTTCAATTTGAAGTAGACTTTTAAACTGGATTAGGTCAAGTCTGTTACTGTATGTATAATACCGAGTTGCTAGTTAATGCACTTAAAATTCTGATATTGGATTCTTCTTAGATTTCATTACTAATTTTATTATTATTATTAAAGTTAGTTCACTTACTTAGACTACGATTTTACTAGGCATGTTTTTGTTACTGTAGTCACGTCCTAGTTCGTGAACCATGGGCAACGGCTGAGTGGCCTAGTAAGTGGTCCTGAGAGTTGGGATACCAGTTGCTATGGAATGGGAGTGGGCATCTCGGACATATTCTGAGTCGTGGCCCTCCTTGTGCTCAGGCGGCTAGGACTATACAATTCACCGGTGGTCCATAACCCGTTAGAGGAGAGATCCTCACTTGGACTATGTGCAAGTAGGGCAGCATCCTGCTTCATGAATTTACCGAGCTCAGAACACTTTAAGCAAGCCTCGGACCTATGCGAGTAATGGAGTCCCACTCCCATTTGACAGGTGAGGGACTCCTTGGAAACAACTTGGCGAACAAAATGGAATTCGATGGGGAGCTATCAATATTAATGGGGCTTATGGAAGAAAGAAGGTAGAACTGGCTGAGTCAGCAAAGAGGATGCATCTGGATGTGCTAGGAGTAAGTGACATTCGGATAAGGGGAGATAATGAGGAAGAGATAGGTGATTATAAGGTGTACTTGACGGGTGTTAGAAAGGGAAGGGCAGAGTCTGGGATAGGGCTCTTTATCAGGAATACCATTGCACGCAACATAGTTTCTGTTAGGCACGTAAATGAGCGAATGATGTGGGTTGATTTGTCAGTGGGAGGAATTAAGACAAGAATTATGTCTGTGTATTAACCATGTGAGGGTGCAGATGAGGATGAAGTTGACAAGTTTTATGAAGCATTGAGTGACATCGTGGTCAGGGTCAACAGCAAGGATAGAATAGTGCTAATGGGCGATTTCAATGCAAGAGTTGGGAATAGAACTGAAGGATACGAAAGGGTGATTGGTAAATGTGGAGAAGATATGAAAGCTAATGGGAATGGGAAGCGTTTGCTGGACTTCTGTGCTAGTATGGGTTTAGCTGTTACGAATACATTCTTCAAGCATAAGGCTATTCACCGCTACACATGGGAGGCTAGGGGTACAAGATCCATAATAGACTATATCTTAACAGACTTTGAATTCAGGAAATCTGTTAGGAATGTAAGAGTTTTTCGCGGATTTTTCGATGATACAGACCACTACCTGATCTGTAGTGAACTAAGTATTTCTAGGCCTAGGGTAGAGAAAGTGAAATGTGTCTGCAAACGAATAAGGGTAGAAAGTCTCCAGGACGAGGAAATTAGACAGAAGTACATGGATATGATTAGTGAGAAGTTTCGAACAGTAGACAGTAAGCAGGTTCAGGATATAGAAAGTGAATGGGTAGCATACAGGGATGCTGTAGTAGAAACAGCAAGGGAATGCCTAGGAACAACTGTGTGTAAAGATGGGAAAAGGTGAACATCTTGGTAGAATGATGAAGTGAGAGCAGCCTGTAAACGTAAAAAGAAGGCTTATCAGAAATGGCTCCAAACAAGGGCCGAGGCAGACAGGGATTTGTACGTAGATGAAAGAAACAGAGCAAAACAAATAGTTGTTGAATCCAAAAAGAAGTCATGGGAAGATTTTGGTAATAACCTGGAAAGGCTAGGTCAAGCAGCAGGGAAACCTTTCTGGACAGTAATAAAAAATCTTAGGAAGGGAGGGAAAAAGGAAATGAACAGTGTTTTGAGTAATTCAGGTGAACTCATAATAGACCCCAGGGAATCACTGGAAAGGTGGAGGGAATATTTTGAACATCTTCTCAATGTAAAAGGAAATCATCATGGTGGTGTTGCAAACAGCCAAGCTCATGGGGAGGAGGAAAATGATGTTGGTGAAATTATGCTTGAGGAAGTGGAAAGGATAGTAAATAAACTCCATTGTCATAAGGCAGCAGGAATAGATGAAATTAGACCTGAAATGGTGAAGTATAGTGGGAAGGCAGGGATGAAATGGCTTCATAGACTAGTAAAATTAGTGTGGAGTGTTGGTAAGGTACCTTCAGATTGGACAAAAGCAGTAATTGCACCTATCTACAAGCAAGGAAACAGGAAGGATTGCAACAACTATCGAGGTATCTCATTGATTAGTATACCAGGCAAAGTATTCACTGGCATCTTGGAAGGGAGGGTGCGATCAGTCGTTGAGAGGAAGTTGGATGAAAATCAGTGTGGTTTCAGACCACAGAGAGGCTGTCAGGATCAGATTTTCAGTATGCGCCAGGTGATTGAAAAATGCTACGAGAGGAATAGGCAGTTGTGTTTATGTTTCGTAGATCTAGAGAAAGCATATGACAGGGTACCGAGGGAAAAGATGTTCGCCATACTGGGGGACCATGGAATTAAAGGTAGATTATTAAAATCAATCAAAGGCATTTATGTTGACAATTGGGCTTCAGTGAGAATTGATGGTAGAATGAGTTCTTGGTTCAGGGTACTTACAGGAGTTAGACAAGGCTGTAATCTTTCACCTTTGCTGTTCATAGTTTACATGTATCATCTGCTGAAAGGCATAACAGTCTATAATGATTATGTATGTATGTATGTATTAGGTTACATTTGTTATTGTACACAGAATACCTTCTTAAATTTCACTACCATTTTATAATTATTCAAATTAGTTACTGTTTAGTGTGCTTTTAATGATAAAACGGATCCCTTTTAGCACTTAGTGAAGAAGCAAATGCAGTTTATTACTATATGCTGGCACTATTATACTATACATCATCCATTTATCGTACTGCACTTGGTACATTTGCTCATTAAATATTTCATGAACCTCATATTTTATCATTATCAAAACACTGAACAGTTTATTCAGTGTTTCACCATGCCACTAAGAAACACTGCTTCTCTTCCAGTCCGAGACAGAAGTGTGCCGTGCTTCAACACACTGCTTCATCATGCCATTACGAAACACATTCCAGGTACACTGTTTTTCTGGCAGTCAGAGACGGAAATGCACCATGTGTCGACATGCTGCTTCAAAGCAATTCGCTGTGCTGTATTGAATGTTTATGAAACAGTCAGAAGTGTCACTTCACTCATCTCTAGCTTGCATGAATGCATGCAGATCAGTTGTCACTGCCTTGCAAACTTCCCTGCCGTAGTCTACTTCCTTTCACACATTGCTGGTGAGGAGCAGTCACAATCTATCTCTTTCCTAGCCAGTTCAAGCAGCTGTCCCACTCTGTCAGTGTGTTCCCTCTCTACGTCTTTCCTGAGAGTTTTCTTTCTGTGTCATGTTGACATTTTATTGTACCAAGCTTGTCATTAAATGTGAGAATAATACTGGATAGAAAATAGTAAATAATTTTTAAATAATTTTAAAAACAAGCAAACTGGCTTGTAGTTTTACATGATCATAGACATGGGATACAATTGTTTTTACGTGGAATCTGAACCTCACGGACATGATATTTCATTTCAAGAAACCCAAATGCATTTGTTGGGATCTGAACCATGGCCACCTTGATTAGAAGCTAGTGGTTATAACACTCTGCTGTCTTACCCATTGGAAAGAATTATTAAATTACAACCACATTACCAAGAACCAGTAGCGTGTGCTGGGATCAAGACAAGGGCTACCACCAGACTTAGGTTACCCCTTTTCGATGGTTGGTTTAGTGAATGTCAAGCCTTTTGAGAGTTTTGAGCCAATGGAGAAGCCTGCTGTGTTGTCAAGGCTGTTTCACAAGCTACTGCCCTGGCCTCTGTTACTGCCAATGCTCAACCCCTGATCAGTGGAGATGGTAGCCTAAAGTTTAGCAAATTAAAGTACGGCTGTGTGGCTAAATGGATAGAATGCTTGCCTTTGGTCCGATGGCCCCGGTTCAATCTTCAGAATCAACCACCTCATACTGTTAATTCCCCTAGCTTGAGGACTGGGTGTTTATAACATCTCCACCATTCATTTTATCCTCATCAGGTCACCACCAAGCTTATACAGATGTCATGCACCATTATTATTATTATTATTATTATTATTATTATTATTATTATTATTAAATAAAACTGTTGAATTTCGCAGCGGTCGTACCCATTGTTCACTGGTTAATTAGCTTCCTCGGAAGATCAGTGGTGGGTCCAACTCATGATCACGACTTCGATTCCAACTAACAAAAGAGAACACTAAACCTGAAAGACTGCATTTCATTTTAGGAAATCTACCAATAAAGAGAATACTATATTGCAGCCCTGCAGTGTTTTCCTACAAGCATGAAGAAGTAAAAGGGAGTGAACTACCAGCACTCTGTTATCTATATCATTAAATCAGAAGTATGAGGTGAGGAAGTATATACGATGAGTAATGCACGGTTGATAGCAGTGGCGATCTGACGGACCGAAGCCTAGTACACCTCTTCTCCCCAGTACCCGCTCCTATCCGATATACAGCAGCAAGCTGTGACGGGTGAGTCAAGGGGAGAGGGACGCGAGTCTGGGCTGTAATATCAGTCTCCGATGCCTTGCTCTCAGAAATACGTGCAACAATTTTTCTCACTGCTTTGAAGTTTTGTAAATTGAACAATGTGTCAGGTGCTTACATTAGAAATATTATAATGTGCTTTAGACTCCCATCATTCTCAATTGAGGTTTGGGCTTAACTGATAGCCTTGATAGCCCTCAGTATACGCCACTGCCAAGAACCATTTTATTATTACTAGTCAAAGTAACAACACATAAAATGTCTGAGACAAAATTCCTGCACACAGACAAACACAACATTCTTTGGAGATAGTCATTTGTAATGTTAGATCAGAAATTTGATTCATTAACTTTTTTAAAACAGAAAAACAATTCTCTTGCATCTAAATGTGGAAGCAAATTTTCAATGTCCAGCAATTACAGTATATTGCTGCATAGCAAACAATTGGAATTTGGCATTACACTGTCTTTTGTATTAAGAAAAACTGCACTGGTGCAGATCTTCTAGTCATTTTTGAATGACAGCAAGACGAATACAAGAATGTTGAAGTCATCACTGGCCTACCTCGCTGACCGCAACTCTAACCATGATATCTTTGCTACGAGTGACCTGTTGTGCTATTGCACGCTAGCAGCGTTGCCATGCAGTACCGAGCACAAAATCAGAAAGTGCAATGTTCACCTGCTCCTAATCTAAAGTGATCCTGAGGTAAGAAAACTGAAACACAGAAAAGTATTTTCCTTTCTATGTTGATGTTCATAGATATTCGCTTTTTTCCCCCAAGTAAGACCAACATTATTTACTCTACAATTGTTTACACAAAATTTGGTCAGGATATACTATTTTAGGATTTATGTTTAAAACATTTGTAGACACCAAATATTTTTGAAAGTAACACATCATTAACATTTTAAATACCCATGCAGAAGTCTATCATATTTAAATAACATATGACCTTCATGTTTTTCAGTTTTTCAAATTCAAAATACAAATTTAAGGAACACTATAACATACCTGGAAAAGCAAACATTTTATTAACGATAGAATGACATGTTTCATTCTACAAGAACATCCTCAGTTTCTAAGAGTATTTTCATTTCCAGGCATGTTACAGCATTTCTTAAATTTGTTTTGTGTTCAACCGACTGAAAACTTAAGAGGTTATTTTAATCAAGTGACAATGAAAATAATGGCCTCCACATCTGAAACATGTTTAAACATTTTCCATAAGGATGATTTTAAAAAATATATCCAAAGAAAGAAATGAATTGTACTTTCAACACTGTCTTCCACTTACCTTTTCCATTGATGATTGTAATGAAGGAACAGGCAAACATGGCAAGGATCCCTGGAAGCTGTACAGTAAAGGCCTGCCACCTGAAGAAAAAATTTTCACCATGACAAGCCATAGAGTGGTTTGCCATGAAATTTTAGAACCGCTGCCACGCTCTTCATACAACCAACCCTTGTACTTGAGCAGGAGTCTCAAAGTGTAGCGACATGTAAAGATCAAACACAGCCATACGACAGTTCCCAAAAGAAAGCAGCTTCCCACTTCCTTGAGATATATGTTGCTGAAACAGAGCAACTATTTGTAACACGGATTGTCAATACTCCAAACAGAATCAATTTGGAAATGTTCATAACACTAAGGCCTTGAACCTGCAAATTTTGATTTTTAATTGAGAGAGCTAACTAATGAACTAATAGTAGTAAGTAATTCAATCCTGCAAACATGTACGATGATACTAAAAACATTTTTTCATGTTCAAAAGGCTTTGTTAAAATTATTAAATAATAATAATAATAATAATAATAATAATAATAATAATAATAATAATAATAATAATAATAATAATAATAATAATAATAATAATAATAATAATAATAATATCAGGCACAACAACAAGTTCTACGAACATTAGGAAGACATAGTCACAAGTATATGGAAAAAGCGACTGAATTTCTATGGGCACGTGAGCTGCCTAAAACCTTGCAGGCTCACCAACAGAATACTCACAGTGACAACTAGGGGAAAGGCTTCCAAGAGCAAGTGAATCACCTCAGTAAAATCAGACCTAGGGGAACTACAGATCCCATCAGAGACCATAGAAAAGCAATCTCAGTACCGACAGGCCATTCTACAGGAGTCTTCCCACTGTCCCTCAAAAGCTAAAAGAGTACAGGGACCACCAGACCTAAGTGGATGGATGGATGGATGGATGGAAGGAAGTAGGCATACAGCCAGAAAATGAAAGCGTACTGGGCCAAGAAAAAGCAGAAGACCTTAGCTTAGAATTAAGATGAACACCATGGTCCCCAGTAGGCCAAAACCAACCTAAAAAATAAAAATAGTAAGGTAAACTGATATAAGTACCATGGTTCTTAGTTCTTTAGTTACCACTGACTCTCCTAGATGCACACAATTGAATTAATACAGACATTCCAGGGGTCATTAATGAACGAGGGGAGTGTATATGTGAGGACTTAAGTATTTACTCAGCAATATGTAAAGGTAGTTGGATATAAGGATAATGTCCAGATAGAAGAGGCGACTATTACTGGCGTAATACTGAAATTTACCTATGATAATAAAGACATTTACAAAAGATACAAAAATTGAAAGCTAGAAAGGCAACTGGATAAGATTTCTGGAGATATATTAAAGGCTATGGGTTGGGACATAGTACCATATCTGAAATGCTTATTTGATTACTGTTTGCATGAGGAGCAATAGCAAATGAATGGAGAGTTGCAGTAGTAGCCCTGGTGTACAAGGGAAAGGGTGACAAACATAAAATGGATAATTACAGGCCAGTCAGCTTGACATGTTGTATGTAAGCTCTGGGAAAGAATTCTTTCTGATTACATTAGACATATTTGTGAAATTATTAACCGGTTTGATGGAAGGCAGTTCAGGTTTAGGAAAGGTTATTTCAGTGAAGCTAAAATTTGAGAGATTCCAGCAAGATATAGCACATATTTTAGGATCAGAAGGTCAAATGGACTGTATCGCTATTGGCCTATCCAAGGCTTTTGATAGGGTAGATGACAGGAGATAACTGACAAAAATGAAAGCTACTGGACTAGACAAAAGAGTGGTTGAATGGGTGGCTAAATTTATAGAAAATATGTAGAACTCAGAGAATTAGTGTAGATGAAGGGTTATCTGCTCCTGTAATAAAAGGGGAGTCCTGCAGGGCAATATCATTGGACTTTTATGTTTTCTTATATATAATATGATATGAGCAAAGAACATGAACAAGCACTGCATACCATGGATAAGGCTATATGCAGATGATGTTATACTGTATAGAGTAGTACATGGTAAACAGGTTGTAAAGTCAGTCATAAGTTTCACCAAGAAGAGAAGTCAGTTTTAATTACTGTGTTGATGGGATGATAATAACTCATGAGGTACACCGTAAGTACCTAGGTGTTAATATAAGGAATGATCTTCATTGGGGTAATGATATTAACAAGATTGTTACGAAAAGTTACAGATCTCTTCATATGATTATGAGAGTATTTAAGGGTTGTACTAAGGATGTAAAGGAAAGGACGTATAAGTTTCTGGTAAGACTCCAATTAGAGTATGGTTCCAGTGTATGGAACCTATGAGGACTACTTGATGATAGAACTGGAGAAGATCCAAAGGAAAGCAGCAAAATTTGTTCTGGATGATTTCTGACAAAGGAGTAGAGTTACAAAAATGTTGCAAATTTTGAGGTGGGAAGACTTGGGAATAAGGAGATCAGATGATCGACTGTGTGGAATGTTACTTCTTCTTCTTGCTAGTTGCTTTACGTCGCACTGACACAGATAGGTCTTATGGTGACGATGGGACGGGAAAGGCCTAGGAGTGGGAAGGGAGCGTCCGTGGCCTTAATTAAGGTACAGCCCCAGCAGTTGCCTGGTGTGAAAATGGAAAACCACGGAAAACCATTTTCAGGGCTGCTGACAGTGGGGTTCGAACCTACTGTCTCCCGAATATTGGATACTGGCCACACTTAAGCGACTGCAGCTATCGAGCTCGGTAGGAATGTTACAATTAACAAATTTCATTGTAGTGGTCTGTATTAATATAATATAATTAAGAAATTGATTTTATTTCAAGAATCCACCTAATCAATACACATGTCTTTAAAAGTAGGAAAGATCACAATATGAAGATAAAGTTTGAATTCAAGAGGACAAATTGGGGCAAATATTTGTTTATAGGAAGGGGAGATATGGTTTGGAATAATTTACCAAGGGAGATATTCAATAGATTTCTAATTTCTTTGAAATCATTTAAAAAAAGGCTAGGAAAACAAGAGATAATAGGAAATCTGCCACCTGGGCGACAGCCCTAAATGCAGATCAGGATTGATTGATTGATTGATTGATTGATTGATTGATTGATCACTTCACAAGTGAAAACACATACAATTTCAATGTCCAAGCATAATGTTTCATCTTACTGGAAGACTTCTTCATTATTAAGACTTATTATTAAAAATAATAAAAGTAAAATCACATTAAATATTACTCTTAAATACATTGAATATTATTGAATACATCAACTTGTCTTCTGAGGAATCTTTAGAAAATGTCTGTGTGACAGTTTATTTTGGTTACATGCTACAAAATTCCTTAAGAATGTTTTGAAATGCACACTTATAAGAATAACTAGAGTACAATCATTCTCTGTAAAAACTTTGTCAAAAATAGTTAGCAGCTGATTGTAGCTTGATTAGAGTTTCAGTGTACTGATTGTGTGTTTGTTGAGCTATAGCTCAGGAGGTGGAAGAGAAAATGGACCTCGCTGACAGTTGGTTCTGTCCAATTGTAAGTGCTGCAAACTTTCAAACTCCTCCCTATGGCTGACTGTCCCAAGCTAGGCTTAGCTTGTTCTTTACAGTACTGCTGCGCGTATTGTACAAGTTGCAGGAGGAATACAAATAGGATTATTGACCAGATTTTGCTTTGAAAGACAGAAAGGACAGGACAGCTAAGAATGAATGGCTGAAAGAGATGTTGTAGGAAAGGTAGATGCTGCATACAGGAAATCAAGAAAACGTTTGGAGAAAGCAAAACTAGGTGTACAAATATTAAGAACTCAGATGAAAAACCACTTCTAGAGGAAGAGGACATAGCAGAAAGATGGTAGGAACACATCCAACAGTTGTACCAAGGAAAAGAAGTAGATGATATGATTCTGGAACAAGAAGAGGCTGTTGATGCTGTTGGAATGGGAGGCCCAGTTTTGGGGTCAGAATTTAACAGAGTTTTGAGAGATCTAAATCAGAACAAGGCACCTAGAATTGATGACATACCCTCAGAATTATGGACTTCCTTAGGAGAAACCAGCATGGCGAGGTTATTCCCTGTAGTATGTAAGATGTATGATACAGGAGAAGTGCAATCCGATTTTAGACAGAATGTTTTTATACCTACCCCTTTCCCAAAAAAGCACGTGCTGACAAGAGTGAAGATTTCCACAACATTAGTTTAGTATCTCGTGCTTGCAGAATTTTAACATGTATTATTTACAAAAGAATGGAAAGACAAGTTGAAGCTGAGTTGGTAGATGATCAGTTTGGCTTCAAAAGAAACTTACAAACACATGAAGTAGGGTTGCCACTTTTAGATATAAGAAATAAGGGACATTTATCTAAAATAAAATATTTTTTACAAAAATAAGGGACAGTTCATAAATACTAGGTATTAATTTCAATTAGATTATAATTAGTTTCATTAACAGAAAAAGTTAATCATTGAAATTCGTAAAAGAAACTAACTTATACCCTTCTAACAGTACATACAGTACAAAAGGGTGATTGGTAAATGTGGGGAAGATATGGAAGCTAATGGGAATGGGAAGCGTTTGCTGGGCTTCTGTGCTAGTATGGGTTTATCAGTTACGAATGCATTCTTCAAACATAAGGCTATTCACCGCTACACATGGGAGGCTAGGGGTGCCAAGTCCATAATAGACTATATCTTAACCAACTTCGAATTCAGGAAATCTGTTGGGAATGTATGAGTTTTCTGGGGATTTTTCGATGATACAGACCACTATCTGATCTGTAGTGAACTAAGTATCTCTAGGCCTAGGGTAGAGAAAGTGAAATCTGTCTGCAAACGAATAAGGGTAGAAAATCTCCAGGATGAGGAAATTAGACAAGTACATGGATATGATTAGTGAGAAGTTTCGAACAGTAGACAGTAAGCAGGTTCAGGATATAGAAAGTGAATGGATGGCATACAGGAATGCTGTAATAGAAACAGTAAGGGAATACCTAGGAACAACTGTGTGTAGAGATGGGAAAAGGTGAACATCTTGGTTGAATGATGAAGTGAGAACAGCTCGTAAACGTAAAAAGAAGGCTTATCAGAAATGGCTCAAAACAAGGGCCGAGGCAGACAGGGATTTGTATGTAGATGAAAGAAACAGAGCGAAACAAATATTTGTTGAATCCAAAAAGAAGTCGTGGGAAGATTTTGGTAATAACCTGGAAAGGCTAGGTCAAGCAGCAGGGTAACCTTTCTGAACAGTAATAATCTTAGGAAGGGAGGGAAAATGGAAATTAACAGTGTTTTGAGTAATTCAGGTGAACTCATAATAGATCCTAGGGAATTACTGGAGAGGTGGAGGGAATATTTTGAACATCTTCTCAACATAAAAGGAAATCTTCCTGGTGGTGTTGCGAACAGCCAAACTCATGGGGAGGAGGAAAATGATGTTGGTGAAAATACGCTTGAAGAAGTGGAAAGGATGGTAAATAAACTCCATTGTCATAAAGCAGCAGGAATAGAAGAAATTAGATCTGAAATGGTGAAGGATAGTGGGAAGGCAGGGATGAAATGGCTTCATAGAGTAGTAAAATTAGCATGGAGTGTTCGTAAGGTACCTTCAGATTGGACAAAAGCAGTAATTGCACCTATCTATAAGCAAGGGAACAGGAGGGATTGCAACAACTATCGACGTATCTCATTTATTAGTTTTTTTTGCGAGTTGCTTTACGTCACACCGACACAGATAGGTCTTATGGCGACAATGAGACAGGAAAGGGTTAGGAGTGGGAAAGAAGCGGCCGTGGCCTTAATTAAGGTACAGCTCCAGCATTTTCCTGGTATGAAAATGGGAAACCATGGAAAACCATCTTCAGGGCTGCCGACAGTGGGGTTCGAACCCACTATCTCCCGAATGCTGGATACTGACCACACTTAAGCGACTGCAGCTATCGAGCTCGGTCATTGATTAGTATACCAGGCAAAGTATTCACTGGCATCTTGGAAGGGAGGGTGCGATCAGTGGTTGAGAGGAAGTTGGATGAAAACCAGTGTGGTTTCAGACCAGATTTTCAGTATGCATCAGGTAATTGAAAAATTCTACAAGAGGAATAGGCAGTTGTGTTTATGTTTCGTAGATCTAGAGAAAGCATATGACAGGATACTGCGAGAAAAGATGTTCGCCATACTGGGGAATATGGAATTAAAGGTAGATTATTAAAATCAATCAAAGGCATTTATATTGACAATTGAGCGTCAGTGAGAATTGATGGTAGAATGAGTTTTTGGTTCAGGGTACTTACAAGGGTTAGACAAGGCTGTAATCTTTCACCTTTGTTGTTCATAGTTTACATGGATCATCTGCTGAAAGGTATAAAGTAGCAGGGAGGGATTCATTTAGCTAGAAATGTAGTAAGCAGTCTGGCCTATGCTGACGACTTGGTCTTAATGGTAGACCGTGCCGAAAGCCAACACTTTGCTTTATTTTGTAATTACAGTACATTGTTGTAATATTCTAGATCACCCTTTATTCCACCAAAGAAACTGGATTCAGTTTTCAATGAAACATTATCAACATGGTAATTATTAAAATATATTTTGAAGGTAATCAACAAATGTACTGGTGATGTAATAATTGAAAATCGGTGCAATGAGTATGGTATGACAATTAGCCTCTCAAAAACTAAATTGATGTCAGTAGGTAAGAAATTCAACAGAATTGAATGTCAGATTGGTGATACAAAGCTAGAACAGGTCAATAATTTCAAGTATTTAGGTTATGTGTTCTCCCAGGATGGTAATAGAGTAAGTGAGATTGAATCAAGGTGTAGTAAAGCTAATGCAGTTGCGATCAACAGTATTCTGTAAGAAGGAAGTCAGCTCTCAGACGAAACTATCTTTACATCGGTCTGTTTTCAGACCAACTTTGCTTTACGGGAGCGAAAGTTGGGTGGACTCAGGATATCTTATTCATAAGTTAGAAGTAACAGACATGAAAGCAGCGAGAATGATTGCTGGTACAAACAGGTGGGTACAATGGCAGGAGGGTACTCGGAGTGAGGAGATAAAGTCTAATTTAGGAATGAACTCGATGGATGAAGGTGTACGCATAAACTGGCTTCATTGGTGGTGTCATGTGAGGCGATTGGAGGAGGATAGGTTACCTAGGAGAATGATGGACTCTGTTATGGAGGGTAAGAGAAGTAGAGGTAGACCAAGACGACGATGGTTAGACTCAGTTTCTAAGGATTTAAAGATAAGAGGTATACAACTAAATGAGGCCACAGCCCTAGTTGCAAATAGAGGATTGTGGCGATGTTTAGTAAATTCACAGAGGCTTGCAGACTGAACGCTGAAAGGCATAACAGTCTATAATGATAATGTATGTATGTATGTATGTATGTATGTATGTATGTATGTATGAAACTAGTGCTTGGAAAAATTATGGGCAAGATAAGTGAAATATTGAAAGGAGAAAATGTTGATGTGAGTGTTTTTGAAGAGTAAGATGGCACTTGCTTCAAGTATGAACCCTTAACATCCTTGTTGTTGAGAGAAGTTTCTCGATGTTCCGCAATGTGCTGTCCGAAAACCGATGATCCTTTACATGTAAGAACCTGGAGATGACTACTGTGATATACTGCAAAGCCAACTAAGGTAAGGTTTCTGAATTTCAGTTTCTGTAACCCTAGTGTGGTTATGCCAAATATGATTCCAGTTATACTAATTTCAATTTCTTTCTCCAGGATGTCCATTGTGAGTTCAATGAATTCATTCTACATGGAAAAAACATTTCATTCTAAATTCTGCAAGTACTTTTTAACAAACACAGAATTTCTTTTTTTAATTATGATAATTTAATAATTGTATGTCTGAAAGAAGAAATATTTCACTCAATTATTTTTGCACTGTATGTTGCATACTACCCCAGAATTTTGCTTTTTTTATATTCCTTCATTAATTATGCCATCAAAACTAAAATTATGAACGAATTTGGATCACATTCTTACACCCTTTTTGCCAGTTTTTACATATTGATATTTTTAGGTCTTTTTATAAGTTTTTTTAGGCAATTTATAGGTCTTTAACTTCCAAGCCCTACTGATGAGATTGCTAGTTTAAAGGACAACAATTCAATATTATCAGCTCGATACTTAAGACTGAAAGAATGTTCAATCTGACCAACGTAAATCTTTTGAAGAAAAAATTCTTGTATTCTTAGTTAAAATTCTTTATTCTAACATTTCAACTGATAACTACCAATTAAAAATTCCCAAAGCTAAGAATTTTATAAATAAATGTTCTTGATTCATTCAATGATACTCAAAGAAAAATGCCTAAGATACCATAATTTAGTAGTGTAGGTACAAAAATATGAAATATGTTAGGATACATACTATTTGGAACAATTAATCATAATAAATTATATGTTTCCAGAATTCATAAAAAAAATTATTTGACAACCAGCTGATGCAGAGGCTCAACAAAAATCTAAGAAAATGATGCTGATTATAAGTGTTAACTCACCCAGGCAAGTATGGTGAAATTCTGCTGATTATATCTGAAACACGTTCGTAGCCAGAATATTTTATCAAAGCGACAATGGCGACAATGAACCATAAACTCTGTAACGGGGCTGGATACACACCATTCTTTAAACCATTCTGTGAACAAAAACACATTCTAGTTACATTCTAGATGTTGATATGCAGAATGGATGTAGTGAAGGTCCTCTGAGCATAAGAGAACCTCAAAGATCTACATTTTTATATCCTTAGCTCTTTTTGTGATTTTACCAACATTTCAAGACAGAGAATTTACCACATGTTTTTCCGGATGAAGACAAAAATAAAACAGTTGTACATGCTGACAGGTTGTGATTGTTGGCATGTACATTGTTGTAATATTCTAGATCACCCTTTATTCCACCAAAGAAACTGGATTCAGTTTTCAATGAAACATTATCAACATGGTAATTATTAAAATATATTTTGAAGGTAATCAACAAATGTACTGGTGATGTAATAATTTAGCCTGTTATACTCTGTAATGGGGCCAGATACACACCATTATTTAACCCTTAATTACCCGGGTCTGGTCTTCTAGACCACGTGAGATCCTTAATATTTTGATAACTCCCCTTCCGTAGTTAGTGTGAACTCATCCGGCCTTGTAATCGCTTAGCTCAGTAATTGAAAAATAACAGCCAGTCAAGAAGAAACAATCACCAAGTTCTTTGGAAGATATAACTTGTTACAGCGTTGTGTACATCTCACAGACCTGACCCGGATGTAAGTGTAATACGGAGGGCTACGGGGATGTCAGAAACTGTTATATTTGGTGATGATGATGTGTAGGAGGAGAAAATTCTAAAAATAACAGTGATGATAATTCATGCACTTCATCAGATGACAGTGGTGACTTCAGCACACTTTCCAAAGCGTTTCATGGTATAAGAAAGTTCAAATGGAGTTCCTCTCACTGCATTTGCCACTCCAGAATGTGGAAGCACAACACCGTGGTGAAACTTCCAGGACTTAGAGGATAAGGAGACAGTCTGAAAAAATGGGCACATAAAGTGCTTGGAATTTTCAAGAAAGAATTGTGTATTTCAAACAGTCTTTTGTATTGTGTTTTATTACTGTATTAGATTTCCAAATATTCTTAAATGTCATCTCTACCATATTGTAAATATTTATTATATTCATAGAAGCAAACATATGCAAATAAGTGTTCCTTTTTTTTTTTTTTTTCATGATAGTACATTTAAAAAAATACTGCTTATTCTTACAATATTTTACTTTTTCATTATAGAAATTTATAACAGATCTTTTTCGATAATAAAATACAGAAATAACAAAGGAAAGATGGCTTATTTTAATATTAAAGGTAAATTCTGACAGAGGTCTCGCAGACCGGATCCGGGAATGTATGTCCTTACACTGGTACCCGGGTATTTAAGGGTTAAACCATTCTGCAAACAGAAAACATTCTAGTTACTTTCCTTCCTTACTTTTTATTGTCGAAGTAATGTTCTTGTAATATTGCAGAAGTATGTTCTTGCTTAGGGTGTAGTCTTTAACAAACAGACACTAAAATGAACTGAGAGTCTGCTAGTGAAGAATGGAAAGAAAGTTTGCTACGAATTTCCCTGAAGCACCATAAGAGAAACACTGAAATCAGGGGCAAGATTGGTGTAAAGGACTTAAGAAGAGAAATTTGGGTTCAAAAGTGGAGTTAGGAAGATTACATAGCAAGAATGGATCCCATGAAATGGACTCCAAGGGATGGACAACAAGGCAGATGGTCTGATGTCCGGAAATCCATTGTGGGACTAATTTTGATGAGAACTGCATGTGACAAAGGAATCTGGAAGAAATTGGGGGAGACCTTTGCCCCAGGAGGGGACTGAAGGGCTAAAACAGAACAGAATAGTTTATATGTACACTGCTGCAGGTATTCTGCTGATTTGATTAATTCAAACACTGTTCTTTCATTACTCTACTCTATGTTAGGGAAGAATGTCAAGGAGAAGATTTGTATCAGTGATTTGAGTTGCAGAGAAGGTGTTGGGGTAATGTGCAAGGCCTATAAAAGGATCTGTCCCAGCATTTATCTTAGCGCAGGAGAATGCAAAACCATAGGAAACTATTCTCAGGACAGTCAATTAGGACTGCAGAGGTATACAGTAAGTGTATTTTTCTAGTTTTGTTGTTGTTTTCTAATGGCAGGTTTTGAATTTTTCCATAAATATTCTAGCATCCCAGAATATATTTGACAGACTGTTCTGCTGCTGAAAGGTATAGTATAGTGCAGAGGTACTGCTATTAAAAATACTGATGAAATATTGATGAAGATGTGCTGAAAGACATTCATGATTAGTATTAAGACAAATATTTGCTATATCTTCTTTTCTTCATTTACTTTCATAAGTAGATCCTATATTTGGCGATTGTTTATGGTTGAATTTAGCAATGGCGTCCTTGTTGAACTACCTTCATGTCTCGATCTTGACAAGTCTCTTGATGATCTCATAGTGTGGTGGTGTTGGTGAGGTCCAAAGTGTGGCTTCTTCCTTCATCAGCAGATCAGCAGTTTAATTTCCCATCAGTCCTCCAAGCGAGGGTACCAATTGGAACAATACTGCCTTGGCTGAGAAGATTTATCATCTCTGTATACTTTTTTTGCACAACGATTCCGTTT
Organism: Anabrus simplex; assembly: GCF_040414725.1. Lineage (NCBI taxonomy): Eukaryota > Metazoa > Arthropoda > Insecta > Orthoptera > Tettigoniidae > Anabrus > Anabrus simplex. The sequence continues at coordinate 648,835,259 of NC_090265.1, read as the reverse complement.
ATTTACAAGATTCCTTTTAATAGGCTAGAAGTTCTGGCCCACTTGTTTATATGGATGCTCTCAGGACCCAAAATAACAGATACAATGTTCTTTTAAGTTCAAACTGTGTGAAAGTACAAATTGTTATGTTATATTTAGAAGAGTGTGGCAAAGTAGCACTGTAGTGTATATGGAACTAGTTCCTTTTTTATTGTCACCTGTAATAGAAATAAAGTAATATTACTTGCCTATATATGCAAACAAGGCGATTGCTTTGGGTGCCAGAATTTGGAGGAAACCACTGCAGTAGATATTTTCTATTTTAGCAACAATACATGTATGTTACTTATCACTGTTTAAATGAATTATATCAAATGAATTACATACTTTTATTTATTGTATGATGTAGAAACGCTAAGAGCTAACATAATTACATACAGTATATATATATCCATACGAAGGCTATAAATAAAGTAGTGGTAACATAGTCCAGACACTCGCAGGAGATCGGGCATGCGTAGATAGGATATGGGAGCGGTCAGGTGGCGCTGTGGTCGATGTGTAGTGTGCATTTGGTGGTCATCCAGTTGGGAGTATTGTTGCTGTGTGGCGTTGAAGTGAACAGTGTTGATTTCATTTGGTCTGCATATTGTAGTTTCATATATACACCATAGGGAGGGTACCAATTGGAACAATACTGCCTTGGTTTAAGAAAAGGCTAGGTAAACAATTGATAGGGAATCTGCCACCTGGGTGACAGCCATAAATGCAGGCCTTTACTGACTGATTGAGAAGATTTTTTTAATTTACACAGTGATTTATTTTATTTGCAAAATTCACAAGCCACTACGTGCCTTAGAATCTCACTGATTGTGTTTTACATTCTCCAAGCTGAAAGTGAGGACTAGGTTCCTTGTACAGTAGGCCTAATTACACAAATATTTGTTTATCTGCAGGGCATAGCCAAGGGGGGGGGGGGGAGGCGGGAAGGTTACCGAGTGTTAGAACTCCCCCCATGGAAATTTTACAAAACGAAAATAAACAGAAATTGACAATAAACAATAAACTAAATAAATATTCGGAGACATAATTGTAGAGCCAACACAGATATGTTGAATCTATTTTCTTAGAAGCCTCGAAAGTTGGATTTTAGGTTCGTTACAAAACTGTTGACTGGATCGTATTGTTCTTGTTCTGTATTTTAATGAAAGATTTTGTAGTGTACTGCAATCTGAATATCAACATGATTCGCTTGTAGCAGTGTCCTTAAAATGACAAATCTTGCATGCATGCACACACCACACATGCACAAGCACCTTCATTTTGTAACTATAACACCCCCCAGCAATCGGTCGATCCTGGCTATGCTACTGTTTATCTATACTTTTTAAATATTACCCTGATAACTAGTTTTTATATCTGACAGGGCAAATAATAGCTTAGATCATTAATCAATCACTAGTGATCTGCATTTAGAGCAGTTGTCCAGGCAGCAGATTCCCTGTCTGTTGTTTTCCTAGCCTTTTCTTAAATGATTGCAAAGACATTGGAAATTTATAGGAACATCTCCCTTGGTAAATTAATCCAATCCCTAACTCCCATTCCTATAAATGAATTTTTCCCCAATTTGTCCTCCTGAATTCCAACTTTATCTTCATATTGTGATCTATCCTACCTTTAAAACATCACTTAAATTTATTCGTCTACTAATGTCATTCCACACCATCTCTCCACTGACAGATCAGAACATACCACAATTGGCTTTACGTCACAGCGACACAGATAGGTCTTATCGCAATGATGGGATAGGAAAGGTCTAGGAGTGGGAAGAAAGCGGCCATGGCCTTAATTAAGGTACAGCCCCAGCATTTGCCTGGTGTGAAAATGGGACCATGGAAAACCATCTTCAGGGCTGCCGACAGTGGGGTTTGAACACACTATCTTCCAGATGTAAGCTCACAACTGCGTGGCCCTAACCGCACAGCCAGTTCACTCGGTAACGGAACATATCATTTTATGTAGGTGTGGATTTCCATAGGGAATCTGAAATAATTGTTCCGAATGAGTAAATTCATAATACCAATATTAATGGTCCGTTATTGGACATTATAAATTTCCAGCTAACTCATTCCTGCTTGCCAGCGTTTCGCCCCCGTGTGCTAGGCTGGGCTCATCAGTTGGTACCTAGCACACCTACCAAGACGCATGGCTAGTGCATACCATGGAGGCCACTGCGTAGGCTAACTGTAGCCACCGGCCAAGCAGGCATCAATTTTTGGTAATGAGACAAAGTCTCTCATAGTGCATTGACACTGCCGGTGGCTACAGTTAGCCTACGGAGTGACCTCCACGATATGCACTAGCCATGCATCTTGGTAGGTGTGCTAGGTACCAACTGATGAGCCCAGCCTAGCACACAGGGGCGAAATGCTGGCAACCAGGAATGAGTTAGCTGGAAAATGTATTATGTCCAATAACGGACCATTTTTTTCTGGTTCTTAAATCAAGTAATTCTGGTGACAGTCCCATATGTCGGGTTCAGTTTAAATTTTGTCCGTTTGTCTGATACAGCATTATGGATAGAGGGATTTTCATGAAACATGGTAAGGATAAAACCAGGTGGGATCTTAGCTATAAGTTGTTCAAAAAATTCCAGCAGGAGGGGACCTCAGACGAGGGGAGGGGGGGGGGGGCCTCAAATATAAAACTCGATGTATTTCCTTTATGGTTGGTTTTATACGTAAACCGATCAAGACAAAATTGATTTAAAACGTTATTTACAAACTTTTTTCCTATACATTGAAAAATATAGGAAATATCAATGTTGGACATCTGAATGTTGAAGTCAAGGTTTGATACCTCACGCTTAGAGGATCCCGACCACTTTTCAAACCCGTAGCTTTCGGGATTAAGTTTTTGGGGTCCCGGGATTTTCGGGATTGGCATCATTTTTTTTTAAATTTGCAAAATAGACTGTGTGGAGCGAAACTCTCAGTGCGTTATTTATGCGTCTTTTCGGTGTGTAAATGTCTGTTCTCATTTAACGCATAACTGTATTGTTCATCCCCTATGTGCGTGAAAGTCTGAAGACAATGCATTCATTATTACATTTCCTCTCCTGTGTGAGTGAGATGAGTGCATACCTTCTTGAAATTTAGTATCAAAAAGGCGCTTATAGATTTGAATAATCTAGTGCAGTTGGAAGAGTCCGATTTCGAGCTCATCGATGAAATTAAAGTCTTAGCTCCAGTCAAATTAACTGTAGAAGCACTCTGTCGCACTGATGCGAATTTATGCACAGCTGATGCTGCCCTTAAGTTACATTTACAAAAGCGCATGAAAGATCGCCGAAGGAATGAGTTGAGTGGCATATTATGCTACCTACAAAGTTCTCATAGTGACAATGTGGCGTTGGCGTTCGATGATGAAATAAAGCATACATTTTCAAGTCTGAGCAAAGTCCTGATAAAAAAAACAGATTATTTCTTTAATTGAGAGATTAAGTGGTAAAAAAAATGACAAAGAGGAAGAACAAAATATGCAAGTCATGCCTACAAATACAGAAAAAAGTGATTTAACGCTCAAAGAAAAGCCTCAGCTGGAAATAGAAAACAGCATGAAAATTATATCTCCTGAAGCATTAAATGAAATTTAATTTTCCAGAATTATTAAGAAGGAAATGAACCTATACCGGTCTTCAAATTCTACTCGGAACTATAACCTAGAGCAGGCTTGTAGGCATTTACTAACGATTCCTCCAACTTCCATCGAACCTGAGCGTGCTTTCCCAGTAGCTGCTTATATGTGCAACAAATTGAGAAGCAGGCTTGGTGATGATGAGACAATAGACGCGTTGTTATTTCTCCGATCATATTTTCGCAATTCAAATTAGAATGTTCCTATTAAATTAGTTTTCTTTATATTTACGAAAAATGTGAAATGTGATTGATTAATGTTATTTTAAAATACTTTTTGCTAAGAAATTTTCTACCTACTTATTATGTTGTTACATGAAAGTCGTCTATTTAGTCTATGTTCAGAGAGATTGTTGTTAATTTTCATAGTTTATTTGCATAGTTAGTTACATAAGGTTTTTTTAAAGTTATGTAAGTTTAAGGAGATCTCACTGAATCTTGGAAAAGAATAATTTTAACATAGAGACTGAGTGAGTTTAAATCTGGTTAGTCTCACTCTAAGTTTGAGTTATTAGATTAGCTAGGTGTATACTGCAAAATAGGATGATTTTGTCTAAATTTCAATTTGCTGATTAAACAGCTGATTTCTGTAAGAATATCTTATTTTTCATCTGTAACTTTCAATCCAGGGATCCCAGGACTGACAAAGTGTAATCCCGAAATCCCGGGATTAGAAATAACGGCCGGGATCGAATTCCCTACTCACGCTATACAAATTTGCTATGTAGACCATACCAGCAATGTTTTAAATGTTTTGTACATCTCTCTACACTTTTTAAATATTGATCTGATACTTGATTTTTGTACCGGAAGGAATCAATCAAATTCAATAAAGATGAAAATGCACAGGGCTAGAGAGAGTCAGGAGATGAATATATCACATACATACATTATCATTATAGACTGTTATGCCTTTCAGCATTCAGTCTGCAAGCCTCTGTGAATTTACTAAACGTCACCACAATCCTCTATTTGCAACTAGTGCTGTGGCCTCATTTAGTTCTATACCTCTTATCTTTAAATCGTTAGAAACTGAGTCTAACCATCATTGTCTTGGTCTCCCTCTACTCCTCTTACCCTCCATAACAGAGTCCATTATTCTCCTAGGTAACCAGGTAGCCAGTTTATGCGTACAGCTTCATCCATTGAGTTCATACCTAACAGCCTTTTTCTCCTTGTTCCAAGTACCCTCCTGCCATTGTTCCCACCTGTCTGTACCAGCAATCATTCTCACTACTTCCATGTCTGTTACTTCTAACTTATGAATTAGATACCCTGAGTCCATCCAACTTTCACTCCCGTAAAGCAAAGTTGGTCTGAAAACAGACCGATGTAAAGATAGTTTTGTCCAGGAGCTGACTTCCTTCTTACAGAATACTGTTGATCACAACTGCATTAGCTTTACTACACCCTGATTCAATCTCAATTGCTATATTACCATCCTGGGAGAACACACAACCTAAATACTTAAAATTATGTACCTGTTCCAGCTTTGTATCACCAATCTGACATTCAATTCTGTTGAATTTCTTACCTACTGACATCAATTTAGTTTTCGAGAGGCTAATTTTCATACCATACTCATTGCTCCTATTTTCAAGTTCCAAAGTATTAGACTGAAGGCTTTCGGCACAATCTGCCATTAAGACCAAGTCGTCAACATAGGCCAGACTGCTTACTACATTTCCAGCTAACTGAATCCCTCCCTGCTACTTTATACCTTTCAGCAGATGATCCATATAAATTACAAACAGCAAAGGCGAAAGATTACAGCCTTGTCTAACCACTGTAAGTACTTTGAACCAAGAACTCATTCTACCATCAATTCTCACCGCAACCCAATTGTCAACATAAATGCCCTTGATTGATGTTAATAATCTACTCTTAATTCCATAGTCCTCCAGTATGGCGAACATCTTTTCCCTTGGTACTCTGTCATATTCTTTCTCTAGATCTATGAAAAATAAACACAACTGCCTATTCCTCTCATAACATTTTTCAATTACCTAACGCATACTGAAAATCTGATCCTAATGGCCCCTCTGTGGTCTGAAACCACATTGGTGTTCATCCAACTTCCTCTCAACCACTGAACGCACCCTCACTTCCAAGATGCCAGTGAATATTGCCTGGTATACTAATCAATGAGATACCTCGATAGTTGTTGCAATCCTTCCTGTTCCCTTACTTATAGATAGGTGCACTTACTGCTTTTGTCCAATCTAAAGGTACCTTACCAATACTCCATGCTAATCTTACTGCTCTATGAAGCCATTTCATCCCTGCCTTCCCACTATCCTTCACCATTTCAGGTCTAATTTCATCCATTCCTGCTGCTTTATGACAATGGAGTTTATTTCCCATCCTTTCCACTTCCTCAAGTGTAATTTCACCAACATCATTTTCTTTCTCCCCATGAGCTTGGTTGTTCACGACACCACCATGAAGATTTCCTTTTACGTTGAGAAGATTTTCAAAATATTCCCTCCACCTCTCCAGTGATTCCCTGGGATCTATTATGAGTTCACCTGAATTAACCAAAACACTGGTCATTTCCTTTCTCTCTCCCTTCCTAAGATTCTTTATTACTGTCCAGAAAGGTTTCCCTGCTGCTTGACCTAGCCTTTCCAGGTTATTATCAAAATATTCCCAAGATTTCTTTTTGGATTCAACAACTATTTGTTTTGCTCTGTTTCTTTCTGCATCGGCCCTTGTTTGGAGCGATTTCTGATAAGCCTTCTTTTTATGTTTACAAGCTACTCTTACTTCATGATTCCACCAAGATGTTTGCTTTTTCCCGTCTTTACACACAGTCATTCCTAGGCGTTCTCTTGCTGTTTCTACTACAGCATCCCTGTATGCCATCCATTCTCTTTCTATATCCTGAACCTGCTTACTCTCCACTGTTTGGAACTTCTCACTAATTATATCCATGTACTTCAGTCTAATTCCCTCGTCCTGGAGGTTTTCTACCCTTATTAGTTTGAGGACAGATTTCAGCTTCTCTTTCCTAGGCCTAGAGGTACTTAGTTCACTACAGATCAGATAGTGGTCCGCATCATCGAAAAATCCCCGAAAAACCTGTACATTCCTAACAGAATTCCTGAATTCGACGTCGGTTAAGATATAGCCTATTATAGATCTAGTACCCCTAGCCTCACATGTGTAGTGGTGAATAGCCTTATGCTTGAAGAATGTATTTGTAACTGCTCAACCCGTACTAGCACAAAAGTCCAGCAAATGCTTCCCATTTCTATTAGTTTCCATATCTTCCCCACATTTACCAATCACCCTTTCGTATCCTTCAGTTCTATTTCCATCTCTCGCATTGAAGTCACCCATTAGCACTATCCTATCCTTGCTGTTGACCCTGACTACGATGTCACTCAATGCTTCATAAAACTTGTCAACTTCATCCTCATCTGCACCCTCACATGGTGAATACACTGAGACAATTCTTGTCGTAATTCCTCCAACTGCCAAATCTACCCACATCATTCGCTCATTTACGTGCCTAACAGAAACTATGATGCGTGAAATAGTCATCATCATCATCATCATCATTTCCCTTTATCCAGCTGTAGCTGGGTAGGGGCAAATATGGTTCCTCTCCACTTTCTTCGGTCTTTCCACCACTCCTCCTCCAACACTGTATCCCAGTCCAGGTTTCTTTCTATAATGCTGCGTTGGATGGTATCCTTCCATCTCAATTTTGGTCGTCCACGGCCTCTCCTTCCTTGGATTTCATTTCCATCACCTTTTTTGGCATTCTTTCGTCGCTCATTCACTTTATGTGCCCAAACCATCTTAGTAGGCTCTTCTATATTCTATCATTCATTTTTTTCACTCCAATTTCTTCCCGGATTTTCTCATTCCTTATTTTGTCTCTTCTACTCTTCTGTATCATACTCCTCAAGAACTTCATTTCGGCTGCCTGTATTCGACTCTCATCCTTCTTTGTCATTGTCCAAGTTTCTGCTCGGTAAGTTGTATGGGTACGTAATACATCTTGTACATAGTATCCTTTGCTTCCGTTGGCACATCTTTGTCCCATAACATGTTTCTTACACTATGATAGAAACAACTTCCAGCTTGAATCCTTTTACTAATCTCAGCATCCAGTCGAGCATTCTCCATTAATTCACTCCCCAGGTATTTAAACGTTTCCACTACTTCCAGGGGCTTGTCTGCAAGTCTAATCTGACCTTTCCCTTCTTTCTCCCCTCTAGTCATAACAAGAGTTTTACTCTTTTCTACACTTATTTTCAATCCACATTCTTCAATCCTCCCATTCACCACATTCAACTGTTCTTGAATCTTCCTGTTGTCTTCTCCCCAAATCACAATATCATCTGCAAATAACATCATGTTCATTTCTCTTCCTCCATATGCTGCTGTTGCTGTTCTCATGATGTCACCCATTACTATTGTAAACAGGATTGGTGATAGAACACTTCCCTGTCTCAGCCCACTAGTTATTTTGAACCAACTTGTCCTGCCAACTTGTGTTTGCATGCAACTACAACATTCCTTATACAATGCCATGATCATTTTTATTAATCCCTGTCCAATTCCTTTCTGCACCAGACTGTCCCAAACTTTCGTCCTGGGGACACTGTCATATGCCTTTTCAATATCAATGAATGACATCACCATATCATTCCCGTACTCCCAATGCTTTTCCATTAGTTGTCTCATAATGAAAATGGGCTCTATTGTTGACCTTCCACTTCTGAAACCAAACTGATTTTCCTGTATCTGATTCTCAACCCTCAACCTTATTCTACTTTCCAGTATCCTTTCCATTATCTTAGCAACATGGGATATTAGAGTAATTCCCCTGTAGTTCTTCAAAACTTTCTTATAACCTTTCTTGAAAATTGGGATGATTATTCCTTTTTGCCAATCCTCAGGGACCTCCTTATTCTCCCAGACATTCCTGAGAACCCAATATGTCCATTGCAGGCCTACAGCTCCAGCTGCCTTTATCATCTCCACTGAAATTTCATCTATTCCAGCAGTTTTTCCATTCTTCATCTTTCTTACTGCCATTTCAATTTCATTCATTGTAATTTCTTTATCCATTTCTTCATCAACTAATTCCCTTTCCTGGTCGTCCATTGAATGACTGTCATCCGTTCTTATGTTCATCAGCTTCTGAAAATACTCTCTCCATCTATTTCTTATTTCTTCTGGCTTTGTTAAAATTATGCCACCTTCATCCTTCACAAATCTGGTGTTTACTTGATCTCTCTTTTTGTTTCTTAAGATACCATACAGTAATTTCTTGCTGCCCTGCGTATCATCTCTCAATTTCTGTGTGAATAAGGCCCAGCTTTTCCTCTTTTCTTCCTCCACTACTTTCTTGGCCAAATTCTTTGCCTCCACATATTTTCTTCTACTTTCTTCAGTCCTAGATGTTTTCCATGCTTTCCATGCCATTTTCTTTTCCTTCACTTTAATCTTTACCCTATCATTCCACCAGTGTGTTTCTTTGTCTTTCACATTTCCTGATGTTCTACCACACACCTTTTCTGCACATCCAACCAGTGCTTCCTTAAATCTTTTCCATTCCTCTTCAACATTCCCCACCTCTGTCCTGGGTACCAAGGGTATTATTTCCCTTTGAAATTCTTCTTGTATGCTTTTCTCCTTCAACTTCCATACTTTAATTCTTTTCTCTCTTCTTAATTGGGGTTTTTCAAACTTTCCAACTTTCAATTTTCCTATTACAACTCTATGATCTCCACTAAAGGCTTCTTCAGGCATGGCCGTTACATCTACAAGGTTCTTCCGGTGTTCTTTCTCTATAATTATATAATCAATCATGGTCTTTGTTCGTCTGTCTCTCCAACCATACCTTGTAATCTTCTGACTGTTCTTCTTCCTAAACCAGGTGAAATAGTATTCCTGATAAACAGTCCTACCCCATACTCCGCCCTTCCCTTTTTAACACCCGTCAAGTACACTTTATAATCTCCTATCTCTTCCTAGTTATCTCCCCTTACCTGAATATCACTTACCCCTAGTACATCCAGATACATCCTCTTTGCTGACTCAGCCAGTTCTACTTTCTTTCTTCCATAAGCACCATTAATATTGACAGCTCCCCATCAAATTCCATTTCATTTGCCAAGTTGTTTCCAAGGAGCCCCTGGCCTGTCAAATAGGAGTGGGACTCCGTTACTCCCATAGGTCCGAGGCTTGTTTAAAATGTTCAGAGCTCGGAAGATTTATGAAGCAGGATGCTATCCTACTTACACACAGTCCAAGTGAGGATCTCTCCTCTAACGGGTCACAAGCCGACAGAAACTTAATCGCGTAGAGGCTAAGTGACAGTTCCGTTAGCGAAGGGTACAACAGTTAGTATATAATAACATTCATCATCAATTACATATTTTAATGCGCATTAACCATTTTCTGTATACTGTATACTCGTAGACTGGTATGGGTTGGACACGATGGCTCTGTTCCGTGTCGCTGCATCCAAATTCAAGATCGCCATGTTGACCGCCAACCTTCGCTAGAAGATGGCACATTAAGAAGCAGAAGAAGAAGAATAAAAATGTAAAATGTGGAATTTTGTGTATGTTTTGCATACATACAACCACAATGCACAAGAGTTATCCACATTCTACATGGGGAGGGTACCACTGAAACCATCAGCTAGAACAGTGGTATTCAAACTTTTTGGTTGGTGTACCCCCAAAATCTAATTATTTTACCTTCATATTCCCAAAGTACGAGTACAAAAGAACCTTGTTTATCCAGAATAAGTGGGACCAGAACTGATCCGGATTATAAAAAATGTGGATAATCCAAAAAACTAAAAAAATAAATTGGCTATAGTACTAATTATATAATCTAATAACATAACATGTACAGTAATACCTTTTTTTCAATTGTACAAAAAAATATAAGAACACTTTTCTTACATTTACGACTCTGTTCTATGCACTAAAATAATGTGCGAGTTTTTCTGTTTTACATTTGTATAGCAGCACGATCATGAAGACGTTTTACTAACAACAATTCTGCTGATGTGGTTTCAGTCAGGGATTCTAAATAAGCCATCAGTTTGTCCAGCTGCATTGTTGCCTCTTCACGAGTCATTGTTTCTTCTGATGGTGCACCGGTTTCATTTTCAAATTCACCATCATTGAATTAATAGTGTATTGCATTCAGAAGAGCGTGGGTTTGAATCCCACCTTGGCCGTCCTGGGAATGGTTTTACAATGTTTTCCATTCTCAATTCCAGGTGAACACCGGGACGGTACCTTTCATAGACCGTGGCTGAATTACTTTCAATTTCTGCCCTTAACTATCCTTGGCAGAAAAGACATTCAAGAAGAATCAACGCCTTAAAAGAAATACTGTACAAGTAAAAATAAATATTTATTATTTTCTATCCGGATAAACCGGAGATCTAGATTAATGAGGGCTGGATAAACAAGGTTCTTGTGTATATTGCGATTATACTAGATTTAACAAAGGGTTGTTGCTGGATGCCAAATAATATTGACTATAATAATCATCTCCCATGGCTCATCCCACTTGTTCTGGGTTCCTGCATGCACTGAGGCATGAAAGAGTTGTAAAACTCCCTTCCTGGCACTAAGGGATCTTCAAATGTAAATCCCACCCCAGCAACACCAGGAATCAAACCATGGTCGCTGAGATGAGAAGCAAGCAGCTCAGCCACTACACCACCCTGTTCCCCAATAATGAAATGGCGTATGGCTTTTAGTGCCGGGAGTGTCCGAGGACAAGTTCGGCTCACCAGATGCAGATCTTTCGATTTGACTCCCGTAGGCGACCTGTGTGTCGTGATGAGGATGAAATGATGATGAAGACGACACATACACCCAGCCCCCATGCCAGTAAAATGAACCAATTATGGTTAAAATTCCCAACCCTGCCAGGAATCGAACCCGGGACCCTGTGACCAAAGGCCAGCACACTAACCATTTATCCATGGAGCTGGACAAAATTCGTGTCCTCATCCCGAGGTGGTGCAGCTCTTTTTAGGCACATCCGAATGGAGGTGAGATGCATGTACCATTTTAACCCCATACCAGCCCTCCTGCCATTCTTAAATTTCTGGCAGTACCGCAAATTGAACCCGGCCTACCGAGGATGGCAGCTAATAGTGCTAACCGCTACACTACGGAGGTGGACAACCCCAATAATAATAATGGATATAATCATCACTGGGCAAAGGAAAACTTGTAAATACATCGGAGTGACGTTTACAGAATAAGTCCAAAACTAAGTGGTCACCAATGGCCGGAGAACTGTTCCTGGCATTTTCATTGCTTAATGACAGCCGAATGATTCAACCATCGGTGTCTTATGTTCTCTCCTCAGGCAACGCAGCAAGCCTTCACACAACAAATGGAGAAATGTCGTTTTCTTGTGAGTGGAATTACAAGGTACTATTAACGCAACAATTACTATTGCACTGTATACACAGCTACTGACAATTTTAAGTGAATGAGTGGATTTTGAAACAAAAATTCCAAACAAGAGCAATGCAGCATAAGTAAGCATTTTTACATACCAAGTCGGAGGGAGGTACAAACTGACATATTTTAGAATGAATAGTTCGGACAGGGAACTCCGTGTAGTGGTAGACGAAAAACACTAAATCAAAACAAGATTTTATTGCATATGGGCTGGCTTGACTCCTTTCTAAACTGCTCACTGAAAACAGAAGCTACGATAAATTTGCGTATCCCTTGAGATTACCCCACGTACCCCTAGTGGTATACATACCACACTTTGAAAACCACTGACTTTGAGTACCAAGTTTCCTTGCACCAGTCCTGATGAAATGGCGTATGGCTTTTAGTGCCAGGAGTGTCCGAGGACATGTTCAGCTCGCCAAGTGCAGGTCTTTAGATTTGACTCCCGTAGGCGACCTGCATGTCGTGATGAGGATGAAATGATGATAAAGATGACACATACACACAGCCCCTGTGGCAGCGAAATTAATCAATGATGGTTAAGATTCCCGAACCTGCCAGGAATCGAACCTAGGACCCCTGTGACCAAAGGCCAGCTCGCTAACCATTTAGTCAACAAGTCCTGATACTACTGTAATACTATTACTGATTTATGGAGAGAAAGTGGTTCAATATGAAGAGGAAGTCCAAGCAGTAGCTGCAGCTAATGCTAACATATACCTTGGATCTTGCTATGCATTTCTTCCAGGAGCGGATACCAGACTGCCAGACCAGATGTAGCACTTCACGGTCGAAATTAACATCCCAGCCTTCATGAGTGATGCCAAATGAAAAGGCAACAGCTGAGTGAGCTTCAGCCATTGTTGTTTTAACTATCAGTTGGTGTGCCTGAGCTCACAGTCAATCTGAAACATTCCAATTAAAATTTGATGTGTAAATTAATTAGTCCAACAATAATGGAAATACTCATAATACAATTACTGTATATGAATTACAAAATAAACTCAAAACAGCAGTTACAGCATAACAAATCAAAAGTGGAGTTTACAGCATCTATATAACGACAATCAACATCATGCCAGTATAAAACGCCACTGAAACAAAGGTTTGCCGCTGGAAACCTCCTTTTTATTACAGTAATAATTGCATCAGTCTCGGCCGTTATGTCACTGGGCGTTGGTAAATTGTGAATATCGTTTGGGTAAATGTGAACAATTAAAGTGTCAGGATTTTATTTAATACTGGTACTGCTGACATGTGCTACCAGTTCACCAACTCATTTCTGGATAGGAATACGTAATACCCTCTTTAACTTTGGCTCCAACATTCTTTTTGCAGAGAAGACAAATAAAAAACAAGAGGCAAGAATGGGTTTACTCCACAATTCATATCATCAAACAGGAGCCTAGGTAAATGTTTCCGAAACTGCTTAAAGTCGGAAAAGTTTTGTAATTATCTCGGTCACCATCAGTTAGTGCCTCAACATGCAACATCGCAATATTTTCATCATTGTACCAAGGGTACAAGAAATTAATGTGAACACCCAGACTCCATAACAAGTCACAAAGGGGGAAGAGCCAGCAAGCGGCATATACCGCTCCCAGGCCACATGGCCCGAGCGACAGGTAGCCTGGTCTGAAGAGGTCAAGGTGGTTTTCATTTGATTATCTAGACCTGCCCTCCCCAATACCCACCATGTCGCACGGAGTCAACCCTGGAGCCCAGTGTGAAAATGACGTAAGTGCACCTCACGCTCCACATTGGTCACATAGACCAATGTAATCTCATGCGTAATCTACCATCATTGTATTAAGATCCCAACTTCAGGCGTGTCTATATCATAAACTACTACTATTTGTATCACGTTATATATGGTAATTCTAAATTCCCATGGAGGGAATTAGATATTTTTCCACCAATAGAGCATATCAAAAATCAGATCAAAAATTAGATGTTGGCTTTTCAGGCGTTTGCTCTATTAACCAGCATTTCGTCTTAGGTCTGACACTAGACTCGTCAGAGTGGGGTGTGTCAGACCCTACCCACTGATGCTGGGGTGTATGCAGGTGAACTTATCAGAAGCCTCTTATGTGGCACAGTCTGATAACTGCATACGGGAGATAAAACTCCACAATGGAATTAATGCCCGCCTAGCAATTCCAAATGGTAATTCTAAATTCCCATGGAGGGAATTAGATATTTTTCCACCAATAGAGCATATCAAAAATCAGATCAAAAATTAGATGTTGGCTTTTCAGGCGTTTGCTCTATTAACCAGCATTTCGTCTTAGGTCTGACACTAGACTCGTCAGAGTGGGGTGTGTCAGACCCTACCCACTGATGCTGGGGTGTATGCAGGTGAACTTATCAGAAGCCTCTTATGTGGCACAGTCTGATAACTGCATACGGGAGATAAAACTCCACAATGGAATTAATGCCCGCCTAGCAATTCCAAATGGTAATATATATGTTAAATAAGTTATGTTATTTTGAATTCTCAGCCCAAGACTGAATGGATCCAGAACAGCTCTGCCATTAACTGTTGTAGGTGGCCTAGGTGTCACTGAAGAGGCATACTAGGAAAATGAGAAGCAAGGTTGTTTCCTGCTGCTTTCCTCACCAAGCCAGAAGATGTAAGTCATGTAGCTGTCAGCTTACATTTGGGAAACAGTGGGTTCCAAACCCACTGTCAGCAGCCCTGAAGATGGTTTTCCGTGTTTTTCCATTTTCACACCAGCAGCCTTAATTAAGGACATGGTTGATTCCTTCCCAGTCCTAGCTCTTTTCTATCCCATCATTCCCAAAAGACCAGCCTGTGTTGGTGTGGTGTAAAACAGATAAAAAGAGTATATACTGTCATAGCAAAGGATGAGACCAAGACACATAAATGAAAGGAACAAACTTGTTCTAGCCCATACCAGAAGACAGAGTAAACTGTAAACACTGCAGGTCCCGTCAGCAAAGACCTTGTACCAAAGTATATTGCGTTAAATCAATATAGGGTTAAATAAGGAATAGTTTGTTGAAATGGTGCTCTTTTAAGCTGTGTTTACACTAGCGAAACTCCCTCGTGAAACTTGCTCAGACAAAAACTTACTCGCTTCGAGTGAAATTTCACACTACCCAAAACAGAGCGCAATTCAGAGCGAAAAACAGCGCGAGTGGAGCGAGCCACCTTCGACAAGCCTGAAAGCTTCAGTTCTGGTTTTGCAGCCAACATAAAAAATTGTTTTGTCCCTCAAGCTGTGCATTACCTTTATGAGTTAATTTGTTTAAAATCTTCACTGTCACTGTTGTTTCATTGTTAGACACCTACATGGGACCATACTACAATATTTCATCACCATATAGTAGATTAGTGTCATAAAAGTGTCGTAAAGTTAAAATAAATTTCAGTTTTTGTAAGACATTGAAGTGTTGCGTTTTTCGTGCTGGTCAGTGTAAGTTCCTCACAATGACCCAAAATAGGTACCAGTAGGCTCAAAAAAGTAATGAAATGATATAATTTTGCAGTATAAACCAATAGTAATTGCTTACCTGATCCAGTGACTCTGCTCTTATTTTATTTCGATCTTTTGCTTCGATATGATCCCAGTAGCACTTTCATCTTCCCTTTCAGTGTAGAAATAGGAAAGTTTAGTTGAGAACTAATTTCCTTCCACACACCTTCTCTTTTATTGCGATTGAAATAGTTTTTGTTTTTTGGATTTCACATAAAAATCTCTATTTTTGTAGAGCTCGATGAGCTGCAAGCACTATTCTTCATTCATCCCTCGTGCAACTAAGGGGACCACGTTTAAACTAAGAGAAATTCAATGAGCGGACAAAAACCGACTGACTTCCAGCTCGCAGCGAGGGCCCTCACTCCGCAATTACTCACGGGTGAGGGAGCGTCTACACTAGGCTCAATTCTCTCGCGAAATTATTTCACGAGGAAATTGCATTTAGTGTAAACGCAGCTTGATGTACGACCGCGCCGTGTATCCCCACCTTCCGTACAACTTTGCCAGGAATGCTGCCTTTGTTGTATATAGCGAGGGCCCAAGTTCTTAGTGTTGATGAGAGGACAAGCTTGACTGTCGTAGTGAAAGGACGTGTTCCTCTCACTCACTCTCTCTCCTTGCCAGGCAATCTGTACTTTCTAAGTACTAGTCAGGCAGCTGTACTTGTTGGTACACTTTCAAAAGAGCTTTGTCTGAGCTGTACCACTTTTCAGTGCTCGCTTTCCCTTTCATGAGTTTTATTTCAGGAGGACCAGCATGGAGGAGCTATCCATCCCAGCAAGACCGGCCGACTACGACTTCGTGAGAGCAACAGAGGATTTCTGAGTGAGGCTGTGCTCGGAGCCCACTCCCGACCTTAGACGCCCGGCGCTGATGGTGTACAACCGGTGGGGGAAGCACGCCTACATGGAGACGATCCTCATGATCGATCTCCTCACCACGATTGTGGAGCTACTGGGAGAGGAGACGATCACCCAGATCGTCCACAAGGTGATCCCCAGCTGGATGATCGTCATCCGCCCTAGGGACCTAAGCCATCTTCGCGCCTATGAGAGTCTGGTGTGCCAACACTTCCAGGTTGTCAGGTTACCAGGACTCAGGGAGCAGCCGGACAACACAGGCAGCCAGGAGGCAGCCACCCAGATGGAGCCGAGGACCGACGACAACGGCGGCGCTCCCGGACACTGAGACCCCAGTTGGATTGCTGTAGTTCATGAAGTACACGCAGACCAACAAGGCCGCCAACCAGGACCGTCGACCACCAACCAGGGCGAAGCGGTCGCAGACCCAGGCCTACCCAGGCACAATCAAGGAAAGCACCCCTGACGGCAGAAAGCAGCACAGCAGTAGAGGAGGACGCCCTCTGGCGTTCGGAGACTGCTATCCAAGCCCAGCCTGCCAGTGTGTCTGTCGAGCTGCAGACATCGATGTGCGCCCCACAGGACAGGGAACGCAATCGGGTGTCAGCACCAACCAAGGCCACCGCCGTCAGCCAGGAGGAGGGAGAAGACGGCGATGCAGCGGAGCCACCCGCTCCCCCCCGGGTCACCAGGCCGGGAGGAGGGACACCAGGACGAGGCCTCTTCCCCTGTTGAGAAGAGATCCCCGGGAAGAAGATGCAGCCCCCAGACAAGGAGAAAGAAGAAGACGCAGGCCAACCAGAAGCGGGCTGCCCAGCCGCAACCCATGACTGCTCCCAGGACAGCAGTAGACCAAGGAGCCAATCAGGAGAGGACCTCAGCGGGTAGTGGCAATCAGGTGAGACTGAAACGTCCCCCGCAACAGCTCTTGCAGTGTTTCCACTGTCTGAGGTGGGGTCACTGGTAGGAGAGATGTGGGCTCTTAGTGAGGTGGAACCGTTATGGGGGTGATCACTACACGGCTTGCGCAGCTTGTAAAGAGGCATCGGTGTGTGCCAACTGCGCGGGGGGCCACCCGGCCTCCCATCGCAGTTGCTCTGTGTTCCGGGCCATGGCGTGGGCAGAGAGGAAGGAGTCCCGGCGTCATGACCCATCCCCATCGAGGAGGTCCCCACCCAGGCTGGCTTGGCCTCATTCTCCGGGATCGGAGACTGGGTACGAGGGACTCCAAAGAGGTGGCGGTGTGTGGCGGGCCCTAGTGGTACTCGATGCATGGCTGTGCAACCGGCAAGGCCCGTGCTAGTCATGGCAGTGCCCAGACAGACTGATCCCCTGACTACTGGAATGGCGAGATAACGGTACATGGCTGGTGCATGATACCTTCTTCTCAACTCACACAAACACCTGGACCTATCCAGAAACCACATCCTTTCACATGTGCTATCAAAATTTGTCAAGTTTTACAGGTAGGCTCTTTCTCTTTTCTACCTATGTGGTTTTCCCTGTCCCTTCAATACCACGCCTTAATACCACCTTACCAACACAAACCTTGCCTGGTAACGTGTCTAATGTGCAAACAGGCAGGTACTCCTGTAGTACCTTTCCCACTCTTCCCTGCTATTTCTCTTCTTCTTAGAAATTAATAGCATGTCGGAGGCAATGTAGATTGTGTTGATTGCCACGCGGGGGGAGCGGCATCGGGGGCCCCTCCGAAGTAAAAAAAAAAAGAAAAATAGTATTGATCCCGGCTTACTCCGGTGTCATTTGGAGGTGCTCAATTAAGCTAGCGTCACCCTCGTGTCAATAAATTTACCGGCACTTAAAAGAATTCCTGTGGAACAAAATGCCGGTTCCTCGGGGTTTTCGAAAACCGTAAATTGTCAGCGCGACGCAAAACCAACATTTACTATTTCTTATGTGGTGATGACTGTTAACACTCTGACAGTGCACATTATGGCTATTCACGGTTCGGTTGTTGTCCGTCTCCTTGACTGAATGGTCAGCGTTGAAGCCTTCGGTCCAGAGGTTACGGGATCGGCTCCAGGCCGGGTCGGGAATTTCAGACGCATCTTCTGCTTTGGGACAGGGAGTTTATGTTAATCTTAATACACACTTCACCCATCTCACACAATACACCAAATACCACAGACAGATATACATCCCCCCTCACGGGGTTGGCGTCAGGAAGAGCCGGGTCCTAACGTGCGACACATAGGCCTACATCGCACCAGCGACTCCACCAGGGCCCTATTTCATAAAAGTTACAATTTTACAGGTGATAGGAAATTGTCAGATTTATATACTGACCATTTTATGTTTCATAAAAGCTGACAAGTTTACACAATTGCCATGAAAATGTAGATTATTACGACACTTTTACAAATGTCTGTTTCACAAAACGTTTCAACTGACAGGTAAAACGCTGACAAATCTATCAAATTGTAGGCAACATATACGGTAGTGTTATGAAACAGATATAGCCTACGCCATTATTTGTTTACATATTTACTAATTTGTAGAATTAATGTCATTCAGATGTGACAGATAACCCTTAACCCTTTAAATGTAGCCTGTAATGTGTGTGTGTGTGTATATAACTTGAAGTTTATTTTCGTGAATGTTTTGTCATTTAAAATCTCTTGTGGATAATAATTTAGTAACCTACAATTTAAAGTTTTTCGGACACACCGAGGAGCCAGAATTTTTGCCCGCGAGAGCTTGTACGTGCTATTAGCCTAAATCTACCGACACGGCGCCGACGTATTTGAGGCTTGAGTACCTTCAAATACCACCAGTCTGAACCAGTACCGAACCTGCCAACTTGGGCTGAGAAATCCAGCGGCTTAACCGTCTGATCCACTCAGTTCGGCTAACCTTCAACATTTCAGTGACTTTATATTCATAGAGAAATTTGACATTAGCGAGAAACAAATTATAAATTCAATACGACAGCACTTGCAATCACAAACACGAAGAAATTATTCATTCGCACCTCAAGAGCAAATGTTATGCGCACTTGCCAGCATAATATCATAATTTTATCAAAATTACCTTCTATTCCGCCTGAGTGAGCAGAAATAAAATGTAAGTTAAATTTCAGTCTAGATTTTACCGCTAATACTATGGTCGTCTGACGAGAAGACACGTGCTAGAGGGGTAAGAAGTGCGGAGGGTAAGCATGGCTTCTGTGCATGCACCAATCTCAAGTCTGAAGGCCTGATAATAACATCAGTTCCATGCGCGGTGATTCTTTGAACTACGGTTTGGAGCCATCTAGATTCTAGAGCATAATTATTCAGTAAACTTCAGATCTGACATAAAACTGTCGGGTTTATGAAACAAGTTTATACAGTTTGACAAGTTACTATATTGTGCCTGTCTCGCAAGGGAAACTTGTAATATTTATGAAACAGAAAACTGACATGCCATATTGACAAATTTGTCACATCTGACATAATTGTCGAATTCGTTGCACCTGTTGAGTTTTATGAAGCAGGGCCCTGGACGTAGGAAATGCGTCGTACCTCGAAAACAGGGTCATTTGCCACATATCCCACAGAAGTGTAGTCGAGCTACGAAATCGCTTCCACGGGATTCCTGGTGTAAGGAAAGATATGGTTATGGAGGTGAAGGCGTTTGGTACCGATAGCTAGACATGCAGCCCTACATACGACACTGATGTTTGGTGGTGATTATTGTTTTAATATGAAGTACAACCATCCTCTATTAACAATAGAGGGAAAACATGGAAAGGGCCCGACACTTCGAAAATTGAAGGTATCGGCCACAGAAATACAAGGACCACGAAGGGCGTGAAAATAAAATACTCGCTAGGCCTCCAAACGTAATACCGTCGGGGTCGGAAAAGAACAAGAGTTCGCCAAGCGAGGTCGGATAGGACAGATGTTTAGTGAGGAGACTGACACAAGTAAGTGGAAGCAATGCCAAGGCTCAGCTAAGGGCCCCGTGATCGCCAACCCTCACTCCCAAGTTAAGAGCCCGTGGGCTCCTTTTAGTCGCCTTTTACGACAGGCAGGGGATACCGTGGGTGTTATTCTACCGCCCTCGCCCACAGGGGCGAGGGGTGTCTGATTTGCCAGTACCGGTAACGCAAACTGTGAAGATTATTTCAAATTTCCTCCAAACAACGCCCTTCTTACTCCACTTCTGGTGTGTATGCGTCTCTAACAAGACATATGTATCCTTGCAATCCATTTCGTTGCAAACCTCCGAGTGCAGTCGGTTAGTCCCCTATTCCGAAGAAAGCTGATATAACAATTCCTTGTCGCCGACTTCCAGCAAGTTATGAAGAACAATATTCTGATCTTAAACTATTATTATTATTATTATTATTATTATTATTATTATTATTATTATTATTATTATTATTATTATTATTATTATTTCGGAAGTTGTTTACGTCGCGCTAACTCAGGTTTTCAACGATGAAGGGATATGGTGGGGCTGGATTGGATGGAAAGCGACATTTGCACTCAGATAGAATTATTGGTAATTACGGCACAGACTCGTGAACTGGGCTTTGATGGTGGGTTTCGACCCTACCATTTCCCAAACGCAAGTTTATACCTACGCGGCTCGCACCGCGCAATTCAGTTCATCATCATTATTATTACTGACACTATGAAGCATCCTTACGTAAAATAATATTTCTCCCTACAGCTACTACTTATTTTTTTTTGTTAGGGGCTTTACGTCGCGCCGACACAGATAGGTCTTATGGCGACGATGGGATAGGAAAGGCCTAGGAGTTGGAAGGAAGCGGCCGTGGCCTTAATTAAGGTACAGCCCCAGCATTTGCCTGGTGTGAAAATGGGAAACCACGGAAAACCATTTTCAGGGCTGCCGATAGTGGGATTCGAACCTACTATCTCCCGGATGCAAGCTCACAGCCGCGCGCCTCTACGCGCACGGCCAACTCGCCCGGTACAGCTACTACTAGAACACGCGTTTACTCTTATGCTGAAATCAGATTGGAAATGAACACAATATTTACAGAGCATGTATGTCTACCCCTTAGTCCCGTTTCCTGGTTCGGTGTCGGGGATGAGGAGAAATGAAATTATAAGGCATGTTTTGGGGCCGGATGCCCTTCCTGTCGCCAACCTCAGTTGAGGGGCTAATAAAGATGAAATGAATGATGCTGAATGAAATTGGGTCGACTATGTTCTATGAATAGGAACTGTCCCGACATTTCCCTGGAAGTGAAAATGGTGAACCACAGAAAACCATTCCCTTTGGTTCCACAGCCGTAGCGCTTTTACACGCGCGGCCACTCCGACCGGTAACCAAACAATAAGTAATGTACAGATTATTCCATGCTCTGGCCGATAGAAACACTTCATAGTCTCGGAAGTATAAAAGCAAACTTCGTATCCACGACCACACAAATTGTAATTACACTTACCACAACAACGAGCTACATTAAAACACACACACACACACACACACACACATTACTTACTGAACGCAAGCGTTCTGGAATAACCCGCATTTTCTCGACAAAGCAAAGTAACCATGCACACACTTGCGTTGATGTTTCAGTCATCAGTTTACAGACTGCTTTGATACAGCTCCCCATGCTACCCTATCCTGTGCTAATAATTTAACTTCTACGTAACTACTACATCGTACATTTGCTCTAATCTGCTTGTCATATTCATACCTTGGTCTACCCCTACCGTTATTACCGCCTACACTGCCCTGAGGAACCAACTGAACAAATCCTGGATGTATTAAGATGTGTCCTATGATTCTATCTCTTCTCGTCACATTTAGCCAAATCGATCTCCACTTACCAATTCGATTCAGTATCTCTTCATTCGTGATTCGATCTATCCATCTCACCGTCAGCATTCTTTTGCAACACCACATTTCAAAAGCTTCTATTCTCTTTCTTTCTGGGCTAGTTATCGTCCATGTTTCACTTCCATACAATGCTGCGCTCCAAACGAAAGTCTTCAAAAACATCTAATTCCTGTATCAATGTTCGAAGTACCGAGCTCGATAGCTGCAGTCGCTTAATTGCGGCCAGTATCCAGTAATCGGGAGATAGTGCGTTCGAGCCCCACTGTCGGCAGCTCTGAAGATGGTTTTCCGTGGTTTCCCATTTTCACACCAGGCAAATGCCGGGGCTGTACCTGAATTAAGGCCACGGCCGCTTCCTTCCAATTCCTAGGCCTTTCCTATCCCATCGCCGCCATAAGACCTATCTGTGTCAGTGCGACGTAAAGAAAAAAAATGTTCGAAGTGAGCAAATTTCGTTTCTTAAGAAAGGCCTTCTTTGCTTGTGCTAGACCTCCTTACTTCTGCCATCATTAGTCATTTTATTACCAAGTAACAATATATGGTACATAATTTCCTAATCTAATACTTCCTGGCTTCCTGCATCACCTGACTTCGTTCGACTACACTCCATTACTTTTGTTTTGAACTTATTTATTTTAATCTTGTACTCCTTCCCCAAGACTCCCATACCATACAGCAATTTCTCCAAATCTTCTGCAGACTCAGGTAAAGTAACAATTTCATCGGCATATCTTAGGGGTTTGAATTCCTCTCCTTGGATTGTAATTTGCCGTATCTCCTTTTCTATAAAAACATTGAAATATAATACAATAAAACAATATGGTTTCCAGAAACGTCACACTAAGCTGCGGCACATACCAGCTTACCAAGCTTATCCGTGCAAGTCCACGCCTTCTTCCGGACAGCCAGCTCACGACAGCGTAAACAACGAAGCAACGTACTGCGTTACTGCACTCTCCTGCTGCTGCACTCTACTGCACTCTCAATCACTGTTACAGAAGCTCCTTCCAGTCTAACTTCGTGTGACATCGGATGTAGTCGGGACTATTCGCCTACACACTTCGTACTCTCACGGTCACGGGTTAGTTGAGAACAACAGGCAAATGAGATAATAGTAACATCGAATGCAAGTTCAGCGCTGTGTCTTCGTTTTTCAAAAGTTCAGTACCACACCTTTGTTCTAAAGAAGTTCTAAGACATGCTAATATAGGAATGTTAGCCAGACAATATTTCATGGATATACTCCTACTCAGTGGCGTATCCTGGAATCTCCACTGAGGCATGCGACTAGTAACCATGCAGTTAACACAACGTATTAAGTAAATTTCAATTCTACTCACCCTAATTACATGTAGGTGAACTCGAGCCAAACAGTTTTACTGTAAGTTTCTGGACTGAGCGTGCGTACACAATTCTTGTTTTCTGTTTTTAAATTTACGAGGGTTCGCCTCTGTGGTGTAGTGGTTAGTGTAATTAGCTGTCACCCCCGGAGGCCCGGGTTCGATTCCCGGCTCTGCCACGAAATTTGAAAAGTGGTACGAGGGCTGGAACGGAGACCACTCAGCCTCGGGAGGTCAACTGAGTAGAGGTGGGTTCGATTCCCTCCTCAGCCATCCTCGAAGTGGTTTTCCGTGGTTTCTCACTTCTCCTCCAGGCAAATGCCGGGATGGTACCTAACTTCAGGCCACGGCCGCTTCCTTCCCTCTTCCTTGTCTATCCCTTCCAATCTTCCCATCCCCCGCAAGGCCCCTGTTCAGCATAGCAGGTGAGGCGAGGTACTGGTCATCCTCCCCAGTTGTATCCCCCGACCCAGAGTCTGAAGCTCCAGTACACTGCCCTTGAGGAGGTAGAGGAGGGATCCCTCACTGAGTCCGAGGGAAAAGCCAACCCTGGAGGGTAAGCAGATTAAGAAGAAGAAGAGGAATAAATTTACGAGGGAAGGTTGAGGTCTCCCGGCTTTAACTATTTGAATCTTTTCATCAAACGAACGGCCAGTAAATGGCTTTTCAAACTGATTTACAATTATATCCGTTTTAGACTCATCCATCGTTAATACCACATCTACGCAAGATATAATAAAACACCTAAAATACAATGAATAACTCACTAGTTTGCCACAACTCAAGCACTGGAGGTAAGTCACCCCAATGGCATTGGTCAGTTTCGTCACGTTGGGTTCTCGCTGGGGGGTAATCTGTGGGTCCCGTTCGCTGTAAAGATGCCGACTTTCTCCACGTTGCTAACAGATGGCAGAGGGTAGCACGGATATAGGGTGACAAATTCTGACCAAGTTTCAATTGCAGCGACATCGTTCGGAGGGTTTCAGAACTACGTCTGCCACCGAATGCAATTTTAAGATTGAATGACCGAGCTCGATAGCTGCAGTCGCTTAAGTGCGGCCAGTATCCAGTATTCGGGAGATAGTAGGTTCGAGCCCCACTGTCGGCAGCTCTGAAAATGGTTTTCCGTGGTTTCCCATTTTCACACCAGGCAAATGCTGGGGCTGTACCTTAATTAAGGCCACGGCCGCTTCCTTCCAACTCCTAGCCCTTTCCTGTCCCATCGTCGCTATAAGACCTATCTGTGTCGGTGCGACGTAAAGCAACTAGCAAGAAGAAGAAAGATTGAATGCCTTTCTTCCTGAACTCGTCCATTCGCTGTTTCTTTCTTCCTAGAGTGATGTAGACGGCGAGACTACACCAGCACCACACGTAGTCAAGCAACGGAACCAGTACAGTTGCGCGGACATTTTGAACTTCTGAGAGATGAAATCGTTAATATTCGACTTGAAACAACCTAAAATCGTACATCAGACAGTTCTTTGTGTTATCATAACGCATGCAATGAATGCCTTGCATTCAAGGAGAATACGCCCCTGCTCCTACTTTATTACTCATGTCAACGTTATCGATTTGTTTTTTCTAACTGCGCCTCCTTCTGAAAGTGAAATATCAACATCAGACAGGAACTTACTAACTCATACTCTTTGTATTAACTGTTGGAAAATCAGCAACACTTACAGGTAGTAGTATGCAATTTATTTCCGACTGGAGCATCCTGGGTTCAAATCCTGACGAAATCAAAATGACCAAAGAACATATTTGTTTTCAATCACGTTTCAGATTTAGAGCATTAAGAAAAGCAGAAAATACAGTAGAGAAATGTCTTCTAGTGTATTTGAGGAGAGAAGGCCTATTCAGTTACGTGAACCTGTCACATGAAACATGGAATTAGCGACCAACATTGCTATGTGCACTTCGTAATTCCTTGAAGTTGAGAGATTTCTCTGAAAACAGTTACTCTGAATGTCACACATTTTCTTGTTCAATGATATCAAGCATGTGATATCAGCTGTACTAACCACAATATAGCCTACATTCACGCATAGGAACTATATCCAGGGAACAAACACGTAACACTAGTTTTTTTTAAAATTCGAACCGCTTCCTTAAAGGCTGCCGACAAGCCGTGTAACGTGTGTGTATGTGTTACTTTTAATATAGCTCATTGCAGTGTTTAACACAATGACATTTTGTATGGTCGTGATTCAAGCTTATAAGTTGTTGTTTTTTTTTGTTATTGTTTCAAGGCTCCATTCACAATAACAATGAATCGTTAATATAGTAACATAAAACTTAAACGCATAAAATTGTAGATTTAGGCAGGCATTCACAATGAACGTTGCAAGCGTAAGTTTTAATCAATGAGAAAACTACTAGTAAAACGTTTTCTTTCCTTCCCTGAAGGGGACGGCGGGCCTCCTAGACGGTAACGCCGTCTCTCAGGCCAGGGAGATATGATACGGTGTGAAGGAGATGTTCGGAGAAGGTGAGAGGGTTGGAGGCCGTGGTCCATACTAGGAACTGTCCAGGCATTCGCCTTAGAGCAGGAGAATGGAAAACCACGGGAAACCCTTCTGAGGACAGCCGACAGTGGGACCAACCCCTCTCCGTCTCCCGAATGCAGAGGCGTTGAGCCACGACAGAGCCATGGCTCTGCTCGGTTGGTCGGTTGGAGTACAGAACTGTCGGACCACGGACCAGTCGAAGCCTACTCTGCAACCGCCGGCCAATGAGAAAACTACTAAAATGTTTTCATTCCTCCCCTGAAGGGGGGCCTCTTACACGGTGACGCCGTCTCACAGGCCGAGAGATTTGTTGCGTTGAAGGAGATGTGCGGAGAATGTTGGCAGCCGTGGCCTATACTAGGAACTGTCCCGGCATTCGCCTTAGTGCAGGAGAATGGAAAACCATTCTGAGGACAGCCGGAGGTGGAGACCAGCCTCTCTCCGTCTCCCGAATGCAGAGGTGTAGAGCCGTTGCCACCCCTCCTCTGCTCGGTTGGCCGGTCAGAGTGCAGAGCTGTCGGACCACGGTCCAGTCGTGGTCACTTGTGGATCGAGACCCACTCTGCATCCACCGCCGAATAGTACAAGTGATGGTCTATGCCCTTGTTAACGATTCATTTATTTGCATCTAATAGATCGATTTTGAGAGACATCTGTATGGAATTTGGAGTCGACAAGTGTAGGATTCAGTTAATCGAAGGAGGGAAACTGATTCAGGCTCTATGAAACTACCTCGAATGAAATAATCAATTCTCTAGAGCAGCGGTGTTCAAAGTATGGTTTGCGAATCAGTAGGGGTACGCGGGGTCTTCTCAAGGGGTACGCAAATTTATCGTAGCTTCTGTTTTCAGTGAGTAGAAGTTAGTTCAGCCTGCTCATTTTCAATAAAATCTTGTTTTGATTTAGTGTTTTTGTCTACGATTACACAGAGTCCCCTTTCCGAACTATTCATTCTAAATATGTGTCAGTTTGTACTTCCCACTGACTTGGTATCTAAAAATGCTTACTTATGTTGCATTGCTCTTGTTTTAATTTTTTGTTTAGAAATCCATGCATTTCTCCAATTTTTCAATAGCAGTGTATACCAGGGCCTCTCAGAGTGCATGCACCGGTGCATTGCGCAGCGCAAGGTGCAAAAGACGACTTCCCTAGGTTGACCAGACTGCAGACCCCCCCCACTCTTTGATTTTAAGCAATAGCGTTGTCTCTCTCTTTCTCTACGCCTGTCTCGCTCGCTCTGCCTGTCTGCCCCTTCCTCACTTGCTCAGTAGCGCTCCATCATCCGAGCAGAGTTGAGCCGAGCTTAGCCGAGTCGCCCCGAGACAAAATGCTGGTCCGAACCGAGCCGAGTCGGGCCGTTGCACGGTGCACATAACCTCTGAGCCTTGGTTTGCACGCCTGAGATTTTGGGCGTTTGAGAGGCCCTGTTTTTATAGTACAATAGTAATATTTTTGCATTGCTACATTACATTGCAAAGGTCCTACCCCTCCGGCCGTTTACAGGGGTAGGAAAGCTTGGTTGCCAAATAACAGTCAGATCATCTGAATAAAAATCCACAACGTCGCGACAAAAGATTAAGAGAGAAGAGAAAGTGTAAATATCGATATGACCTCATACAACACTTTTAATACTACAGACGGAAGGAAAGCAGTTCAGAATATGGGCCTCTGCGACAGTAAAAGATGCAACATAGAAAATGAAGATGTTCATGAATTCTTTTTAAAATCAGTGGGCGTAGAAAATCCCCAACGCTTGGATGATTATCAGTGTTCTGTTAACCACAAGGTCCATGATGAAGAATACAATATCTTGTTAATGAGGCAGAAGTTTACCAAGTTGTGAAGGAATGAATATTGACAGCGCTCCTGGGCCTGGCCGAGTTTTATAGAAAGTGGCTAAGGAACTAAAATGTGTCAAAGTCATTAGTTTCATTGCTAATATAATGCTAGCCTGGGAATATGTACCACAAATATTCAGGAAAAGACGTACCATTTTGAGTTTAAATCAGGAGACCCCAATGTATTAGGGAACTGGCGTCCCATTACAATATTTTCAGTACTGAGAAGAATCATTCAGAAGATACCGGTACTTGAAAGAAAGCTTTGGCCATACATAGATTTATCAAAGCAGAAAGGAGGTTTTGTTTCAATGCCTGGTACATTCATTGAATCTTCGCTCGTAAACACCTGCCTGCAAGATACAAAGACAAAGAAAAAAACTGCTGTGTTACATTCCTTGATGTATCGGAAGCATTTTGGTCACAAACATCTAGACTCTAGTGTTAACTTTGAACACTAAACCGATTCCTCTATGTCTACGGTCTTTAGTACTACAACTTATGACTAACAACACAATAAATATCGAAATTGATGCAGTGACACGAACCAAGGACATTCACATTCGTAGAGGAGTAGCTCAGGGACCCTTATCACCTCTGGTATTCAATGCTGGTATTGATTTTATATTTAAGGGTAGTAAATATCTAGCTGTAACATTAAATGATTACATTTTAGTAGACGTAGAACCTGTGTTAAATACTTAAATTCCAATATAAATAAGCTCGTCAACTCATCACTCTTGAAACCTGATCAATATATATACTGTATATATATGTATATAAAAAACTGGGGAGTTGGCCGTGCGGTTAGGGGCGCGCAGCTATGAGCTTGCACCCGGGAGATAGTGTGTTCGAACCCCACTGTCAGCAGCCCTGAAGATGGTTTTCCGTGGCTTCAGATTTTCACACCAAACAAATTCTGGGGCTTTACCTTAACTAAGGCCACGGCTGCTTCCTTCCCACTCCTGGAATTTTCCTATACCATCGTCGCCGTAAGACCTATCTGTGTCGGTGCGACGTAAAGGAAGTTGCAAATATATTAAATATTAAATCAATATATTTGGCCCAGTTTGATATATTCCTTACAGTTCGCCTCCTTACCTAAAATCCGACGTGGCTTTCTGGAAGACATTGATAAGTTAGCCAAAGTGATGTGAAAGAAATAATAGAAATACCAAATGACAACCCGGATTCTATGCTGTATTCGTCCAGAACAGTTCGTGGTTTGGGTGTTATGAAAGCTTCATGATAAGCATTTCTTCAACATATCAAGATATGCAACCGCCTGAAGCGCAGTCCAAATGTGCTTTTTTCAAGTTCGAGAATGTTAAAGAAGAAATTCACGGTAGTTTAAGGCATCTTAAACTAGAAATTGATGAAGAGTTCAAAGTAAATAAAAAAAGAAAGAAACTTCGCGATCGAAACATGAAAAGTGAAATCCCTACCCCGTCGTGGCAGAGGTAACGCCTGGTATGTGAACGTTAATTTGGTAGATGAGGTTCCAATGGTCGTACAGCATACCTTGAGACCTTACCTACTCAGGGTGTGTCAAATCGAAGTTATACTCCATCTGTAGGCGTACCATAAAACATCTGTAAGTGATCCCTCAAAACAAAGTGAATAGCGGTGCGTCCGTGTGTCGTTGTGAGGTACACAGACTACTGCGGTCATTTGAGCACGTTGTACGTAAACCAGCACATCCCATGATGCATCTTAACGAGGTTCAAGTCGCAAGGGCCCTCACTTTGATCCAGGAAGGATGGACTTATCGTTGTGTTGCTGTGGATCTCAATGTCTCTCGTCAGTTATTCAACGCTTGTGGAATCGCTACAGTGAGACAGTCCGGTTCACAAGGAGGGGTGGACAAGGTCGTAGACGCATGACAACCCCACATTATGACCGATATCTGATCATCTGTGCGTTGCGGCGTCGTTCAGCAACTGCCAGAGAACTGCAACAAGACCTCAGGAGGGTCACTGGAGTCACGGTGTCTGACCAGACAGTAAGGAACAGGTTAAGAGAAGTGTCCTTACGACCCAGACGTCCTGTTCGAGTGCCCCGTTTAACGCAGCAACATCGCGCAGCTCGCTTTCTGTTTGCCCGTACCCACGTCAATTGGCAAACCGCTGCGGAGTACATCGAGCAGATACTGCTACAGCATGTGTTGTTTGCTGCATACAGTGTAAACCCTGAATTCGTACTCATGCACGACAATGCCAGGGCACATGTAGCGGGCATCACCAGATCTGTCTTGCGAGAACTGGACATTCAAGAGATGGAATGGCCAGCAGAGAGTTCCGACCTTAATTCCATCGAACATGTGAGAGATAGGCTTGACAGAAATGTTCGTGGGCGTCCTGTTCCACCACAGACTCTCCAAGACCTCGAACAGTCTCTCATTGAAGAATGGGACTTGATACCGCAACGTGACCACCGTCGACTTATGCGGAGCATGCCACGTAGGTGCCAAGCTGTGATAAATGCTGGTGGAGGACATACACCATACTGAAGCTCTCCAACTATGATAAAAAAATCCACCCTGGAGGACTGTTATCACTTTTTTCGCACCTATTTGGACATTTCCGTTTGTATTCTGAAAATGAATGCTAATCCATCGATGTTCTTTTGTATACTTCAACGGTAAAGAATAAATGTTAAGTTGGTAATATAGCCTACGCGGGTGTGAGGTATTGTTTTGTGGAGCATGGCATACGTTCAAAAACATGTTCCCCTAAACTTTTTGAACTGTGTAGTTCGATATCGACGAAGAATGGCCTATCTTCTTCTCAATGGACGAACGCCATAAAAATGAACTGCAACGTTTTGCAGTTCGTACTATTCCCGACAGAAGCCTAAATGCCCGTTGCCATGAGTACAACGAGATTGGAACCCTTCCTCATGTTCATGGTTTCTGCAGCAAAGCGGAGCTCTTAAAAAACAACAGGCACCATAGACTAAGAAGAAGGATAGCTGACTGCTTTCGAAATACAAACTAGTTCGATGTTTATGAAGAAGTAACCTGTACCTGTACGCCAAATGAAGGTCCCATTAAACGAGCGGACATTGTAGGCATTGATAAGAAATCTGGCCAACCAGACCGTAACACAGAAGAAACATGGCGGACATCGGTGGGGGACATGAGAGGTTAAGGGTAAGATTACAGTATGTATGGTTATTCCGAGTCACCTAAAGGAAACATCACAAGTTAAACGTCATGAAATGCAACTCATTAACTCAAAATATGATTAGTTATGTGCCAAAAGCAACGTTATCGCGTAAATGTAACTGTAATTTCAGAGGGAATATAACGGAGGCAGAATTATTTTATCAACATCAGGTTGAAAAACACACACACTATAAACATATTTTACGTATGCAATTCCGGACAGCAAATAAGATAAATAGATGCCAAACGGATAACATTCTTAACCTTACATGAAATACCATAAAACATCATCAACCACAGCCCACTTCGTAAAACATGCGAACAAATGCATTTCTCGAACAAAATTTCAACTCGCCACAATCCACTTCATTTCAATTCACGAGAACTTGGGTTACGTTTCGTTTACGTACCTCCGCTGTAAAACATCCTAACTCTGAGTCACGATATTTCGAATATTTCCGAAGTACGTTGGCTGATTGGGGAAAATGCTAGGACAGGCATCATTAGGTAACCTCAAAAGTTTGCATGGCACTACATTTAATATCAAATGATTAATGCACACAACACTGCTATCACTTGTTTCGAAGTTTTCCCTATAAATGCACCTAACCAGTTTACCTTACTAGGTCTTTTGGAAATCTGAACACTGAAGTTTTTGCTCTGCCCCTATAATTGGACTTACATCCACGCACACAGCACATATGCGACCCACCTAATTAAACTATAAACATACCCACAGGTAAGTGAAAATATAAAGAAAACAAGTTCTGAGAAAAACATGAGGACAATCACCTTATCACCACCGGGATTGTTCGAATACATACGCTTTTTATTAACAAACAGCTTCTTACGGCACTGAAAGAGTCCCTATAGCATTTAAATATAAATAGATATAATGTTCGGTTATTAATATACAAATTTCCGTAAATATTATTGGTAACAACACGACTTACACAAATGAAAACAAACACATGCTAGCACTCCAACTGCCATCATTGTGGGCAGTTTCGACAGGTCGGTTAAGGACTGAAGTATTGCAGTTGGTCTTGGTCGGTCTTGATCGGTCTTGATCTAGCAAAGGCGTCATTATCGATCCAGCAGTCAGATGATTTGAGAGAGATGAAAAGCAATCCAAAGATGTTGATTCAGAGAAAACAAAAAGGCACTATAAGCCTTGCGCACAAGTATAACATTAATAACTGGGAAGTTTTGGTACCGTATGTTGTTTGGTGCGCGCAGAACAATCACAAATTTTTCAGTGAATATTTTCAAAAGGTTCCGACTCCCTACTAATGTTCTACAAGAAATGTCAACTGCGATGTTCAGAGACTTACTCCAAATAGTACAAAATCATCTGCATGACTTAAAAAAGTTATTTGAATAAATAGAATCCATGGGGGTTAGCTGCCCGAATGTAAATAAATATTACAACATTTAAAAAATGTTAGTGCGTGCAGGGACTCTGACCAAGCGGCCTAATCTTCGAAAGATTATTATTATTATTATTATTATTATTATTATTATTATTATTATTATTATTATTATTATTATTATTATTATTATTATTATTATTATTATTATTATTATTTGGCATCCAGCAACAATCATTTGTTATTTGTGGTATAATCGCAATATACTCGTACTTCGTGGGGACGAAGGTAAAACGATTGTATTTTGGAGGCTTGCCAACCAAAAATTATGAATACCACTGCTCCAGAGCAGGGCATCTCAAACGCCCAAAATCTCACGCGTGCAAATCGAGGCGTAAAGGCTCCGTCCACAGTGCAACCGTTTGACTCGGCTCAGGTCGGCTTGGCTCGGATGGTGTAGTGTACTGAGAGCGACGAAGCGTTCGCTGATAGACGGCTTGTTTGTCAGTGAAGTAGATAAGCGCAAGACAACAGCATAATAATGGATCAACCTGTTTAGAAGAAAGCAAAGACTTCCGAAAATCCATTTCAATCGAACTGGGAACTTTTGTATTTCTTTGTCAGTCGTGACGATAAAGCCAAATGTGGGACAATATTACGCCATCATCAAAAATATGTATTTTACAATATAAAGGCTATGCTCGAATTCTACGAGAATCTGTCGAAGGAAGATTTTCCCAAGCTGCATCGAGAAGCAGCTAAGATTACCTGTATGTTTGGTTTCACATGCATATTTGAAAGCTTTTCTTCTGTTTTGACTTGTAGGAAAACTAAATTGCATGTGAGTGTTTCTGTTTGTAATTTAAAGAACGCTCTCAGAATTGCTGCCCCCTTGTTCCAGACATGACTGGTATAATGGCAAAGAGGAAAGGGAAATAAGAGCTAGAGAAGATAAATTGTCTGCTCGAACCAAATCGAAAGAAGAGTTTCTTTTAACACCGGTAACATTCTCCCATACAAAAAAGTGTCCCCGCTCACCGCACATAAATATTTCGCAGTGAGGGGAGAATCAGCGGGGAAGGTGAAGAAGGCGGAGACTCCGAATGGGTGAGACAGATGGAGGGAGAGAGGAGTGGGAGTTTGCACTCTGGTCAACCTAGTGAAGTCGTCTCCTGCACCTTGCGCCGTGCAGTGCACTGGCGCATGCACCCTGACATACCCTGCTCTAGAGCATACCTTGCCAACCCGCGCTCATCGAGCCAGAGCGCCGTGCTCGGCTCAGAGTAGTCCCACCCCCACCTGACTAGTAATTCCCTCTCTTGTTCGACCGTTTGCACGCAGAGTTCGAACGACGATTGAAAGAAGCGGAGGAAATGCAAAGAGAATTGACGGTTTTTATGATACTATTTTCCATCCCACCTGAGGATGCCGCAGCCTGCTACCATAGGGAGTTGATCAGGTTACAGTGCCATACAGTCCTGAAAGATCGGTACTATTCTAGAAAATATCTTCTAAGATTTTATGAACATTTCTCCCAGCAAGAGTTCCCACGGCTACATGCACAGGCATACCGATTAGCTGCAATGTTTGGCAGTTTTACAAGCTATATTTCCGGAAGAAAGCATGCAACATCCACACGGAAAAGATAATTTTATTCACAAGTGATGTGACACGTAGTTCACCAGGCGAGTTGGCCGAGCGGTTAGGGGCGCGCAGCTGTGAGCTCGTATCCGGGAGACAGTGGGTTGGAACTCCACTGCCGGCAGCCCTGAAGATGATTTTCCGTGGTTTCCCATTTTCACACCATGCTGTACCTTGATTAAGACCACGGCCGCTTCTTTCCCATGTCTAGGCCTTTCCTGTCCCATCGTCGCCGTAAGACCTACCTGTGTCGGTGCGACGTAAAGCAAATAGCAAAAAAGAAACAAGTAGTTCATCATTGCAGAAGTAGTTCGGCTCCATGGCTAAATGGTTCGCGCACTGGCAGAATCTGGAATTTTAATCTTGGCTGGGTGTATGTGTCGTTTTCATCATCATTTCATCCTCATCAGGACACGCAGGTCACCTACGGGAGTCAAATCAAAGGACCTGCATCTGGCAAGCTGAACTTGTCCTTGGACACTCCCGGGCTGTTGTATACAAGGAATTTGGTATACAAGGCACAACATAAAAGTTTATTACTTCAACACATTTATACAATATGTATATGAAATAGAACGAAACTTTTCTTGAAACTTGTTGAGTTGCACACGTTTAATGTTAATATAAGGTAGTAGGCTGAGGGCCTGAGTATTATTTACATAGGTACAAATGGAGATTCCTATATACATTCAATCTTGTCTTGATGAGACAGTCTGTTCAAATGAGAGAATTTTCTTGATAGTCGAAAACTATCGGTCATGTATAATAACAAGTGTAACTTGTAGAGAGAATTCGTATTAGCAGAATGCTAACAGGAGGCGTATGACTTGCAATGAACTTGCGTCTAGTGTTCATATATAGCAGAATGCTATTATTGGAGTCGGAGCACTGTAGGGGACTTGAGTGAGTAGCAGAATGCTTGGATGGGTGCTCGACGTGGCTACGGGATGCAGGATGAATGAGGCAATGTCCAGAGGTGAAACCTCACGGCCAGAAATCAGTCCACCTATTCAGAACACATTTTTAAGAGGGTGCCTCCGTGTCTGACTTGCGGTGTAGTCTGGTCGTTGGACACTGTAGGAGTCCTGGAGAGGCGAGAAACGTTGCTCCTTTTATAGCGCTGGCTGACGTCACCGATCACGTCAGCGCACTGCAGTCTGCCTCGTGGTCTCTGGAAACGTCGATGAGTCGGGCGGGCTGCGGAGATTGTATACGCGGAGGACACACAACACGGGCCATACACCATTTCATTTCATTTCATTGCAGAAGTAAATGATTACACATTCAAACCAAACAACACACACATTTCATAGTAAAGGGTGCCCAAACAGTCGCATCAATACACAGTGTACCTCCCCACCCCACCTCTAGTGGCAATGCAGGTGTGTATTTGTGCATACAAACGATCATAAATGTATCCTGCGCTAGATTGTCCCAAGCATATTGCACCTTTTGATGCAATTCAGCAATGCTTCTTGCAGACTCTGGAAAATGCTTAAGTTCCCTCTTCATCATGTCCCATACGTGTTCAATGATTGGCGAGAGATCCGATGATCTTGCTGGCTAGGGCAGTTGTACACCGCGTAGGGCACGTTGCGTCGCAGCAGCTGTATGTAGACGTGCATTGTCCTGCTGAAAAAGCTCGTCATCTTCCTGTCGAATAAATGGCAGTAGCGCGGGGACAATAACCTGTGCAATGTAGCGGGCACGGGTTACTTTACCCTACAGAAACACCGACTGTGACCGCGAGTTGTAACTGATGGCCCTCCACACCATGAAGCCTGGGGTGGGACCGGGGTGTCGTGGGCGAATGCACTCCAGAGTAGGCCGCTCACCAGGTCTACGCCTACACGTGTACGTCCATCCCTTGCATACGGACAGAACCTACTCTCGTCATTGAAAAATGAAACTGAAGACAGCAGAACGCCATTCCCCTCTCCAGTCGACTCTTTCACGACACCAAAGTAGCCATGCTTGGCGGTGTCGTGATGTCAGTGTTAGCCGGGCCAGAGGCACACGTGATCGTAATCCTGCTGCAAGCAGACGGTTCCCAATGGTCCTTGGTGACACAGCAGTTGCAACACATGACCGGATTTCGTTCCTGAATGATGTTCGGTCAGCCACCGCTGCTCGCACAATGCGTCGATTTTGACGTGCGTCTGTACTACGTGGACGTCCGGAGCCTAGTCTACGGCTGTGGAAATATTCCACTGACCACTGATGAAAGCAGCGACACAACACCACATATACATTGTGCCCAACATGTGAAGCAATCCGCTACCTCCATCCAGCTTCCCTCAGGCCCGCAATGCGACCCCGTTCAAA
Organism: Anabrus simplex; assembly: GCF_040414725.1. Lineage (NCBI taxonomy): Eukaryota > Metazoa > Arthropoda > Insecta > Orthoptera > Tettigoniidae > Anabrus > Anabrus simplex. The sequence goes on along the minus strand of NC_090265.1, from coordinate 648,798,744 downwards.
TGGCTGCAGTTGTTCAACAGGAGCACGTACTTGTCGGCGGGGCATGGTTGTACCCTGGAATGAATGTTGCAAACACTGTTCACCTCTAACCTCAGCACAGTTATTGCCTGCAGCGTCAAAACGGAGCGCGCATGGACTGGCCTCCTGAGCGCCATCTGATCGCCGATGTCTGTGATAAATGGATCACTAACACAACAATCGCTCAGGTAGCATCCAGAATGTGCTAACTTTCTACTTCAAAGAGATGAAGAAAATTGTGTTCAATTCAGAAAGACCCAAATTTTGGTTGGATTGTATGAGACAGAAACACTAATATATTTCTTTGTGTTAAATTTTAAACATAGAATTCCTTTCGAATTTGTGAGATAAAATCATTTCCGTTTTTTCTTTAAAAAAATATCTTTAAAATTCTAAAACAAGTCTTTCTCCCAAATCGTCCCAGCCCAAACTTTGTAACACTTTCGTAACGCTACTCTTTTGTTGGAAACCCCCCAGAACAAATAGAGCTGCTTTCCTTTGGATTGTTTCCAGTTCTTGAATCAAGTAATTCTGATGAGGGTCTCATACACCGAAACCATACTCTATTTGGGGTCTTACCAGAGACTTGTATGCCCTCTGCTTTACATACTTACTACAACCCCTAAATGCCCTCATAACCGTGTGCAAAGTGCTGCACCCTTTATTTAAAATCCCATTTATGTGAATACCCCCAATGAAAATATTTCCTTAGGTACTTACACTGATCCTCATAAGGAACTTTCACCCCATGAATGCAGTAATTAAAACTGAGAGGACTTTTCCTATTTGTGAAACTCACAACCTGACTTTTAACCCCATTTATCAACATTATACTATTGCCTGCTGTCCATACCATAACATTATCGAGGTCATTTTGCAGTTGCTCAGAATCTTGTAACTTATTACTATATACAGAATAACATCATCCGCAAAAAGCCTTATCTCTGATTCCAATTCTTTACTCGTAACAATTAGGCCTATACATAAGAAAACATAGTTCCTGTAACACAGCCTTGAGGAATTCCCCTCTTAATTATTACAGGGTCAGATAAGCTTCACCTACTCTAATTCTCTTGACATCTATTTTCTAGAAATATAGCAACCCATTCAGTCACTCTTTTGTCTAGTCCAATTGCACTCACTTTTGCCAGTAGTCTACTCTGATCCATCCTATCAAGTGAAGTTTGACAGTACTGTACAGGATGAGACACAAAGTCTCATTACCCCCTATGGATTACAGACATGTTAATGAATTATTGTTTTCAAGAACTGATCTTTAATCTGAGTTCACACGCTCACCTGACACCGGAAGCGGAATTCTCTTTATCGCTGGCCTATATAACCACCTCGATATCGATCTATTTAAAATATGCATCCCTCGTTCGATGCGGGAAATTTACTTCAAACAAGAGAAGAAAACATGAAGACTATAGCACTAAGCAGATTCGGGTCTAAAACCAGTTCAGTTTTTGGGATAGCTCCATACTTAATTGGCAAGTTGTACAAGTAACGTAATGTGAATAGCTCACCTGGCAACCTCAACATGGCGTTCCCTCCACAAACCTGCTGCAGTTTAGAAGCGATGATGATAATCTACATCATAAGGTGTGCATCAACGCCTGAATTCTTAAGCCAAAATGACAAATTTGGATAAAGGTATTCTTTAATAAGCCAACAAATCCAGTCACATAAGATTCAACTTGATTCAACCATGTAACCTTGTAAACCTACATAAAGGCGGACAAACTAATAACTGCGGTACACAAACGCCCGTTGAAGAAATTCAATATCTGGAGTTGCAACAATACAAACATATCGCGAGTTTGCAAGCAGAATACATTAAGTCAAAGTCCGGCCTCATGGCTAAATGGTTAGCGTGCTGGCCTTTGGATACAGGAGTCCTGGGTTCGATTCCCGGCAGGGTCGGAAATTTTAACCATCATTGGTTAATTTCGCTGGCACGTGGGCTGAGTGTATGTATCGTCATTATCATAATTTCATCCTCATCACGACGCGCAGGTCACCTACGGGAGTCAAATCAAAAGCGTTGCACCTGGCGATCCGAACATGTCCTCGGACACTCCCGGCACTAAAATTCACACGCCATTTCATTTCATTAAGTCAAAATTCACATTTCTGAGAAAAGAGGGGTTTGAAAGTTTGCTGTCTTTCACTCAGGAAATCACAAAAATGGTTTATCTTTAAAAGTACTATTCAAACTGAGTTTAAGGAAGTCAAACTGACGTATTGTGTTTTCTTGTAATCCCACGATATATTCAGCTACGAATGTATACAACCTACGGCACAAGAAATGCATCGTTCATTGAACTGTGAGAACATTATGGGTACCTACTTCAATGTCACCGTACATTAAGTCCGACTCGTTGGCTGAATGGTCAGCGTACTGGCCTTCGGTTTAGAGGGACTCTGGTTCGATTGCCGGCCGGGTCGGTGATTTTAACCTTAATTGGTTAATTCCAATGGCTCGGGGGCTGGGTTTGTGTGGCGTATTCAACATTAGAAATCATATTCCTATAGTTCATTTTCAGATTTTCTTCAAGGCATGTTGTGATAGCTATCATTTCTGCTTGAAAGACTGTAGTGTGTCTACCCAAGCTCATCTGAATTGATCCCTCAGGTCTTCCCCCGTTGATCCCTCCTCTTGTGCCATCCACAGTCTTTGAGCCATCAGTCCACCACACTATATCTTCTTTTTCAGTATTCCATTTGTTGATATCCCATTCTTTTTTCATTATCTGGGTCTCAAACGGTTTTTCAAAGTTGTACTTTGGTATCATATGATCAGAAGGCATGTGTAGAACTTCCTCTGTTATTACTCTGTTAATTTTACAGTGTCCTAGATTGGGTCTTTGTGCATTCCAGCACTCTGATTGTGCCAATCTGTTGAACTCATTCTAGCCTGTCCTTTTATGAAATTGCATAGTGATGGGAGGTCTAGTAAAGTATTAAAAGCTTCTGTCGGCGTAGTTCTCATAGCCCCAGTTATGGCTATACATGCAATTCTCTGTAGGCTATCCAATCTACTGCCGACCTTTTGTTGACTTACTTTCTGCCACCAGATGCTTGCAGCATAGGTCATCGACGGTCTAATGATCATTGTGTATATCCATATTACCATTGATGGTCTAAGGCTCCATGTCTTCCCAACGGCTCTCTTACATGCATACAACAAGTCCTCGGCCCGGGTTATGTTCCTTTCTATAGGTGGATTCCAGGTTAGATTTTTATTTAAGACTACACCTAGGTGCAGTGTCTGTTCTTCCATATATATATCTTGCCCAAAGTGCTTCTGTGATCTCTTTCCCAGAGTTATCTTTTTCGGGTTGACTGATAGTTGTTCTTCCCGACACCAGTTCTCCACAAGGTTGAGTGATCTTTGCATGAGGTCCTGGATAACACTCATCACCTTACTTCGTGCCACAATCACTAGGTCATCTGCGTATCCTTGTGTATAGAAACCCAGTTCGTTGAGCACAGCAATGATTTTATTCACCACGAGGTTCCACAGCAGAGGAGGAAGAACTCCTCCCTGAGCACAACCTCTGGTGGCCCGAACCGTCAGCGTTTCTTCAAACAGGGTTGCTTTTATCTTCCTTCCGTCTAACATGGATTTAATCCGTTTGACGACGGTTTTACTCACCTTGCTCTTTTCCAGTGCTTTGATCATAGAGTCATAGGTTGTATTTCTGAAAGCTCCTTTTATATCTAGAAATGCCGCCAGTGCAATTTCTTTATATTATAGGTTTTCCTCTAGCTTACAAACCAACTGGTGGGGTGCTACTTCAGTGGATCTGCCAGGTCTATATGCAAACTGATTTTCATGTAACGTTGAGTTCAGTTGCACCGTTCTTCTGATATATTTATCCAGAATTTTCTCCATTGCCTTCAGCATGAAGGAGGTTAAACATAATGGTCTGTATGCTTTAGTTTGGGCATAGTTTGCCCTTCCAGGCTTAGGTATGAATACTGCTTTAACTTCAGACCATGATTTCGGCACGTGCCCTAAAGCTAGACTAGCTCTGAAGAGGTCCGTCAGGACATTGGCGAGTATCTCCCGTCTTCCTGTAGGAGTATTGAAAGTATCTCATCTGGCCCGGGAGCCTTTATAGGGTGAAACGTGTCGATTGGCCATTTTACATGGTTGTGTTTTATTATTCTGTTGGCACAGTTCCAGTCTGCTCTTCGAGCTCCGGTCTCTGTTCCAACCGTCTCTTCTTCTGTCGTCTCCTCAGCCTCGGGAAAGTGACACGCCATTAGCATCTCCAGCGTGTCTTTTTCAGCCTGAGTAAACAACCCATCTGGTTTCTCTAGTGTCCCCGCCTGATTTATATGGGTTTCTTTAAGAACCTTCTGAAGCCTCGCTGTTTCAGTGTGTGTTTCCACTTTCTCACAGAACAGTCTCCAAGATTTTCTTTTTGTGTTCCGTATCTCTAGGTTATACGCAGTGAGTTTCCTATGATATACGTCCCACATACCATTTCTAGATGATATTCTTTTTTTTTTGCTAGGGGCTTTACGTCACACCGACACAGATAGGTCTTATGGCGACGATGGGGTAGGAAAGGCCTAGGAGTTGGAAGGTAGCGGCCGTGGCCTTAATTAAGGTACAGCCCCAGCATTTGCTTGGTGTGAAAATGGGAAACCACGGAAAACCATTTTCAGGGCTGCCGATAGTGGGATTCGAACCTACTATCTCCCGGATGCAAGCTCACAGCCGCGCGCCTCTACGCGCACGGCCAACTCGCCCGGTGGATGATATTCTATACAACATCCTAACCTCTTTTTTTCATTTTGGCTAGCTTGTTGTTCCACCACCTTACTTTCTTGGTGTTTTTCTTTTCTTTGAGAGGATAGTTGTCATGTAATGAATCTATAATGGCCTCTTCTAATAGTTCCACTGCCTCATCCAATTCTTTCTGTCCTCTCGCGTTAGTTGGAATTTTTTGTACAGCCTTCTCTAGAACTTCTCTGTACCTATCCCAGTTGCAAGGTTGATATCATGAAGAGAGTGACTGGAGAAGATTAAAATGGGTGGGGGCGGCTTACTCCTGCAGACGGCTTACCAGCACCACATTACGAGTACGTACGGAGATTACTGGATTGATAACGTGAAAAGTATTATTGAGAGGTTGGGTTTAGGAAGCTACTGGGGGAAGGAATGGGATAGGAGGAATGGAGTGTGTTGGAGGAATACTTTAAAACGGATCAAAGATATTCAAACACAGGAGCTGGAGTCTGAATTCAGGAGAAGGACGACCCTAACCCTGTTTAAATCAAACAAGTAGTAAATATAAGAATAGAAAATGTGAAAAGATTACAGAGAAGAGGACTAATTTGGTGGATGATGGGTATTTATATGAATAAGGGTAGGAGAAAGATGAAGGACAATTAATTATGTTTATTGTGCGGTGATACAAGAGTAGAGTTTCACTTGTTAATAGCATGTAAGGGAACTCGTGTGGAGAGAGAGAAATTCATGAGTGAGGGACAATTTGAAGCCACAAAACAGCTGGGTAACAAACAGAAGATCGTTAAATGGATAGTGAAAGAGTGGAAAGAACCCGGGAATAAAAGCAAGTTTTAGAGGTAGTTAGAAAACGCTGTGTAAAGATTAAAGGAAGCAGAATTTAGAAGATAGTTGTGTGGCATATATATTGTATCTCCTGTCGTAGTTATTGTTGTAAATAGGAAGTAGCAGGGAGAGATACGTAGGTAAGCAGCAGAGTACCAAGGTCTCACCACACTGTTGGCCAGCAGAGTAGCGGGGGAGTGGGTGTGTCAGAGTGGTGTCCTAGGTCCGTACTCAGCTGCCTGCCTCTGCTGACGATGAGACAGGCAGCTGGCTGTGGGTACACACACGCTGACGCATGCCCATTGTAAGCAGACATTTTATAGGTAGGCCATTGTTTTTGGTTTATGTTGTGCAATTGGGAAGGGCCATCACAATTTTGCCAAATCTGCTATCTGATTTAATATAATACTATCCTTCTCAACCCCCCATATTTCTACTCCATATAACACCCTACTTAATACCATGGTTTTAAATACCATTCTCTGTATATTAAAATAAATCCCCGGAAATTTATTTTTCAATATTCTTAAACCTGAGAGGGCTGCTACCCCCTCCACTTACTTGTTTGAGTTGGTCGGACCATTTACCATTCCTGCTTATACAAACACCCACATACTCTAGCTTATCTCTCTCCTCTATTACCTAACCATTTATCACCCATTGCTTCTTTGTCTTCCGTTTCCTACTTTTCCTAAATACCATCACCTTTGTCTTCCTACTATTTACTCTCAGCGACCATTTACTAGCGTACTCCGAAACCTCATTTATACTTTTCTGTAAGCTCCCTCCCGTAACATCATCAATAATACATCATCTGCAAATATCAACGGGATTTCTAGTTCTCCTAATACAGGACACGCGCACTCCTTCCCATGCCCGTCTAATATGTCATTGATAAAAGTTAAAAAAATACGAATTGGAGATAATTTGCAACCCTGTTTAAAAGCTATGTACGATTCGATTAAACCACTTACAACCTCTTCCTCTATTCTAATGCTACAATACACTTGCTCATAAATAGCCTCAATCGCGCGTCTCATCTTTTTGGGAATTCCCACCTTACCCGATCTCTCAAGCAGCGCCTTCCTACTCACTGTGTCAAAAGCCTTTTCAAAATCGATCGCTGCTATATACACCTTCCTTCCTCCCTTCCTTCCTTCCTTCCTTCCTTCCTTCCTTTCTTCCTTCCTTCCTTCCTCACGTATTTATCAATTATTGTCTTCACTATCATCACGTTTTCCATCGTCCTACGTCCTTTTCTAAACCCACTCTGATAAACAGACAGTATAGAAAACTCTTCCGTCCATTTTCTCAACCTATTCGCTAATATTCCCGTGTACACTCAATGCGTCTAATAATGTTATGCCCCTGTAGTTACTAAGATTGCTCCTTACTCCTTTCCTTTTGTAAATAGTGCATATAACCCTTTTTGCCACTCCTTCGGGAAGTTGGTACCTTCGAACACCTTATTAAATAACTTCTATACACTCCCTCATCATACTATTTTTTGTCGCTTCTTTCCGAAATACATTTGTTATTCCGTTCCCACCTCCTGCTGTCCTATTTTTTGCTTTGCCTAACACTTCCAATACCTCTTCCTCTGGTATTTCTTTATCCAGCTCATAATTCCCTACTGTTATCTCCCCCCCAATCACCTCCTCCCCTCTCTCTCCCTTCCACATATCCTTCCCTCCTAACAGTTTTCGAAAATATTCCAACCATGTTTCATAGTCAATTTTAGGTTTACTATAAATCTTCTCTCCCCTCTTAATTTTATTGATTCTCTCCGATACCTTTTCTCCTTCCTTGTTTTTGCACTCCCTGTTGATCGCCGCAACATGTTCCTTCTTTTATAACCTTTTCCTTTCTATTATATTTTCCTTGTATTCCCTCCTCAGTCTACAAAACTTTTCCCTCTCCCTCCATGCTGTCTAAAGTCTTTCAGCGCCCTCATAACTACTCTCCTCAATTCCTTGCACTCCCTATTATACCAACCCTCTGCCTCTTCTACCCTTTTCCCTCTGTATCTTGAAACTTCTGCTACCCTCTTAATGGGGTATTCTACTAGCTCTACGGTCCTATCCACATTATTACATCTCAATGCTACTTCACTCCCTACCTTAATAATTTGGAACTCATTTTGTAAATACTTATCAAGTCTCACTTTTGTCTCCTCTGCCCATTTATATTTAATGAGTCTCATACTCTTTTTCTACCCCTCGTTCCCTTTCCCAACCTATCCCGCGCTCCATTCTCCTGAAGTTTATAAATATCGGGGCATGATGAGATCAAGCCCAGTCAACAACCTCAATATTATTTATTCTCGCCCACATATACTCCGAGCTGATTACCAAGTCAATAACACTCCCTCCTTGATTCGTAACGTACGTCAACTTCCCCTAGCTATCCCCAGTCCACCATCCATTCAGAACGTATAGATTACCTGCTGAGTATATTTCCAGCAGTTTCTGCCCATAACCATTTATTCCTATATCTTTACTCCGTCTTTCACCCCTCCTTAATTCTTTCCCCTCTTTATTACATATTAGACTTAAACTTGCTATCCTAGCATTCCAGTCACCCATCAATATCATCCCCGCTTCTTCATACTTCTCACTGATCCCACTAGTTTCCACTATCAGCTGCTCGAAGAAACTATCTTTTGCATATACTGAGCCACTAGGGTGGTTATGTAGAAAAGCAAGGCATACCTTTTTAGGCTCTCCCCCACCCAGCTTAAACCTAACCCAAATCACCTCTTCCATCTGATTTTCTAATACTTCAATCATATCGCATATTTCTTCCTTTATTAGCTAGGCTATTCCGCCTGGATTTCTTCCCCTCCTCCCTTGTTTTCTCTTCGTTATGTTCCTTACCACAAACCTTTTCCACACCATACTCTTTCCTTCTAACAATGTCTCCAGAAGGGCCACAATATCAAAACTCTCCACTACCTTTATCACCCCCCCCCCCCGCCACCCAATTTACTTAGCATCCCTTCAATATTTACAAATCCTATTTTCCAACATAGCTATTTATTCCCCTCTCCATCGTCTCCCCTCCATCCTTTATATTTATTTCCTTCTGTTATATGGGTCGCTCTATCGTTACCCTCGCTCCTTCTCTATCTGCTCCCCACTCCTTCTTTCTAATAATTTTTGCACTCTTTTTACTAGTCTTATCGTCCCTTTATTTTTCTTACCCCATAAGTCTTTTAAACTTAGGATTCTTCCCCTACCCAGTCCTTCTCGTCGTCTTCTTTCTTCTCCTTCCACTACTCCGCTTGCGTGTGTCAGCACGAACTCCTCCTCTCACGGTGTTCTTCCCGTTGCTCCTTCCTCCTCTGGACACTGGACTTCGGTCACTTCGTCACTTATTCACTACTACGTCAACACACTCTGCACTTGCTTCGACATTCCTTTCACCTTTGCCCGCCGATTGTTCGCCAACCTTGTCATCCATTTCCTGAAGCTTGTTCACTGTCCACACACGTGACCACCTGCCGTTTCCAACTACCAACTGCTGACCTCTTCCTTCTTCTTTCCTGATCACCATTAGCTCTTTCCATCTTCACCTTTACCAGCTCCTCTTCCAGGTTTTTGATCTCCTTCCGTAGTATTTCTACCTCTTCTTTGTTCCTTTCCACCTTCCCCTTTAGTTCCTTCATCTCCTCCTTGTTGCACTGCTTAATATCCTCAGCCTGGTACATTATCAGCTCCCTTACTTGCTCCGTCTGACAAGCCTCTTTCACCAGCTCCTTTATTACCTCAATTTCTTCTCATCCAAGAGCGCCCACAGGGCCTGGACCTGGTCCTGGATTCGTCTCCATTCCCCCTATCATCAGCAACACTGCCACCACCATTGCGACAAGCGGCGCAGCCATTATCCCCTCTTTAGTATCCTTCGTCTTCTTATCCTTTACCTCTTTACTCCTCCATCTGCTCTGCCAACTTCTCATCGCACCCCACATTGTTGCCAGGTGTTCCCCATTCCGCGGCACTCACTCAGCACATCCGTTCTCTCTGCTTGCTCAATCAAGACTGCACTGTTATTATTTCGTTGTGCTTTTAATAATTTTAATTATCTCCTGTCCAATATTCCCGTTTCGGCTTCTATTTTACATTAATGCATCGGGATAGTGTAGTGACGTAAGATGGCGGCGGCCGTACGCTTCCGGCTTCAGAGTCCTGCTGTTCATTGCCAGTCTGAATCTACATGTCTGTGAGCTGCACAGAATGTGAAGGAACAGTTTAACCTCTGATATTCGCGCCCAATAATCATGTTTAAAGGCTGCTTTTAGGTTAAGATTTTGCAGTCAATATGAAATACACATATCACGGTTACAGCGGTAGTTCAGGTATTTAAAAGTAACTATTCCCAAGATATATTCACCAATTGAAACATATCGGCCTGTATCGTGTGTAATTAGGACCAGGATAAAGCTTCGGGGCTCGTGAAAAAGCAGTCGGAACTCTGAAATAGCCACCCAAAAGAATCATGTTTAAATGGTGCTTTTAGGATAGGAATGTTTTCATTCATTCTGAAATATACCTGTCACAATTACACCGACAGCAGTTGTGTTTACAAATATCACAAACATAACTCCGTTGTGACATTCTGCAAAGTTTACCGTCTTTTGTACGGTGTATGTTACTAGGCTTCAGTGAAAACACTCTCACAGAACAGTTGAAAACGAAACAGAACACATTAAGTGATTCGCATGTATCGAAGGCCAGTGGCCGCTGCAACGGGACAAAGATGATACGACAGAACACAGAACACTCCAGCACGTGGTCACACACAGTCAGTTAGTTAGCGAAGGGCGAAGGACAGTGCATACTGGCGCTTTTGATGGGACAGCGAGTCACTGTCTCGGTCTCGCTTGAGAATATTTCGAAACAACTGACACTCGGTGCTTCAGAACAACGGAGTATAACTGTGCACCGGCACAGTGTGCCGAAACAGGAACATAGTGCCCAACTCTACCGAGTAATACGACGGATGTTTGGGAACAGTTATGCGCCGCTTAGCCAAAACGTTGCGCACTCGAATCGCAGTTTGTGGGTGGGCATTGCCGTAGAGGAGACTCTACTTTACAGTCCCGTACAGGTCTGGCTGAACAAGCTGGATGCGTGGCAGCAAACATTTCAAATCATTCTCGTAGAATGTGGCGTTGACAGTTTAACCCTCCGGTACGAATTCCTGGTGGATCATGCCACTGCTGTTGAAAAAGGCGATCTACAGTGTCCTAATGCTGGACGTTTGGTGGCGACTCGTTTTGGGACGTAGGGAACACTGTGAATATCATGTCATTAATTGTCTCTTGGTCTCTAGATCGAACTGTTAGCACCAGCTCCCATCGCCTGTGATGGTGGTTTTCGGAAGAGACGGAATCCCATTGTCAGCAGCCCTGGACATGGTTTTCGGTGGTTTCCCATTTTCACACCAGGCAAATGCTGGGGCTGTGCCTTAATTAAGAACACGGCTGTTTCTTTCCCATTCCTAACCCTGTCCTATCATAACGTGGCCATAAGACCTATCTGTGTCGGTATGACGTAAAGCAACTTGTATAAAAAGAGTTGATATTCAGATTGCAGTACCAGTACACTACAAAATCTTACATTAAAATACAGAACAGAAACAATATGATCAAGGTGAGTAGCTTTACGGCGAATGGTACGTTCAGATTACAATCTAAAATCCAACTTTCGGGTCTTCTTTGAAAATAGAGTCAAGAAATCGGTTGGTTTTACAATTAATTCTCTGTAAATGTTCAAAAGAGTCAACTCCATGAATCGACTTTCATTTGTTTATTGTTAGTTTCTGTCAATTTTCATTTGTCATCTTCCATGGGAGGAGGGGGATTCTAACCCCTAGTAATTACCCCCCCCCCCTTGGCTACGCCCCTGGTTCAACTCCTCACCAGGGCGACGAGAATTTTAGACAAACGCAGTCCTGCGGCTCACTAAACCTGAATCAGAAATGAGCACCAGGTTAATTCCCTATCACAAAGGCGGCCGGTCAAAGAACTAAGTGCCGAGGTTGTGGATAGCAGAAGCATTTACCTTCCGCTCCTTCAAGGACATTCATGGCCTTTGCGGAGATAGCTTTGCTTTACTATTCATTTCCTTTGTAATACAAACTAGTTTTAGAGAGATGGCAGAATATCTAAAACTAGGGAACAGATACATTCGCTTGCAGAACTTTTACCGGTCGTTGGAAACGAATGGCCGAGCATGGGTATATTAACTACGTTCCTTTCCTCGTTTTATCTCGCACAGACTATACTTGGTTTATCTGAGGGAGTAAGTTATCTGTTATCAGGAGTTTGTTGAAAATGAGTCGGGCAGAGAGAATGGAACAAAATTGGCTCTCGTGTAGTTAACTATAGAAGAATCATCATCTTCGATAATATCGCTACCATCACAGTACTAATACAGGTTTAAAGCCGTTAGTAAATAATGTTAATGTTAATATTTTAAATACCTTATTACACTATGTGCATATGTAACTGAATATTTGTAATGATATTATGCTACTGAAGAAAAGTGTATTTTTATTTCATACATGACTTTATTTTACAAGGACTTTCGAACGAGATAATATAATAATTTTAATTTAATATTTATTTTTATTTAATGTAATAGTATAGGTGTTTCGCATCATTAGGTTTATACCTGCCTGGAGCACAATAAATAAATAAATAAATAAATAAATAAATAAATAAATAAATAAATAAATAAATAAATAAATAAATAAATAAATAAATAAATAAATAAATCTGTCTGTCTGTCTGTCTGTCTGTCTGTCTGTCTGTCTGTCTGTCTGTCTGTCTGTCTGTCTGTCTGTCTGTCTGTCTGTCTGTCTGTCTGTCTGTCTGTCTGTCTGTCTGTCAGGTTGTAGGGAAACCTCAAAACCAAATGGTGGTGCCAAAATGTGGCATACTAGGCAAGATGAGGAGTGAGGTAGTTTAACATTGCTTTCCTCACTGCACCAGAAAGTGCTATTGCAACACAAATGACCCTATGAGCAATGCATTTCATAACAATCAGACTCACTGGTCTTGCTCCGAATGTCATTACTCAGCAGCTTCCGTATTGTCACAGGCATGGATGAGACTGGGACTTCGGTGAAAGCTACATTTTATTCTGTCCAGTGCCAAGAGACAGACGCAAAAGTACTGCATCCATGAAGAAATGGCAACCGACAGTAAGAATTTCTCATTATCTCCTTAAATGTTTGTAGAAAAATCCAAACAAGTCCTAAAATAATTTTTCGACTGTTTCACTCTGACAATTCCTCATACCACTCACCCTTGTCAAAGAAGTTAAGGTTTTCCTTAAAAACTGAGCGTTTATCATAGTGTGTGTGACGCAGGCTGTGTTGCCACGCCTTTGAATTAAGAGCAGATTTCTTAATACTTGACCAATTTTGTGGTCTACGAGTGGAAAAGAAACATCTGAAACAAACCCCTATTCTTTATCGCTTGGAAGCTTTCAGCAAGCCTTTATGAAACTACGGAATCATGTCAGCAATACCATACATAGCGTCATAATTAGTACAATAGATGAAATTAATATGACTACTTGTACCAGAATGACAGTATCACCTCATTGGATGAGCCATTTTATAGTTATAGTTAGGCCCATGAGAGTTGGAGTCTGACGTTTGAGCGGCGAAAGCAGTAACTACAAAGTGTGCTGCGTTGTCATAGTTACCTCCATCCTCTTTTCATACCGGCTGAGTGTTTAATAAAACATGTAGGTCTAATGCAATTCAATAAACTTGGACCCGTTCCTATCCTTGTGCTAATAATTCCAGCATTTAAAACAGGATACGTTATTGCCGATAAATTTGAGATTTGATAATTACTAACAAAGTCATCAGTTTTTGACAATAACCTTAGCAAATGCACATGTTAAACACAGAATAGAACTGTACAACTAGCCACTGATTAACTTACAAAATAATAAACTAATAACGAACATAATATTCAGAAAACAAACACGTAAATACATAAAGCAGCAACAACTAACACAGTTAACACAGTACCACTCCAATTAACATCACAAAAGCGAGTGAGATCAAGCCAACCCACGTGGCGATAGCTTCCTTAATGTGGCATCGCTGTTATCGTTGCCATTAGCAACAGACCAGTTTCGAGCAGCGTTAGTCAACTTTTTCTCACAGGTGACGCTAAACGTCAGACTCCAACTATCGTGGGCCTTGGTATAGTTCTAGATATTTTGAAAACTCATTTGCTACAAAATATTGCGTTTAGCCATTAGCTACATTTTTTTGCCATAATTTTCGGTTGGGTGAGCTCGTTTTGGTTTTCTCCCATTTTAATGCTTTTTTTAAATACCGGTATTCACTTGTATAAATGGAATGTTCTATATTCATTGCGATTGACACTCGAGACGTTCTGTATGTTTAACTCATAGGCGTCCTTTGGCAAACTGGTACCAGGTTACTAAGTGCATCATTCACTACACTCGGGTTTCAACAATTCTTTGACTGCACTGTATTGCGTCACTGCAGGCAAATATAGTAAAGTAGAGACAATACGCGACACTTCCGGTGCTTGCCATTACATTATGGTAAAGCAAATTTGTATCGTCATATTGTTTCAACAAAATATGTACATTTCTTAAATCACCCATATTTTCTTCAGTGCTTGACAACGCATTACGGCATTCCAAATGGGGTAACTTGCAACACAACCAGCCACACACATATGCATAGGCATTTTCCTGAATTAAATCAAACCCACAGATCACACCTACAACAACACATCGTATTGAAGGTTAACTACTGCACTATACAATAAAATAAGCTTATTATATTTTAAACCAGTTAAAATATGGTTCGCGCAGGTCAGACGCTTAGGAAGTACTATATTTAAAAAAATCTCTTTATAACTGGGGGAATATATATGCAAACCCAATATTTACTTACATTTTCTTTTCACGAGGGAAACGGAAAAAAGGCCGCGAATTCTTCTGCACTTCATAGTTATTGCAGCCAAACACAGCACATATCTTTCCACTCATATTGAGATATGAAGGAATGACACACGCTACCATTTACTTATGTCAACTTAATGCAAACGCATAAATAACGCCAAAAACTTCACAAACAAATACACGTGCTCTTATGACAGAATCAGTAACTCCAGGTCACTCCGCTAGACAGAGCTCTAATCACTGTCTCTCGGTATCTCGCAGACTGTCGCGTATTGTCTGTACTGTATTTGCTGCATTCTATCAACCAGTCCGTCATTCGAGAAATCCTTGCATTCCGTCGGTTAGTTTCCTGGCTGTCTGGAGTCTCAGAATGACACAACATTTAAACCAGTTCATTTGCTTGCTGTGTTTGAATGCAGCTGTGTAAAATGTAGAATTCTTAGTCATTTCTGTACACTTAAGAATGTGTTGGCATCTCATTTCAGCCAGGAGTTGGTTGCAGATAAAGAAAATGAGAAATTCACTGTGATAACAGACGAGCTGTAAAACTTTTGGCCGTTAGTACGCCTTATTTCAGTCGCATGAACAGTGTGAGGAGACCAGATTTTTCAATAATAATGGTGTGTGGTCTCCGAAGAGGTCTGGGACAGATCTTTCGAGTTGATGCCGTATAGGCGACCTGCGTGTCTGTGAGGCTCCACTTATGACGAATTCTACTGATAAAAACGGCACAAACACTGGGCTCCCGAGCCATCGGAATTAACCAATGAAGGTTAAAATCTCCGATCCGACCGGAAACCGAACCTACAACCTACAATGAAGCATTCCCTTTCAAAGTTTTTTAGATGTCACTCCCCTAACTATCGGTGACTTCGGCACTGAGTGGGATAGGGTGGTTAGCTCCACGTATACCTAACTTTGTCCTTAGGAATTAACCAGGAAAACATGTTTGGTGTTGGCTGGGCGAACCCCGAATTCATGTGACTTCCAGAAGCTGCAAGTCTTGCTTCTAAATCCTTCGACTTTCTGGCGGGCAGTCAAACCCACGAACTTCTGCGTGAACCGAGCACGCTTCTATTTCCTTGGCAAGCCAGCCCAGGCCTACGAGGCGCCCATTTTTATGCAGATAGCGAGTTCAAACCCGGGAAAGGTATTCGGATTTTTGAAGAGCAGAAGAAAGTCCAGTCCGCCTCTGTGGTGTACTGTAGTGGTTAGTGTGATTAGCTGCCACCCCCGGAGGCCCGGGTTCGATTCCCGGCTCTGCCGCGAAATTTGAAAAGTGGTACGAGGGCTGGAATGGGGTCCACTCAGCCTCGGGAGGTCAACTGAGTAGAGGTGGGTTCGATTCCCACCTCAGCCATCCTGGAAGTGATTTTCCGTGGTTTCCCACTTCTCCTCCAGGCAAATGCCGGGATAGTACCTAACTTAAGGCCAGGCCGCTCCCTAGCCTATCCCTTCCAATCTTCCCATCCTCCCCGCGAGGCCCCTGTTCAGCATAACATGTGAGGCCGTCTGGGTGAGGTACTGGTCATCCTCCCCAGTTGTATGCCCGACCCAATGTCTCATGCTCCACGACACTACCCTTGAGGCGGTAGAGGTGGGATCCCTCGCAACCGCCGAGGGAAAAACCAACCCTGGAGGGTAAGCAGGTTAAGAAAGAAAGAAGGAAGAAAGTCCATTCGACATTCCATGCCGTATGATGTCGGCATGTAAAAGATCTCTGGTGACCCATTTGGTATTTACCCGACAAAATTAATTAAATCTCAGCCACAGACGCCATCTCTGTCTGCCATGTAGTAGGTCTAGACTAAAACGGAACGCCGAAATTGACGAGCAGACAGCCAGATGGCGTCGAATTAAAATGTCCGCACACGGCAGCTGAGGCTATACGATTATTATTTCTATTTCTATGAGATAATATTAATCTATCTATATACAGTGTGATTTAGCAGCCTATTCCAATATCGTTTGCTGCAGCCCAATTAACGTGCACATGGTTATAGGGGTGCTATTCCCCTGCAGGCGTATTGTAGGTTACTAACGTTCAGTGAGCACACTTTGCACACGATTCTGAACCCTAGCGAAATATTATATCATCCGTTCGCAAAATATGACGCCTAGAAATCGTGTAGCAAATATGTTAATCTGTCGTGCCTTTTGACCGAGTGTAACGAAGAGGGGAATCAATGCATAAAACTAGGTAACAGTGCAGTAATTAATGTCTACACCGAACCGGAATATACGTTGTTCTCGTTGTACTACCAGGTACCAGCATGTTCCCAGCAGTGTAGTGAATCGGAAGTGGTTAGGCGCTCGCCTAACAATCGATGAAACGCGCCAGCGGCGGTTCGGTTCCTGCATCGTTCTAATATTTTTGCATCGGCACGATGATTGAATACGTTAACACAGGTCCACGTTTGACACATTCAAACAGTAGAATGGCGCTGTTATTCATCTTGTGCCCTGCGCATACTCCGCTGGTTAGGGCCTGAATGTACCGGTACTATAATTTCTGATGTCATCCGGCATATTTGCCACAGAGGAATACGTTGACATGTTATTCATTTATGGAGAAGCAAGTCAAAACGCGTGCGAGGCATTACGTCTGTACCAGGAACGGTATCCCGACAGGCGACACCCGGCTACTACGATATTCCGCCGTGTTGAAAGGCGCCTAAGGACAACAGCGTGATTTCCAACCAGCCACCAGTCCGCGATAGGCCCGTTACATCGGGTGAAACAGAAGAGCCTGTTCTGTAGGCAGCTCGTAATAATCCACACGTCAGTATAAAGCGATTGCACGACAGGTGAACACCAGCCAGCCCTGAATGGTCAGCGTACTGGCCTTCGGTTCAGAGGGCCCCGGGTTCGATTCCCGGCTGGGTCGGGGATTTTAACCTTAATTGGTGAATTCCATTGGCACGGGGGCTGGGTGTATGTGTTGTCTTCATCATCATTTCATCCTCATCACGACGCGCAGGTCGCCTACGGGAGTGAAATAGAAAGACCTGCACCTGGCGAGCCGAACCCGTCCTGGGATATCCCGGCACTTAAAGCCATACGACATTTCATTTACCAGCCAGCCGTCCGTATGACGAATACTGCATAAATGTAAATTTCACCCATGCCATCTTGAGCTACATCAAGAGCTCCATAGGCGGGATTTCGAAGCTCGAATGGAGTTCTGTCGGTGGCTGTTAGGCAGGCTGGACAATGATGCAGCATTCGTATCGCATATCTTGTTCTCGGTCGAATCGTGCTTCCACAATAAAGGGAACGTCAGTCGCCACAACACGCATTATTGGAGCCCGGACAATTCTCACTGGGTGCGACAGTTGGCCCATCAGGCACGATGGGGAGTGAATTTTTGGTGTGGAATCTTTTAGGGCCATTTGATGGGCCCACGCTACCTGGACTTTCTGCGTCACGGAGGATGAGCCCTTGCACGATCGTTTGACGATGTGGTTGCAACAGGATTGAGCTCTACGACATTCGACTTTGCCCGTTTGTAACCATCTGAACGAGGAACTGCCAGGGAAATGGATAAGACGAGGAGACCCTGTTTCTTGGCCCGCCAGATCACCGGTTTTAACGCCGTTAGACATTTGAAGAACGTCGTTTACACTCAAGCGCCGGAAAACTCTGACCAGCTATAGCAACTCATCACTGACGCCTGCCGAGCAATTGCACCTGGAATGCTTCAGCACGCAAGACGATCTATTGGGCACCGGGCCCGAATCTGCATAAACCAAAACGGTCATCACATCGAGCATTTGCTGCGATGAAATGAAATGTCGTATGGCTTTTAGTGCCGGGATATCCCTGAACGGGTTCGGCCCGCCAGGTGCAGGTCTTTTTATTTGACTCCCGTAGGCGACCTGCGCGTCATGATGATGAAATGATGATGAAGACAGCACATACACCCAGCCCCCGTGCCATTGGAATTAACCAATTAAGGTTAAAATCCCCGACCCGCCCGGGATCCTCTGAACCGAAGGCCAGTACGCTGACCATTCAGCCAACGAGATTTGCTACGATAAAACACTGTCAGGGCAGTTGTGTTCCTATTATTTTCGGTCTGTATGTGTGCGCCCTGCTAACTAATCGGCCTTTCTTAGGGCCACAAACACATTCATTCACACACAATTGCATGAAGGCGGGTATTGAACTTACATTGCGTGCGGTACGTATTAAACAAATATTTCAAAAATTTGTTATCTTCGCCCCAGACTCGAACTTCCTACCTGACATGTAAGACAGGTCCACCACGCCTTTACCAATTACACAACGATTCCGTACGGCTCACTTGACAACTTATAGCAAGTATTAGGTTTACTGCGGTCACAATATGAATTTAGTGTTTCGCCGGCGTGTCAGGTTCATATGATCTAGAAGGCACACGCATGTCTTCTAGTGTTTAATACGATTATAACATTACGGCGTCCTATCATGGTGAGGCGGTAAATACCAAGATGTCCGGTTGTGTTGTTTGTGCATACCGGCAGGGCAGATGTTTTCAGGACGGAATGAATATTCTAGGTTGCATAAAATTACATAGGTAGGGGCGGCTGAATCACGCTGTATATAAAATAAGAGTTTTGTCTGTACATTGCTCTGAATTTAAAAATAATGGCATTTCTGTATCAGTCATGCCCACAGTAACACGGAAATGCACTTTTTTTTTTAACTTTTCCGCCATGTCTGTCTGTCTGTCTGAATGTATGCAAGAACGCGCATCACGAGAAAAGGGCTGTCATTTTATTCACGTTGAGTGAAATGGTAGTTTAGGGGAAGGCCTAAAATTTATTTCGCAAATATTTTTGTTATTATTGGTCCTATCGATAAATACTACATAACTAAAGTTATATAGAATTATATTTATATATTTTTACCGTACCGGCTATGATGACAGAGATATTCATTCGTTCGTAA
The DNA here is from genome assembly GCF_040414725.1 of Anabrus simplex. NCBI lineage: Eukaryota > Metazoa > Arthropoda > Insecta > Orthoptera > Tettigoniidae > Anabrus > Anabrus simplex. The sequence goes on along the minus strand of NC_090265.1, from coordinate 648,779,235 downwards.
TCTGTTTATCCTCCAGGTTCGGTTTTTCCCTCGGACTCAGCAAAGGATCCTACCTCTACCGCCTCAAGAGCAGTGTCGTGGAGCTTCAGACTCTGGGTCGGGGATACAACTGGGGAGGATGACTAGTACCTCGCCCAGGCGGCCTCACCTGCTATGCTGAACAGGGGCCTTGTGGGGGATGGGAAGTTTGGAAGGGATAGACAAGAAAGAGGGAAGGAAGCGGCCGTGGCCTTAAGTTAGGTACCATCCCGGCATTTGCCTGGAGGAGGAGTGGGAAACCACGGAAAACCACTTCCAGGATGGCCGAGGAGGGAATCGAACCCCCCTCTACTCAGTTGACCTCCCGAGGCTGAGTGGACCCCGTTCCAGCCCTCGTACCACTTTTCAAATTTCGTGGCAGAGCCGGGAATCGAACCCGGGCCTCCGGGAGTGGCAGCTAATCACACTAACCACTACACCACAGCGGCGGACAGGCGCCTAAAATTAAATTTTGAAATGCCTATTTTATTGGTCCTATCGAAAAGTGCTACATAACAAAAGTTCTAGAGAATACAATTTCCTATCATTTATGTTTTATTCAGTTTTACCGTACCGATTATGATAAGAATGGTATTTCAGAGTCGGAAGAGAACTAAATGTGAAGGCCTACGATATCGAAAGCTCATAAAATGACATAATACGACCCGAGCAGTTCGTGTTCAGGGCGAAACGTAGTGCCCCGCTACAGGTACTACGACTGGTATACGACATAACAACTGCCATAGACATCAGGCAGCCGGTCCCGGCTGTATTCATGGACATCGAACATGCATTTTATGCAGTGTGGCACCCATTGTTGTTATATAAAATGCACTATGATGCCCATGTACCGCCTTACCTGACTCGAATGGTAGCCAGCTTCCTGGACAGAAGATCGTTCTTTGTGAGTGTAGATGGTGAGCGCTCCTCCATTCGCGGAGTGGAAGCGGGAGTACCCCAAGGCAGCACACTTTCACCGGTGCTCTACAGCCTCATGGTGAACGATCTTCCAAGATTACCACACGTACGTATAGTGCAATACGCAGACGATGTTGCAGTTTACGTTATAGCTAATCTACATTTGAGCTTTAAATATTTATCTGAATATTTAAAGCTCCTTGAGGACTGGTGCGACGTTAACCGTGTTAAAGTTAACGCGACGAAGACGGTTGCCATGAACTGTACTAGACTCAAAATAGATCCCCCGTCACTGACTTAACAATACCTCCCTACCATGGCAACCCAGGACCAGATATTTGGGAATGGCCCTGGATAGGAAACTTTTATGGAGAGATCATATTGCCCAGGCCATCGCTAGAGCGAAAGTCCGTACGTCCACTCTGTACCCTCTCTTGAGAGACAGACATCTGCCTGTTCAACTCAAAAAGAGGATGTACCCAGGCCTGTCTTAATATTCGGCTGCAAAGCCTGGGGTTATATCCCCAAGACATATATTAGAGCACTACAGGTCGTGCAAAACAGGGTCATATCCATTATGACCAACTCCCCACGATTCACGAATCTACGAAGACTACACACCTCCCTACAAATACCGACAATACGCAGGTTCATAGATAAGACAGCTCTAGGTGTATTAGGTCGTATCCCTGCCGGCCCTCAAGACCGCGGCATCAACATGATTAGAAGACTTTTCCATATTTCAAAATTACCTACTAGGCGTAAAACCCGAGGACCGTGGCTAATGTATAAAAGATAAAACTGATGCGTGTTAAAGTAGGGGTTTTTCATTCCGATCATGTATTTTTATACATGACCGGATACGATGTCTCCCCAATAGCGAATATCTTTAAGGTCAGAAGAAACTTACCTTAGGTGAGTTTCTCTCTCCTTAATTTAAAAAAATCAGATACATAGGCCTACATGTAAAGGGACCAATTTTAGGTCCTGGGACATGCAGATCTATATGTGAGACAAAAATCATAATAGATCAACGATAAAATTACATTGGCCATTGTTTGTTGTGATATTCTTTGTCCACGGCCGACTGGATCCCTCGCTGCACTCCGTATACCGGCCTTGACAATCGCTTGTGAAGCCTAGCATAAAGCTGTAATTGGAAAGTTTCACCATAATCCCGCTGGAGCGCTGGCCTCCTACTCACTGACAGGAAGCTGTATACCGCAATTTGCCGCATTTCCAGTTTTATTTATATTGTTTTTCTGCCGTAAATGTTGGCAATGTGTTCGCAATAAGGTGCTTGTTGGCTTGATAATTTGAGCTGACAGTTATGCGCTAGTGAGTTTATTTTTTTATTGTGTAGTGTGGTGATTATATTTTTTAAATTGTGTTTACATCTCTTAGAATTAGTCTCATTATTGTGCACCTTTCTGTACTTCGAGCAGAATTTTTTTGCAAACAAGAACAAATGTAATGAGTGGCTCAAAGTGTTTTCTCGCTGTAACTTCGTCTCAAACAAGAATTTTAATTTATGCGCTGATTCGTTTTTTTAATGGTGTAGTAATTTGCTTTTCTTTAACTATGTTTGGAAATATTCGAATACGCATTTCTGTGTGCCTTTTTGTATTTCAAACAGGAAAAAAAAAAAAAAAGCAAAGGGACACTATCATTTCACGAATTCTCTGTAGACCAGGACACTACGGAATGGCTCAAAGCAGTTAGCACTTTCATCTTGGTTTTCCGTTTCTATTTCGGGTATTTATCTTCTTTGTTTTTTCTTTCTTAACATGTTTACCCCTCCAGGGTTGGCTTTTCCCTCGGACTCAGCGAGGGATCCCACCTCAATGGTAGTGTCCTGGAGCGTGAGACTTCGGGTCGGGGGATACAATTGGGAAGGATGACCAGTACCTCGCCCAGGCGGCTGCAACTGATATGCTGAACAGGGGCCTTGTGTAGGGGATGGGAAGACTGTAAGGGATAGACAAGGAAGAGGGAAGGAAGCGGCCGTGGCCTTAAGTTAGGTACCATCCCAGCATTTGCCTGGAGAAGAAGTGGGAAACTACTTCGAGGATGCCTGAGGTGGGATTCGATCCCCTCTCTACTCATTTGACCTCCCAAGGCTGAGTGGATCCCGTTCCAGCCCTCGTACCATTTTTGAAATTTCGTGGCAGGGCCAGGAATCGAATCCGGGCTTCCGGGGGTGGCAGGTAATCACGCTAATCGGGTATTTTTTACCCCTAAATTTTTCATTGAATGATCCTTTAGGCGGAGTCGTATTTGCCATATGACAGCAACACAACACATTTTTTATCCAAAATAATCTGAACTTCAACAATTAAAAACTGACAAGTAAGAACCATTTCTGTTATGACGGTAAAGCCAACGGATGAAGTATTGTTACCTGAGCAAAGAACAGTTTACAATGTATTTACTCAAAATTCTTTTCTTTCACTGAATTTTTATTTAAAATTTTTCTTCTTCTACTTTTTCTTGCTATTTGTTTTACGTCGCACCGACACAGATAGGTCTTATGGCGACGGTGGGATAGGAAATGGCTAGGAGTGGGAAGGAATCGGTCGTGGCCTTAATTAAGGTACAGCCTGATGTTTAAATGGGAAACCACGGAAAACCATCTTCAGATCTGCCGACAGTGGGGTTCGAACCCACTATCTCCCGGATGCAAGTTCACAGCTGCGTGCCCCTAACCGCACGGCCAACTCGCCCGGTATTTAAAATTCTAGTGAAAGATATGAATGAAATGTAATCTGAAACTATATATATTGAAATTAAAATTTAAACATGTTTGAGTCAAAATACTTACCGTATGTTATCCATACAACGAATATAGAAAAAAGTAGGTTTTTTAAATGTTTTGTCCAGCCCTTTTCCTGAGAGCAGCATTTGAAGAATTTTAAAACTCTAATTGAACAATGACTCTTAATCTCAAGGTTAACATCAGAAGACCAAAGTATTGTGGTAAGTTCTACTATGTATCTAAATGCCATGATAATAAAAGCAATCACTGTTATTCCTCACAGATAAGGAACGTCAGTTGGACTACTCCATCTCTCCGCAGTTTCATTTCACGACGTTAATTTGGCACTTATCAATGAAAGTAGCCTTTTTTTTTTGCAAGTTGCTTTACGTCGCACCGACACAGATAGGTCTTATGGCGACGATGGGACAGGAAAGGGCTACGCGTGAGAAGGAAGCGGCTGTGGCCTTAATTAAGGTACAGCTCCAGCATTTGCCTGGTGTGAAAATGGGAAACCACGGAAAACAATTTTCAGGGCTGCCGACAGTGGGGTTCGAACCTACTATCTCCTGAATACTGGATACTGGCCGCACTTAAGCGACTGCAGCTATCGAGCTCGGTAAAAGTAGCCTTAAGGACTAATCATTTTAACAGTATTAGTCAATGTAACATACTACTGTATTCCCTAAATTAAATCGGCAATCAGAGTCAATATCAGAACGTCTGCTGGGCTACTCCATCTCTCCGCAGTTTCATTTCACGACGTTATTTTGGTACATATCAACGAAAGTAATCTTTAAGATTAATCATTTTAACAGTATTAACCTATGTAACATTCTCCATAATTCTAAATTATGATAAATCGGCAAAAAAAAGAATCAATATATTTTCCTAAAATAAGTATGCATTTCTACCGCAAATAGATAGGTCGCCAGCGTGTGGTTTTTCATTTTATCGAGCTGTGTAACTACTCCGATTACAGTGCGTGGACCCGATTGTCAAGGCCGGTAAGGAGCTAGCTAGAGCGACGCATCAAGTCGGCCGTGCTTTGTCTCTTATGCTGCCAGTCATCTCCGATAGATGGGTTTACTGCTGCGTACCGAATAAACAGCCTGCCTGAATAATCGCGGGAAATGGCTGGGGAGTTAGATAACTTTCTTTTTCAGCATGCCATTCCTCTGGTTCATACTTCCTGATATTGCCTGTACGTAACACACTGGTTCATCATAGCATTCCACCTATTCGATCCCTACTCTGACACGCTGATTGGAATGATCAGTGTGCACACTTAACGGAATAATGGTAGAGGCTCACTTATGACCTGGCCTAGAAATACTATTTATACCTATTCCAAACAATGTGTATGTTCAATCCTCAGCCCTAAGGCTGGTTGGATGCTCCACGCCCTAGGCATCACTGAAGAAGCCTGCTAGGGGAAGGAGGAGTGAGGTAGTTTCCCGTTGCTTTCCTCACCGAGCCAGAAGTTGCATTTACATATCAGTCTGCCAAGCTCACTGAAATGCGCACTCTAATCGACCCTATGGGCAAAATTTTCACTCCATTCATAGCAGGAACTGGCTGCATAAGGAATGCCATTACTAGCATCGCTCACACCTCAGTCACTTTCATATTGTCAAAGCCAAGAACAAGACAGAAAGAGATCAATGAAAGTAACAAAATTGCTCTAGCCTCTACCGGAAGACATAGTACACTGTAAACACTACGTCCAGACAGCAAAGACATAATAGCAGCACAGTTTACTAAATGACTCAAAATTCATCCCTGAAAAGAGCCGTCTCTTAAAAAAAGCTTCTTACTCTTCACTTTTATTAAATTCTACATTCATTTAATTCCAAATTAGCAGCGAAGATCTTTCTACTCTGGCTTGGAGGAAATATGTACCTCCAAGTCAGATAGTTTCCTCCTGCGCCAGTGAAGTGAATTGAGATTTTTCGACTCATTGGGTACTCCTATTAAACAGATGAGTAAAAGAGTATAGATCTTGCCCTGGGACTCTACACTATTCGCCCCCCACCTCCACTCCCGAAATTAAAGTGTTCACGGTTCACGGCTGTCTGCGGTTTGGTCATTCCAGCTCTAGAACTTTGGACTATTAGATCGGCAGAGTAGTACTGTTTTCTAGAAGTGAGAAAATGTGTGGTTTTTCATTTTATCGAGTATTTCATATGATAGCATTGCTTTTAATCGCGACATTCCTACAGGCGTCGTTGTAATGCCCTATGTTGATTTTGGTTGGGAAAAACCACTAAACAGTCTTTCTGAGGATGTAAAAAGCCAGGTGGAGTGTGACTGTCTGCCATTATAATGAAAACTCCCCAACTTAATTTGACTGATGGTAGGCAAGTATTCCTGCCATTACAATGAAAGTTCCCTAACCTAGTCTTCACATAAGAAAAGACGTTTGGTGACTTCCCCGTCGCGTTTCTAGGGTAACGTAGAGCTATGCAATGTAATACATCTTACTCACAACATATACACTACCTAACCTAGAATTCTGTATACAATGTAGAATTCCTGGCGAAGCACGGGTACATCAGCTAGTCTCCCATAATCTTGGAAATCTCAGATTAGGGAGAGGATATTGTTTATTGTAATATTTACTTTATACTTGCAGTTAACGCAAAATTTAAACCAAATATAATAATTGAAGAACATTCAGTAGAAATTATAAAAGACAGTTGTGGGGAAAACAGTGTTAGAGCTTCAGTCATCCCATTCCTGACTGGAAACAGGCTCTGGATATTCATACATAATATGGCAATAAGGAGAGAAAGGCTTCCTACAGAAACAAAATAGAAGAATGGTGTGGTGGCTAATGGGGTTATATAAAAATAAGGGGCTGAGAGGGAGAAATAACGAAAATCAGTGCCTACTGTGTGGAGAAGAAATGGAAGAAGCGCATCTATTAAGAGTTTGTAGAGCAACCGAAGTACTGAGAGTTAAATATCTGGGAAGTGAACATCAAACAAAAATAGAAAGAGATTTCTATGCAATTGCTAAACTATTAAATAGAGAGTGGACTACTCCGAAAAGAATAGCAAACTTTGTTCGTATTTTAAAAAGTATGTGGCAAAAGAAAATGTAAAAAATCAAAACATATACGAACGAGAATAATGAAGGGTAATTACCAGCAGGTTATTAAATATAAATTCAAATGTAGTAATATATTAATTGTTGTATTGTCGGGTCATTATCTTCTATTATTAATTCAGTCGTCCGCCTCTGTGGTGTAGTGGTTAGTGTGATTAGCTTCCACCCCCGACGGCCCGAGTTCGATTCCCGGCTCTGGTACAAAATTTGAAAAGTGGTACGAGAGCTGGAACGGAGCCCACTCAGCCTCGGGAGGTCAACTGAGTAGAGGTGGGTTCGATTCCCACCTCAGCCATCCTGGAAGTGGTTTTCCGTGGTTTCCCACTTCTCCTCCAGGCAAATGCCGGGATGGTACCTAACTTAAAGCCACGGCCGCTTCCTTCCCTCCTCCTTGTCTATCTCTCCCGATCTTCCCATACCCCAACAAGGCCCCTGTTCAGCATAGCAGGTGAGGCCGCCTGGGCGAGGTATTGGTCATCCTCCCCAGTTGTATTCCCCGACCCAGAATCTGAAGCTCCAGAACACTGCCCCTGAGGCGGTAGAGGTGGGATCCCTCGCTGATTTTGAGGGAAAAGCCAACCCTGGAGGGTAAGCAGATTGAGAAAGAAAAGAAAGATTAATTCAGCCGTTAAGTAAGGCATGTTGTTAATGGTAGGATACTCCAAAAGACTTGTAAAAAATAAAAGTATGCATTCAATAAGCTAAGGAAAGGGAAGAGACATGTTGTCCTAGACAATATAAAAAGACAAAGACACCTCCGTACAGGCCATGAAGGCCCTTGGAGGAGTGGAAGGCTTCCACCATTGTTAACCGCGGCACGTGATGGGGTAGAGTGGTTAGCTCTACGCCCGGCCGCCTTTGCCCCCAGGAATTAACCTGGTACTCATTTTTGGTGTAGGTTGAGTGAACCTCAGGGCCATATGCACCTCCGAAAGTGGAAATCTCGTTTCTTAAGTTTTACGACTTCCTGACGTGGATTCGAACCCACGTTCTTCCGGGCCAACCGAGCACGCCTTTACCGCCTCGGCCAGACAGCCCCTGCTAGACAATATAGCATTGTTAACAAAATAAATTATATTTAGTGAAGTAATAGTCAAAATGTTTCCTTGGTGTTTCACTCCGGCTTGAAAGTCTAAGATGTAAGATAAAAGACTTCGTCCAGTGGAGCGTTATCCGGAAACGAGTCCATAACTCTGACAGCATTTCCTCGTCGGATAGCAATTCCTATCCGCTGTCTCAGGAATTCTGTTGAAGAAGAGTTTCCAGTGATTGCAGATAATTGCTTGCCAATATCTGAAATCAGACTTTTAGCTTCTTGGCACCACGTCCCCATCGTTTCGACTGCGAATATCACGAAGATGTAGCTGTGCGTTACTGCTCTGTATTACGCCCTTTTATTGCGCACGGCCAATTCCGCAGCAGAATCAGCAGCCTTGAAAGTGTGAATTAAATGAGATGGTGCTAAGGTGTCGACACACGTGGCATCCCGCAGGAGCGATATGCCTTTGTTCCATGGGACTAACGTCAGACCATCAGGGCGTTTTCTGTCTGTATGACTAATTCCACTCGGTTCTAGGACAGAAGGGACATCGATAGATGTAAAAGCTCTTTTGATAATGTCATTCATTGAACAGTGCCTTGAAAATCAACCAGAACTGAAAGCATGGTGGCCATAAACGTCGACTGTCGCTCCACATATGCACTTATGTGATTGGCATATTTTGCAACCAAGACGTAAACCGATTGCGATTTTAAACATCGTGTTATCAATAAGCGTGCCCACATTGGTCGACGAAAAAGCCTTAAGTTATGAGCCTGCTTCCTTTTCCTGAAGAGCGAGATGTCGTGCTCGATCAATTTCTGCTGTACATGACAGAATCAAGGAGTCAAAAATTCGACGGGTGTGTACCACATCCCAACTTCTTTGTGAATCCAGGGATGCTAGAGGGCTCAAATGATTGGTCATGATGACACTCCAGTGATATCTTGCGTCAGTCATATGACATATCTCGACATTATCACCGTAATCAGAGAACAGCGACATGATAAAATCAGTTACTCCAAAAGCGGAAGCAAGGAAAAGCGGGAATGGAAATATCAGTTAATCTACGAATTCCAAGGCCTCCAAATCTTATTAAGAGGGAAATGTAATGCATGTATCAAACTGTAATGAATTGGAATAAAAGAGTACTGCCTCCCTAGTTTCAGGCGATCCGGAACAAGGAGACGGGAGTACTCTATTCTATTCTATAGTAACCCTTCAGTGATACATGGATACCCTAGTGCTGAATCGGTCGACTTCAGTTATTTTCGAGATTCGTATTGCCAACCTTTGAAACACAAACTATGAATCGCTTATGCATCGCTGTGCGACATCTGGAGTACACTTTACGTACTAGTACTATTGTTGTTTACACAGCAAAGCTAAACTATAGAATTAATGCTAGGAACAAGATTCGCATCGAGAAATATTATATAATCAGTGGCGTATACTGAGGGCTACCAAGTCTATCGGTGAAGCCCAAACCTCAAATGAGAACGATGGAAATCTAAAGCACATTATAATGTAAGCATCTCACACATTGTTCCATTTACAAAACTTGAAAGCAGTGAGAAAAAACGTCGCACGCATTTCTGAGAGCAAGGCATCGGAGACTGATGTTGGAGCCAGACTCTCGTCACTCTCCCTGCGACTCACCACGCGCGGCTTGTTGCTATATATCGGATAGCAGCGGGCACCGGGGAGTAGGTGTGCTAGGCTTCGGTCCGTCAGATCGCCACTGCTATCAACCATGTACATACTTCCTCACCTCATACTCATAGATAACAGAGGGCTGGTATTTCACTCCCGTTTACTTCTACATCCTTGCAGGAAGACACTGCAGGGCTGCTGTTATAGGAGTAATTATAATTTTCTTTTTATTGGTGGATCTGCTAAAGTGAAATGCAATTTTTCAGCTTTAGTGTTCTCTTTTGTTGGTTGGAATCGAACCCGTGATCATGGGCCGGACACCACTACTGATTTCCCGAGGAAGCTAAGTAACCAGTTTTTTTGTTTTGCTTTTTTAAATTCCGTGTGGCTATTTCTAGCCGGGTGCAGCCCTTGTAAAGCAGACTCTCCGATGAGGGTGGGCGGCATCTGCCATGTGTAGGTAACTGCGTGTTATTGTGGTGGAGGATAGTGTTATGTGTGGTGTGTGAGTTTCAAGGATGTTGGGAAACACACAAGCACCCAGACCCCGAGCCATTGGAATTAACCAATGAAGGTTAAAATCCTCGACGCGGCCGGGAATCGAACCCGGGACCCTCTGAACCGAAGGCCAGTATGCTGACCATTCAGACAATGAGTCGGACTAAGTAACCAGTGAACGATGAGCATGACCACTGTACAGTTCAATTTTTTTATAATAATAATAATAATAATAATAATAATAATAATAATAATAGCTAGTTGTTTTACTAGTTGTTTTACGTCGCACCGACACAGATAGGTCTTACGGCGACGATGGAACAGGAAAGGGCTAGGAGTGGGAAGGAAGCGGCCGTGGCCTTAATTAAGGTACAGCCCCAGCATTTGCCTGGTGTGAAAATGGAAAACCACGGAAAACCATTTTCAGGGCTGCCGACAGTGGGGTTCGAACCTACTATCTCCCGAATACTGGATACTGGCCGCATTTAAGCGACTGCAGCTATCGAGCTCGGTTATAATAATAATAATAATAATAATAATAATAATAATAATAATAATAATAATAATAATAATAATAATGGTGCATGGCATTTGTATAGGCTTGGTGGTGACCTATGAGGATAAAATGAATGGCGAAGACGCCATAAACACCCAGTTCCCAAGCCAGGGAAATTAACAGTATGAGGGGGTTGATTCTGAAAACTGAACCAGGACCCACGGACCAAAGGCAAGCATTCTATCCATGTGGCCACAAAGTCGGATTTTAATTTGCTAAACCTTAGGCTACCATCTCGAATGATCAGGTGTTGATTATTGACAGTAGCAGAGACCAGGGCAGTAGCTTGTGAAACAGCCTTGACAACACAGTAGGCTACTCCGTTGGCTATTGGCTGCAGCTCAAAACGTATAAGGCTTGACGTTCACTAAACCATCTATCGAAAAGGGGTAACCTAAGTCTAGTGGTAGACCACGTCTTGATCCCAGCATACGCCACTGTATATAATGTTATATAATGTGTGTGTGACACAGTTGTTGGCTTAAGATAATAAAAGTTTAGAAAATTCATATCAATCGATCTTATTATCGATTCAATTCGATTTTATTTCCATTCAGTTGGCAGTATTACCGGAACCGGGAGAGCTCCCTCCTTACTCCTCACCCCTGTAGGTACAAAAATCAGTCACTAAAAAGTGTGCGAATAAGATTCTATTCTTGCTGCAGGTTTACCGTTCGTTACACAATACGGGGAGATAGTAGCGGCGATGGAGAAAATATTACATTTTAATTCCATTTCAACCGGCTGAAACTATACTTTTTTTTTTTTAAAAAAAACGCTATTTGTACAAGCCCTGTTGTCTTATAACCCAACTCTTTCCTTTATTTTCTTTGATTATTAACAATATTATTAGCGGAAATACGCACAAAATGTCGTTCGTCGCGACTAACCGATTTGTATAGCGCCACAGCAAGTAGTGGACTCTTCGCATGTGCTACGGGAAAGGGTAGCAGGGGTATATCTATTTTTTGCCAAGGTCATGGACGCTGAGGTATGATTCACCCGCTTGCCGCAAGCATTCATCAGTCTGGCAGTCTCTTTAGTGTCTGTTAGTTTCTTAGTGTGTAGTCAAATACTAAATTATTTTTAATTGTATAAACACGCCGTACTTTTATTTAATTGTAATACATGTGTAATATGATTCCTTTGGAGGAGCTTTTATTGTACAGTATTGAATTAAAATGTCTAAAATCTATTATTACCGCACTTAAGTTGGTAAACTGTCAACCTTTACCTCCCTGACGAAATTAGCTCAGAGAGCCCGCCAATTTCACCCCCTACTATACCTTCCCAAAAATAACATCATACCTACACAAATTACGCCTCCAATATTTGACAAGAGGCACACTCCATAACAACCCTACAATTAGAGAAGCCCTACCACTGTCACCTCTAGCCACTGCAATTCTAAACGACAACCGCACTCCAGAAAATTCTAATATTTTCCCTCCTCCCATCACATAACTTCCACCACCTTCCCATTGTCACCGCCACAAAGTCTCAACAATTGCAAATTATAACAGAACAGGATGCTCCTGACCACGGTGACACATCACCTGAATAGTGTACCAGCCAACTTAGGCACCACAAGTGCTGTCACAAATATCAAGTGAAAGTGAAGTGAAGTCACTAGTAATACCCAAAGTTAGTGAAAATTTCAGTTATTTTACCATATAAGTGTTACAAATCGTTTACATGAAAGTGAATAATATTACAAATGATTATTATTATTGCTATTCAATTATTATTATTATTATTATTATTATTATTATTATTATTATTATTATCATATTATGGCTATTAATTAAAATTATCAATACTCCCACGTACAGCAATAATAATATCTAAACGGACAACATAAAAATTCGATCAGGATAACCTCATTATTATTATTAAAAGTACCTACTATTATTACAAATGCTAAACATTATTATTATTAATTTACTAAAATATTTATTCCATTCCATACAAAGATTTGAATTCAATAATAAACCGCCCCAAGACGAGACCATAACATCAAAGAACACATAGTTACTACTACTGCATTGTTGACAACACTGACTGACCCACTAACACAGTGACCACTACGACTATGAATGACATTCCAAACAAATATATGACTAGTAGTACTACCACAGATGTTTACAAACAAACAATTAACGCCAAGAAAAGACAGACCATACCTGACAAGAGACGTACTAAGTAGTGTAAATCACTGTATGAATAAATATAAAATAATGTAACTTGTGCAATGATATATAAGTGGATCGTATTACTTGACACATATGTTGCAAATACAAAAGCAAAGTGGACCTAAAAACTCTAGCCAAACAAGAGGCTCCACGAAACAAAAAAATAACTAACAAAATTGTGTAAAATTATGTAACTTGTGCATGATATGTAATTATATTGTAATATTTGACACATATGTTGCAAATACGATCAGCAAGAAGGACTTAAAGACTCTAGCCAAAGAAGAGGCTCAACAAAACAATTAACAAAACTGTAAATATATGTAAATGTAAATATGTACAAAGAAAGAATTCAATAAACGGGGTCTAGCGGGGGAAAACTATAGGGGGGGGGTGCGGTGCGGGTCCTCTCCCTGGGTTGGTTCCCCTTGGTGGTCCGACGATCTCTGCGCCAGAGTCAACAATAATTAAAAACGTATGTACAACACATACAATCGCATTTAAAGTAAAATTATCAATAAATCAACAATAAAAGGCCCAAGAGCTACTGGTTTAGCTGACGGCCCGCCTGTCAAAGGACAGGAATGAAATAACTTCATTAGTTAGTGAGTTAGTTAGTTAGCTCAGAGAGCAAAAATAAACTTACTATTATGAAGTTTTTTCTTTTCAGTTTTGATGTACAGTATATACCCCCACCCCCAACCACACCCCCGTCAACTATATTCCAAGAAACCCGGATACATATTGTTGTCTGTACAGTCATTTCTTCCCCTCACATCTAATTCTCCGCCACCGCTACTGTGGGGAGAGCCTTTCAAACGGTTGTTTTTTTTACAATTGGCTTTACGTCGCACCGACACAGATAGGTCTTATGACGACACTGGGATAGAAAAGGTGTAGGAGTGGGAAAGAAGCGGCCGTGGCCTTAATTAATGTACAGCCCCAGCATTTGTCTGGTGTGAAAATGAGAAACCATCTTCATGGCTACCAACAGTGAGGTTCGAACCCACTATCTCCCGGATGCAAACTCAGCTGCGCGCCGCTAACCGCACGCCAACTCGCCCGGGTTCAAAGGTTTGACAGCTCACTGCTCGCGTGTCAACTGCCAGTTGCGCAATGGTGATTTGCTTGAGATCCTCTAATCTTACCCACAATGACTAGTGTGTGGAATGCATGTTGCACTGTGATCTTTGTAACGGTGGGCCGATGACCTTCGATGTTAGGCCCCTTTAAACAACAAACATCATCAAACAAGCAAACTTTGTAACGGTGACTATGTTAAAATTACTTTATAAAAACTGAGTTATTGAAGATAAAAAGATCAAAGTACCATAAATATAGGCCGTAGTCCAGAAGGTTCTGAATGTACCGACGTGTCGCCGAAACTATTGAATTGAATCGCTCTCAAGGATATCTGCCGGAAAATAATTTTGAGGTCCGCTTCTATGGTGTAGTGGTTAGTGTGTTTAGCTGACACCCCCGCGGGCCCGGGTTCAAAATTTGAAAAGTGGTACGAGGGCCGGAACGAGGTCAGCTGAGTAGAGGTAGGTTCGATTCCCACCTCAGCCATCCTCGAAGTGGTTTTCCGTGTTTTCTCACTTCTCCTCCAGGAAAATGCCAGGATGGTTCCTAGCCACAACCGCTTCCCTGTCTATCCCTTCCGATCTCCGCTTCCCCTCACACTCACAAGGCCCCTGTTCAGCATACCAGGTGAGGCCGTCCGAGTGAGGTACTGGAAAGAAAGCCGGGCTGAGTGGCTCAGGCGGTTGAGGCACTGGCCTTCTGACCCCAGCTTGGTCAATTCGATCCTGGCTCAGTCCGGTGGAATTTGAAGGTGCTCAAATACGTCATCCTCGTGTCAGTAGATTTACTGACACGTAAACGATCTCCTAAGGGACAAAACTGTAAAAGTAGTTAGTGGGACGTAAAAACATTATTATTATTATTATTATTATTATTATTATTATTATTATTATTATTATTATTATTATTATTATTAGAAAGAAGTACAGTAATCATCCTCCTCTGCGAACCATGTGACCTTGCCGCGGTGGGGAGGCTTGCGTGTCCCAATGATGCAGACAGCCGAGCCGCAGGTGCAACCATATCGGATGGGTATCTGTTGAGAGACCAGACTAACGAATGGTTCATCGAAAGGGGGCTAGCAGCCTTTCGGTAGTTGCAAGGGCGGCAGTCTAGATGATTGACTGATACGGCCTTGTAATAATACTCAACATGGCTTAGCTGTGTTGATACTGCTACACGGCTGAAAGCAACGGGAAACTACAGCCGTAACCACCTCCCGAGGACATGCAGCTCTCTCTGTATGAATGATGGACTGATGATGGCTTCCTCCCGGGTAAAATATTCCGGAGGTAAACTAGTCCCCCATTGGGATCTCCGGGTGGGGACTACACGAGAGGGGGCGATCATCAGGAAGATGGATACTGACATTCTGCGAGTCGGAGCGTGGAATGTTAGAAGTTTGAATCGTTGTGGTAGGTTAGAGAATCTGAAAAGGGAGATGGGTAGGCTAAAGTTAGATGTAGTTGGTATAAGTGAAGTACGTTGGCAGGAAGAACAGGATTTTTGGTCAGGCGACTACCGAATTATCAACACGAAATCAAACAGGGGTAATGCAGGAGTTGGTTTAATAATGAATAAGAAAATAGGGCAGCGGATAAGCTACTACGACCAGCATAGTGAAAGAATTATTGTCGCCAAGATAGACACCAAACCAATGCCCACCACAATAGTGCAGGTCTATATGCCTACCAGTTCAGCGGATGATGAGGAAATTGAAAGAATATATGAGGAGATAGAAGATTTAATACAATATGTCAAAGGTGATGAGAATCTAATTGTGATGGGAGACTGGAACGCAGTGGTAGGCCAAGGAAGAGAAGGTAGCACAGTAGGAGAATTTGGATTGGGACAAAGGAACGAAAGAGGAAGTCGGCTGGTTGAATTCTGCACTGACCATAATTTAGTCCTCGCCAATACTTGGTTCAAACACCACAAACGACGGCTGTATACGTGGACGAGACCTGGAGACACTGGAAGGTATCAAATAGACTTCATTATGATTAGGCAGAGATTCAGAAACCAGGTGTTGGATTGCAAAACTTTCCCAGGAGCAGACGTGGACTCTGACCACAACTTGTTGGTCATGAAATGCCGTCTGAAGTTGAAGAAATTGAAGAAAGGAAAGCATGCAAAAAGATGGGATCTAGACAAGTTGAAAGAAAAGAGTGTGATGGATTGTTTCAAGGAACGTTGCACAAGGACTAAATGAAAAGGCCGAAGGAAACACAGTAGAGGAAGAGTGGAGAGTCATGAAAAATGAAGTCAGTAGGGCTGCTGAAGAAATGTTAGGAAGGAAGAAAAGATCAACTAAGAATCAGTGGATAACTCAGGAGATACTAGACCTGATTGATGAACGACGAAAATACAAGAATGCTATAAATGAAGAGGGCAGAAAAGAATACAGGCGATTAAAGAATGAAGTGGATAGAAAGTGCAAGGTAGCTAAGGAAGAAAGGCTGAAGGAGAAGTGCAAGATGTCGAAGGCTGTATGGTCCTGGGAAAGGTAGATGCTGCATACAGGAAAATCAAGGAAACCTTTGGAGAAAGGAAATCTAGGTGCATGAATATTAAGAGCTCAGATGGAAAGCCACTTCTAGGGAAAGAAGACAAAGCAGAAAGATGGCAGGAGCATATCCACCAGTTGTATCAAGGTAACGATGTAGATAATTTCGTTCTGGAACATGAAGAGGCTGTTGATGCTGATGAAATGGGAGACCCAAT
Source organism: Anabrus simplex (assembly GCF_040414725.1). Classification (NCBI taxonomy): domain Eukaryota; kingdom Metazoa; phylum Arthropoda; class Insecta; order Orthoptera; family Tettigoniidae; genus Anabrus; species Anabrus simplex. Next base: position 648,762,688 of record NC_090265.1, on the reverse strand, counting down.
TTTGAGGTCAGAGTTTGACAGAGCTGTGAGTAACCTAAATAGGAACAAGGCACCTGGAATTGATGATATTCCCTCTGAATTACTGACTGCCTTAGGAGAAACCAGCATGGTAAGGTTATTTCATTTAGTGTGCAAGATGTATGAGACAGGAGAAGTCCCATCCGATTTTCGGCAGAATGTTGTTATACCTATTCCCAAGAAAGCCGGTGCTAACAGGTGTGAAAACTACCGCACTATTAGTTTAGTATCTCATGCCTGCAAAATTTTAACACGTATTATTTACAGAAGAATGGAAAAACAAGTTGAAGCTGAGTTGGGGGAAGATCAATTTGGCTTCAGAAGAAATGTAGGAACACATGAAGCAATCCTGACTTTACGTCTGATCTTAGAGGATCGAATCAAGAAGGACAAGCCCACGTACATGACATTCGTAGATCTAGAAAAGGCATTCGATAATGTTGATTGGACCAGGTTATTTATGATTCTGAAGATGATAGGGATCAGATACCGTGAACGAAGAATTATCTACAACCTGTATAAAAATCACTCTGCAGTGATAAGAATCGAGGGCTTTGAAAAAGAAGCAGCAATCCAGAAAGGAGTGAGGCAAGGCTGCAGTTTGTCTCCTCTCCTTTTCAATGTTTACATAGAACAGGCTAAAGGAAATCAAAGAGAAATACGGAAAGGGAATCACAGTCCAAGGAGAGGAAATCAAAACCTTGAGATTTGCCGATGATATTGTTATTTTATCTGAGACTGCAGAAGATCTCGAGAAGTTGCTGAATGGTATGGATGAAGTCTTAGGTAAGGAGTACAAGATGAAAATAAATAAGTCCAAAACAAAAGTAATGGAGTGCAGTCGAACGAAGGCAGGTGATGTAGGAAATATTAGATTAGGAAACGAAGTCTTAAAGGAAGTAGATGAATAGTGTTACTTGGGTAGTAAAATAACCAACGATGGCAGAAGTAAGGAGGACATAAAATGCAGACTAGCACAAGCAAAGAAGAGCTTTCTTAAGAAAAGAAATTTGCTTACTTCAAACATTGATATCGGAATTAGAAAGATGTTTTTGAAGACTTTTGTGTGGAGCGTGGCATTGTATGGAAGTGAAACATGGACGATAACTAGCTCAGAAAGAAAGAGAATAGAAGCTTTTGAAATGTGGTGTTACAGAAGAATGCTGAAGGTGAGATGGATAGATCGAATCACGAATGAAGAGATACTGAATCGAACTGGTGAGAGGAGATCGATTTGGCTAAATTTGACGAGAAGAAGAGATAGAATGATAGGACACATCTTAAGACACCCAGGACTTGTTCAGTTGGTTTTTGAAGGAAGTGTAGGTGGTAAGAACGGTAGGGGTAGACCAAGGTATGAATATGGCAAACAGATTAGAGCAGATGTAGGATGCAATCGTTACGTAGAAATGAAAAGGTTAGCACAGGATAGGGTGGCATGGAGAGCTGCATCAAACCAGTCTATGGACTGATGACTCAAACAACAACAACAACAACAGTAATCATCATCATCATCATCATCAGTTTACCCTCCAGGTTCGGTTTTTCCCTCGGACGTAGCGAGGGATGAACGGGGAATAGCGAAAATCTTTCTTAGCCTTCTTATATTAACTGAATGCGGACTGCACGGTGACCTGGCCAACAATAGTATACTGTATTTCGGTCGTGTCTTGGTGTTGACCCTGCACCGAATGTGTTATGACTATACGGAGCAGAATTAAGGCTTCCCCCAATCCCATTATTTCCTACCAGATCTTAAATTTCTGCTGCCCTAAGGAATAAGGTCATAAGAATAAAGAATTGAGTGTCTCTCGTATAATATATTGTTTCCTGTCGTAGGATTGTTTATTTGGGATATGAAACTCCTGCTCCCGCATTCTATTCTGGGCGCACGTTCATTTAAGGATATCTAATAGACTTACTGTAATAGTGTTCCTATCTCAATGCTTCAGATGGATGTGCATCCCAATCAATGAACAGTGATTACTATGTATCGCGTGTAGTGCCATTTCCTCTTACATCAGTACATATTTGTGGCAATAATAAGTTTGTAGGTTTCCTTAGAAACAATTCCGATATATCAAGCTTCCAAAAACTGAACCGTAATAATATTTTCAGTAATTCAGAGCGCTTCCTTCGTGATGTACAGGCCGTATCGAGGATTTCGCCAAACAGAGTCCACATGCATTTATCCCATAAAATCTAAATACTCCCTTAAATAGCTGTATGAAATATTCCCCTCTCAGCTTATATCAGAATCAATCATAAATAACTTACATTTAACGTAATTTTAACATAATATGTATGGGCTTGAGTTCTCCCTTATGATTAATTTCAATAATCATTCCATAGAAGTAAACTAATACATTCCTTTCAAGAAGAAACTGTGAATCTCACTGTTAGATATTAACTAAGAACATGAAAGTAATTAATATAATCACTTTTCTGTTCCATTGGTTGCTGGCTTCAGTAAAAAAGCGGACTATTGCCAAATAGGATACTACATTTTTTAACAGATTGGGCAAATTTTACCATGTCCCAAAAAACAAAGATGCGAAAATCATCAATTTTCTGAATTTCTATGGAGGTATCTGACGGTGAGATAGCGGCCTCGGTCTAGAAAGCCAAGAATAACGACCGAAAGGATTCGTCGTGCTGACCACACGACACCTCGTAATCTGCAGGCCTTCAGGCTGAGCAGTGGTCCCTTGGTAGGCTAAGGCCTTTCAAGGGCTTTAGTGCCATGGGGTTTGGTTTGTTCCGCATCCTCAAGCGTACTTTCACCAACATCATTGTCCTCTTCCCCATAAGCTCTGTTGTTCGCGACGTCACCAGAAGGATTTCCTTTTATGTTGAGATTTTCAAAATATTCCTTGCACCTCTCCAATCATTCGCTGGGATCTATTATGTGATCATCTGATTTACCCAAAAGACTATTCGTTCCCTTTTCTCCCTCCCTTCTCTTGATTCTTTATTACTGTCCAGAAAGGTTCCCCGCTGCTTGACCTAGTCTTTTCAGATGATTACCAAAATCTTCCCACGACTTTTTCTTGGATCCAACAACTATTGGTTCGCTCTGTTTCTTTCCTCTACGTACTCCCTGTCTGCATCAGCCCTTGTTTGGAGCCATTTAATACGCCTTCTTTTTTACGTTTACAAGGTGCTCTCACTTTTATCATTCCACGTAAATTTTCGCTTTTTCCCATCTTTACACACAGTTGTTCCAAGACATTCCCTTGCTGTATGTACTGCAGCAACCCTGTATGCCACCCATTTTCTTTCTACTGTAGCTTATATCCTAAACCTGTTTACTGTCCATGGTTTGGAACTTTTCACTAAACATATCCATGTACTTCTGTCTAATATCTTCGTCCTGGAGATTTTCTACCCTTAGGGCTATTTCACACTTACCCGCCTGTTGGGTAACCGACATCTAGTCGGCTCCAACAAGAATGTGAATACTTTTCACATATGCTCGACAAGTTCACGACAGCAGTTGTGTACACGTCGCGGATTGGAACGGATCGCAGTAAATCACTAGCGTTTATGGTCTTGCATAGGCGTTAAAAAAAGAAATATTGTACATTGCAATGGGTTCATCCAATCAGTATTAAAAGAGACAAGATTGAAGATTGAAGAAATGACGGGGACAAGTTTTTCAACTATTTTAGGATGAACGTGCAAACCTTTGACGAACTACATGTAAAAATCAAAAATCCCATTCATCGTCGCAACGCATCCTTCAGAGAATGTATCCAGCCTATTCAAAACAAGGAAATGCAACACTCGAAGACTGGAGACACTGATTCACAGCTCCCACTACCCTCAGACCCGTTGCCGGGCTGAATGGCTCAGACGATTGAGGGGCTGGCCTTCTGACTGCTTCCGTCGACCTCCGCCGCGTGGCTCATCAGCTATACTTCAAGCTCCCTGCCGAACTTAATCAAGCAAGCGGTCGACTCCACGAATGGACGTTAGCCTCTCCAATATGTACTCCTCACTTTCCACTATGACCACCACCACCACCACCACCACCACATAACAACAATGACCTCCGCTCTCACCCCTCCCTACATTCTCATCACCACTCTTACGTTTTCCCATCCTTCACCAATTATGACAACGTCGCTTCGTCTGCCACCAACCCCTGAACTACCGGTACCCAGATTCCTATATAACCCCCCCCCCCACCCTATTTTCATCGCCCGCCAAACGAAGATGCATCTTCAACGCCACCGGTCATGATGTCACCACCCACAGCAGAACCCGCACGACAACCGTCGTCACCACCGCCAACACCAGCCAACAACACCATGTTCAGTTGTGTCATCCGCGGCGTAGATTCTCTAATCACGGAACTGGAAGTCATCCACGAACTCCGCATTACAGACATCCCTGTTAGGCGAGCATTTCGCATCAAGAGCACCTCTGGACCAACCTACCTAGTACGTATCCACCTCCCGACTTCAGAAGACATCAATCACCTCATCACCAGCGGCGCACGCATCTATGGCCGTCTGTACAAAGTGGAACCCTCTCGCTCCCCTCCCCAACCTTCCACCAGACGTCTCCCCTCTGTCCCACGTCATCGACCCCGGGCCAGCCCCTCCGTATCAACATCGACATCACGTCCGTCCATCCCTTGCCACAACTCGTTCCTTCTTCCCACAACTCCCGACAGCTGACTTGCTTCTTAACACCTCCCTCTGTAACATCGCAGCTACACTTCAAATCCTCACCCTTCATCTATGAACTCCCGTCTGAACCTCCACTCCTCCATAATACACATCGCCCTAGCCAAGAGGCCCCCATCATTTCTCCTCCACTAAATATCATCTCATTTTTCCGTCTTCTTCATCCCTCACATCCACTGTTCTCCACCACTTCTCCTGGCCCGTGAGAGGGCGTTACCCTCTAGGTGGCCCGCCTCGGTAGATTTACTGGAACGTTAAAGAACTCCTGCGGGACACAATTCCGGCACCTCGGCGTCTCCGAAACCAAATACTAGTTAGTGGGACGTAAAGCAAGTAAGATTATTATTATTATTATCTCACAATCTGGTTTTGCCGGCACCGACAGCCGGTCTGCACAGTGAGAACTGCCGGCTTCCTACTACAATGAACGATAGCACGGGCCCCATGTATCGTTTATACGACGACTTTTATCGGCAAGTATGGAACGTCTCGTACACTTCTCTACCTGCCAATCGTGTACCCGGCATTGGTTAACCGACAGCCGGGTAAGTGTGAATCAAGCTTTAAATTCGTCTGCAGACAGATTTTAATTTCTCTATTTTAGACCTAGAGATACTTAGTTCACTACAGATCAGATAGTGGTCTGTACCATCAAAAATTCCCAGAATACCCGCACATTCATAACAGATTCCTGAATTCAAAGTCGGTTGTGATATAGTCTATTATGGGTCTGATGACCTTACTCTCCCATTTGTAGCACTGAATAGCCTTATGTTTGAAGAATATATTCGTAACTGCTAATCCCATATTAGCACAAAAGTCTAGCAAACACGAAATAGTGAATACAGCCCCCTAGATATGGCTGGCATGGGAAGGGCATCCGGCCGTAGAACTGGGGCAAATCCACATCGAGTACTGACCCAAATAAATTTGGAAATTGATCAGGAATAACAAAAAGTATATTCGACTGAGCGAGTTGGCCGTACGGTTAGGATCGCGTAGCTGTGAGCTTACTTTTGGGAGATAGTGGGTTCGAATTCCACCACCGGCAGCCCTGAAGATGGTTTTCAACGATTTTCCATTTTCACACCAGGAGAATGCTGAGGCTGTGCCTTAATCATTAAGGCCACGGCCACAACCTTCCCAATAGCTGCCTCTGTGGATCAGTGGTAGAATGTCGGCCTCTGGATCCCAAGAGGTAGTCGGATTTTTGAAGGGCGGAAGAAAGTCCATTCGACATTCCATGTCGCACGATGTCGGCATGTAAAAGATCTCTGGTGACACATTTGGTGTTTACCCGACAAAATTAATCAAATCTCAGCCACAGACGCTCAAGAGAGTTTCGGTTTACTCAGTCTGCCATCTAGTGGATCTAGAGTAAAACGGAACGTCGAAATTGACGAGCAGACAGCCAGATGGCGTTAAATTAAAATGTCTGTACATGGTAACTGAGGCCACACGATTATTATTATTATTATTATTATTATTATTATTATTATTATTATTATTATTATTATTATTATTATTATTATTATTACCACCTTCCCTTTCCTAGCTCTCTCTCATTTTTGCGTCACCTTCGAGGGATTAGGTGTCGTCAATCCAATAGCAAACGTTTCGACATATGTCCTTGATGCTAACCTATAGTGCTGCCTGCTCTCTGCAAAAATCGCCCAGCGTCTGTGATTAGTCAGGCACGGCTGTTCATCTTATAATACCGCACTTATAGACTCAAATAAAGAATAAAGTTTCAATGCAGTATCTTACCTGGTGACAAACAGATGAGACGGCTATTCACATACGACGAGTTCCAAGTGTGTACGACGTGACTACTAATAGCCAGCTTTCACTACCACTCCTCAACCACGGCAGAGCTGCAGGACATACTCACATACAAACAGTGCATACACATACTCTTTACTACACGATAGGAGACAATGACTTTTAACTTTGGACGGACCCACGAAGCTGAGCACAACAGTAGCATACCAATGTTGGAATTATGTCGTAGCAGTATTGACCGCCAGTACGGTAAGAGCCAAGAGAAGTGTGAGCTCGCTGGCCTAAAATTACGGACGTTAGCTCGGTCTTCTACTTGATGGTTAATTCACAGTCAATAAGTAAAGATTATCTGCCTCAGGTGACCAGTAAAATGGCAAGTCCTCTACGGCTTTATACAGTAGACACAATGCACGTTGACATTAAGAAAATAGTGATAAGATCAGTGGCGATTCGTGCATGAAGGGCGGGTAGTCGCCGCCCCACCGCCTTTTCAAAAACACTGATCTAGACAAACCTCAGTCTAGATCTAAACTGACCCAGACTGACCTTGGGCTGCCCGGCGGAGCCCACAGCAACAACGCCAACCACTTTACAATGAAATGAAATGTCGTATGGCTTTTAGTGCCGGGATATCCCACGACGGGTTCGGCTCGCCAGGTGCAGGTCTTTCTATTTGACACCCGTAGGCGACTTGCGCGTCGTGATAAGGATGAAATGATGAAGACAACACATACATCCAGCCCCCGTGCCACTGGAATTAACCAATTAAGGTTAAAATCCCCGAACCGGCCGGGAATCGAACGCGGGACCCTCTGAACCGAAGGCCAGTACGCTCACCGTTCAGCCAACGAGTCGGACACCACTTTACAATGTACCTAGGCTTTTCTCCCCATATCTTACATTAACTGTTGGTAGAGATTAATTCCAAAACGTTCTACAAAATAATGAATTCCATTATACTGACTATTGAAATACAGTAATTCAATCCTACAAAGAAGCTAAAATAAAGACTTAAAATGTAGGCCTACCCATAAGGTGACGGCACTATTTGTAGGCTGGTAAAATTGATACGTCTTCATGCTTTGAGATTTGAGCAAGGCGAGAGAATTTGGGCGTGCACTGTTGGTTTTTTTTTTTTTTTTTTTTTGCTAGTGGCTTTACGTCGCACCGACACACATTGGTCTTATGGCGACGATGGGATAGGAAAGGCCTAGGAGTTGGAAGGAAGCGGCCGTGGCCTTAATTAAGGTACAACCCCAGCATTTGCCTGGTGTGAAAATGGGAAATCACGGAAAACCATCTTCAGGGCTGCCGACAGTGGGGTTCGAACCCGCTATCGCTCGGATGCGAGCTCACAGCAGCGCGCCTCTAACCGCACGGCCAACTCGCCCGGTGTGTTTATTTGTTTTCGTGCATGTCGTTACTGTCGCTTGTGACTGTGATCAGTGAAACACTGCAGTGCCATACTAGTCGTGTGCGCATAAATGCCTGTGTAGTGTAGTTAATTATAATTACTGGTATAGTGCAAGCAGATTTCTATTCTATTCAGCCAGTGTCATCGGATTATTATTATTATTATTATTATTATTATTATTATTATTATTATTATTATTATTATTATTATTATTATTATTAAGCTGGTTACCCTCCAGGGTCGGCTTTTCCCTCGGATTCAGCGAGGGATCCCACATCTACCGCCTCGTCCTGGAGTTTCAGACTCTGGGTCGAGGGATATAACTGAGGAGGATGACCAGTACCTCGCCCAGGCGGCCTCACATGCTATGCTGAACAGGGGCCTTGCGGGGGGGGGGGGGAAGATTGGAAGGGATAGACAAGGAAGAGGGAAAGAAGCGGCCGTGGCCTTAAGTTAGGTACCATCCCGGCATTTGCCTGGAGGAGAAGTGGGAACCACGGAAAAAACACTTCCAGGATGGCTGAAGTGGGAATCGAACCCACCTCCACTCATTTGACCTCCCGAGGCTGAGTGGACCCCGTTCCAGCCTTCGTACCACTTTACGAATTTCGTGCCAGAGCCTGGAATCGAAGCCAGGCCTGTGGGGGTGGCAGCTAATCGTACTAACCACCACACCACAGAGGCGGACATTATTATTATTATTATTATTATTATTATTATTATTATTATTATTATTATTATTATTATTATTTCTGTTTTAATCTGTTTACCCTCCAGGGTTGGTTTTTCCCTCGGACTCAGTGAGGGATCCCACCTCTACCGCCTCAAGGGAAGTGTCCTAGAGCGTGAAATTGGAGTAGAGGATACAACTGGGGAGGAGGACCAAGAAGTGTGGAAATTCTCTCATAGATGTCTCTACTGTAAAACTGGGATCATGCACCCTGGTGCGAAGTGAATGAACTTTCTTGAAGAAATCTTGTATTCAGAAGTTTTTGTCTTTACTAAATTTTGTTCTTTCATTTGTGGGTTGGCAATATTAATCTTTCTTTCCGTCAGTTTTGAACTTAGCCAATCAGTAATTTCTGCAATTAATTTCCAACCAATCCTAGATTTCTTCTTCTATTTTGATGTGTAACTTTTAGCCAGCCAATCAAGTTGAGTGGGTGTGTCTGAATTATTCATGAAAGGTCTCGAATCTTCCCTGAGTGTTTAAAAACTGCTGATTTTCACGGCTCGTCGCTACTTCAACAACATCTAGCTTAGTGTATGGAAGTATAGCAGGGGGGCGGGTAGCGCCTCTTCCTTCGGGCAGCAGCTCTTCAACAAAGGTAATGGCCGTTTAACATCTTTATTTCTTGCTAGCTCAGCAGTTTAACACTCGGGGAAGGTCCGAAATCTTTTCAATGTAACCTACCTGTCTAAAATTGTAACTTAGTGCCGGCTTATGTAAAATGTTCTTATTACTTTAACTGTAAATCGGGGATAAAGAGTGCTTTGCCCTCTCGTGCTCCCCTTCATTTTTGATTTGAGGTGACTACGTTTTCATAACCGATTTTCTACTCTTAATGTATTAAAATGTTCTTATACGAGTCACCTCCCTAGTGTGGGAATAGCCCCTGTTTAATCGGCCTAGTCTCCCTTAGGTTTTAACAAGTGTTCATGTAGGAGTGCAAGTACACGCCTCCATTCTGCTTTGCATTTTGAGCCATTTACTTATCCTATTCTTTTTCAACGAAGGCGCAGTAAGTTGGGTACAAGATACCCCTGTTTCTTTGTAGATGTGCCTTGAGGGCAGTTGATAGTAATGTTGGTTGTTGCCTTTGATAGGCTCAGAAAATTGAGAGCGGGTTAGCTCTTTCACTTGTGGTAAAAGTGCCTCAGAGAGGCTTGAGATGTGAAGTGGGAGCAAGTGCTCCATGTTATTAGGGGTTTTCTGCCCTTTGGTAAATATGTGTTTGGGAGCTGAGAGCTCAGGAAATGTAAAGTGAAGGCTTGAAGCCTAAGTTCTGTTATAACACCAAATTTTGTCGTTCCTAGACTTAAATTTCGTTACTGGTACCTTTTTACTTGTTGTTATTAAAGTCGGAAATTCTATATCAAATCTGTTAAGTTTGGCTGTTTTGAAAATATAACCTTTAATGAAATTTTAATTCATTTCTCGGTTTTGTAGTTAGACCCATTCCAGCCCGCACCTTCTTTCACCTCTGCTGTTCCTCGGGTAACCCCGTAATAATAATAATAATAATAATAATAATAATAATAATAATAATAATAATAATACTAAAATGTTATTGGCTTTACGTCCCACTAACTGGTTTTACGGTTTTCGGAGACGCGGAGGTGCCGGAATTTAGTCCCGCAGGATTTCTTTTACGTACCAGTAAATCTACCGACACGAGGCTGGCGTATTTGAACACCTTCAAATACCACCTGACTGAACCAGGATCTAAGCTGCTAAGATGGGGTCAGAAGGCAAGAGCCTCAACCATCTGAGCCACTCAGCCCTAGTTATTTTATTCTCAATTACAAGTGGAGCATATTGATATTTTATTCATTAGATCTGATTCATCCAGAAAACTTCATCAGTTACCCACCGAGTGAACTTCCAGGAACTCATTCCTTTCAGACCATAAGCACAATACCAGTAGGAACAACAATGTTATATAAGATATCAAGGGAACAATAATGGGAATATATTATAGTCACCCATTGTTGAAATATTGTGTTCAAAACAGAAGAGAAAAACGCCGCAATAACTATGTACAGTAATTATACAGAGTGATGCAGTCGCCCCTTCCAATGTAGTTTTATGCAACCCACAATATTCGTTCCGCCCTGAAAACATTTGCCCTGCCGGTATGCTCAGACAACACAACCGGATATCTTGGTATTTACCGCCTCACCATGACAGGACACCGTAATATTGTACTCGTATTAAGCACTGGAAGACATGCGCGTGCCTTCTAGATCATATGAACCTGACACGCCGGCGAAACACTAATTCGATATTGTGAAGTCAGTAAATATTACACTTGCTCTAAGCTGCACAGCGTACCGTACTGAACCGTACTGAAGCGTAATTGATAAAGGCGCGGGGCTTGCGTGTGAGGAGCGAGGTTCGAGTCCGGGGCAAACATTCCAGTTCTATACCCGCTTTCATGGAAATTGTGTGTGAATGAATGTGTTTGTGGCCCTAAGATGACCCGATTAGTTAGCAGGCTGGACACGTACGGACCGGAAATAATAGGAGCACAACTGCCCCGATAATGTTTCATAGCAGCAAATGCTCGATGCGATGACCGTTATGGTTTATGCACATTCCAGCGCGGTGTCCAATAGACAGTCATGCGCGCTGAAGCATTCCAGGTGTAATTGCTCGGCAGGCGTCCGTGATGAGTTGCCGGAGCTGGTCGAGATTTTCCAGCACTTGAGTGTAAACGACGTTCTTCAAATGCTCCCACAAGAAGAAGTCTAACGGCGTTAAATCCGGTGATTTGGCAGGCCAATAAATAGAGCCTCTTCGTTCTGTCTATTTTCCTGGCAGTTACTCGTTCAGATGGTTACGAACGGGTAAAGTCGAACGTGGTAGAGTTCAATCCTGTTGCAACCACATCGTCAAACGATCGTGCAAAAGCACATTCTCCAGCAGCAGTGGGAGTTCGTGATGCAGGAAGTGCAGGTAGCGTGGGCCCGTCGAATGGCTCTCAAAGAAATAAGGTCCAATCAGGCGATCCCTCAAGATTCCACACCAAACATTCACTCCCCATCGTACTTGATGGGCCGCCTATCGCACCCAGTGCTTTTGTCCGGGCTCCAATAGTGCATGTTGTGGCGATTGACGTTCGCCTTGTTGTGGACGTGCGATTCGTCCGAGAACAAGATATGCGATACGAATGCTGCATCATTGTCCAGCCTGCCTAATAGCCACCGACAGAACTCCATTCGAGCTTCGAAATCCAGCCCATGGAGTTCTTGGTGTAGCTCAAGATGGTATACGTAAAATTTATGTTCATGCAGTATTCGTAAGAAGGGCGGCTGACTGGTGTTCACATGTTGCACATTCGCCTATTACTGATGTGTGGGTTACTACGAGCTGCCCCCAGAACAGCCTCTTCTGTTTCACCCGATATAACGGGCCTATCGCGGACTGCTGGTTGACTGGAAATCACGCCTATTGTCCTTAGACGTCCTTCAACACGGCGAAATGTCGTAACAACCGAGTGTCAGCTGTCGGGATACCGTTCATTTTACAGACGTAGTGCCTTGCACGCGTTTTGTCTAATAATAATAATAATAATAATAATAATAATAATAATAATAATAATAATAATAATAATGTTATTTGTTTTACGACCCACTAACTACTTTTTGACGGTTTTCGGAGACGCCGAGGTGGCGGAATTTTGTCCCGCAGGAGTTCTTTTACGTGCCACTCAATCTACCGACACGAGCCTGGCGTATTTGAGCACCTTCAAATACTACCGGACTGAGCCGGGATCGTATGTTCCAAGTTGTGGTCAGAAGCCAGCTCCTCAACCCTCTGAGCCACTCAGCCCGGCGCGCGCTACTTGTTTTGCTTCCCCAATAATTGAGGAGCATGTCAACGCATTCCTCTGTGCAAAACATGCCGGATGGCAGTAGAGATTACATTCAGGCCCTAACCAGTGGAGTAAGCGCAGGGCAGAACTTGAATAACAGCGTCGTTCCACTGTTCGAATGTGACAAACGTGGACCTGTGTTTACATATTCAAACATCATACCGATGCAAAAAAATTTAAACGACGTAGGATTCGCTCCGCATATAGCACACTCCGTCGACTGCGGGGCTATCGCCTAATCACATCCGCTAGGCTACTAGTACACTGCTGGGAGCATGCTGATAGTACGCCGAGAATAAAGTACATGCGCCATCCGGTTCGGTGTTCAAGACATTAATTACTATACTGTTACCTAGTTTTACGCATTGATTCCCCTCTTCGTTACACCCGGTCACGAGGCATGACACATTTACATAGTTACATGGTCAAAGGGCGTCGCTACATGATTTCAAGACGTCGTGTTTTGCGAGCGGACGATATAACCTGCCGTAGTGTTCAGAATCGTGTGCAAAAGGTGCTCACGGAACATTAGTACCATATGGTACGGCTGCAGAGGAATAGCGAATATAACCATGGGCTGCAGCAAACGATATTGGAAGAGGCTGCTAAATCACACTTTATATATATGTGTACGTAACTCTTTCTTTCTTAATCTATTTACCCTCCAGGATTGGTTTTTCCCTCGGACTCAGCGAGGGATACCACCTCTACCGCCTTAAGGGCAGTGTCCTGGAGCGTGAGACTTTGGGTCGGGACGGGGGATACAACTGGGGAGATTGACCAGTGCCTCGCCCAGGCGGCCTCACCTGCTATGCTGAACAGGACCCTTGTCGGGGGAAGATTGGAAGGGATAGACAAGAAAGAGGGAAGGAAGCGGACGTGGCCTTAATTTAGGTGGGAAACCACAGAAAACTACGGAAAACCACTTCGAGGATGGCTGAGGAGGGAATCGAACCCCCTCTACTCAGAAATGGTGGGGGGGGGGGGAGAGGGAGAAGGATCATAGGTTTAACTACTACAATTTATTTCAGATAGTATCCTGCGGGAGGGTGGGGTTATATAATTGCCCTGTAAGTAAATTACTCCTTCCACCAGAAAAAAGGCAATTTTTAAATATTTTTGTTTGAATTCTGTTGTTATAACAAGAATGATAAACATTGGAAAGTTATTCCCGGGTTGCAGATGGACTTGCCATAGTGAAACATGAAAAATAGGCTGCGTGTGCTGAGTTGCCTCCGCTACGTTGCTTTAATGTACAGAGTCTGGCAGTCGTTCTATTATTATGTGTATTATTGCTGATGTTTCTATGAAAATATGCACATTCATTTCAGTAATTTGTCTGTTCTACATTTTCCTCATTATGTTATAATGAAAGAATCCCCCCGCCCGCCTCTGTAGTGTAATGGTTAGTGTGATTAGCTGCCAGCCCCGGAGGCACGGTTTCGATTCCCGGCTCTGCCACGAAATTTGAAAAGTGGTACGAGGGCTGGACGGGGTCCACTCAGCTTCGGGTGGTCAACTGAATAGAGGGGGATTCGATTCCCTCCTCAGCCATCCTCGAAGTGGTTTTCCATGGTTTCCCACTTCACCTCCAGGCAAATGCCGGGATTGTACCTACAACTTAAGGCCACGGCCGCTTCCTCCCCTCTTTCTTGACAATCCCTTTCAATCTTCCCCCGACAAGGCCCCTGTTCAACATAGCAGGTGAGGCCGCCTGGGCGAGATATTGGTCATTCTCCCCAGTTATATCCCCACACGCAAAGTCTCACGCTCTAGGACACTGCCCTTGAGGCGGTAGAGGTGTGATCCCTCGCTGAGTCCGAGGGAAAAACCAACCCTGGAGTGTAAACAAATTAAGAAAGAAAGAAAGAAAAAAGAAAGAAAGGCAGACAGACATACAGAAAGAAAGAATCCCCCCTCGGGCAATTTTAGTGGGGAAGAACCTTTGAGGAAAAATCTTCGGTGGGGAAAAACCGTCACTTCCCCTCCCCCACCCCCTGCGATTTCGCACCCTGTAAAACTATACATAAGTAGAAGCAACTTTCATTTTTGAAGCCTAGTTACATGCTTCTATCAATTTCATCGTTTTCAGTGGGCATTGTACGACTCGTTGGCTGAGTGTTCAGCGTACTGGTCTTCGGTTCAGAGGGTCCCGAGTTCTATTCCCGGGTGGGTCGGGGATTTTAACGTTCAATGGTTAATTCCAGTGGCTCGGGGGCTGGGTGTTTGTGTTGTCCCGACATCCCTGCAACTAACACACCACACATAACAGTATCCTCCATCACAATAAAACGCAGATACCTACACATGGCAGAAGCAGCCCATCATCATCGGAGGGTCTGCCTTACAAGCGCTGCACCGGGCTAGAAATAGCCACATGAAATTAATGAATTAATTAGTGGGTATTAGGTACGGCCCAACAACAGAATACCAGTTTTTCCAGTCCATGTACACAGCCTGAGGAGAGAACACACTGCTCTATTATTATTATTATTATTATTATTATTATTATTATTATTATTATTATTATTATTATTATTATTATTAAACACTGACGGATCATACGGTGACCTCTGATGCCCATTTAACTGGTTTTAGGAACATTACTGAATGTTTCATTGATGAACACATTTGGTACGGTGATAACCGTGAAAATGAAAACCTACAACCTGTTTTCCAGTTAGTGACCGGGTCAGGGATGGAAGAATGAAGCCCCCATCTTACGGCGAAGACAGAAATTGTCCCGGCTGCCGAAGTCGGTCGCACTCCTCTGAGGCAATGATTAATAGCTGACTGATGAAATAAAATGAAATGATAGTGGAGAGTGTTGCTGGAATGAAAGATGACAGGAAAAACCAGAGTACGGTGGCAACAGTAAAGTGTAAAATATACTGTCTTAAATTTTTCAGTCTGCCGACGTACGAAGCAGAATACACATAACACTATAACATACCTGTAAAAGAACACAACAACAAAAAATATCTTATGTAATACATAACAGATCTTACAAAATGCAGAATGATTACTTATCATAAGTGCATAACAGTTATCAGTTTGACATCGTTTGGATGTTGATCTGCAGTCCTCAGGTTTAGATAAAATGGGCTATTTATGGGGGAGTACACAATTGAAAGGATACCAGCAGTCTTTAACCTTTCCTCCTCGGACGGGACTTTATTCAAAGTACTCCAGATATTTTTAGAGTGTCAACATGACCATTACTCAAGTGAAATGCACAGGGTGACCCAAAAATCCGTTACCGAGCTCGATAGCTGCAGTCGCTTAAGTGTGTCCAGTATCCAATAATCGGGAGATAGTGGGTTCGAACCCCACTGTCGGCAGCCTTGAAGATAGTTTTCCGTGATATCCCATTTTCACACCAGGTAAATGCTGGGGCTGTACTTTAATTAAGGCCACGGCCACTTTCTTCCCATTCCTAGCCCTTCCCCATCCCATCGTCGCCATAAGACATATCTGTGTCGGTGCGACGTAAAAAAAAAAAAAAAAAAAAAAAAAACCGTTAACATCTGACGAGGCAATACTTCACGGGGTATTGGAGGTAGAGAGGTAATAACTGGCACACGTAACTAGCATGACATGGGGGTTTATTGATACCAAAATAAAGTAATAAAGCTTCACTAACAGTGCCTTTTGTGGTTTTGTTGGAACGTCGTCATGCCGCGATTGCAGGCGCATTTGACGCAGCACGGGCCGTCTCGTTGGTTCAGGCGGGGCCTGAACTGTGAGAAATTATAGCCCATCAGCCTATTGAGGCCTTGAGTGCTATTTCTGTCCCCCTCTGTGGTGCAGTGGTTAGTGTGATTAGCTGACACCCCCAGAGGCCCGGATTCGATTCCCGGCTCTGCCACGAAATTTAAAAAGTGGTACGAGGGCTGGAATGGGTCAATCAGCCTCGAGAGGTCAACTGAGTAGAGATGGGTTCAATTCCCACCTCAGCCATCCTGAAAGTGATTTTCCGTGCTTTCCCACTTCTCCTCCCATGGGATGGTACCTAACTTAAGACCACGGCCGCTTCCTTCCCTCTTCCATGTCTATCCCTTCCAGTCTTCCCATCTCCCACCAAGGCCCCTGGTCATACTCCCCAGTTGTATCCCCAACCCAATGTTTCAAGCTCCAGGACACTGCCCATGATCATGTACTATTATAATGCGTACCAAACCTTATCACGTTACATTTACTTTAAGTGAAAGTAAGTAATAATTATTATCACTATTATTTATGTCGGGGTGATAAACTGTAATTTCCTTTGTGGTTTCTATGAAATTACCCCTATGGAAGGTTTTTAGAGCCACGCGAGTTCTCGCCAAGAGGACAGAAATTTTGTTTCGATTTTCCTTTCTTTAATTTCTATCTTTGTTCCTTCTTTATTCTATTTATTACTTGTAACTTGTATTTTTGCCTCTCTGGTAACGACCATTGTTGTGTTTGTTCTGATTGGTCGTTGCCTGCGTTCATGGCTTGTGTTTCTTGCCATGACGATTTTTGGATGCGTTGGTCATGATGATTGTTTTTTTTTTGGATGTTGACCAAGTTTGGTTGTAGTTCAATTATGATTGGATGGTTATGCCCTTGCTCTTGGGGAAATTGGGGCATGTTATTTGACCTTTATTGTTACCTTAGGATATTTTCTTCTATCTATGTTGTAACCGTCCAGGCTTCTCCAGCCAGACTAATTTAATATACGCATGGTTTTCCGTGGTTTCCCATTTTCACACCAGGCAAATGATGGGGCTGTGCCTTAATTAAGGCCACGGCCGCTTCCTTCCTACTCCTAGGCCTTTCCTATCCCATCGTCGCCATAAGACCTATCTGTGTCGGTGCGACGTAAAGCCCCTAGCAAAAAAAATAATTAATATACTATCATTTTACGCGATATCATTTGATATCAAGTTTATCCGCCATCGGCAATTATTCGTAATAACATATTTATTCTACGTCAATCATTTGTAAACTATTATATTTAAACTATTATATTAGGTAGGATAGGAATTCATTATGTATTGTAAATATGGTCAATATGTTGAGACATAGTTGTTGTCATTTCATCTCATACTTGTGTATACGGAAAAGGTTATTCTTATAGCGGGGGAAAATGACATGAGTCATTGGTTAAACTCACGAGCCAAGGCAGTAAACAGCGACCCGCGCGCGAGGCTTGCATACCAGCAGACTACATCATCGCCACGCCTTCTGGTCTTGTCAAGAAGAAAGAAGAGGGAGATGATAATGCGATCTACGAATCAGATGCTTCGTTATATAGAGATCTGAGATTGAGCTGCTATCAAGAGTGGGGAGAGCCCGGGTATATTATCAAGTGCGGAGCAACCCTCGATATACAATACGGAGTTACGGACTTCGGAGTCATGGATACTAACTCACATCGCTACTTCTACTGTGAACATCTACTTTGAACGACGTTATTGATTTTGAGACAGTGTGAGGTCTCTCCGAGAAATAGTTATTTTTGTACAGTGTGTTGTCGCTTCAATACTTTACTCAGGTGGTGGTGGTGATTATTGTTTTAAGAGGAAGTACAACTGGGCAACCATCCTCTATATAACGCTAATCAGAAAGAAAAAATGGAAGGGGTCCGACACTTCGAAAAATGAAGGTATCGGCCATAGGAAGGCCAGGGCCACGAAGGGCGTGAAAATGAAAGACTCCCTAGCCCTCGCAAACCTAATAGCTTCGGGGTCGGAAAAGAATAAGAGTTGACCAAGGGAGGTCGGATAGGACAGATGAAAGTGAGGAGCCTGGCACAAGTAAGTGAATACTTTACTCAGCTGCGGTAATGTTATCGGATCTGCGTGAGACGAAACAAGCTTACGGCTTGTGTTATATTCAGTAAATCTTCTGGACGAAGAACTATGTTTACTTCAAGTCCATGGAATTTGGTACAAGTTTGTACCGTATAAATAGTATAGCTCAGTTGGATTGAGATTTCTACTAACATGGAAAAATTCATATCTCTGAATTTTCTCCTCATACGATCAACGCTGATCAGTTTTTACAAGTATAGGGCCAATGTCTAATTTAAAGACTAGGCAATTAGGGAGTGCTAGTCCAGATAGCCCGTACCACATCAGAGAAGGAAGGAAGGATGTCCATGGAGTCAATTCTACATCGAGAAGAAGTGAACGAGTAACCACGGAAACCAGATGACTTCAACGGAAACTGCAATTGGTGAGCTTCAATTAGATAAAGCAAGCAATAGTAATTTGAGTAATGTAAATTCTAAATCCCTCCACGCTTTAAGGAACTTTTCCGATTCATCTCATTATTTTTGTATAATAAATTCATTTGTATTTTATATTGCGTTAATTTTCTTCCTTAAGCGATACTTAATGGTTAATTATTTAAACTCCTACCCCTGTGATTTAAGTATAAGTCTCTATGTTAGTAAATATAAATTTTGTTTTACAGTTTTGTTTAAAACTGTAACTCTGGCGCCCAAACATCACATAGAGAAATGGGAAACCATGGAATGTTAATTGTTTCTATTTGCGTGGCAATTTGCGGGCAAGCCACATATAGTTTATTTGATATTCATGTGTCCCATGGTAATAACTTTCGTCTCCTCAAGTGAGAAGCTTAGGGTCGAACAGTTACATTTGTCGCACCAACGTGGGGTTCGAAAACCATTAAGTATTCGTGGAAAGAAAGCAGTAGAGTCTGTGTTTGTGGGGGTTAAGTGAGTGTCTGTATAATTTATATGTGTGATTTTGGGGGAATCATGGCTGCACAAGGTGAAATGGACATGAAATTACGTAGCGGAAACTTAGTAAAGGGAGGCGAGACGCTGAATTCTAGGAATGTTGTTGATGAAAGCATTGAAGTAGATAAAACGGTAGAGAGTGGTGGGAGCATGGAAAATTGCACAGAATCTGATGTAGCTAGGATGGAGGGCGAGAAAGAAAGTAATACGAATAGTGAAATGAATATTCAACAACTGTTTGTGATGATGCAAGGGATATTAGAGCAAACGAAAGGGATAGATGAAATTAGGAAGGAAACGAAAGGGATAGATTAAATTAGGAAGGAAACGAATGAAATTAGGAAGGAGGTAGAGAGAAAGAAAACCGAAATTAGCAGAGAAATAGAACAGACGAAAACCGAAATTAGCAGAGAAGTTAATACTAGGATGGATGCTTTAAATCATAGATTAGATGAAGCACTAGAGCAGCAGAAATTTTTTGAGAATCAGTTAGCGGAACAGGAGATGAGACGTAGCCAACATGAGAAAGTGGTAGAAAGAAAGTTAACTGAACATAGAAGCGAAGTCTTGGAACTGATAGAGAAAGAAAATTGTAAAGTTAGGAGAAAAGTAGACCAGCAGATCACAGCAATTAATTGCAAAATTCAGGAACAAGTAGGAGAAGTTAGTAAAGTTAGAGAACAAGTACAACAACAATACAATGATCTGTGTGGTAAGGTAGAGATTAATGCCAAAATATGTAATGAAAAGTTTGCGAGTGACGTAGAAACTAGAGAGAAAAGAATAAATGAACGTATTGATAGGTCGGAGGTACTAATACGTAAAGAAATCAGATAAAAGCAGGGTAATATAGGAAGTCAGTGCCATGGTACAATTTTCATATATGAAGCAGAACTACCTAAATTTAATGGGAGGCAGACAAACCCTTTAGATTTTTTAAACACTGTTAAGAAACGGTTTGAAAAGCGAATAGAAGAAGGAATCATTGAATGGGAAGAAGCGTTAGAAATAATTGGTTAAGCTTTTATTGGGGAAACAAAATCATGGTTTGCGGTGTATAAGAGCAGCATGACCAGTATGGTGGAATTCGAGAAGTATTTCACGGAGAAATTTTGGAGTGAAGCTATACAAAGCAGGGAAAGAGAACGCATTGTCTTTGGGAAATTTAGGCCACACGAAGGAGTTTCTATGACCGAATATTTTTTGGCCCACGTTATGATTTGTAAAAACGTAGATGGGATGTCAGCGGAGAGAGATATTGTGAAGTTATTACTCAGACATTTTCCCAACAAAATCCGCGAAGCTAGCTGTATGCAACAGATAGAGTCTATTCAGGGAATGGAAAGATTGCTAGCAAGTTTCGATGCGTTAGGAAAT
This sequence comes from Anabrus simplex, assembly GCF_040414725.1. Classification (NCBI taxonomy): domain Eukaryota; kingdom Metazoa; phylum Arthropoda; class Insecta; order Orthoptera; family Tettigoniidae; genus Anabrus; species Anabrus simplex. The sequence continues at coordinate 648,742,069 of NC_090265.1, read as the reverse complement.
AGTAATAGTACATTAGAGCACACAAACTATCAAACACCACCCAGAAGACAAGAACACAATCACCGTGGTCAGTTTCAACCGAGACAACAACTTATAGGTAATCAGTCACACCAGCAAAATAGGAATGTTCAGAGAGAACGTAATGTTGAAGAAGGCACTAGCCGAAATCAGGATACAAGGAGACAAAGTAATTTAAACTGATAGTAGACGGTAATGAGAGATCAGATTATCAGTCTTCAGTACATGTTGCGATAAATTGTGTAATGACGCACATGGATTATGATCTCGATGTTAGAGATGAGTTATTACGGGAGGTGGAAGTAAATCATGTCGAAGTTGGTAGTAAAAGTGATAACCCCGTTGTTACGATCGTTATATGGAGGGCGCAGTATCAGGCTTTATTGGATTCAGGCAGTCAAAGATCATGTGTAAGTTTGAAGTGGTATGAGGACAGAAAAAAGGAGAATATGGAGGTTGAAGAAATGCCTGTGAAATCCACATATATCGTCACTGCTGTAGGTAAACGATCCAAGCAAATATGTAAACAAGTTGCAATACCTATTTGTATTAACGGGAAGTCGAAAATTCAGATATGTCTTGTTATTCCGAATCTTATATTTGATGTTATCTTGGGATCTGACTGGCTAAGTTTATACTCAGCTCGGTTAGATTACAATGAGGCGATAGTATATTTAAGGTGGGATAATGAGGATGTTAAAGTCACGTGGGATGCCGAAGTTCAGACGAAAGTGGAGGTTTGTAACATGTGGGTGTTAATGAGGTTTCAAAAGATGAAGAAGAGAGAGCGGATTTTAAGTTGTGTGAAGTGTGGTTAGAGGAGAACCAAGATGATGCTTTGAGAGAAGCGGTAGATAGTAGCAATATGGAAGAAGGTCAGAGGGACCGATTGTTGTATGTGTTGAGAAAACACAAGGAAGTATTTTCATCGAAACTTGGTAAAACACATGTGTATGAACACTCATTTTCAGTGCTGGATCAAAGTATATTCGCTGGACCGAGATATCCGATACCACATAAATATGCTAAAGCAGTAGACAATCAAATAGAGCTATGTTAGAAAATGGTATTATTGAAGTTTCGAGTAGTCAGTGTTTCAATCTTTTATTGATCGTGAGAAAAGCGACAGGTCTCAGTTGTAAGATTATTAGTGACAGGTATGTTCAGGAATTAGGTACGCCTAGGAGGTTATTATCGGATAGTGGATCTCAATTTACATCGAAGAAGTGGAAGACTGTGATGACAGAGTTAGGTATCACACATGTCTTTTCCTCAATTAGGAACCCACAAGGGAATATGTGTGAACGCACGATGAAGGAATTAGGTAGGATGTTTAGATCTTTAGTTCATGACAAGCACACTGCGTGGGTTAGTTTTTTAGCTTTGATTGAGAAATGGATTAACATGGTACAGCATGATAGTGCGAAATTCACTCCATTAGAGGTTCATTTTAGCAGCAATCCAAGGAATGAGCTGACAAAAGTACTAGGAATTACATAGGAACCTCAGCGGGACTCTAAGATATATGTCAGATTAGCGAGAGAGAATTTGATTAAAGCGGCTGAGAAGCGTAGCAAACAGCAGAAATGTCAGGTGTTAGACGAATTTCAGGTAGGAGATTCTGTTCTGTTACGTGTTCCCATGCTCTCGTCCAGTGAAGAGAAGGCGAGGAAGAAATTATTTTTGTTGTATCAGGGTTCATTCCAGATTCATTGTCGGGTTGGTCCTTGTGCATACAGATTGCAAGATGGTAATCGTGTCATGTTGGGCACTTATAATATTCGCTCTCTGAGACGATATATTTCTGCGAATTAAGTGTAATGTCTCCCAGGTGTTGTTTTGATAACATTAAATGTACTTGAGTTAGAAAACGTGAATTCATGTATAGGTTGTGAACATAGACCTGACACTATTGTAGAAGCCATGAGTAACTTGGGATGTGTTTGAAACTGCAGAAGGAAATTAATGCAATAATTTTCTAAGTAGTAATATTTTTTGCAATGAAAACAAGAAATTGCTTGCGGCCATCTAAGAGAGGTAAGCCACGTGTGATTACGCGTGTGTGTGGTGTATATATTATGATAACCTGGAACTGCCGAACACTTTGATGGTGAAGTGCAAAGATAGAGTTATATACCTGTTGTTATGTTGTAAATATTATGAGTGTTGCTGACAAACTTTCGGAAGAAAATCGGCAGGAATTATGTAATATGGTATCATTGAAACAGACACTCTACAGTGAGATACAAGTTTTGATTATGTATGTTTTTTTAGTAAGTGTTTGTAAGATGTAATGATGTATATATCAGCCGTATTGGTGTAGTGTTTTTTTCATATATGTTATATCTGTAAATAACAGGAGGGCGTATGTAACCGTCCAGGCTTCTCCAGCCAGACTGATTTAATATACTATCATTTTACGCGATATCATTTGATATCAAGTTTATCCGCCATCGGCAATTATTCGTAATAACATATTTATTCTACGTCAATCATTTGTAAACTATTATATTTAAACTATTATATTAGGTAGGATAGGAATTCATTATGTATTGTAAATATGGTCAATATGTTGAGACATAGTTGTTGTCATTTCATCTCATACTTGTGTATACGGAAAAGGTTATTCTTATAGCGGGGGAAAATGACATGAGTCATTGGTTAAACTCACGAGCCAAGGCAGTAAACAGCGACCCGCGCGCGAGGCTTGCATACCAGCAGACTACATCATCGCCACGCCTTCTGGTCTTGTCAAGAAGAAAGAAGAGGGAGATGATAATGCGATCTACGAATCAGATGCTTCGTTATATAGAGATCTGAGATTGAGCTGCTATCAAGAGTGGGGAGAGCCCGGGTATATTATCAAGTGCGGAGCAACCCTCGATATACAATACGGAGTTACGGACTTCGGAGTCACGGATACTAACTCACATCGCTACTTCTACTGTGAACAAATACTTTGAACGACGTTATTGATTTTGAGACAGTGTGAGGTCTCTCCGAGACATAGTTATTTTTGTACAGTGTGTTGTCGCTTCAACACTTTACTCAGCTGCGGTAATGTCATCGCATCTGCGTGAGACGAAACAAGCTTACGGCTTGTGTTATATTCAGTAAATCTTCTGGACGAAGAACTATGTTTACTTCAAGTCCAACGGAAACTGCAATTGGTGAGCTTCAATTAGATAAAGCAAGCAATAGTAATTTGAGTAATGTAAATTCTAAATCCCTCCACGCTTTAAGGAACTTTTCCGATTCATCTCATTATTTTTGTATAATAAATTCATTTCTATTTTATATTGCGTTAATTTTCTTTCTTAAGCGATACTTAATGGTTAATTATTTAAACTCCTACCCCTGTGATTTAAGTATAAGTCTCTATGTTAGTAAATATAAATTTTGTTTTACAGTTTTGTTTAAAACTGTAACTCTGGCGCCCAAACATCACATAGAGAAATGGGAAACCATGGAATGTTAATTGTTTCTATTTGCGTGGCAATTTGCGGGCAAGCCACATATAGTTTATTTGATATTCATGTGTCCCATGGTAATAACTTTCGTCTCCTCAAGTGAGAAGCTTAGGGTCGAACAGGTACAGTGTGTTGGATTTTTCTGTCGTTGTGACTGTTCGTGTTTCGTTTTATGCTGGCGTGTAGATTTAGTACCTGATTCCCTTGGAGATACTCCGTGGATAATGCTGTCCTTACGCTGTGTAACTTAAGTATAATTCTGAAAGAATAACTGAAGAAATCTTTACCTTCCCAAATGGAATGAAGAAAACCCTATGTTAATCTAATTTCTCTAAGGTTATTCGGTAGCTGGAAGCATAACATTGTTTAATTATTTATTATTTTCTTCTTAGGTTGGCCGGCCACAGTTAGGGAATTTTAAACCTTCTGGTTTGTCAGTTAATATAAATAGACTATTTGTTTAACTTATTTGGGAGGACGATTTCTCTGTTAAGGTTTTCAATTTAATCTTGTTTCCTGAAATAAATGAACCTTACTACTTTTTCTCGTGGTAATACGTGTTCTTCTTTTAATCTGAGTAATTTGATACCAGGTAAGTTGTTGTTTAAACATCCACGGATTTATCGTGACACATCTCCACCAGTTCAGATAAGTTCTTCGTTTTTTGTGTATTTGTAGGGTGGTGTTGTATGGTGTCCGTCTTCCGCTTCCCGTTTTCTTGTTTATGAAATAAGGTTCGAAGTTTGATTGCCAGCGTAGTTGTGGTTTGGACGGGTAAGCAGATTAAGAAAGAAAGGGAGAAAAGAAAGAAAGAAAGAAAGAAAGAAAGAAAGAAAGAAAGAAAGAAAGAAAGAAAGAAATGGTGCTATTTCTTCATAGTTGTTTAAGCTACCGACTGAATTGTTTTATTATTTTAGGTGGTCTGTTGTTATAAAATCAGAGCTGGTCAGAGTATGACCTGGTGATCTAATGCTCTCTCTCACGACAACTTCTTTTATAGTGTACACGGGTCTCATGTGGCCCTTTTTATAAAGGAAAGGGTGATAGACATAAAGCTGAAAATTTCAGGGCGGTCGGTTTGACATGCTTTTCATGTAAGCTTTGGGAAAGCATTCTTTCTGATTATATTAGACATGTTTACGAAATGAATAACTGGCTCGATAAAAGGCAGTTCGGGTTTAGAAAAGGCTATTCCCCTGAAGCTCAGCTTGTAGGATCCCAGAAAGGTATTCAGTAGCAGATATCTTGAATTCAGGACGTAAATGGACTGTATTGCGATTGACCTGTCTAAGGCATTTGATAGGATAGATCATGGGAGACTACTGGCAAAAAAATAATCCAGTTGGACAAGACAAAAGAGTGACTGAATGGGTGGCTATATTTCTATAAAATAGAACTAGGATAAAAAGCCTCCGTGGCTCAGGCGGCAGCGCTCCGGCCTCTCACCTCTGGATACCGTGGTTTAAATCCCGGTCACTCCATGTGAGATTTGTGGTGGACAAAGCGGAGGCGGGACAGGTTTTTCTCCCGGTTTTCCCTGTCATCTTTCATTCCAGCAACGCTCTCCACTATCATTTCATTTCATCTGTCAGTTATTAATCATTGCCCCAGAAGAGTGCGACAGGCTTCGGCAGCCGGCACAATTCCTATCCTCGCCGCAAGTTGGGGGCTTCATTCATCCCATCACTGACTCGGTTATAGACTGGAAAACAGGTTGTAGGTTGTGAGCAACTGCAAAATGACCTCGATAATGTTGTGAGATGGACGGTAGGCAATGGTATGATGATAAACGGGGTTAAAAGTCAGGTTGTGAGTTTTACAAATAGGAAAAGTCCTCTCAGTTTTATTTACTGCGTTGATGGGGTGGAAGTTGCTTATGGGGATCATTGTAAGTACCTAAGTGTTAATATAAGGAAATATCTTTATTGGGGTAATCACATAAATGGGGTTGTAAATAAAGGGTACACATCTCTGCAAATGGTTATGAGGGTGTTTAGATGTTGTAGTAAGGCTGTAAAGAGGAGGGCATATAAGTCTCTGGTAAGGCCCCACTAGAGTATGGTCCCCAGTGTAGGGACCCTCACTGGGATTACTTGATTCAAGAACTGGAAAAAATCCAAAGGAATGCAGCACGATTTGTTCGGGGTGATTTCCGACAAAAGAGTAGTGTTACAAAAATGTTGCGAAGTTTGGGCTGGGAAGACTTGGGAGAAAGGAGACGAGCTGCTCGACTAAGTGGTATGTTCCGAGCTGTCAGTATTGAGATGGTGTGGAATGAGATTAGTAGACGAATAAGTTAGAGTGGTGTCTTTAAAACTAGGAAGGATCACAATATGAAGATGAAGTTGGAATTCAAGAGGACCAATTGGGGCAAATATTCGTTTACAGGATGGGGAGTTAGGGATTGGAATACATTACCAAGGGAGATGTTCAATACATTTCCAATTTCTTTTCAATCATTCAAGAAAAGACTAGGAAAACAACAGATAGGGCATGTTTCACCTGAGCGACTGCCCTAAATCCAGATCAGTAATGACTGTTTTTCTTTTTTTGCAAGAATAATCTTAAATGTAGGGCATTTGATGCTTTTCCGGACTCCCGGACATAGGGCCGAAGTTTAGGAAATGTCCGAAGAAAGTAGGACGTCTGGTCACCATAGCTATATTGCATCTGTATAGTCTGTTTCATAAACATCCGCCATGTCGGCACAGGAATGTGTGAGAACGTCCTAGCTCAAAGCAGGTTGGTTTAGTCTACTCAGCCCACAGACATATAGTGAACAGACTGGCAGAGCCTCTATCTCGTAACAAGAAGTGACCTTGACCCCTTATCTTCTTTGGGGAGGTTATCAGGTGGTCAAGCGCCACTAAATACCTAGGAGTTACATTACATAGAGGTATTACATACCGTCAACACATCATTAATACAGCGGCCAAGCGCTGCGCTTTATCTCCAGGGCGCACTTGTGCATGGGAAATTCACACTTACACAAGGAGTGCATTACGGTTCCTATTACGTTAGCTGCTTTACGTCGCACCGACACAGATAGGTCTTATGGCAACGATGGCATAGGAAAGGCCTTGGAGTAGGAAGGAATCGGCCGTGACCTTAATTGAGGTACAGTCCCAGTATTTGCCTGGTGTGAAAATAGGAAACCACGGAAAACCATCTTCAGGGCTGCCGACAGTGGGATTCGAACCCACTATCTCCCGGATGCAAGCTCACAGTCGCGTGGTTCCTATTACGGAGAGCATTAGGAATTTATTTATGCCAAGATAAACAGGATCCAAAATCACCTCATAAGGAAGTTTGGAGATTATGGAACAGAAGTTCTCCGTTACAAGAGACCTAAAGTTAACATCTCCTGAACCCAGGGGCATAAATAACGGGTCCGCAGAGCCCTCCGTGCGGTGGGGCCCATGGGCTCAGGGGTCCACAAAGTCATTCTGTAAAAATAATTTCGTGTATATTTGAAATTAAACCAGCGAGATTATTCTGTACCAAATTAAATTATGCAATGTAAAATAATGTTCTTGTTTTTTGTACTTATGTGACGTCTAAACATCGCCTACTTACAGATGTGATTCACGTTGCACATGATATTGCAACTTCCTTTTAGAACATTGCATATACCGATGCGACACAAGGTCGATGCAATTTGTTGGATCTCCGAGCTGTGTCAGTTGAGCTGGGATGGAATGGAAGATGCACACACAAGCACAAGAATATCACACAGTGGACCTGATTTTCAGTCAGCTTTTTTCGGGTCTCCCGAGGTACTTTCCCGCCATCAGTGAAGTTTTTAGGCTTGAATTGGGTCATCTCTCCCCTCCTGTTGAACTCGAAACTCACATTTGATCTCACTGCAGCATTCAGAATGAAATCTCCGACCCATAATTAATCAGATCAAGATGGTAATCCAGAGTCAGTTCAGTTTCTGACTTGGTGACGTGTGCACATGTTTATATTATAAATTCAAGTATCGGTGCATCTAAGTGGTTTCCAAAACGGCAAGAGAGAACGTGAAAAGGAAGAATCTATTAAAAAAGGAAAAAAAATGATTGTTTCTTTAAACAAGTAGGTGGAGGTTCTTTAACAGGTAGGCCTACCATTAGTGTTACGTATTGTGGTAAATCCGAATCCGGCCTATCGGTTGAAAATTTAAGTGAGAATTAAGCACAAAAGTCAGACAAATGCAATGTTTGTGTTAGAGACATGTCAGCACAGAATGATTTTGAAATTTATTTTAGTGGCATTTCGACCCAACAGAGTTATTTTTGAACTGGCCGTGCGAAAAATATAATTGAAATATCCTGGCCGGTACAGTGGTGAGTTAGATATTTGGAAATAAACGTTTGTGACCTGTGAACTGTAAAATAACTGGACGAACTTCTGATACTAGAAAACTCGGTCATTGTTAGTAGTGCCCTTGATTTCTGTACAGTGCTGCAATTCTATCTCACTTTATCGGTCTTAACAGTATCCGCGGAATAACGAAGCTTCGGAAGATTGTGATGGATGCCAGTTCTGATAACTTTCGGTTTATTTAATTAACTCTATTATGTTTGATTAATGTAGAGAACATCACTCTGGTACTATGTCAGAATTTGAGGAATGGGGTCCAAAATAGTTCTTTGCGGGGGAGCCCGTCTTTTTTTAGTTACGCCACTGCCTAAACTCCCCACCCCGCGTGCCGCATGGCGCCAGACCATACTCAGACTACTCAAGATTAAATTAAGTTACCACCTTACCAAACAACAATCCAGTCCGTATTTAATTATCTTAAGAACAACACTCAAGACCTCAATAGACCGATAGGCTATAATCCTCAAGATTCAGGCCCAGCCTGATCCAACGAAACGGTGCTCTCTCTCTTTCTCTCTCTCTCTCTCTCTCTCTCTCTCTCTGTGTATCTCGTGGCATTGGAGTTAGTGAAGACGGGAGCTTGCGCCCGTCGCCATCTTAGGCCTACGTTACATATTCACTGTAAACATAAGTTTTGGCTTCTAATGTTTTATGCACATTTCGAATTCATTTTTCAGCAGATTACAGAGTGCCATAATGGCGAATACCTCCTTAGTGCTTGAGTGTAGTGTAGCTTTTACTATTCGCGAAGAAAGAAGGAAGGAATAGGAGTTTCAATACACTGATAAGTGGCTTACATGTGCTCATTAACACTTGTTTGTTAGTTATTAATATAAATACAGTACTGTTAATGATGCCTAATTATGTAGGAGACAGAGAACACCTACTTCCGACTTGTTCAAGTGCGCAAATATGCTGGCAAGGGAGCCTTCAAGCAGACGGGTCACATATTATTTCCCCATACTGTAGTGCGTGAAGGTGTCCCCTCGAATATGAATGCCCCAAAGCCACTGGACTAGATATCCAGGTATTCGCGAGAACATCCGCTCTGATAAATTTTAAGTGCCTTATATTAACGATACTGATGGAAATGAAATGCCAACACCAAGAAGACATTAATTTAGACCAGAGGTGCTCACGATGGGCGTTTAATCCCGCGGGCGCCCAGCTCTGTAAGCGGGCGGGCGGGCAGACGATGAGCGTACGCCATCCATTCAGCCACAGTGACGTTATGGTTAGATCACAAACCGTGGAGTTTGGGCGAAATTTCCCAGTCACTCTCGATCACTGCTGCGATACCCAAGTTTGAAACGGAGGCAGAAAGTAACTAAAGAATGAGGGCAGAAATCCATGTCATTTTCAATTTACGTTGTAAAAAAGTATTTATATTAATTGCAGTTTATATATTTGAAGACCTGGGGGAAAATAGTGATAATCCTCATTTTGTAAGTTCTGAGATATAATGAAAATTTTCACAAAATATTTACTGCTAACATTTTTGATCTTTGAAACATATAAATCATGGCAATGGTACATGTAGTCCTTCTTCAAAACATCCTGGAGAAAAAATGCATAAATAACAAGTATTATAGGGAAATAGAGTATATTAAACACTGAATGTATCTATCAATTTGAGGGTTATAATTATTTACATGCGACGTGGATAAAGTGGTGAACAAGTGACAATACAAGAAAACATATCTGTAAAATATATTTATGAATAAGTACAGAAAGAAACAAGTTAGTAACACAATTATAATAATAAAATGCTTTGATTAATTTTAGTTAAGTAGTCTTTCTCACTCTCAACTGGACTTATCTAACTCTCATCATCATCATCCTCCTCCTCAATGAACATTTAGGCTAGGTATGTACTGTTTGTACCACTGCATTTCAAACTACCATAAAATTCAGACTATACTGGTGGTACCAACTGAAGCGCTTTCCTTACCACCCTAGAAAAGGAACAAAAATGCTGAATGTGGACTTACGTTTCATAAAATGAACTAAGTTAAAGAAAATAATTTAGTATAATGTCATTGCCTTTATGTACCACTAACTACTATTACGGTGTTTGGATACCCAGAGATGCTGAAATTTTGTCCCGCAGGAGTTCTTTAACGCGCAGGTGTCTGCCGACACAAAGCTGACGTATCTGAGCATCTTCAAATGCCACCGCACAGAGCCTAGATCGAACCCGCTAACTTGAGGTCAGAAAGCTAGGGCTCTACCGCCTAAGCAACCCACCCCGGCATGTTAAAGAGATTTCCGTACTTTTTAAATTTCACGTGATACATATACCCAATTATTTTAAAGAAAACAACAGGTAAATCAATGATTACAACCTACACAGCACCGGTACATCAACAAGTGAAAAAAGTTATAACCCACATAGTCGCATAAAGGACGCGTAAAGAGCGGTTATGTTTATAAAATTTCAGTATAAGGTATTACTTCATCCCGGCTGTCATCTTATTTGTAATTTTATATTAAGTGGATATCAATGAAATCTTACTTGGAGAGCACTCAGAGGGGAGATGTGTTAATAGCGATGTCCAGGAACCCACCATCCCGCCCGAAGAAGTACATTTACTTTTATAACCTAATGAAGACTGTTACACGCCATTTTCATTTCTGAAGTAGCTACTTGCATTCCTATTGGCCAATGTGAAGTGGCACGTGATCTTGTTCCCGTCAATAATGTTAATCATAATCCGTTACCAACCCCGATCAATGGTCTTGTCCAGGTCCTATCCTAACCGTCCACACGGCAAGAACCACTCCAGACCAGTGGTCTTGTCCAGATCCTATCCTAACCGTCCGCGCGGCAAGAACTACTCCAGACCAATGGTCTTGTCCAGATCCTATCCTAACCGTCCGCGCGGCAAGAACCACTCCAGACCAATGGTCTTGTCCAGGTCTTATCCTAACCGTCCACACGGCAAGAACCACTCCAGACCAATCGTGTTTCCACACGAAAGTAGAGGCTAGGGCCACTTCGCGGCTTCTAACCTGGGGGCTTAAGCCCCCAGACCCCCTTTGCTTGTCCCTATATCACTGGTCTTGTCCAGATCCTATCCTAACCGTCCGCACGGCAAGAACCACTCCAGACCAATGGTCTTGTCCAGGTCCTATCCTAACCATCCACACGGCAAGAACCAGTCCAGACCAATCGTTTTCCACACGGAAGTAATGGCCTAGGGCCGCTTTGCCGCTTCTAACCTAGGGGTTTACGCCCCCGGACCCCCTTTGCTTGTCCCTCCAGCTATCGAAGCACCGGGCCGATGACCTGCAATGTTAGGCCCCTTAAAACAACAAGCATATCGAAGCACCACTCACTCATTAGTTCTTAAGTACAGAGGTTGTCACCACTGAGCATCGTTTGACATCCTTCCCGAAAAGCAGGGAGTATCCCTGCCGAGAAGGCCGCGAGCGTGTAAACAAACGACAATCGTTCCGCGGGTGTGAAAGTCAAACGACAGTCGTTCCGCGGGTGTGAAAATCTTGACAGCCGGGCTGAATTAATAATATGAAGGTATTAGTTACTTCAGCGCCCGCCTGGTGGCCATGATCGTTAAGGCGCTGAAGTCTAAAAACGGTCTAACACCGAGGTTAGCCGGTTCGAGTCCCGTTGGTCGAAAAAATTTTCACCATCAGAATGTTGGCCGGCAGGGTAGGGGAGGTGGTGGTATACAATTTCTAATCACTAGATTGCGTGCCAAAAGCCTGGATTAAATTCCAAACCTCTCCGCAGTGCTCATATGGAGTGAGGGCATATGACGCTGTTGATGGTGATTCGTCCGTCGGATGGGGACGTTAAGCCTTGAGCAGACCCCTTGGTGCTATTCGACAGGAGTAGGCTATGTGCCGGCACCGGGTTTCACCCTCTCCCTACTATCATATATCACGTCATTCATTTCATCTCTCATTAACTCCTCTGATGAGGTTGACGTCAGGAAGGGCATCCGGTCATTAAAAAAACCGCCACGACAAATTCATCTCACCTCATACCCGACCCCGTAGGGAAACGGGACAAGGGTTGGACAAACAACAACATTAGTTACTTCAGCCCGGCGAATTAATAATATGAATCTTCTTCTTTTCCTGCCGCTTTTCCCACACCTGTGGGGTCGCGGGTGCGAACTGCGTCGCACATGTGGATTTGGCCCTGTTTTTACGGCCGGATGCCCTTCCTGACGCCAACCCTCTATGGAGGGATGTAAGCACTATTGCGTGTTTCTGTGGTGGTTGATAGTGTAGTATGTTGTGTGAATATGATGAGGAGAGTGTTGGGACGGACACATACACCCAGTCCCCGAGCCAGAAGAATTAATCAGAAGCGATTAAAATCCCCGACCCGGCCGGGAATCGAACCCGGGACCCTCTGAACCGAAGGCCAGTACGCTGACCATTCAGCCAAGGAGTCGGACGAATTAATAATATGAATACTAATGCTAATACTTTTGTAAAAGGTATTTTATACCACAGCACGTAAATAGACACAACAAACATTCAAAACCACATGGTAAACAATGCTGCCAGCCATCTGGAAAACGTACTTGTTTACTATTTCCAGATGAACTTCCATCATATTCCCCGGTTTCAACATAATCAGGATCCTTTAAACTGTCATCTCCGTCCATAAAATCCTCAACTTCATTATTTTCTGTATCATAAATGACATTTTCTTTGGCAGAGAGCACCAGAGTCCTGCAGAGAGGCTCAGCCCATGAGCTGCTTCGGCAGTAGGCTGCAATGGGCTTTGAAAGGCTCGAATATAAGAAGTCCGTGACGTCATCGCACGGGCCGGTCTGTGCAGCGCTCTGTCATTCGTACGCGGTGAGCCAAGGACAGCGCTGTGGTAGTTCTATGGGCTGACTGCTTCAATGTGTACAGTGTACTGCGTGTCAGCGGATTGCGTTGCATTACGGTCGAGTGGAGCCGATCAAATTTGCTGTGGTTTTCAGTTTGACTTCTCCGTCTATCCTGTTATCGGAAACGAATGTGGATTGTAGTACCAAAAGAAAGGAAACCGTGGCAAAAAAGTCGTGAAGTAAAAAAAAAAAGAAGGAACAAACGAACTAAAAACCGCACAGTACAAGACTTCTGAACCGGATCCTAAACTTAAAAGTCGTATTTGGTTGGTATTCAAGCCTGCATTTGACGATGATGGGCAAGACGTTAATTTTGTGTGCTGTACGATCTGCAGTAAACTTTATGTATACACCCGCCACGAACGGCAATTTGTGCGTATTTCCGACAATAATTATGTTAATAATTAAAAATAAAGGAAATAATTAGCTGATAAGACAACAAGGCTTGTACAAATAGCTTTTTTAAAATAATTCCTAGTTCCAGCTGGCTAAAGTGGAAACAATGTAATGTTTACTCCAAAAAGTGGGGGGAGGGTGCCACTGTCCCTCCTCGCCCCACCCCCTAATCACCGCTACTGTTTGTAAACACGCCAAAGATGCAGAAAAGGAAATTTAATAACATATTAATTTTTACACCTGTAGACATTCCACTCGATAATAGAGTTGCTTGTATGAAACATAAACTAATACTGTTCGGTGAAATACGTGTGTAGGGGCATTGGCCTTCTACGTCTGTTTGAAGCTTCGGCTGCATTCCGACCAGGTTGTCCAAATTAAAATAATGTCTGTGTATTTGTCGCTGCTGAACACACTATCCATTGCCGATATGCTGACAGCAAATATAGTGCGGCTGTACCATACACCAACTTAGAAATATGCGGTGGAAAACGATGTTTACTATTGCGAGGGGTGCATTAGACCTGTAACGCTGAGTAACATGCTGCGAGCGAAAGTCTGGTTCTTATCTCTTCATATTCTGACGTAACCTACCCGCTGGCAGTAGTGCGCCTGTGAACATCAGTTGGTAGACATCCCATTCATCACTTGTGCATGCGGGACATTTGTAAGTAGAAAGTACGGCGTTCTTGAGCCACCTGGTATAATTCAGTCTGTAGTAGAAGCACTTGGCCTTAGTTCTGACAATTACCCGATCAAAAGATCTTCTATTCAGTGCATTCAAACACAAATGAGAAAAGATAGAGCGAGATCCATTAAATAAGATTTTCATAATAACGTGCCCGAAGTAGTTACTGTTCATTGGGATGGAAAATTGCTACCTGCTCTGGACGTAAGAAGTTCTAAAGAAGAACGCCTACCAATTATTATTTCATTTGACGAGGAAGAACAACTTCTTGCTGTGCCGAAGTTAGACAACTCTTCCGGCAAAGAGCAAGCGAAAGCAGTGTCAAATGCCCTTCGTGACTGGAACCTGGATGAAAAGGTACAAATAATGTGCTGTGATACAACAGCATCTAATACAGGACGCTTGAACGGAGCTTGTGTGCTTTTAGAGCTTTTAGAGAGTTGTTACTCTTTCCTTGCTGCCATCATATTTACGAACTGGTTTTCAAAAGTGTGTTTGAATCAAAGATCCAACAAATCACTAGCAGTCCTGATATTCCGCTGTTCAAAAAGTTTAGAGACAACTGAAAGAATATTAATCCTAGTGCCATCGAACTGTGCACTGATTTTGTCCAACAACATCTCTGTGAGGCAAATATGATTGAATTGGTGACTTTTTTTAATAATGAGCTGGCAAAATTGACCGTACGGGATGGTTATTGCGAGCTCACTGAGAACGCTTTTGTTTTTCTGGGTGGAGATATTAAAAATAAAATAAAAATCAGACCTCCTGGTGCAATGCATCAAGCACGATGGATGGCAAGAGCTATTTACTCCTTAAAAATGTGTTTACTGAAGTCCCAGTTTAAAATGAGCGCTAAGGACGAACAAGCTTTACAAGATGTTTGTTTATTCATTGTGGCAGTTTACGTGAAGCCCTAGCTTGGATGCAGTTTGGTGATGAAAGCGCCGAATCAAGATTTTTGTTTTTTAAAGGCCTTAAAAGATTACGAGAAAGTTGACAAGTTGTTTTCCAATGCGGCTTTAAACAAGTTCAGTCAACACTTATGGTACTTGTCAGAGGAAATAGCCATCCTTTCAATTTTTGAGCAGACTAAAGGAAACATTGTAGAAAACTTACAAAAAGAAAGCTTTGGTGATTCCGCAAAGAGATATGTTTCATCTAAGGAAGAGATGTTTGGCTCTCTATATGGTCCGTAATAGACTAGTAGTATTTAATCTGGTATTTAATTTAGAACTTATTTATTTTATTTATAGGCACTACAAGTATTTTTTATCTTGTTTCAGGGAAATCTTTGAGTGATTTTGTTTCTGTCAAGAGTAAAGATTTATTTTCACGACTGAAACTTGACAGTGGTTTCCTTCAAGAAATTGTATCTTCATGGAAAGACAATGTGGTGTTTGTGGAAGGTAAAAAAGAAGGTTTCTACCTTAAAAGCAGTTAATGACACAGCTGAAAGTGCTGTTAAACTAATGACAGACTTTCATGGTTTTATTACCGCAGATGAAGAACAAAGCAGTTCTTATTACATTGTGTGCAAGAACATAGAAAAATTTACCCAGACTGTAAAAAAGAGACCTTGACGTGGAAATATCCAAATGAATAACTATAAAAATTGTACCTTTTTTGTTACTTACAAGAAGAACATTATATAAATTTCCGTTTTCATTTATATTTCTCTAACATAATGTTTTGAGTGATCGTCTACAACTACATTCAAGAGAACCTTTAAGCAGCCATTTTCTAAAACTTTTAGGCCCCGTCGACACGGGTTAAAATTAATGTAGGAAGTTGAAATTCTGTACCTGGGTAACTAATAAACATAATAACGGGGTATGCGTTTCAATAAATGAACAACAATTTTTTTTGCCCTTTTAAGGGACACCCGACCAATGGTCGTGTGAACAGTCATAACTCTCGCTGTTGATGTGCAGAGAATCCTAATGGTGTATATGAAGTCCTGCATTATGACAGGAAGATTGGTGTTTTGTGTGTTGTTAGTGCAAGACGAATAATTGGGCCTATTCTATTCGAGATGACAGTAAATGTACCAAGATGACATTTTGACGCCGTTCTTCCATCAGTTAACGGAACGAAAGAAGAAAAATCGCGTGGATGATCCAAGCCCTGCTCATACAACAGAAGATTCTGTTCTTACAATCTGGGAAGTATTTGCAGACAGAGTGATCAGTGCTAGTCTATTTCCCCCCTCGTTCTCCAGATCTAACAGCGTACTTTTGACCTGTAGGATAAACTGAAAGGAAAAGTGTATCGAACAAATCCTCACATTTGGAGGAAGTGAAAGAAAATATTACGAATGAAATCAGAATCATTACAGTGACAGAACTCACTCGCGTCAGGCAGAATGTGGTTACCAGATACAATGCCTGTATAACCCAGGAAGGAGGACACTTCCAGCGTCTTTTATAAGGTAAGAAGATTTCATGTAAGACTGTATACACGCTTAAAGCAGGGCGGCCGTAGCGCACAGTACAAACACCGTGAGTTCGGTCTTAGTTAATATGAGAGAGCCTGTAGTTATAAAAGCACGTTATAATAATAATAATAATAATAATAATAATAATAATAATAATAATAATAATAATAATAATAATAATAATAATAATAATAACAATGGCGTGTGGCCTCAGGTGAGGCCTGGAGCAGGTCTTTTCATTTGACTCCCGTAGGCGACCTGCGCGTCCTGATGAGGATGAAATGATGACGGCACATACACCCAGTCCCCATACCAGGGGGGAATTAACCAACTATGGTTAAAATTCCCGATCCTGCCGGGAATCGAATCCGGGACACCTGTGACCAAAGGCCAGCACGCTAATCATTTAGCCATGGAGCCGGACAAAAGCACGCTAAAGGAAAGACGTTTGTGCACCTGTCCCGGGGTCGGCAGAGTGCTGAATACAAAATTTAATTTCACAAATAAATATTTGGATGGAAATCTTCTGGATGAGGAACTTCGAAAAATCAAACCCGGGCATCGAAGTCCCATCCTCCCTACTTTCAACTGGCGCAACGCCTAAGCTCAAGAGCATACGTGTCAATGATCTGTTCGAAAGTAAAGTGGGCACTTGATCTAAATATACTGAAAGTAGGGTGCTCCATTATACCGTACCCAGGGGTAAATACCCTCTAGGACGATGCCTCCATTCCTGTATGAACATCCGACTAACTCAGGGTTGGGCAGAGTGTGGGTTGGTTGTCGATTGGGTCAGGATAAAAAGTCGAAGTTCTACACTAAAATAGCAATCAATGACTGGAAATGGAGGTATAACACGAATGAGAAACAATCATAAGGGGTAAGATGGATTTATTAATAAATATCCCCGATCATATCACATGAAAATAATTAAATCAAGAAAAGTAATAGTTTGTAAAAAAAATGAACTCAAAGTATTGAAATAAATCGAAATTAAAAACGATAATTGAATGATCATACAAATTTGACATTAAAAAAAACAAGTTCAATAAAGAACATTTATATACACTGACTGACAGAGCAAATGCAACACCAAGAAGGAGTGGTCAGAACTTTATGCCAATTGCAGGGTAGACTGACGTCACTGAGGTATGCTCATGATGTGAAATGCGCCGCTGTGCTGCGCACGTAACGAACGATAAATGGGACACGGCGTTGGCGAATGGCCCACTTCGTACCGTGATTTCTCAGCCGACAGTCATTGTAGAAAGTGTTGTCGTGTGCCACAGGACACGTGTATAGCTAAGAATGCCAGGCCGCCGTCAACGGAGGCATTTCCAGCAGACAGACGACTTTACGAGGGGTATGCTGATCGGGCTGAGAAGGGCAGGTTGGTCGCTTCGTCAAATCGCAGCCGATACCCATAGGGATGTGTCCACGGTGCAACGCCTGTGGCGAAGATGGTTGGCGCAGGGACATGTGGCACGTGCGAGGGGTCCAGGCGCAGCCCGAGTGACGTCAGCACGCGAGGATCGGCGCATCCGCCGCCAAGCGGTGGCAGCCCCGCACGTCACGTCAACCGCCATTCTTCAGCATGTGCAAGACACCCTGGCTGTTCCAATATCGACCAGAACAATTTCCCGTCGATTGGTTGAAGGCGGCCTGCACTCCCGGCGTCCGCTCAGAAGACTACCATTGACTCCACAGCATAGACGTGCACGCCTGCCATGGTGCCGGGCTAGAGCGACTTGGATGAGGGAATGGCGGAACGTCGTGTTCTCCGATGAGTCACGCTTCTGTTCTGTCAGTGATAGTCACCGCAGACGAGTGTGGCGTCGGCGTGGAGAAAGGTCAAATCCGGCAGTAAATGTGGAGCGCCCTACCGCTAGACAACGCGGCATCATGGTTTGAGGCGCTATTGCGTATGATTCCACGTCACCTCTAGTGCGTATTCAAGGCACGTTAAATGCCCACCGCTACGTGCAGCATGTGCTGCGGCCGGTGGCACTCCCGTACCTTCAGGGGCTGCCCAATGCTCTGTTTCAGCAGGATAATGCCCGCCCACACACTGCTCGCATCTCCCAACAGGCTCTACGAGGTGTACAGATGCTTCCGTGGCCAGCGTACTCTCCGGATCTCTCACCAATCGAACACGTGTGGGATCTCATTGGACGCCGTTTGCAAACTCTGCCCCAGCCTCGTACGGACGACCAACTGTGGCAAATGGTTGACAGAGAATGGAGAACCATCCCTCAGGACACCATCCGCACTCTTATTGACTCTGTACCTCGACGTGTTTCTGCGTGCATCGCCGCTCGCGGTGGTCCTACATCCTACTGAGTCGATGCCGTGCGCATTGTGTAACCTGCATATCGGTTTGAAATAAACATCAATTATTCGTCCGTGCCGTCTCTGTTTTTTCCCCAACTTTCATCCCTTTCGAACCACTCCTCCTTGGTGTTGCATTTGCTCTGTCAGTCAGTGTAAATCAAGACTGAGTTTCTTCTTATAGTCCAATGTTTATATTGTATGGCAACAAGTGTACGCAAACACTGACATGTGGTATTTCCGTATGGAGTTTCACACTATCGCATCACAACAATACAGTTTCAAAGTTAAGTTAATCCCGAGAATCGTCAAACTATTTCCGTAAAATAAAAGTTACATTATAAAGAAAAATTACGACGGAAAGAAAAATAATTAAGACGCAATGGACGCTATGTAAGTTATGCAAAATACTAGGGGCAAATCCTACACTGTATTTACAACAATTCAAATAATCAAACTAAACATATTATACATCGGATATCGAGTAAAATCCTAAATGCTACACTGCTTCTAATGTGAATCCCGGTTCACTACAAAAGATCTAGACAGAACTAGATAAACCAACAATACTTCAGCACTCGGGCTGTTCCCTTTTAAAACAACGAGACAAGGTATACAATCACAAATAACAATGTAAAACATCATCCTGTAAGGGAAAAACATATAAATAACCCCTGATATCATGAAGAAAGCAATGGGCAACATTGCCTCCTTCTGCTGCGTTTGAGCGCTCAACAGCGCGGTCATCCGTCATGTACTTCCGGGTAGATTACGGGCTGAAAAGAAATGTTGAACTCCACTATGCTAAAGATTGGATTTTGTCTCCCGAGGCCGCCACAAGGAAATACTGTCTCCTTCACACTTACAGATGAACACAGGCCAGAAATCAGCTTGCCATGAGATAACGCCTTATATCGGCTACACGGAAACTCACGTATATTCATTCCTTCTTAGCATGCTTGGGCCATTTAACAACATCAGACTCACTAGTCTGGAATTAACACTGTCCATTCTGATCACAATATACACTCAGAAGACACTAGGCAGGCACACACATCTGCACAATACTCTTTATCTTGTCAGGCATACAATCAGCCTGCACCAATACATTATAATTCAGCATGCAATTTTTATCTCATTATTTCTCATGAATCCCATTGGCCTTTCCACATAATGAGACGCAGTTCGTGTCCTTGGCAGACCATCAGGCAAACAGAATCCAACTTAACTTCAAAGATCTTATTTTAACAACGGCGTTCTGCAGCTCCTTCCATCAGCTTCTGTAAAATCATGCATCATGCAGAATAGCTATACCTGTCTCTCTGAATAACCGAAATAAAATGAACTAATACGTGTTTAACGTTGTATAAAAATGAACCTGTCCATCTAGCCCTTGTAGCATATATTTAAGGAAAACTCGGAATATCCTACGCTAAGTAACATACACAAATAAACAACAACTGATCCTATCAATCCCTCATTCTCCCAAACATCTACTCATAAAGCAAAATGAAAATAAAATAAACATGCATTATTCTCGTATCCGAATCTATCATAGTAACAAAATTAAACAGACACATGCCGTCAGGCTTACTTTACATGAAAATAAAAATTCTATCTACACTGCCCTAGTACCTTAACATAATTTACATATCATGCCATAAATAACACATGCGCCTTACTGTATTTACATGACAACTCTCGAGATACCAGGATAGCAGCTTACATCCCCACTGATTTAGGGCTCTACACCATGTTAATCACAGCATTAACATGTGGGAATGCACTTCCTTCCTCGGCAGGCGTATCCATCATCTTGCTGGAAAATAATTCACTGGAACACAGAAGACTATAGTTGATAATATCTTCGCTGCTTAATGCTACGAGCCGAAATACCCTTTCTCTTTACAAGATCAGCTAAACACACTGATTCACATATATATTACACACTTCACTTAAAGGGTGAGAATACAGTTTAAAAAGCAGCACACGGTTCGTTACGGAAGTTCCACGCGAAAACGCGCCCGTCGCGAAGTAGTGAAACAATAGCACGTTTCCACTACACTTGTTACTCAGCGGTCACTAAACACCGTCTTTATTAATTGAAAGTAAACTCTGCCAAAATTATACTATTCCATTTACTCAAGTACATTAAAATCTCCAACAGCCCAATTTAATGTATCATTGAGAACAGGTTACTGTTACTGGAATAACACCTCGTTAATCACGATCATCAATCAAAGTTTGTGCTTCCGCACTATCCAAGCATTTAACACAGAGATACAGAGTTGGTGCTTCCGCACTATCCAAGTCTTTAACACAGAATGACGCTCTCCAGAGCTTGGGTTACTGAGGAGGCTTCGGTGACGCCATTAATACTGGGGTTCCCGGGTGTCTGAACCAACCACCAATCAGAGAGTTCGTCATATATGATGACACAATACTTATTGTGATATATTTACAAAACACAGCTCAAACACTAGCAAATCTCTTCCACCAATTTTTATATTACATTTCCAAATATATCTGACTTCTGAAACTATGGAAAACCGATTACCTACAGAAACTGACTTTATCAGCTGAGCACGTTGGTCATCCTGGAATTAAGATTTGGCGCGGTATGGCCTCCAGGTTTGCCAAATCCTTAAGTTCCCATTGGCTGAAATATCTTGCTTGGTCAGCATCTAATACACGTGTCGATCCTTGCCAGCGCTTGGGTACGCTATCCTTTCTCACGGTCATACGGAAATATGAAGCAATATCCAGCGACTAACTGTCTTGCTCAACATACGGTATCAACTATCTTGGGATACGATGCTTTAACATGTTAGACTGTAACTTTTATGAATAAATTTTACATATTGGGTCAAATAATATTCTAATTATTATTATGGGCCGGCAGGATACGGCTCACTATAATACAAGAGAAATACACTTTATCTGTATAAGAAGAATGGTTTGTTCCCAATTCAAAACATAATTTTGAGAACTGATAGTCACATGAAACATCGATACACACGAGAAAATGCCATATTACTAAACACAAAAAAGGTCAATTATATGGGAAAGGTCGTCAGATGTCTTGTCAGTTTCGATCACTTCTGAATATCAATTTGGCATACCCAAATCACCTCATTAACACTGGATACATATATATTGCACTTATTAGTCAATAGGGATCTGCCGCTTTGTCTAATACCGGTACCCGCAGGTATCCGCAATATTAATACCTAATAACACATAAATTATACAAAAATAAAAAGAGATGGCATTCCCGTGATAAAAGCAATATTCTTGGCAAATCGTAGTATTAAGATATTTAATAAAATACTTTTGCACACATTTACCCAGTCATGAAAATCATGTCGTCGCCTGTCGCTAATAAAATCTATTTCATCATATTAATTAAATATATCACATTATCGCATGTACGCATTTCTCCGGGGGCACTATCTTATTCTACTATATTACAAAGCGGACACATACAACGTGCATTTCCTGTAAATTGCCATAAATCACCATACACTGATATAATACACAAATATAAACACATGAAGAATGAAGCAACAACCTGTAAATACATCAAAACAAAATATAATTCACACACTTTAATGCCTTCTGACTGTGACCCTTAAAGGCCTCCTGGTGTAGATCCAAGGACGTCGATACCAATCGAGTATCGAACCATATTAAATTGACTTCGAGGTTCACCCTGAAATCCCTATACCGATCTCATTTGAATATGAAATTGGGAAGGATTACTTCTCCTATCGGATCATGAAATATACAACGTTGA
This sequence comes from Anabrus simplex, assembly GCF_040414725.1. Taxonomy (NCBI): domain Eukaryota; kingdom Metazoa; phylum Arthropoda; class Insecta; order Orthoptera; family Tettigoniidae; genus Anabrus; species Anabrus simplex. The sequence continues at coordinate 648,719,697 of NC_090265.1, read as the reverse complement.
TAGTACAAGTTATTGGCACGTGAATATTTAATACAGTGCGAAAGTGAGGGAAACATCTTATGTGTACATTTGCAAGCATTGACGAACAAAAGGGACTAATCGCTTAGGCCTGACGTTCCCTTTCTTTTGAAGGCCATAAATATTTCTCTACCAGCAGCCTGGCCTCCCTCCGAGACGTAATTCTTATTTCAGTTTTCTCGCTTTTCTCCAGGCAAATAATCATTTATGGATACCTTCCATACCATTTTATCTCACTGCTTCAACCATATCATTATGGGTTCATTCCTCATCATTACTGTTATTATTATCATCATATTCTTAATCTGTCATCCTAAGCATTTTCATATCTGCCGTTTCGCCCTTCACTTCACAAAAACCAAACCCCATGGCACTACAGCCCTTGAAGGGCCTTGGCCTACCAAGCGACCGCCGCTCAGCCCGAAAGCCTGCAGATTACGAGGTGTGGTGAGGTCAGCACGACGAATTCTCTCGGACGTTATTCTTGGCTTTCTAGACCGGGGCCGCTATCTCACCGTCAGATAGCTCCTCAATTCTAATCACGTAGGCTGAGTGTACTTCGAACCAGCCCTCAGGTCCAGGTAATATTCTCTGACCTGGTTGGGAATCGAACCCGGGGCCTCCGGGTAAGAGGCAAGCACGCTACCCCTACACCACGGGGCTAGCTCTCCCTTCACACACGTGCATCTAAAATCCACGTTATTTACGCATTAAGAAGATCCTAAGTCGACAGGTAATTTAATTAGAATAACGATCACCCGCGTAACTATATAGATCATTGATTGCACCTCGAGTCATCATCTCCTTCTTCCAGTTGTCAGCATTCTTAATATTACAAGGACTATAACTTGAACCATGCATTAAAGTCGTGACGCATTGAATAATAATTCTTTGAGAAATTGCGAAGACCATCTCAACTAATTAAACTTGGAATGGATTATGAAGTCTGCTGAATTATCAATTCCACCCTTACGAATGCTTCACCCAAACATAAAACACTATGGGGTCTTGAATACTAATTCATGCAAAAATCCACGGAATAAATTCGTGATTAACCCATAATCACAGAAGAAACACAAAATCAAACTAACAAAGAAACTTTACCCCAGTGAAACACGCATATTGAGTCACCTACACATTATCAAAATGCATGCTGAAAAATTCTATATTTACAAGTTAAGCTCTAATGCGACCCTTATGATTTTCATGCTTAGAAGTATCATGGGATGTACTTATCATTGCTGCATATAACCGCGCTGTCATCAGAGGGTACCCGTAGGAATTTAAGCCTCCATCACTGGTCCCTGCTTAGCAGATAGTTCTAGGTTCATTTTCTTCGGGATTGCGTCCATGGTGTCTTGATCGGTAATCTCCTACTATTAGAAGATCTGGATAGTCCCTGATTGAAATAATGCAGGCACACTGGCGCGTTCTAGTAGAGTATAATTCAATAATGCTGGCACACTGGCGCGTTCTGGTAGAGTCCTGGATTCGATGAGCACTCACATACATGTGGGCAAATGGGAAACTGGTTATTGAAGCACTGTCTATATACCTTCAAATAACATAATATGGCTAGACCCACTCATAGGCTCGAATGGACTACCCGAGTAGCGGTTGCAGTCTCTGAAGATCATTACTCGATTCCCCCTTGTTATAAAACGACACAGTTGTAAGCCTTATTTATTCCTACGTGAGCTTCACTTGTCCACTTAGATAGCACTTCCTGGCCAATCTAACAACTTTTACTGGTTAAAATGAACGTCTCCTATTACTGCACATGCGTTAATCACGGCACAATATTTTTTGGTATTCGACAGTCAACAATTCACTACGTCTTGGCGTTTATTGGAATTTTACCCGTTCTTTGAAATGATTCATGAGCCGATACTGACTTTACTAGTCTACATCCCCTTGATTTATATTGGGATTAGAATCGCATAAGTCCACACACCACAATTATTATTTTACACAAGAAAAATGTGATTATATTTTCACGTGTATCAGCCTAACATGGAATATCCCTTTAGCACAATTATTTAGAACACTGAATAACTCAGAGTATTATTGAGTAGCACCGAATCACGCTGAATGAGCAACACTGGTTCACAATGAATGACTGAGTCTGAGTGTTGTATGTCCGGCGCTCCCTTCTCGCTCCGCCAGCCAGCTACACGCGCGCCAAGTGTCATTCTTCTAGCCTCGACGCGCAGCCCTCAGTGCGCGTGCCTGAACCATCGTGTGTGTACTATAAAGAGGAACTCCCAGCCTGTCCAGATGCCCACTTGCCCCGGTGTCCAGCTCCAGAATACACCCTACGTCGAGCACGGAGGCTACTCCTCTTGAAAATGTGCTTCGGCCAGGTGGACTGAATTTCTGGCAGTACGAGGTCTCACCTCTGGTCACCGCTCCTCTTCCGCTGCCCGTATCCAGTCATACTATTACATACTGTTATATTTCCCTAATTAATGCAAGCTCCCTTAGTTTCGCTAAGTAAGAATTCTTCCAACATTGAACTTGCTTTTATGAACTCAGCAAGGAAGGACTTTCCAAAACATTTATGTCAGTACTTCTGATAGTTTTCGACTATCGACTTTTCATATCAAGGACTATCTTTTCGAGATAGTAGTGGATGTAAATACTGCAAACTTGTATATAGTGTACAAAAGATAGACTCTTTCTCAAGATTCCTAATTCATTTTGCTTCAAGTTAAATTTCAGTTTTATTTGTGTAAATAGTGTATTTTGCATTTGAAGCGAATAATAAAGTTGTGTTTTGTAAATCTCAACCTTGGTTACAACACTGAGTAACGAATGAGTAAGGAATGAATACAAAGGGCTGGCCTGCTCTTCCTTTATAGGAAATTCGGGTCGTCGGCTATGGAGAGGGTAAACTCCACCCACAGAGCCCAAATCGCTCCGTTGGTAATGATCCCTCAGGGTAGTATGAATATTCAGTTTGTAGATCTTGACTTCTTCCTTTTACTGATTTATTTTTATGTAAATCGCATCGATGAATCTCTGGTAATATCACGAGCTTTCTTTTGGAGATTTCAACAAGCGGAATAGTGTGAGGTAGGGACTCCTCTATCTTTCTCTAGATAAGTGCGAGGACAGATTTTTTCTATCACCACACATCTGGCTAATGTGCATCATTACTAAAACGTTAGTGAAGTACAGTAATACATCTTCTTATATTATTAAATATTGTACATTATGCTGATTTCAATGAGTCCTTACTGGACTTTTCTAAGGCTTGTGCCAAAATTTTATTATTATTATTACTTGAAGCGCGGAAATTGTGAGTTGGTATCCATGAATATACAGGGAAATCGCTGGTAATATCCAGTTCTCAAGTTAAAATCCTGTAATGTTAACTCCGCCTCCTGACCTAGGTGGTCTTTTAGTATGGCGTACTGTTTCTTTCTCGCTCGCTGGAGAGAGAGCGTAATTTCAAGGTTTCGCTGTACTGGGACATTTCCCCCTCTGTACGCGTAATTAGAGCTTTACCCCTTGAGCTAGCGCAGCGCCGCTCGCTTCCCGGACCGGGCATAAAATGTTCATTACTACCAAATATGTCGTAGAATGACGCGAAAAAAGGCATATCTGACTTGCTGGACCTCATGGCATGCCTTATTAGCATAGTGCCGAACGGTTACAGTATATGAAATAACTCAGAATAAAGAAAATAAGTGTCGTAACGCATTATTAAAAAACAAATTCAGTACAACTTAGTGATACACAGAATAAAATAGCAAAATGGGATAACAGAATACATATATTTACACTTAACTTGATCCGTCCAAGTGCCGTTGCCAACATTTCTTTTTAAATAGCGGTTCAGCTTGGGTGTCCCTTAAGGCCTCACAACACGTTTCGTAAATGGCCCTTTTCTCATCAGTTTTTTTTCGGCAGGTGTTCGTTGTGCTCAAATCTCACAGTTGGGTCGATCACCACAGCCGATACTTTAGTTCTGTCTATCACTGTGATGTCAAATCGACGTGTTGATCCATCTTCTTCATATAGTCCGAGGTGATGACGTCTAAGAAGTGTGCCAGCGATCATAGAAGCACTGCATGTGGTGGTTGATTCTAACTAGCTCTCCCTTGGGATACATGAGGATGTGTTTCGAACTCTGTATATATTCTGTAACGGGATGCATCAAGGCTCCTTCTGGCATAGGCATAATTCGGGGGTGGCAAGGGATGGCATTTTTTGCTCCCCCAATGTTTTGAAGGAAACCAGATTTTCGTAATATAGAAATACATATTTCGAAGTACGTTTTTCGCTACTGTGTTTAATTTAGCTCTTCCTCCTTTCTTTCTTTATCGGTTTACTCTAGGGCTGGTTTTTCCCTCGGACTCAGCGAGGGATCCATCCTTTACCGCCTCAAGAGCATTGTCGCGGGATACAAATGAAGTGGAGGACCATTACCTCTCGCAGGCGGCCTCACCTGCTTTGCCGAACAAGGATCTTGAGGGGGATGGGAAGATTATAAGGGATAGACAAGGAAGAGGGAAGGAAGCGGTCGTGGCCTTAAGTTAGGTACCATGCTGGAGGAGAGGTGGGAAACCACGGAAAACCACTTCGAGGATGACTGAGGTGGGAATGGAACTCCCTCTACTCAATTGACCTCCAGAGGCTGAGTGAACCCCGTTCCGACCCTCGTACCACTTTTCAAATTTCGTGGCAGAGCCGGGAATCGAACCCGGGCCTCCGCGGATGGCAGCTAATCACACTAACCACTACACCACGGAGGCGGACTTCATTTAGCTCAATGAAACACAATGATCTTTGCAAAATTCTATAGGCTACCGTACCTATATAATGTTGATAGAAATAATTTCTATTATTGTTCAATTTTACCTTCAGATTATGTAAAATAAAGAAACGTTATTGTTTGTCCATGTTGCCTGCTTGAGTTTTACTTTAACGGATAAAAGCAGGCCAACTAACAAATGCATTTGAATTAGGTCTAATTATTTCCGTGCGAATGTTCTTTACTTTGCAGAGGTTTGGTTATTAAAGTAAAGTGCTTAATATAGAATATTAGTAATAATTTTGTGGTCCCAAATTGCTCCCAAGAAAGGAGGGCCCAAGCAACCTCCCCCCCCCTCCCGGTAATCCCTGCACACCCTCCCCCCTCCAAATCAAAATGCTTAAATTACGCCCATGCCTTCCGGGGAGAGTTCGATCAAAATAACATTGCAGTTCATTTTAATTGCTTCCGTCCATTGCCCACATGCCATTTATGTCTTATTGCTTACCCAGGAATTGCCTTTATTAAGATTTGCAGCCTTCCCAATCTGATGGAGAGTAGCCGTCACTGACGTGCGTTCTTTACGTTTTTGGTTATTGTGACCTTCAGCGAACCAGCTGAAGTTGTGTTTCACTTATCTACTAGTGCCACACCTATTAGGTCTTGTCGCCTCGTGTACATTATCTTACCTATACTTGATAAAGAACGATAGTTTCCACGGTTTACAGACCCGACCGATCTAGAGACCTCTTTCTTACAGCCCGGATATTTAAATTGCAGTACAGCGTAGAAGGAGCGCTGTTGCGAAATCGATTCGTGAAGATAACGCTCGAGTGTTACTCAAACAGGGCGTCACAGTTCCACATTTTTCGTTTGTAATTTTGTAATGTTAAGTTCATTAATTCATAAATTGATATTTGTAGGATGGTAATATAAATACAACATGCCTTAATCACCGTCGTTGCTCTCAGACATTGGACGTACACCTTCTATCATTTCTGCAAGGCCTGATTTTCCTGCTTTGGATGAACCGTGCTCGAGAGATGAACTTCTTAAGGATGATCCGGTCGATGAAGAAAGTCTTATTAAAAACTGTTCATCGTCGACATCGTCCTGTAATTCGTCTGCTTTCCACAAATCTCTTTCATTTTTCTTTACTCCATTCACATAATTTGCCCAATTGTCCACCGTAATGTTCTTATACGCAGTGGATCTTGAATGATAGTCTACGTTATGATACCGGATGTAGTTTTTCACCTGGGACCACACAATCCCAATAGGGTTTAACTCGCTGCGTTAAGGCGGGAGACGTATGTCTATTCTCTGCTTATCATACAAGGCCCTATGCTGAGAAGCGATGTGCAACAATTCTCGCTTGAGCATCCCGTCCTCAAAATATATTTGTTTTTTACGTAACCACTGTACGATGTCATCTTTTCGCCAAGAAGCCACCGGCAAAGGTTCCAACTTATGAGAATGATAAGCGGCATTATCCAGCACGATCACGGCACCTTCGAGAGTGTTCGGCAACAGTTGTTCCGAAAACCACATCTCATAAATTTCACCAGTTATTTCATCTTGGGCGTCCGCCGTGTTTTTATGGCATACAAATGTTAGTTCAGCATTTGGAACAAAACCATGTTCATTACCCGCGTGGACTAAGGCGAATCGCGGTCCTAGGCTTTTCAGTGGCCTAAGTCCCGAACTCACCCCTTCAGTAGCGGCCTGCCGTGCACTTTTCACTGTCGTACCATTCCACTCATTTGTCACTGCCCAATATTTACCGACGATTGATCTGTGTAAATTATAGCTTTATTTTGTGCCCTCAAACGTTTTATCTCCCTGAGATATCTGTGTCTCCAATTAATAATTTCATCGGTTTCAATGAAAGCTGCTTTATTACCCCGTCTTAAATAACGGAAGCCTATATCATGTAAAAAGCGATAAAACGTAGTTTTGGAAAATCGTGGCAAAGAATCTTCTCCATTTATCCGACTCAAAATCACGTTCAATGTCGGTGGTATGTTTTCCTTGCATTTTTCTGTGCTCCTTCTATCTCTTTTTTTTTTTTTTTTTTTTTTTTTTTTGCGGGAGTTCACAAAGGACCACGCGTGTGTTCCTTCCTTATAGCATAGATTGTTCTTTCGGAACAACCTGTAGCTTTAGCTGTTTCACTGACTGCGCTACTCACATTCATAGTCTTTAAAAAATAATCCAGGACACTCATTATAATATTGCGTTATTTTCCCCTGAGCTTACCTACGGGACGTTTCTTTTTAATTTGACGATCCATTGTACATCCTTCTACACTTTTTCTTCGAACTAAGAACCTCCCGCACGAGCACGAACTCTTAACTACACAGACTACACAAACACAACAAACACAATCCACTTGTCGTCAAGAACTATGCAATTATCACTGATCTTTATTTAATCAATCTTATAATACTGATTAAATGAACACCACTGCACACGGATGTCAGTATATTTAAAAGCTTCGTGTTTGGGAGATCCCTACTGGCCAGCCAGCCGAGTCACTCGTGAAACGTGAACAAACCAGACGTTCTCCCTGACATAAATTAAGAGATAACGAGATAAGAACTTGAGGTACGATTTAAAAATAACTTCCATATCCGAAGACCGTTTGCTTCACTTTAACCACGCCATGATCCTTCTGCACTTTTTATTCGAACTAAGATCCCCACGCACGAGCACGAACTCCCGAACCACACAAACGAAATACACTTGCCCTCAAGAATTATACATATGTCACTGATGTGTATTTAATCACTATTATACATACTACTGACAAAATGAGCACTGAACTGCATGCGACTATCTGGAAATGTTAAACGCGCATGTTTGGGAGATCACTACCCGTACGTCAGCTAGCCAGCCGAGTCAGGCGCGAAACCAAAATTCAAGGAGACATTCTTCCTGTCACAAATTAAGAACTAAGCAAGATAAGAACTTCGGGATTGTTTTAAAAATAACTTCCATATCTGAAGTCTATTTGCCTCGCTTTGACCCCCAATGCAAATTCAATAAGAAAGACGCTGTCTAGCGACTGACTCTTTTTATGCCTGCACATAAAAATCCCTGAACATTACTGAAAATAAACGCATATACCTACTGCAAACACGAAGCTTTTAAATATACTGACATCCGTGTGCAGTGGTGTTCATTTAATCAGTATTATAAGATTGATTAAATAAACATCGAGCTGAAATGTTTCTTTACCAGCAGTGAAAAAATTAGGAAAATAATGAATATAAAATAGGAGTTATGACATGATAAGTTCTATGCAATGAAGATTTTGCATTTGGCGTAACTTTCCATAATATTACCATTTTCACACTAAATTATTTTTTTAGATTTTTTTGTTAACGGCATCAAATGCGCCTTGAAATTCTGTACATAACACGATATTTACCCATTTTAACCAATAACATTCTGATTTACGGATATTTGGCAAACCCGCTGCATTAGAGTAGGAGGGCGCTATCCGCAAAACATGGGAGAAGGAAAGAGACGGAATTATCCCATTACTGCTGTACTGCATTTTAAGGTTGGAACGCTCTATAATAGACGCACAGTTTTATAACCTCCTTCCCTCCTCCATTCCTGCGTTTACAGTACTGGGCAAAAAGTTTAAGACCACCATAAAATGTAATAAGCCCCATTTAAAGACAATAATAATAATAATAATAATAATAATAATAATAATAATAATAATAATAATAACACCGAGCGAGTTGGCCGTACGCTAAGGGTCGCTCAGCTGTGTTCTTGCATTCAGGAGATAGTGGGATAGAATCCCACCGTCGGCAGCCCTGAAAATGTTTTCCCGTAGTTTCCAATTCACACCAAGGAAATGCTGGGGATATACCTTAATTAAGACTACGGTAGCTTCCTTCCCACTCCCAGCCATTTCCTATCCCATCGTCGCCATAAGACCTATCTGTGTCGATGCGATGTAAAACAAATTGGAAAAAAACAATCCTTTGCGACACTTTGCATCTCCGCTTTTGTCTAATTGTAGTCACTAAAATAATGAAATCTGCAACTGTATTTTTTTTCTTCCCGACCCTATTCATTGTGAGCTAAAAACAGTTTTGTTAAATGTGGGAAGAATGATGGAGAAGTTTATTAATAAAAGAATTATTAACTACGCTGAGAAATGTTTCCATTAAGACGACACCCCGGAGATAAAAGTCGATATTTTGGTCATTCTGGTGAAATTCTTTTAATGACTGAAATTGAAAGGATTGACTTTATTTTTTCTTGCCACGAAGTTATTCCGCTGAATTCAAACAAGTTATCACTGTTATACTGCTTTGTTTGGCAAATTTCCAGTAACTTTACATTTAAATCCCATTTTCTCCTATAATATTAAACCAAATGTAACAAGAGTTGTATGGTATATGTATCACAGCTATATTAAGAAACCTGCGTATGGAATTTTTGATTGCTGAATTTTTTCAAGTACAGTAGTAGGGACTTTTAAGTCTAAATTTTAGAACGTAAAAATTACACAAGTCCGCCTCTGTGGTGTAGTGGTTAGTGCAATTAGCTGCCATCCCCGGAGGCCCGGCTTCGATTCCCGGCTCTGCCACGAACTTTGAAAAGTGATACGAGGGCTGGAACGGGGTCCACTCAGCCTCGGGAGGTCAAATGAGTAGAGGTGGGTTCGATTCCCACCTCAGCAATCCTGGAAGTAGTTTTTTGTGTGAGCTTGCATCCGGGAGATAGTAGGTTCGAATCCCACTATCGGCAGCCCTGAAGATGGTTTTCCGTGGTTTCCCATTTTCACACCAGGCAAATGCTGGGGCTGTACCTTAATTAAGGCCACGGCCGCTTCCTTCCAACTCCTAGGCCTTTCCTATCCCATCGTCGCTATAAAACCTATCTGTGTCGGTGCGACGTAAAGCCCCTAGCAAAAAAAAAAGTTTTCTGTGGTTTCCCACTTCTCCTCCAGACAAATGCCGGGATGGTACCTAAGTTAAGGCCACGGCCCTCCCAATCTTCCCATAGCAGGTCAGGCAGCCTGTGCGAGGTAGGCTACTGGTCGTTCGGGACAGTTTTATCCCCCCCCCCCCCGACCCAAAGTCTCACGCTACTGCCCTTGAGGCGATAGAGGTGGGATCCTCCGCTGATTCCGACGGAAGAAAACCGACCCTAGAGGGTAAACGGATTAAGAAATGAGGAAATACATTATTATTATTATTATTATTATTATTATTATTATTATTATTATTATTATTATTATTATTATTATTTCTTAATCTGTTTACCCTCCAGGGTTGTTTTGCCCTCGGACTTAGCGAGGCATCCCACCTCTACCGCATCAAGGGCAGTGTCCTAGAGCGTGAGCCATTGGGTCGGAGGATAAAACTGTAGAGAATGACCAGTAGGCCTACCTCGCCCAGGCGGCCTCACCTGCTATGCTAAACAGGGGCCTTGGTGGGGGATGGGAAGATTGCAAGGGATAGGCAAGGAAGAGGGAAAGAAGCGGCCGTGGACTTAAGTTAGGTACCACACCGGCATTTGCCTGGAGGAGAAGTGGGAAACCACGGAAAACCACTTCCAGGATGGCTGAGGTGGGAATCGAACCCACACTCGGTTGACCTTCCAAGGCTGAGTGGACACCGTTCCAGCCCTCGTACCACTTTTCAAATTTCGTGGTTAGCCGGTAATCGAACCCGGGCCTCCGGGGATGGCAGCTAATTACACTAACCACTACACCACAGACGCGGACTATTATTATTCTACTGGTAGTAATGTTAACATAATTCATCCGTGTCTCATAATAGAATTTTACAGGGCCGGGCTGAGTGGCTCAGACGGTTAAGGCGCTGGCTTTCTAACCCCAACTTGGCAGGTTCGATCCTGGCTCAGTTCGGTGGTATTTGAAGGTGCTCAAATACGACAGCCTCGTGTCGGTAGATTTACTGGCACGTAAAAGAACTCCTGCGGGACTAAATTCCGGCACCTCGGCGTCTCCGAAGACCGTAAAAGTAATTAGTGGGACGTAAAACAAATAACATTATATTATTATTATTATCAAAATTTTGAAGGATTTATTGGTCGTTAATTCATTATCTCCAGATTTACAACTACTTGCAAAGTACATTCAACGTCGAACAATAGGTAATTGTATATTTCACCCAACGGCCATACATACAGTGTGATTCAGAAGCCCCTTCCATTATCGTTTGCTGCAGCTCAACCAACGTGCACATGGTTATAGGGGTGCTATTCCCCTGCAGGCGTACTGTATGGTACTAACGTTCAGTGAGCACATTTTGCACACGATTCTGAACCCCAGCGAAATGTTATATCATCCGTTCGCAAAACATGACGCCTTGAAATCATGTAGCAACGTCCTTTTACCATGTAACTATGTTAGTGTGTCGTGCCTCGTGACCGGGTGTAACGGAGAGGAGAATCAATGCATAAAACTAGGTAACAGTGCAGTAATTAATGTCTTAAACACCGAACCGGATGGCGTATGTACTCTGCTCTGGTCGTACTACCAGCATACTTCCACCAGTGTAGCGTAGCGGATGGGGTTAGGCGTACGTTTAGCAATCGACGGAATGTACCAGCGGCGGTTCGAGTCCTGCATCGTTCAAATGTTTTTTCATTGGTATGATGTTTGAATCCGTAAACACTTCCTTTTTTGCTAGTGGCTTTACGTCACACAGATAGGTGTTATAGCGACGATGGGATAGGAAAGGACTAGGAGTTGGAAGGATGCGGCAGTGGGCTTAATTAAGGTACAGTCCCAGCATTTTCCTGGTGTGAAAATGAGAAACCACGGAAAACCAATTTCAGGGCTGCCAACAGTGGGATTCGAACCCACTGTCTCCTGGATGGAAGCTCACAGCTGTGCGCCTCTAATCGCATGGCCAGCTCGCCCGGTGAATACGTATACACAGGCCCACGTTTGCCACATTCAAAGAGTTGAATGACACTGTTATTCATCTTGTGCCCTGCGCATACTCCGCTGGTTAGGGCCTGAATGTACTGTAATCACTGCTGTCATTTGGCATGTTTTCTACAGAGGAATACGGTTACATGCTCCTCATTTATGGAGAAGCAAGTCAAAACGCGTGCGAGGCATTACATCTGTACCAGGAACGGTATCCCGACAGGCGACACCCGTTTACTACGACATTCTGCCGAGTTGAAAGATGCCCGCCGCCTCTGTGGTGTAGTGGTTAGCGTGATTAGCTGCCACCCCCGGAGGTCCGGGTTCGATTCCCCGCTCTGCCACGAAATTTGAAAAGTGGTACGAGGGCTGGAACGGGCTCCACTCAGCCTCGGGAGGTCAAGTGAGTAGAGGTGGGTTCGATTCCCACCTCAGTCATCCTCGAAGTGGTTTTCCGTGGTTTCCCACTTCACCTCCAGGCGAATGCCGGGATGGTACCTAACTTAAGGCCACGGCCGCTTCCTTCCCTCATCCTTGTCTATCCCTTCCAATCTTCCCATCCCTCCACAAGGCCCCTGTTCACCATAGCAGGTGAGGCCGCCTGGGCGAGGTACTAGTCATACTCCCCAGTTGTATCCCCCGACCAAGAGTCTGAAGCTCCAGGACACTGCCCTTGAGGCGGTAGAGGTGGGATCCCTCGCTGAGGCCGAGGGAAAAGCCGAACCTGGAGGGTAAACAGATGATGATGATGATGATGATGATGATGATGAAAGATGCCTACGGACAACAGGCGTGATTTCCACGTAGCCACCAGTCCGCGATAGGCCCGTTACATCGGGTGAAACAGAAGAGGCAGCTCGTAGTGATCCACACATCAGTAAAAGGCGAATGCGCAACGTGTGAACACCAGCCAGCCGCCCTTCTTACGAATACTGCATGAACATAAATTTCACGTATACCATCTTGAGCTACACCAAGAGCTCCATGGGCGGGATTTCGAAGTTTGAATGGAGTTCTGTCGGTGGCTATTAGGCCGACTGGACAATGATGCAGCATTCGTATCGCATATCTTGTTCTCGGACGAATCGTACTTCCACAATAAGGGGAACGCCAATCGCCACAACATGCACTATTGGAGCCCGGACAAAAGCACTGGGTGCGACAGGCGGCCCATCAAGTGCGATGGGGAGTGAATGTTCGGTGTGGTATCTTGGAGGATCGCCTGATTGGACCTTATCTCTTTGAAGGCCATTGGACGGGACCACGCTACCCGCACTTTCTGCATCAGGAACACCCACTGCTGCTGGAGGATGTGCCCTTGCACGACCGTTTGACGATTTGTTTGCAACAGGATGGAGCTCCACCATATTCTACTTTGCCCGTTCGTAACCACCTGAACGAGGAACTGCCAGGGAAATGGATAGGACAAGGAGGCCCTGTTTCTTGGTCCGCCAGATCACTGGATTTAACGCCGTTAGACTTCTTCTTGTGGGGACATTTGAAGAACATCATTTACTCTCTCTATATATTTATCTATCTATATCTTTACCCTCCAGGGTCGGTTTTTCCCTCGGACTCAGCGAGGGATTCCGCCTCTACCACCACAAGGGCAGTGTCCTGGAGCTTCAGACTCTGGGTCGGGGGATACAACTGGAGAGGATGACCAATACCTCGCCCAGGCGGCCTCACCTGCTATGCTGAACAGGGGTCTTGCGGAGGGGATGGGTGGATTGGAAGGGATAGACAAGGAAGTGGGAAGGAAGTGGCCGTTGCCTTTAATAAAAATTAGCAAAAAGCAAATTTTGCGGCCGCATGCACGCGACGGGTGTTGGCGTATCCAATTTGTGGGATCATATCATGAGGCATCACAAGGATGAAATGAGCAGGTCGGCTTCTACAGCAGAAAACAACATTGCTGTATTCAGCAAAACAGTTATGTCGTGAGAAAAGAGCATTGAATTTACGTTGCCATACCAATAACGTATTTAAACGTGCCGCCACATTATATTCACTCGGTAGTTCACTCGGTACTACCGGGTGATGACGTCGCAACAACTGCTCCGCTACGCACCGCTCCGTCCCCACCACTACTTCCTATTATTTCCGGTCTGTATGTGTGAGATCTGCTAACTAATCGGCCCTTCTTAGGGCCACAAACACATTCATTCACACACAATTTGCATGAATGCGGGCAATGAAATTATATTGCGTGCGGTAAGTATTAAACAAATATTTCAGACATTTGTAATCTTCACCCGGGATTCGAACCTCCCACCAGACATGCAAGCCCGCTCCGCCACACCTTTACCAACTACACTACGGTTCCGTACGGCACACCGGGCAGCTTATAGTAAGTATTAGGTTTACTGCGGTCACAATATGAATTTAGTGTTTTGTGGGCGTGTCAAGTTCATATGATATAGAAGGCACACGCATGTCTTCCAGTGTTTAATGCGAGTATAACATTACGGCGTCCTATCATGGTGAGGCGGTAAATACCAAGATATCCGGTTGTGTTGGCCGAGCATTCCGGCAAGCCAGGTATTTTCAGCACGGAATGAATATTATGGTCCGCCTCTGTGTGAAGTGGTAGCGTGATTAGCTGCCACCCCCGGAGGCCCGGGTTCGATTCCCGGTTCTGCCACGAAATTTGAAAAGTGGTATGAGGGCTGGAACGGGGTCCACTCAGCCTCGGCAGGTCAACTGAGTAGAGGTGGGTTCGATTCCCACCTCAGCCATCCTGGAAGTGGTTTTCCGTGGTTTCCCACTTCTCCTCCAGGCGAATGCCGGGATGGTACCTAACATAAGGCCACGGCCGCTTCATTCCCTCTTCTTTGTCTATCCCTTCCAATCTTCCCATCCCTCCACAAGGCCCCTGTTCAGCATAGCAGGTGAGGCCGCCTGGGCGAGGTACTGGCCATTCTCCCCAGTTGTATCCCCGACCAGGAGTCTGAAGCTCCAGGACACTGTCCTTGAGGTGGTAGAGGTGGGATCCCTCGCTGTGTCCGAGGGAAAAACCGAACCTGGAGGGTAAACAGATGATGATGATGATGAATATTATGGGTTGCATAAAACTACATTTGAAGGGGCGGCTGAATCACGCTGTACATGAAAAAGAAATACAATATTAAAATAACTATAAAATGGAATGCACGAAATATCTATAAGCTAAGTGAATCACTCACTAAATATTTGCGTTTTTACCCTCAAGTTGCTTTACTTTGCACCGACACAGATAAGTCTTATGGCGACGATGGGACAGGAAAGGGCTAGGAGTGGGACGACAGCGGCGGTAGCCTAAAGTAAGGTACAGCCCCAGACTTTGCCTGGTGAAAACCACGGAAAACCATCTTCAGGACTGGCGGCAGTGGAGTTCGAACCCACTCTCTCCCGAATACTGGATACTGGCCGCACTTAAGTGACTGCAGCTACCGAGCTCGGTTCCAGTTTAGTTCAACGCTTGTCTTCTGTTAAGCACTTTTCTAAGAAGGTCACTGATATCTTAGACGGCAGTTCAGCAATATCGCTTATCGTTTATGTTTGAAGACCTCGTCAGTTTGGTATGAAAAAGCACTCTCTTCTCTCAGCTCTGTATGACTGTGCATATTTGCCTCTGTTACATGTTCCGTTTTACTAACATCCCGAATTGGGGAGTAATTGAGTAAAACTAATTGAATTAACTTACTTGTAACTTCCTCGCAAACGTTACTTTTGTTTATCAGAAAAATTGTAATAGCTACATTCTAGTAAACGTGCAGTAATCAATTTACTGAACTCTTGAAGGTCCATAAAGGATACCTACCTTCCTTACCTATTAGCAATCGGCATGAGATCTGTCTCTTGGGTTGTTACGGGTTCTTCGTCACTTGCTTAGGCAAGAGGCGGGTTTCAGTAATTTTGATCTATCTACTAAATGATCGAAGTCAAATATATATAAACATCGATATTTATTCAATAAAATTACTGGAGTGAAGTTAAAAGCAAACATTTAAATCGAACTCCAACTTGTTGGAGACACACAATTACGATGACAATATAACGACGTGGAGAGATGTACTGGTTTGAGAGACTTTAACTCAACTGCCCGATGGGTATCATTACTAGTAACCACTGTCATAAGTTAAGAGTAAAATAAAGAAAGTCTGGAAATCCTTAAAATCGGCGTCCATGTGAGACTACATGTACCATCACAATGATTCGTAATGACCCAGCCATCGTAGCACGAACTCTGGACACTTGGTTTAAGGCAGTCCAATCGGTATGCGCCACACAGTGGTTGTACGGCATGGACCCTTAATTGAATCGATGAGACCTGCGACAATGTCATGGAACGACATCTAACTTCGTAATTTACGTTAAAGTCATTGTGGATGATGACCGCAAGGAAAATGATGCTGTAATGGCAGATGGCCCTAATCTAAGTCACTGAGGTTGATGACCCCATGACCATTCAAGTTTCTAAGCTGAAGGCTAAACACAATTAAGTTATTGTAGTTGATGACCAAGGTTTCCACTTTAATTATCCCAGCACATTTAATGCTCAAACAATCAAAGTCAAATGATACAACAACAATAACAACGCACAACACTTGTGGCAGTACAAATCCTTTACTATCGGACATACCCCCTTAATCGTTACGTTAACAATTGAATTTTCCCAGCAAAATAAACTAAGATTTCCAGAATACATTTCAAGTTAGTCACTTGGTTTTAAGTTATTTCTCAATACGGTTTTCACTGAATTTAATAATTCAATAATTTGAATTTATGTTTTTATAATCCTAAGTAACAACAAATTCTATCTATCCGGACGAATGGTTTCTTTAAAAGTCCCTAATGAATTTTCTGACTTCTAATTATATTTATAATTCATCATTCACTTGATTCGCGGAGGCTGGAAATAACACATTTATTTCTTCCAGTATTATTTATTTTCTTTGCTAGTTGCTTTACATCGCACCGACACAGAGAAGTCTTATGCCGACGATCGGAAAGGAAAGGGCTAGGACTGGGAAGGAAGCGGCTGTGGCCTTAATTAAGGTACAGCCCCAGCATTTGCCTGGTGTGAAAATGGGAAACCACGGAAATCCATCTTCAGGGCTGCCGACAGTGGGGTTCGAACCCACTACTATCTCCCGAATACTGGATAATGGCCGCACTTAAGCGACTGCAGCTATCGAGCTCGGTTATTATTTATTTATGTCATGACGTTACATCATAAGTCTTCTTTAACACTGACAATTATTAATACTTGCTTGGATAACCCTGATTATTAAGTACTCAAATCTGCACGAACAGAACTCACCGCAAAAAAAAAAACAAACAAAAAAAAAAACTCCGTGCCACTTCACCCCGTGATATTTAAAATAAGACTTTCTGCATCCCTCAAAAACATTATCAACAACTACCACCAATACTCTACTTTGGACGTCCCTGGAAATGGTTAAATCCGATCATCCATTGTCTTATTCCGTCGCTTCAATAATACGTTCAAATCTCGGCTAAACAAGGTAATTCTAAAGAATGCCATCTAATCCAAACATGTTACTCAATGATAAAAATTCCACTTAGTTTCTTTCAAACTAGCGAGCTCCATTCTGAAGAATACAGTCTGATTTCAACACGTTTACTCAATGAAAAGATATAAGTTACCGTTATATTCCCAGTGGCGAGCTCCCCTGATTACCAGCTGTTTGAGCGGAATGAGTCTCCGCTCGTGACTTCGCTTTAAAAAAAACGTATGTCTACTCGCGTTTTAACTGGTATTTAAAGAAATGATATCCACGGACTCGCTGACAAATTACAAAATACAACATTCCTGTCCCAAACAGATTATGCGCAGAGATTTACTTTAAGGTGTCATTCATTATTCACATACACCATTTTACGTGGAATCCGACCCATATTCCCATCTCAAAACATAACACAAAGAAATCCTCGGGTTTCAAAGACAGAAGATCCCGGCATCATTACAGGCTTTCAACAACCTGATTCACAAATCCTACCTCAACTCACACTTCGCAATACTTAACCACCTGTTTCAACACAACAAAAATCTCGACGACATTCAATGGAATATAACTGTCAGGACCCAGAACGCTACAAACAAACACTCTAACAATGAACCATCTCCGCATAACGTGACCTCGTATTTCCACATTGGACTCCGCAACATGACTGACAAAATTTTACTGTTGTTATTATCGTCACTTATACGCAGTTTGAAACGGACATTAAATATAGCAATCCCCTGTAACTGATATTTATCGATCTCGCCTCGTAACTTTCCTTAATAAAATTTTGCATTGCACCACACGACATCGTGCCTCCTCTTCGACTGAAAATGAGTATCCACGGATTTCTTACACAAATTCGTCATATTTTCGAACAGAAATGTTTACAACAGATTACATATCTTAACTCGACACACAAACATACATAAAAATAAACGCACGGAAATGACAATCTACTTTAGACATTATATCGCTTCATAACAATAAATTGGCTATTTTACAACACTTCACACGGTATTTCACAACTTCCTAACCTTATCCAAGAACCAAAATAAATGACCTTTCCTCATATTTTCTGACATTTCACAAAAATAAATGGGTGTCCAAACTGCGTCACAAATACACATACAAATAAACGGTGACGTCATGAAACAAATAAGTCATGTTGTAATGGTGATCATTCACCTACCTTGGGACGTACGTCTCCTGACATCAGGCTAAATTCACCAGTAACTCACCGACATTTATTTAGCCATTCCAACACGTCCGGCTGTACAGTTTATTTTTATTTATCTCTTACTTCACCTGGAAATAAAGACATAGAAAAAAGAAATACCCTTCACACGATAGTTTCGCGGATCGAACACATCTGTTAAAATGCCGACCATATACGCAATACTTTAACACACTATAATATTTAAAAAAAAATACTTCACTTACAAGATTGCGGCATCAGGATGACCGTCTATTTACTTGTTTATGAAATGACGCTCTACTTACAAAAACTATCTCCACTTGGAGATGATACTCCCGTCAACTCGGCCAAAAATCTGTGCTCCTCTATTGGACTCAGTCTAATAATCGCTGATAAAATTATACAAAAATGCGAGGTTCCTCCTCGAACTCAATTGACACAATGCGGTAATTCAAGATGGTGCACCAAGTTTATATATCTTTTACCATTTACCCCCTCTCTCAGGCATTTTTGTCTTGCCGCCAATAATTTTACACATGTTTTCCTACCTCATGGAAATGTATTGAAGGTAGATTTCCTGGTAACACAGTACTTGTTAATTTAATGGTGATATTGTTTATGAGCATTTAAGATTTTCTCTTAACAAATTGACTGTTTAAACAATCTCATATGGTAGGCACTATATTTTGTTGACGTGACATATGTTGAACGAACAAGTGCGTTTTTCACCAATTTTCCCTCGGAAACTGTTTAGCGATCTAAAGTCTGTATTACTAAGGACCAAATTGTTCCACATACAAATACGGGACATTTATATGTTAGATTCGCTGCTAATTCCTTTTGAAAACTATTCTTATTAAACCAACAGTTTCGTTGTATTCATGCTCCATTTACACGTGTAGGTGACGTCACCCCTCTTAGCGTGAGAATAGGAACTACTCTCCGCTCAACCCATGTGCCGTCGCTGTGAGATAAAATGTAGCTAGAGCTCCTCATTGCGATTGATATGGGGCCTCATGCGGTAACTTTAGGACTCTGATTTCTTATGACACAAAGGTCATGTGTTCAATATATCGCCCGTCTCTGTGGTGTAGTGGTTAATATGATTAGGTGCCACAACCAGAGGTTCGGGTTCGGCTCCCGGCTCTGCCGCGAAATTTGAAAAGTGGTACGAGGACTGGAACGGGGTCCACTCAGCCTCTGCAGGTCAGTTCAGGAGAGGGAGGGTGTCTATTTCCACCTTAGCCTCGAAGGTGGTTTTGCGTGGTTTCCCACTTCTTCTCGGGGAAAATGCCGGCATAGTACCTAACGTAAGGCCACGGTCGCTTCCTTCCCTCTTTTCTGCCTATCCCTTCAGCATAGCAGGTGGGGCCACCTGATCCTTCTCCCTAGTTATAACCCCGACGAAATGTCTCACGTTCCAGGACACTGCCCTTGAGGCGGTAGAGCTGGGATCCCTCGCTGACTCCGAGGAAAAACCAAACCTGGACTGACTAAATAAAAAAAACACGTTGGAGCCCCAGCAAACTAGACCTACTGGGTAAAGCCAAGGATGCACTTTCGATACAATATTTTGATATCGATATTCAAACCGTCCACCTCTCTGGTGTAGAGGTTAGTGTGATTAGTTGCCACCTCCGGAGGTCCGGGTTCGATTCTCGGCTCTGCCACGAATTTTGAAAAGTAGTACAAGGCCTGAAACGGGGTCCACTTACCCTCGGAGGTCATCTAAGTAGAGTGGGGGAGGGGGTCGATACCCTCCTCACTATCCTCGAATTGGTTTCCCGTGGCTTCCTACTCCAGGCGAATGCCGGTATGGTACCTAAGTTAAGGCTACAGCCGCTTCCTTCCCTCTTCCTTATCTATCCCTTCCAATCCTCCCATCCCCTCACAAAGCCCCTGTTTAGCATAGCAGGTGAGGCCGCCTGGGCAATGTACTGGTCCTCCTTTCCAGTTGTATTCCCGACCCCCGTCTCACGCTCCAGGACACTGCCGTTGAGGCGGTAGAGGGTGAGACATTGGGTCAGTGGATACAGCTGGGGAGAATGACCAGTACCTCGCCCAGGCGGTCTCACCTGCTATGCTAAACAGGGGCTTTGTGAGGGGATGGGAGGATTGGAAGGGATATACAAGGAAGAAGGGAGGAAGCGGCCGTGGCTTTAAGTTAGGCACTATCCCGGCATTTGCCTAGTGGAGAAGTGGGAAACCACGGAAAACCACTTCCAAGATGGCTGTGGTGGGAATCGAACCCACCTCTACTCATTTGACCTCCCAAGGTTGAGTGGACCCCATTTCAGCCCTCGTACCACTTGTCAAATTTCGTGGCACAGCCGGGAATCGAACCCTGGCCTCCGGGGGTGGCAGCTAATCACACTAACCACTACACCACAAAAGCGGACCCAAAATTTCTTCCAATACATATTTTTTTAAAAAAAGTGAATAATATTGATAAATGGTATATAATATATTTGTGCTGAAAAACTCTTTCCTCGTCTCACTGTGTGACGTTTTATCCATAACATCATTCGTTAGGTACTTTCCGCATTCATTTTAGACTCGAATTACGTAATCTCGCCCCTCTTACTCAAAACTCACGCTTCACTGCATCACTCCAAGGGAAATCCCCGACCCGCGTATAGTCAGATCAGGATGTTTAGTGAGTGAGTCCAGTCAGTCGATCAGACCATTTTTAGCTGTGTGTATTCAGGATCTTGACACTAAAAGTGGCGGATATTAAGAAATACGGAGGTGAATGTAGATCCAACAGAATTTGGGAATGCAGATTGTAAAATTAAAACGGGAGATGGACCACAAAACTATTTCCTAAGCTATCAGTGTTGTCACTTTTGTGTTTGCCCCATTCATCTGCCAATGTTGAAAGGATTTTTGCTGCTATCAATCGAGTGGAAACAAAAACCAGAAATAGACTGAACACTCAAACGATTTCCGGAATTCTGCAGTGGAAAAGGTATAAAAAATCTGCATCGTGCTTCGAATTCAAAATTGGCACACAATTTCTACGCAAGAAGAAAGAGATTGGCCAGAGAGTACGGGTGAGTGAAATTGTATATTTTTCTCATAATAACTTCACATAACTATTGCATTCATTAATTTGGTTATATTGCCGGGCTGAGTGGCTCAGACGGTTGAGGCGCTGGCCTTCTGACCCCAACTTGGCAGCTTCGATCCTGGCTCAGTCCGGTGGTATTTGAAGGTGCTCAAATACGTCAGCCTTGTGTCGGTAGATTTACTGGCACATAAAAGTACTCCTGCGGGACTAAATTCCGGCACCTCGGCGTCTCCGAAAACCGTAAAAGAGTAGTTAGTGGGACGTAAAGCAAATAATATTATTAATTTGGTTATATTATAAAATTTCATTAAAACTCCCGAAATGTTTACGTACATTTTATCGATATTTTATTTATAGACCTGGCAACACTGCTCAGAAACCGCCAGCAGAACTCAACATGCGAAAGTTCGTTTGGACGCTTTAACTCCTGCACTACAGTAAATTTGTAAGGATACAGATGCAGATCGTTTTTTATAATTTCTTAATTCCCACTTGAACAGATAAGTGGCTTTGAGATTTCGTCGGACTTCGTTCCCGGCTTTCCTTTACTTGAGCAATGTTTTCTATTATTTGAAGTCTCTTATGATATACCGTTTTCATTCGCTACAGTGACTGTTTCACGTCATTTTGCCACTAAGTTTTGCATTGCAAACTTTGCTGGAGGTTTTGCCAAAACATTTTCAGTCTTAAACCCTTGAGCAAGCAGTTCCCCACAGGTTTTCCACGAATCGTGCTTCGCGTAACACTGGACAACGCACACGCGCTGTGTTATCGTGAGCACAATTTTGTGTTGCATTCAACTGTTGACTGAGCCTCCGTGGCTCAGGTGGCTTCTCACCGGTGGGTTCCGTGGTTCAAATCCCGGTCACTCCATGTGAGATTTGTGCTGGAAAAAGTGGAGGCGGAACAGGTTTTTCTCCGGGTACTCCGGCTTTCCCTGTCATCTTTTATTCCAGCAAAACTCCCTAGTATCATTTCATTTCATGTCAGTCATTAATCATTGCCCTAGGGGAGTGCGACAGGCTTCGGCAGCCGGCACAATTCCTATCCTCATCGCAAGATGGGGGCTTCATTCGTTCCATCCCTGACCCGGTCACTGACTGGAAAACAGGTTGTAGGTTTTCATTTATTCAACTGGTCACTAAATACGCCTGCTCCTTTCCCTCACTCACACGTAATGATTCAGCGATTTTTAAAAAAATGTGCTTTACGTCGCACCGACACAGATAGGTCTTGTAGCGTCGATGGGACAGGAAAGGCCGAGGAGTGCGAAGGAAACGGCCGTGGCCTTAATTACAGTGCAGCTCCAGTATTTGTCTGGTGTGGAAATGGGAAACCACGGACAACCATCTTCAGGGCTGCTGGCAGTAGGGTCGGAACCCACTGTCTCCCAGATGCAAGCTCACAGCAGCGACATACTCTTGAGATGCGCACGCGCAGACATGTGACAGCAACAGATTGGCCCATTGAAATCAGGGTTTCCAGCATTTCCTGTGAGGGGATGTTCTCATGTTCATTGACAAGAGTCAACCGGGAGAGTTGGCTGTGCGGTTAGAGGCGCGCGGCTGTGAGCTTGTATCCGGGAGATTGTGGTTCGAATCCCACTGTCGGCAGCCCTGAAGATGGTTTTCCGTTTTTTCCCATTTTTCACCAGGGAAATGCTAGGGTTGTACCTTAATTAAGGCCACGGCCGCTTTCTTCCAACTCCTAGGCCTTTCCTGTCCCATCGTCGTCATAAGACCTATCTGTGTCGGTACGACGTAAAGCCACTAGCAAAGAAAAAAAAAGTCAATCACACGTCAGTCCTGTTATAAATATTTTCCGGGTCAGTGTTATTTTTCCCTTCGTGTAGATAAGCAAGGTTTTTGTGCATGATATAATATTAGGTAAAAAAAAAAAAAAAAAAAAATAGGGAATCTGCCACCTGGGCGATAGCGCTAAATGCAGATTATGGATAACTGACCGCCATTGATTTATTTATCTTTTGATTACTCCTTGCCAATAACCTTTGTACCCGGACTTAATTTCTCGTTAAAATTGAGATGCACAGTCCAGTGGCCTCGCTTGATAAGAGTGAACTCGTCGGAAGCGAGCTGGCATGAGTTATGAGAGCGTGATGCATGCCTCCTCTGCTTGCAGCACATTGTAGCTCTATGGTGCTGATTGTTGTTTAAAGATGACGTACAATCGCGATCACAAGAATTCCGGGTGGAAAAGGAAACAGGTAATATTTGGGCGACGATTGTGGCCAACCCTGATAATGAAGGAGAAGTAACCAAGACGTCACACATGTTCCTCTTCCAGGAGGTGTGGCTTAGGCCTACTACGTTACACACTCAGAGGTCACTCCCAACTCTATTTTTTCGGGAACTGATTAAGATGTTTCTATGGTTAAACATTCTGACTATACTAGCTTTTCATAATCAAGGAAAACAATTCATTAACTGTAATTTAATTGCGATGAAGTGTGCACGATGTAATCCCACCCCAATATATGGCATTTAATTGTTTGATCAGCGCTGACAATAACTTCATAGGAACGGTTTTCCAAACGCCCTTGTGGCTCTGATAATTATTTAATGGCAGGTTATTTTTACTTTCGTTTGTGAGAATAGCAATTATTATTATTATTATTATTATTATTATTATTATTATTATTATTATTATTATTATTAGTAGTAGTAGTAGTAGTAGTAGTAGTAGTAGTAGTAGTAGTAGTAGTAGTAGTAGTGGTGTTACAAAAATGTTGCAAAGTTTGGGCTGGGAAGACTTGGGAGAAAGGAGACGAGCTGCTCGATTAAGTGGTATGTTCCGAGCTGTCAGTGGAGAGATGGCGTGGGAGGACATCAGTAGACGAATAAGTTTGAGTGGTGTCTTTAAAAGTAGGAAAGATCACAATATGAAGATAAAGTTGGAATTCAAGAGGACAAATTGGGGCAAATATTCATTTATAGGAAGGGAAGTTAGGGATTGGAATAACTTATCAAGGGAAATGTTCAATAATTTTCCAATTTCTTTGCGATCACTTAAGAAAAGGCTAGGAAAACAACAGATAGGGAATCTGCCACCTGGGCGACTGCCCTAAATGCAGATCAGTAGTGATCGATCGATCGATTGATTCATTGATTGATTGTAGTAGTAGTAGTAGTAGTAGTAGTAGTAGTAATAGTAGTAGCAGTATTTAACAGGGCCTATAGCTTTTATGTTGATAATGGCCATTCTTTCTTACAGTGGTTGAGCGCGATGTCATTTGATAATGAAGTCATAGTCGAGACCGCTAACATTTCAGCGAGACCTCACACACAAGAATTACAAAGAAACTAGAGGTTTTTTTGCTAGTGGCTTTACGTCGCACCGACACAGATAGGTCTTATGGCGACGGTAGAAGAGGAAAGGCCTAGGAGTTTGAAGGAAGCTGCCGTGGCCTTAATTAAGGTACAACCCCAGCATTTGCCTGGTGTGAAAATGGGGAAACCACGGAAAACCATCTTCAGAGCTGCTGGCAGTGGAATTCGAACCCACTATCTCCCGGATGCAAGCTCACAGCTGCGCGCCTCTAACCGCCCGGCCAAGTCGCCCGGTACTAGAGAATGTGACCCTCAATGAGTTGACATACACATTACGTCTGTTGCCTTGAAGGAAGCGCGTGGTTCCACCTTCATTCCTCTCTCCCTTCATTGTCGAGCCAGTGGGACGTGTGGTCAGACGGGGAAGCAAGTACTTTCCCCTCCGCAATGTTTCGTTCATGCTAGATATCCTCGTACTTCCGTTTTCTCCACCTCCCTTCACTCTTCAGATGTGTGCATGTGATGGAGAGATGTGACCAATGAGAGTGAGTGTGTGAGCAGGTACTGGGTGGTTCTGAGGGCTGTACTGATTTCTTGCCTGAAATGAATATTTCTGGCCACGGGATACTAAAGATTTCGATTGTACAACTGGGCAACTACAGTATGTGGCTCTGTTAATCGTACAGGCTTCAGTTTCTTATCAAGTCTCGTATATTCCCATTAACGATTGAAAAACTGAAATAAAACGTACATTACGGGTAAAACATGGTTTGTCAATGATAATTCGTTAGTCAAATCCGTACTTATTACACACAGGCAGAGATTTGATATGAATGTGCCGGCATCGACAAACGGGTGTACCAGTTGTATGGACAGTACATGAACAGGATGATGCACACCGTTTGTTTGCGATGCACGAAAAAATCTCAGTGGCGGCATACGACTGGTCGAATGCGCTAGTCTCCTTCCTAGTGTATCTGTGGTAGATATGGGTAGGAGTGCAGTGTTTAGTATGGAGCTTAAGAACACTATAGGCTACTTGAAATGGCACTTAAAGGATTTTCATTGCGAAAGATTGGACAGCTGGTCAATAGAACACATTCTACGGTGCAATATGTTGTTGATACATTTAGATACAAAGGGCATTTAAATACAAAAACACTATTAAGAACACGCCAAGGAAACCCAGGAGAAAGTGGTTCACTGAAAGGGAAGAACGCTTTGTTGTTCGGCTGATAAAGTCAGATTTCAAATTAAGTGCACCACTATTGAGGCAACTCACGGAGGAACGAAATGGAAAGATCAGCAAATCCACCATCCGTCGGAGCCTGTATCGGCATGGGTAGTATGGAAGAATCCCTCAGAAAAGGTCATACGTAAGTAGAAAAAACAGACGGCTTAGACTGACGTTCGCTAAGGAGCATATAAATAAGGAGAACGAATTCTGGAATGATGTTATCTGGTCTGATGAGGAAAAAATAAACCTTTTCAGGTCAGATGGCATCCACAGAAGATGGAGAAAAATTGGTATGGGCAATGATGTGGCAAATACACTCCCAACTGTGAAATACGGTGGTGGGTCTGTAATGCCTTGGGACTGTATGTCAGCCAGAGGTGTAGGTAACATACATTTCAATGACGGAATACCGTAATGAACAAGGAGGGCTATAATGCAGTCCTGAGGGCAAACGTGAAACAGAGTGCCGAAAAAATGGGGATGCCACCTGTATATATGTTCCAGCATCATAATGACCCAAAACACACTGCTGACATTAATAAAACATGATTAATCTTGAATATTCCTAAAGAGCTCAGAGCACCTCCCCAGCCCCCGTGTGCAACGTGTGCGTATGAAGGAGGAACTTAAAAGTGTGATTCTTCAGGAATGGCAGAAAGTCAGCCCGGACATGCGCAACAAATTAGTGTATTATATGCGGCGACGATGTCTTCCAGGAACCCTTTATTTCAAGTGTTCAATTGGATTATACGAATAGGAAAGATACAAGATTATGGGCGCGCTTTTCGTTATTAGAAGCTGTATGTTTTGTTAACATGGTTGCACACAGATATGGTAGAATGTGTTTTCTGAAGGCTTTGTTGAATATATTGAACCAATCTGTTCATTGGCCAATTGAAGCAATATTTAATGCAATTTTTAATAATTGTATGAGACCCCAGCAATAGGGAACGAACTAGTGCCATAACGCGCTTTTGGGAGAATTATCGCGTCATTTTGGGTGTGCCGTGTGGTTCACTGTGTGACAAGGACAGAGACAAGGGAAGCCAACCACTTGATGCTAGGGGATTTTCTGATGCCAATCTACGAACAAGAAACGTGGGAGAATCCAGGCCTGACGAGAAAATAAACTTGAGACATATCTCGGCCCACAGACGGAATCTGGAGGAAACAAAATGACAGGAATATCAGAAATAATTTTCCGAGTGATATGATATATATGGCTAAGTTAATTATCATATCCTGTAATTAATAGGTGTTCATCATAAGTGCCATGAGAACCATGCCAGCCCCACACAAGGGACTCAAGTGGATTTGAAGTATGTTTGACGGGGAAAACTTGGCTTGGCTTTGGTTATCGAGCTCATAAATACTGAGCAGACGCAGCCAGGAAGCCACTCTATACTCAACTGTGTGCATGAAAGTACGTGACGTGTGTCGATCGCGCCGAAGCATAATCTTGTATAACAAAGCATCATCTTAGAACAGTGTTAGATATTTGGAGAAGTTTCTTTGTCTGCACGGTTGAAATACCGGTCAGTTATTGCTAGACTGTATTGTGAAATCGAAATCGAATTGAAATCAGTTAATTATAGCTCGAATTAAAGACATTCTCATTCTGGCTTGGATCGCCCGCTGTGTAAGCTTAAATCCAGTAAAGCTTGATCGCTAACTTGCTCTTAGAACTGTGTAAACTCAGACTTAACTGCGTAAATTAGCAGACTCGTAACTGAACTTTTCATGAAGGCAGAAATAAGTCTGCAGATGGATAGGGCGCTAAGCTAGGGGAAATTAGAACAATGATTGCAAATAGCACTGACAGTAGAAAGCTTCGCGGGAGGAAGGATGAAATAGCATAGAACTTTGCAATACAATTTGCTAGGACAGAAGTGCGTGTGCGGTTTAGTACGTTGTTTTAATTAAAAACTTTAGGTCAGAAAAAATGATGGGAGCAACGGTGCTATGTGAGAGTGAAGGAATATGCACACATTATAAATACGGACATTAATGCAGTATTTTCTTTCAGTCACTATTAGACCACACGTACACTCGTCAGTAAGTGCTGATACACAACAGCGCATCTTAGACGTACGAGAAGCTGTTAGAAGACAACGGTTGCGGCCGGGAGAAGAAGATCAAGGATCAAGTGGAAGCCCAGGATCAACACGGTCGTGAAGGAGCCAGCAGCCCCAGGATCGACGGTCAAGAAGACACAAGACCATGGAGAAGCTACTGGAGATGAATCGAAGACCCTGGACCTGTGACAACAGCTGTAACATGGTGTGCCAGGAGCCATGGAAGACCGCTAAATTCAGTAGCTATTAAGGAGGAACAAACTCTATTTAAGCATGGGTTAGGAGTAGGATAGCTTCGCAGATGTTTGTACATAATTAATTTCAGACCTTCAGACAAGAGTGATATATTTTTCACACTCAGGACTTGCATGCGCAGTTAACGTAGTTTCTTTTTGGTACAGATTATATTTTTATCTGCTATAGATTGGATTTTTGTTGTTTTTGTAAATAGATTTGTGGTTAGTTTCGGAGATAGGGCTCGCAGTGTAAGATCTTTAAAAGAAAGAGACCTGTACGGTCCAATAACATTAATGGGCAGACCTTGTGAGTTAGGTGAGCTAGTTAGAGAGAGATATTTGCATGATCATGAAATATAGATGTAGTTTCACAATCTGATGCCTACAACGTTGTCGTCAGGAAGGTCATCACAATAAGTCCCTAAATGTTCTCTTAGACATGAGCGTGGCTCGAACGGTGGACCACAGAGAGGCCCAAACCAGATGAATCATATTTGATTAGCCCGTAGGAGGGTAGGCTGGATAGCCTTAATTTGCGTGGTTACGCAAAATATAAATATGTAATGTATGCTTTCGAATGGCCGGTAGAGTTAGCTCAGCACAACAGCTTTATTGTGTGCGAAATACGCATAAAAATAAGAATGAGATTTTATACTTCGCGATACGTAATGATATGGGAATGGCCAGGCAGATGAGCCTTTTAGCTTGCGAGTGCGCAATGAATGAAAGTAATTAGAATTTTGTAACCGGCCAGAGTGAACATCAGGCGTTCTGACTTGTGATTTATGAGTGTCTAAGTGGCAGTAGTTTTGGCCGCCGTGAAGACGTATCGCCATGTCTGGAGAGCTGAAGGGAATAAAAGAACTGTTACTGCCATTCATTTGTTTTGGTTTCGAGTCACTGCCCTCACCAGGAAGGAGGTCAACAGCCCAAGGCAGGGTATTTTTAAACAAGGCTATCTTTGTTATTTTGTAAGCTGCGAGAATCTCCACATTTTATCAATGTACTTCTGTTACAGGTGGTCAAGATGCATGTTTAATTTCGTGTGTTGCCATTGTATTGTCTCTTTCGTTTGCATTTATGTTACGCTTAGAGGTATCGTACGGATATGAGAAGGGGTCTCATATTCGTATCCCAGCTGGTGAGCTGCGACGTCTTCGTGTGTAGTTATAAGTATTTTAGTGGTTAATTTTAGCCCTGTAGTGCAATGCACATATTTCCTTATTCTGGGGAACTGATAATTTAAGTAATGCGAAGTGATTCCTCCCTAATCTCATGTTCATTGTGTTTAAGCAACACTCCTTAATGTGTCAAAGGAGTCTGTCCACACCGACACACTACTCCAGCTCAAATAAGAACTCTCGCCGGTGAATGCAGAAAGAAGATTAATTAAGCCACCAAGGCATAATTATTTACACATGTTTTAATGTACTTAACTATTCGCAGATTTATGTTTGCTTTGGATTTCGCGTCCATCTTTATGTTGCAATAAATTGTGATTTTGTTTGAGTCAGTTTAGCATACTCATACAAATACAAAGGTAAAACCCTAGGCATATCTCCTGTACCTCTTAATTTCAATTATTAGTCACGCGAACATTTTTCCGCGGATTCCGCAACTGAGTAGCTTGGTGCCGAAGAGGACAGGATATCATGGTAAGCTATGTGCCAATATTTACGACCCACAAAGGTAGGTATTTCTACGATACTATCGCACAGCCGATACGTTCTCAGCATTCGCTTGACGTGTATTGGAGTCTGTAGGGCACAATATGTTCAGTGAATAAAATCCTTTTCAGTTCATTATTTTCTGGCAGTGCGCTGAGGTAGGCCTACTAAAGCAAACAGCCCGTACGAATAGAATGGGCACATAGTGTATCTTCTCTTACCACTCCCGGCCAATCCACGTAGATGTTTTTGAAATGAGAAGTCATGTCCCTGTGGTTCGTAGTCCATGTAAAACTAGAGGTTCCGTGGCTATAATCACGATATCAACAGTCACGTAGAACACTAATCAAAAGTTTTAAACTACTGTAGAGTTTTGACCCTACGAAGAAAGATTTAGGGTCACGAAAGGCGCCAAAATGAAATACTCCCTATACTTCACACACCTAATGCCGTCAGGGTCGGAAGAGAACAAGAGTTGACCAAAGGAGATCAGATAGGAAAGATTAAAAAATAAGGATTCTGGCACAAGAAAGTAGAAGCAATGCTATACTCAGCTAGAGGCCCATGGTCGCCAACCTACGCCCTTCCCTTCGAGAGCTTCCTTTCAGCCGCCTCTTACGACAGGCAGGGGATACCGTGGATGTTTTCTGAAGTCCGCACCCGCATGGGGGCGGTGGCACAGTTAACTAAATTGCTAAAATTATTGAGGGGATGGTTGCACACTATAGTTATACTTTTCTGAAATACAATTGTCACCACCACTACCTCTACTCAAAATTATGGTCTTTTATAGGCTTTCTGCAGACGTGTACAGATTATTAGAAGGATGTACGAATTATGTGGGGATTTTTTGTTCATTATTAACACAAACATCTGTATAAACACATGAGAAATTGTGTGTTTCGTGTCCGAGACTTTTGTTCGAGACGTTTGCCAAATCAGCTGAAATGTTGGCGCCAGGAACGGTGCTAGTGCATTGTTGAGCAAACAGTGAGTCAAAAATAATATAAAAAGTACGGTACTTCAAACTCTGCAGTCTCTTCAGACGAGGAACCACTTTCCTGAAAGACACTGTATTTTAAACACGACTGCTAGGTAACAGCCCAGACTCTAGACCAAATGAAAATCGGTGACGAGTCATAAAAGCAAGAATGAAGAAAAAGGAAATTGGACCCACAAATGACCATATGGAAAATATCGTGACGGATAAATACAGAAAAAGTGAAAAGAACTTATATCAATCATGTCAAGATCCAGGATCGTTATAAAGGAAAACGAGAATGGAGAAAAATGACTAAAGAGAAACTATACATGAATAGACTGTTTTAAAATCGAATAACTTCTAACTCTTCTATTGTATTCTAGTAATTTGCACATGTCTGTAACACTTAAAAGAAAGGGTAACATCTACGATACATGGTCTAATTAAATGAAATATGGAGAAATATATACGAGGGCGAATCAAAAAGTAAGTTACATTTCTAAGTAATGGCCATTTATGGAACCACCTACACATAGGCAACACGGCTATGACAACATACAATGTACGTTCACTTTTCCACATAGTTCCCAAGATACTGTAAAAATTTCTTGAAACGGTCAGAGAACTTTTCGATTCCGGATGCGTTGAAATTACTTTCAGCGCTATGTAATCACCTGGAGATAGCTGCTGTCACCTCCTCTTCGTTTCGGGATCGTCGTCCACCGATATCGTTTTTCCAGCTTACCGAACACATGATATTCGCATGGTGCTAAGTCTGGACTGTATGGAGGATGTTGCCATACCTCCTACTTGAATCGCTGCAGCAATTCGGACGCTCGCTGGCCGTGTGAGGTGTTGCGTTACCGTGCAACAAAATCACACCAGCGCCCAATTTTCCCCGCCCCTTTTCTTTAACTGCCGTCCGCAACCGGTTCAACGTTTGACAATACGAAGCCGAGTTGATTGCCGTGGCTTTGGGCATAAATTTCACGTGCACCACCCCCTCCACGTCAAAGAACACTGTCGCCAACACCTTTCATGCTGAAGGTTGGACCTTGGCCTTCTTTCGTGGTGGTGATGTGGTGTGCACCAATTCCATCGATGTTCTCTTTGTTTCGGGGGTGAAGTGGTGGACCCACGTTCTATCTTTTGTGATGATTCGCCACAGAAACTCGTTGCCCTCCACAGAATACCGTTGTAAAAATGCCAGTGACGAATGGAAACGTTGCCCTTTGTGAACATCAGTGAGCAGACGTGGGACCCACCTTTGACACAGATCACGAAATCCAAGGTGCTATTGAACAGTGGAGAGAGAACACACTGCCATACGAAATGTTCAGCATGCTGGCAATTTCCTGCAGTGTTATTCGCCGATTCTCTATAATGTTCCCCATCCACGCGGTCAACATTTGCAACGATACTGGACGTTGCGCGCTTGCCTTCGCGATACTCGTCTGTGAGATCCGCGCGTCCGGCGTCAATTTGCTACACTACTTTACAATACCTGGGAGAGAAATTGCACTCTCATCATACACAGCAGTGATTTCACGATGAGTGTCCGTGTAATTGAGCCGTTTAGCCTATAGAAATATGAACGTTGCACGCACCTCCAATTTGGAGCGAACATCCAGTTGACGCGCCATTGAGCCTAGCCCGCTCGGCATCTGCACACACAACACTAGAGATGGGGAGATTCTGAACGAGTGATTCATAATGAACGAATCATTGCGCTGAACGATTAAATCATGACTCAGTGTACGAAATGATTCGACTCGTTTGTGAATCGAAAGCTGAATCAAAAGACTGCAGCCGCAACTCGTTCCTTGGTTCCTCGTTCGTTCTGATTCATATCGCCAAATCGGGCATCCATTATTTTTGAATCAATGGAAACTTGTGAAGAACGACTCTGTTATTTTTTATTTAACCTGAACTAAAAGTCCGGTTTACAAGTCTAATACTCCTAACCTAACCTTACAGGGAAAACTATTTTTTTTTAAATAAGAAATTATCACGTCGTTTCAAGTCACGGGACTGTAATGTGTACACTCAACTTCCAACTCGTTGCGAAATATTACTTTGTCACAGCTGATTATTTCACAGTCAGGTGATCACGTTTACATATGGTTTCAGATATTTTAAAAATATTTCCTCACTAAAAATAATTAAAAGTAAAGGACTGATAGTGAGCTGCTGTCAATATTCACTTTTGAATTGCCACAAAAATGTCCTATCTACTATAAATTTCGAATTCGATTGTCGTATAGTTTCGAATGGTACCTTTGAAGAATGTACGTTACTTTCTTAAAATCACAGTTAAGCATCGGCAGTTCCTAACCTACTTAAGTTTGGAAAGAATTAGTCGGACAGTGGTGTAACATTTTTCGACTGTAACCCCAAAAAAGGTTATTACTCTTGTTAAAACGCTAGCGATTACCTTCAACATGTCACTTCTTGTAACTTGTAAAGCAGTAGCTGTTATAAAGAACATAACGGAATGGTTCATCTGAGTCCGTTGTTTCACATTCGGCTCTCACTCACGTGGTAATCGAATGAACGAAACATTTTGGTGAATCGTTTCAAATTAATCGGTTCTTCTAAATGAATCAGATTCCCCATCTCTACACAACACGACGGGATACCACATCAACCTTCCTATCGGACGAGTCGGCAGTTACTGTAGCCAAATACTGTAGAGACAATACGCGACACTGAGCGCAGTGGCGGCGCGTGATTTTCATCACTGGGGGTTCAAAACAAGAAAAAATTTCCTCCCCCCCAACCTCTCCTCTCCCCATCTCCGCCAGCTTCTCTTCCGTCGTGGGCCGTAACCTCCTAAACTAAGATGACATACGTTCTAGAAATGTGATCAAATACGAGAGGAGCAGAAAATACGGTAGGCCTACGTGCCGAGTTTTACCACATGCAAAATAATAAATAACTGCTTCATTGAAGTCCGCAGAGTCTCGAACAAAGTTCCTTTCAATTGACAACATAGCAAGAGCAATAAGTCTATCCTCGGTCATTGTGCTGCGCTAGAAAGTCTTTATTCTCTTCAGGGTAGAGAAACACCTTTCTGCTTCCGATGTCATGGGAATAGTAACAACTCTACGATATTTAAAAGTTTTCATTGGTATTGCCTTGCCGCTATTCTTTGCCTCAATGATTTTTGAGATAAGTTTCTCTCCAAAAGGTAATTATTCCAAAGAAGGCAAATTAATAGGTGTTTAGTAAGTAATGATATATTTGGGACAAGATATTAATTGGAATTTGACAGTTTAATGTGACTTTTGGTAGTAACGATGCTTTTCAACACTAGCGCTAGTTACGTGCACTATTCTCTGTTGCCTAGTCAAATTCCCGTAAGGCCAACAGATGGCAGGCACATACCCCAACCCCAACAACACGACTAGCTAGTCTTGAGACAGTGGCCTATTGCGCATGCGTAAAGAACAGAGATCCGTTTCTGCGATATCCTGGTCTTGCCTTAGTGCTGGTTTTCGTCCCCTCGCACCTCGCCACTCCCTTCGCCTATGTACGGACGGAGAGATCGCCTTTGCAAGGGGGTTCATTCCAGACAAGTATCCAGCCACAGACCTTGCGCAGCTCACATGAATTGAAAGCCAGTACGAGTATATTACGGATAGAGGGACTTAGCAAGAGCTTCGAGATTGACAAGGGAGTTATGAAAATAACGTAGTTGAGTACAATTTGATATAAACTGGAGGTTCATTGCTCCATTGCGCTATACCAGAAACCGCCACTGACTGAGCGAGATATCGAGGGACAACTATTGGAGCTCTCTCTAGCGAATAGACCTGAGAACTACTGATTCTGTCATAAGAGCACGTGTATTTGGATGTGAACTTTTTGGTGTTATTTATACGTTTTCATTTAGTTGATATAATTAAATAGCGTGTGTCATTCCTTGATATCTCCTCTCAACATGAGGGGAAAGGCATGTGCTGTGTTTGGCTGCAGCACCGCCGTGTCTCGATCCTCCTACAGTAACTATGAAGTGGAGAAGAATGCGCTGTCTTTCTTTCGCTACCGTACCCTCGTGACAAGAAAATGTAAGTACTTTTTTTTTTAACGTCGCACCGACAGATAGGTCTTATGGCGACGATGGGACAGGGAAGGGCGAGGCGTGGGGAGGAAGCGGCCGTGGCCTTAATTAAGGTACAGCCCCAGCATTTGCCTGGTGTGAAAATGGGGAAACCACGGAAAACCATTTTCAGTGCTGCCGACAGTGGGGTTCGAACCTACTATCTCCCGAATACTGACCGCAATTAAGCGACTGCAGCTATCGAGCTCGGTAATGTAAGTACCTTAATATTGTGTTTGCATATATATTCTTCCAGTGACAAAAAGATTTCTATAGTACTTCATAATCTTCTGACCTGCTCGGCCCATATTTTAACTGGCTTAAAATATAATACGCATATTTTATTGTATAGTGCAACAGTTAACCTTCAATACCGATGTGTTGTTGTAGGTGTGATCTGTGGGTTTTGAAATGTCACAGAACTGATTTGGATAAGGTGTACGAGAAAGAAGGGACGTTACACTTATATACGAATTATAAGATCTGTTCAGATCATTTCCAGGCCAGCGACTTTAAAAATCCTAGACTATACAGCCAAGGGTATGTTACATTTTTACTCTAATTGTACGTAAATATTCCTCAAAGCATCACTATCGACAACATTTTCATACTTTTCTTTCTTTTATCCCTCTTCTCAGATTAAAGCCGGGATTTTATAGATTTTCTTTCTGTTAGTAGGCTTCATGTTAAAAGGAAAATTGTCCAGCTTTTAAATGTTAATTCATTGGATCATGCGTGTAAGGAATGTGTCGATATTTTTATTGACAAGTGTCTTAATGTGATGATACAATGTTTCTTAAATGAGAAAAAAGACAAATCTAACCGTAAAAGTTCAAGCAGGAATGCTAAAGCAAAAAATGTAATGCATAAATGAAAGATCAACCCATTTCACATCTCGTTTATATGTCTAATTTCAGTCTAAATAATAACCTTTTAAATAATTCTTCTTTCATTTATCCAGAATTGCTTTAGCAACTTCGATAGTTAACATCTCAATAATACTTTCTTTCTAGACGTAATTTATTTATCCATTTTCGTATAGGCATTTCTATTGACATTTGAATTTAGCGCGACTATTCAGGTCAAGTCACTAGGAGCGCCACCGTCGAATTGTCTCCCATTTTATCAAGGCTAAATCCGTAAGTATTGTCTCTACTGTATTTGCTGTAGCTTGCTCCGCATTGGTCGCGGTCGCGACACACAGCGTGCTCTCGCGACGAGCTAATGTAACTTACTTTTTGATTCGCCCTCTTACAATTGAAGGGTCAAAAGCAAGAAATGCTTTCTTAATACATTTTCAGTTTTGTTGTAAGTCGTGCCTTTCTTCGTGAAGCTATAACACTCGCGTGCAATGAGAGTAATGTTTAGGGCCCGGATTTGTGTGTAATGTCAAAGTGCAAAATATGTACATTAGTTAATATTAGATAAATAAGTAATGAAACCTATGTAAATAAGAGTTTTGCCTGTGCAGTGCTCAGAATTTGAAAAGAATGGCATTTTTGTATCGGTCGTATCCACAGTAAAAAGGAAATGTGGTACGAGGGCTGGAACGGGGTCCATTCTGCCCTGGTAGGTCAACTGAGTAGAGAGGGTTCGATTCCCACCTGAGCCGTCCTCGAAGTAGTTTCCCGTGGTTTCCCACTTCTCCTCCAGGCAAATGCAGCGATGGTACATAACTTAAGGCCACGGCTGCTTCCTTCCCGCTTCTTTGCCTATCCCTTCCAATTTTCCCATTCCCCACAAGGCCCCTGTTCAGCATAGTAGGTGAGACCACCTTCCAGTTTCATCCCCGACAACATGTCCCACGCTCCAGGCCACTGCCCTTGAAGCGGTAGAGATGGGACCCCTCGCTGAGTGCGGTGGAACAACCAACCCAGGAGGGTAGACGGACTAAGAAAAAGAAAGAAATAATAAGAGAGGTGTTCTATAGCATTTCAACTTCTATGAAATCATGTAAGGAAAGACTAAGCATAATAATGTTATTGGTTTTACGTCCCACTAACTACTCTTTTACGGTTTTCGGAGACGCCGAGGTGCCGGAATTGTCCCGCAGGAGTTCTTTTACGTGCCAGTGAATCTACCGACACGAGGCTGACGTATTTGAGCACCTTCAAATAGCACCGGACTGAGCCAGGATCGAAAAGCAAAATACTGACAGGGAATATGCCTCCCTGGCGACAGCCCTAAATGCAGATTAGTGGTGAGTGATGATGTAAACTTTTTCTATTGTTCTTCTGTGAACAATGTTTTCCATTAACAGCTAATACTGTGAGTGCGAACTACATATAGACCATGTGGCGTGCTTCCAGCGATATCAGTAAACTGACCTCTAAGTATAATGGGTTCTTAGTGAGTCTTCGACTGATAATACGTCTTCCGTGGGTGAGTAGGCAATTTGAGATAACCCATGCTTCGTATTACACGGAATTTAGCAGTTGACTTGGTGCAGTTTTTCAAATTTATTTGTAATTCGATTTTTAAGGTTTATCACCGAAGCCATAGGATACATCCTAGTGTTCCACGAAACAAACATTGGGAACAGTTTAATTAAAGGGACGTGGAAATCTTAAAAACAGAAAACATAAGACATTTATTTGATTTTCTTTCTTTCTTTCTTTCTTAATCCGTTTACCCTCCAGGGTTGGTTTTCCCCTCGGTCCTCCGGGGGTGGCAGCTGGGTTATTTGAATTTCATCGAACAAAACAACTTTTAATCTTAAGCATAACAATGTTATGATGTCGGCCTTGTCCGTGAGTCTGAAATAATTCTTTTGAAACAATTGGGGGCGAGGGGGCGGCAGTCGCCCCCCCCACTTTGTAGAGAAAACATTACATTTTTATTCCATTTTAGCCAGCTGAAACTAGGAATTATAGGAATGTAAAAATATCCCTGAGTTTCGTCCTGTTTACTTAAAGGGTACATCCCGTAGTTGTCTAGAATTAAGGGGTGTTCATGCACATTAATGAAGTTTAATAAAATTATAACAACGAGCAACGTATACCTGTTTTTAATGAGCATAAACTAAATGTATTCCCACTAAACTCATGCAGCACTATGCAAGAAAGGACAGGGCAATCAGGGAAGGTGTGCAGTGGAGTACTGCACACGATGGCATCAGGCTTCAGTGCTTTGATATTTAGTTGGCTTGTAAAAGAAAGACAAGGTGCCAGTACTCAACTTACATGCCTCAAAATCATTAACAATCAACGAATACCCACTATGGGATGTATGGTAACTTATCTGCTCCCATGATCACTTCTTTCTCGTCTGTGCCTTAGTTACACTGGCAGGGGAGAAAATTGCAGTACTGTGACTCCTATGTTACTTTATTTACTTTATGACATTATCAAACCAAGCAACAGATGCCAAGTACGGAAGGTGTTTAGTGCTACATCAGTATACACCGTACCCCTTTGGACAGCCACACAAGCTTGTATTCTCACATGTATATGATCTTACAGGAAACTAACAGTAGGGATGACTGGGGATTAGAAATAGAGGGCAAAAAAAGATACAGACAACAGAAAGTAGCCGGGTTGAGGAATATAGCGGGGGGGTTATATACATCAAAACTGAACAAAAAAGCTACAAAATGGTAAGTTTTTGATGCTCTTTGAGCAAATTTTGACAGAAAGGTAAAGGCTGACAGTTTACTAACTTAAGTGCGGCAATAATAGTTTTTGAGATATTGATTCAACAAAGAAACAATATTATACAGGTATTACAATTAAATAGAAGTACGGCGTGATTATAAAATTAAAAAATCATTTAGTATTTGACTACACTCTAAGAAACTAACAGACAATATTAAAGAGACTGCCAG
Source organism: Anabrus simplex (assembly GCF_040414725.1). Taxonomy (NCBI): domain Eukaryota; kingdom Metazoa; phylum Arthropoda; class Insecta; order Orthoptera; family Tettigoniidae; genus Anabrus; species Anabrus simplex. Next base: position 648,680,799 of record NC_090265.1, on the reverse strand, counting down.
ACTGACGAATGCACGCGGCAAGCAGGTGAATCATACCTCAGTGTCCACGACCTTGGCAAAAAATATACCCCTCTTACCCTTCCTCACAGCATTTGCAAAGTCTCCACTACTTGCTGTGGTGCTATACAAATCGGTTAGCCACGACAAACGATATTTTGTGCGTATTTTCAATAATAATTTTGTTAATAATTAAATATTATTAAATGTAAAACCATCTTCAGGGCTGCTGACAGTGGGGCTCGGAGCTATTACCTCCCAAATGCAAGCTGACAGCTACATGATGACCTAATCCGCGCAGCCAATTGCTCTGTTTTTACAAATTATTATCCCAACATGATAATATAAGTATTAGAAAGAAACAAAAGTGTAAAATCAAGTCATATAAAGGTAGGAACCGGAAAAGAACACATCACAGAACACAATGACAGGGTAGTACACAAAGATGGAGCAATGGACAGTGAAAAATGTTTGAAGTACCTTGACCAAGTTCAGTCTTCTGTAAAGTACCGGTACAACTAGTATAAACAAAATTGTATAAAACCGATTGCAATACTACCTTAATTCCTGTAACTTACGAGAAAGTGATGTATTTGGTGTGGAACAGTTCTTTTGCTATTATTACATTATTTGTTTCATAAAACAATGATAAATGTGTTTCTTTCCTGACAATGTGCCGATCCAGTGTGGTATACTTTTGTCCCAGTTTGGTGGAAGAGGAATATGGCAACTCTACCTCTTACAAATCCAAGTTTCCCAGTTCTCACTCACATTTTTGAGGAGAGAAGTTGTGTTTACATTAGTCTAGTGGTGGTTAGTCTGCTGATTTTGAAAATCACTACCTCCTTCCAATTTCCTTCCCATTCCCCAGTCATTCATTGCACTTTATGAGCATAAATTGGGATGTCTTTATAATGTTCAAGCACGAAACATCTCTAAGTTTAACCTTAGCAAGAAAGTTGAAATGATCGAAGAGGTGCAAAACAAAAACAAAAAAAAAGGAGAGAGATATACAGATTAGCACTGCAATGACCTTTGTTAAATATACAATATTAGATTGCTGAAATATGAAAAATGGAGGAATGAGATAACATGTCAAGAGACTGTGACTTATCCCGAGGCTGACAAACTATCACATGACTATAACAATCTTTTAAGAATGTCACCAATTTGAGTCAAAGCCAAAAATTTGCAGAAGAAAGGAGCTCAAAGTTTTAAAACAAGTAGTGGTTACTCTGTGAAATTGAAGGACAGAAACATTGTTTCTTTTAAAAGGTGAGAATGCAACTAACGAATGGTCAAGAGGAAATCGAACTGATGCAGGTTACAGGCAAGACTTTTTAACATGGACAAGACTAAAATAGGGCTATTATACGTATACATTGAAAGAAGATCAATTTCGAGCAAGAAAAAACAGTGAAGATTTATTCAAGCATATAAGGATGGATCTGAAAAATTAGTTTTCTTAATGATAAGAAAAGTAGCAAACCCAATGTGCTTCAAAACAGTGAAAGGTTTATCAGCTTAGTAAGGAGTCAACAAAAGGATTGGATGACTAGTGAACTGTGGGACAAATCCCAGGTAACTCAAAGCTCTACATAAAAAACAGTCCTAGGCCAAGTTGTTGTTCAACTACTGTGAACACATGTTAAGTTTAAATTCAAGTCCATTGAAATCACCTGCCATTCACTGACATCAGTGATACATCCCATGGACCAGGAGTGATGTAAAAGCTCATATCATTCTATCATCTCTCGTTGTTTAATAAGCTTGGGCAATAAGTCAAAATGGCAGCAAAAATAGCTCTACTGAATTTCTTCTTTACAATTTGCTTTACATCGCACCAGCACAGATAGGTCTTGCGGCTACGATGGAATAGGAAAGGGCTAGGAGTGAGAAGGAAGCAGCCGTGGCCTTAATTAAGGTACAGCCCAAGCATTTGCCTGGTTTGACAATGGGAAATCACAGAAAACCATCTTAAGGGCTGCCAGCAGCCGGCTTCAAACCCACTATCTCCTGATTGCAAACTCACAGATGTGCGACCCTAACCGTACGACCAACTTGTTTGCTGGATGCTTTTTACAGGCTATGAAAATCGTAATTTATTCTCCAAACTACTTTTCAAAGACTGGTTTCAAACTTGAGAACACACTGGAGTCTGAAGCAGAATCAGTAACACAGTGACACAATTTGCAGTTCCAGAACAGTGAAGTGTTTTAACGGATAATATGCAAAACATCCACTTCCACCTGACAATTGTGGGGCCCAGTGGAAAAGAGGCACATACCACTTGGTTGGTAGTTTTGAGATATTTGTAACATCATGCAGCCCGTACCATTGTCCGTTACAGTTACTAACTTTATTCACGCAGCTTGTAAACATTCCCTGAAAAATAAGTGGAACAAAATATCTTGTTTATGATCTTATACATCCATAGTTGAAAAAGAGTACCATGCCATGTGTTATTACCCTTGCAAGTAAGCGTTTCTCACTGGCCAATAGGATTGAAATAAAGACGACAGAATGTAATTATCTTCTTCTTCATCCAATCCCTTTTCCAGATTCTCTCTGGGTAGGCCCTCCACCTTACTCGATCTTTCCACTAATCCTCATCCAGTACCGGTACTTTATTGTTATCGACTCCTCTATTTGCAATACAGTCTACAACAGAGCTCCTCCATCTCATTCCAGGCCATCCCCTAGGCCTCCTTGCAGTCTCTGTAAGTCCATTAAAGTTCTTTTTGGTATTCTCTCTCCTGGCATTCTCATCATGTGTCCAAACCATTTTCGCTTTGCTATATGAATCTCTTCTTGAAGTTTACACACTTCCATGCTTCTCATTTCCTCATTTTATATTCTATCTTGTCTTGTCTTTCCCTGTATGCTCCTCAAGAACCTCATTTCAGCTGCTTGTATCTTACTTTGGTTCTGCTTAGTTAACGCCCAGGCTGCTGAAGCATAGGTCAGTATAGGTTTATAATAAAACCTTCTTGCCCTTCATTGGCATGTCTTAGTTCCTTACAATGTTTCTCACACACTGGCAGAAACTTGCAGACTGCTGCATTCTTAAATCAATTCCTCCATCCAAATTTCCATCTTGCGACATCATGCTGCCCAAATATTTAAATTTTTCACCACTTCAAGAGGTTCATTTCCTATTTTCTGTTACCTCTCATCATGATCAAAGTCTTGCTTTTCGCAGTACTAATCTTTATTCCAAAATTTTTTCTCCTCATTCCATAAATCAACTTGTGTCTGTACTTCCTCTTCATTATCTTCCCAAACTACAATGTCATCAGCAAAGAACATAGACTTTACTTGCTTGCCCATCATCATCTCTCTGATATGTAAAATTCTATCCATGATGATAATGAAGAGTAAGGGAGACAATACACTTCCCTGTCTTAAGCCTGTCTCAACTTTGAACCATTCAATTTGACCCACTTTGGTTCTAACACAGCTTTTGCAATTTTAATACAATGCTATTACCATCTGCATTGCTTCATTCCCAATCTGTGCCTCTGTCAATGTTTTCAATACCAAATTCCTTGGGACACTGTCATATGCCTATTCAATATCTAGAAATGTTACTACTATGTCCTTTGCATATTCCCAATACCTATCCATCATTTGACGCAATGTAAATATTAGGTCAAATGTGGACCTGCCTCTTCTGAATCCATACTGGTGTTCTGCCAATTTTCCTTCTACTGTGTCTCTTATTCATTTATCCAAGATTCTTTCAAGGATCTTAGCTGTATGAGGTACCAGTGTCACTCCTCTGTAATTTTCACATTGCTTCCCGTCTCCTTTCTTGAAAATTGGTATAAGAACTCCTTTCGTCCACTCTTTTCTCTCCATATCACTCTGAAGAGTCTATACAACCACTGTAGACCAATTGCTCCTGCTGCTATTATCATTTCTATGGTGACCTCGTCAATTCCAGCTGCCTATCCTTGTTTCATTCTTTTAGTGGCCCACTCAATCTCTGCCATGGACACCTCGTTTTCCTCTGCACTAAATCTGGTTCTTCGATTCCTCCTTGTACTGAGGTATTTTCCACATTGTAAAGTTGTTCAAAGTATTTTCCCCACCTCTGCAATATATCCTGCTTCTGTGTCATCTCTTCCTCCTGTTCATTTTTAATGAAATTAGCACTTTCACCTGGGTCTTTCTTCTTTTTTTTACCTACTGGAGTAAGATCTTTTTGCTTCCATTTGTATCTTCTTGCAGAGATTTAGTGAATTTTTGCCAGAAGTTCTTTTTCTCTTCTTGAACCACTTTGGAGCTCTCTGTACCAGGAAAAGCTGTGGGCAAAGGGCATGAGTAGGACCTCAGGGAGTGGAACTGGGTTTTGGAGCCGATACAGAGAAGGATAGTCTCGCAGAGCGAATAATAGATGGTAAATATTTTTTTTTTCTTAAAACAATTTATTAATTTTTCACCCTGCGGTATGATTATTGACTCAAATTTTGCATAGAAATTAAATGTCGAAATAATCTCCTTAAAAAAATGGCATAAATATCATTGGTTTCAAAGTCTTTCATATGGGGGAATTTCCACCTAAAGTCTTTTTAAACCTAAGCACACTTTTGTAATTGTAAATGAGAAAATTATCGAAGTTTTCAGTTCTCAGTTCGTCAATCTCGATATATAGCACACTTGAAAGCCTACAGTCTTTTTATGAGAAATGAAACTGAAATTAAATTTATCACTTTTGAGAAATTATGAAAATTGTTCACACGCGACACTGAAGTTTCACTGTTCAAAATAAATGAAAAAGTTTAGTCAGTTTGTTACTCACTTATGACAAGAACTGTTGCTACCAAATGTAGAAAGATGGACGTCTGGAATGTTCCATGTAGAATCAGGATTGGCAATGTTGACGTTCCCAATGAGGTGATGACAGCTGGAACTGGATCACGTTGAGTTGTAGCTTGTTCGGGTGATTTTCGCACACGAAAATTTACTTAGTGTGAGTAGTTTATCACTGACACTGTTGAACACTATTTATGGCGTATGAAGAATCACAGTCCTTTCTGTACGAAATGCTATTTACAGTCGTTATTGAAACGTTCATAATCACACAGTTCACATAAAAAAAAAGAAAGTAAGTCGATAAGCACAGTCTTTGAACACAGTCTGAAGTTGCTAGGGATTATTTTCTGCTAATCCTGTTACTATAATGTTATATTGACACAGAAAAGTTCTCACTTTTTCACTCAAATTACTACTGTGAGTCTTATGTTGATGTGACGTGAATATGAGTTCTGGTAATTCTAAGTATTAGGCTCAGTAGAAGTTCAATGTTACTTGAAGTTACCTAAGTCCACACGTAATGAAATAGTTAATATTCGTACTCCAATAAGTTCACTCGCGTTACAGTCTTAAATGTCTTTAGGATTATATTGTAATCGCGACGCGGTATACTAACTGCAGTGCGACGTCCTTTAATAATTCTATCGGTGATAGAATTTCGCGTTCCGGAGATACGACGGAAAGTACTTCTACCGTGACTGCGCGAACATACTGTACGCGGGCCGGTCTCTTCGCTATCTCACTCACACAGCTGTTTGCTTGTCCTTGTACTAGTTTGCGGGCTGTCTGGCCTTGACATATATAGATACCAGCGCAGGTAGGGGTGGCGGCTCTCTCGGCCATGTGACCGTGATTACGTAATTTCGTTGAGACTTTAAATTAATATAACTCAACAACCGTTTGATGAATTAATTTGAAATTTACAGGGATTAACTTTTATGATGTTTGCTATAATTCAGCGTTTGTCCCGTTGAAATTGGTTAAGGCGTTAAAAAGCTGTTAAAAGAAAATTTCTTTCGAGAAATATCTCTAGGGGAGGTGAGCTTCAAGCGACAGGTGACGTCACTTGACTCCGCCTAGCGCACTCGTAGGGTCTGCCACATACTGGAACATTCTTTACATGGATGTTCGTACGTCGGTCGGATCTTTAATGCTGGAAATAACATTTCTTTCAATTAACATGGACCAGGACCTAGGCCTTCCTGGTACATCTTCCCCTTGGTTGGACGAAAAGAAAATACGCAGGATTTTCTTTTCCAGGCTTTACTCTTCCTGTGGTACATATTGTTTTATGAATTAGCTGAGTTATAAATACAGGCTTACGCACTATGGCCAATGGATTCAAGTACTTAGTTACGCAAGGCGAAATTATCCCATCATCTGCCATTTTATGAATTAAGTTACGAACTTCTTCTCGATATTTCTCGGGTACGGGATATGGTTTCTTCTGATAAGGAGACAAGTCATTTACATCAAGATGATATTCGTAGTCAGCTATCTCTCCAGGCTTGTCATCGAATACACATGCAAATTTCTGTAGAACGTCATTTTTAGCCTCCTCCAATTTTAATTTAATTTCCGGGTCTTCAACCACACTGGCTATTGACATTATATAATCCGGACCTATTATGGAGTTCTCATTGAATAGGGACTCTGCGTCGTCCTCACTTTGGTCACCCTTTCTACTTTCTGCTACGGCTGGCGCAACCTCGCTTACAGCGGGCTTAATAATGTCACCACCGGCTTCTTCAAAACGGGCTCCCTTCTCTTGAACTTCCAGGTCACCTCGTCCTACCAGCTGTAGTTCTACGGAATTATTCTGTAATCTTACGAGGTTGGCATCATAGTCAATGGTTCCTTTGTATTTGATCATAAAATCTGATCCAAGTATTAAGTTGAAGTTAAGACGTGATACTACCAAAAATATGTGTTCGAACATCTGACTGTTAATTTCAAACTCTAAAAATGCCTGGGATTTGCATTTAACAATCTCATCAGGAACTATCCCTCTTACTTTAATCTGAGCTGCAGGTAATAACAAAACATTGTTCTGATCTTTCAGCGAGTCTACAAGCTTATCAGAAATTAAAGAAGCTTGCGCTCCAGAATCGATGAGCGTAATCACCTGTAGGTTGCCTGTGCGTACTGTTATGACAGGTAATGAACGTGTAATAATTGGCCTTAGTGTTTGTGCGTCTTCGAATAGTAATTCGGAATCGTCAATATGCCAGTAATTGATAACAGCAGTACAATAATTTGACGTTTCGACCTCATCGTGTTCGGTAGTCAATCTCCCTATTGCGAGATCGGCGTTTTTTTTTATAGCGCCTGTTGGGTCAGGATCAGGTGATCTTTGTTCTCTTGGTCCGAATTGACGTTGATATTCCAGGGATGTCGCTCCAGGTTCATCAGGATTACGGTTTCTCTCCCTGATGTATTCCCGTGTGTCCTTCCATCTACTTTCGAGTTCTCGCCGTCTGGCCTCACGATTTCCTTCAGAAGTGCTTTCGCGCTGTCTCCATGAATTCCTAGGTTGGTAAGGGTGTCTATCCTGATTCCTCTGACGTCTAAAATTCCGGAATCTGGTTGGGTTAGTAGGGCTTAATCTGCCTTCTTCACGTGTCCTGGGTTCCTCTCTCTCCGGAGGTTTTATTTCCGCAGAATTCGTATTTATTTCTCGACTCCTGTTAGTTTTCGGACTAGATTGGGTATTAGCCGTATCTAACCTACGCAAAGTAGCGTCAAAATGCTCCAATGTTTTAATGTTGGCAGCGACTAGTATCTCTTGAACATGAGGCGGATATTGAAGTGTCAGGATCTGAATAAGTTCAATATCTGGCAAAGGTGGATCTAAAAACTGGAGTTTCTTTAATTGCATTAGACAGTAATCTGAATATCGGGAAGTATTGACTGAAGTATTGTATTTGCTAGAGTAGAGTTGCATCTTGACAAGGTGCTGTCTTTCTGAATCCCAAAAGCGTTTAAGAAGTGCCTGTTTAAAGTCATCATAGTTTTTAAAGTTGCTCTTAAAAGCTATGAACCATGATAAGGCTCGTCCTTCTAGAAGTTTGGATACTACTCTAAGTTTCCTATCGTCATCTACCCTATTCTCTTCCAGGTAATCGTCGACATTTAACAAAAATTCTCGAGCAGTGTACTCATCACGTCCTGAAAATTTGACTGGTTTGTCATCTGGTACTTTAATAAGGGTAGTTGTATTGTGTATTTCCCTCGACGAACCAGGAATTGTGACGTCAGTTGTATGTTCTTTAAGTTTAATTTGATTTATTTCTTCGGACAAATTTATAATTTTAGAATTAATTGAGGTGTCTAAACTTTTTATTTCATTTCTCAAGTCAGTTTTAATGACTTGTACGTCTTTACAGAAAGCAGCTATCTGGGTATGCGTGCTATCTAGCTGTCCTGTAATACGCTTGTCGAGTTCTCCTTGCGTGCTCTTAATTAATCCTATCTCGCTTCGTAATTTACCCACGTCGCTCTTTAATGCATCCCGCAAGGTTTCCTGCACTTGAGCTAACTTTACTTGAGTTTGTGAGATGTTACCATGGGATTCTTGAAATTCAGTCCGTAAATCTTTAAGTTCAGTGGAAAATGCTTGAACGGAAGGAAGAATATTTCTAAGATCTTTGTCTAAAGACTTGACGACCTCTGTCTTTATTTCTTCCTTAATAGACTCTAAATTTTCAACAAACTGATCCCGCATATTTTTTAATGTGGCTTCGACTTGTGCACTAGAATCAGTAAGTTTCTTTTCGAGGCGAGTTCCAGCTTCACGGAATCGTTGCTCGATAAGGGCACTAGATTCAGTGAGCCTTTTATTAATGACTTTATCCGCTTCAGCAAACTTAGTATCCAAGGTCTTGTCAATTTTAGAAGTTAAGTCTTCAACCTTACTATTTGACTCAGTTAACTGCGCTTGAAGTTGAGTATTTTGTGCCTGCATTTGTTGTTGAAGTTGAGTATTTTGAACCTGTAGTTGGGAATTAGACTCTACCATTTGCGTATTAATTCGATCAATCTTGGCGTTCTGATCGTTAATGCTAAGCCTGAGAGCTTCGATTGCTGCAAGTAAGTTATCCATGTTTCCTGAATATTCGAATAAGTCAAATACAACAAGTTCTTTGCAGTCAAATCCTGTGCTCAAAATATAATGACTTGAATCGAACCCTGAATGTTGCGATTATTGCAAGTGCATCATTTATTATTATAGTACGGCTCCAAAATCGAGCCCTTGAAGTTGCGACGTCATCTATTATTATAGTACGGCTCCAAAATCGGGCCCTTGAAGTTGCGACGTCATCTATTATTATAGTACGGCTCCAAAATCGAGCCCTTGAAGTTGCGGCGCCATCTATTATTATACTATCCTCTCTGTACCAGGAAAAGCTGTGGGCAAAGGGCATGAGTAGGACCTCAGGAAGTGGAACTGGGTTTTGGAGCCGATACAGAGAAGGATAGTCTCGCAGAGCGAATAATAGATGGTAAATAAATTTTTTTCTTAAAACAATTTATTAATTTTTCACCCTGCGGTATGATTATTGACTCAAATTTTGCATAGAAATTAAATGTCGAAATAATCTCCTTAAAAAAATGGCATAAATATCATTGGTTTCAAAGTCTTTCATATGGGGGAATTTCCACCTAAAGTCTTTTTAAACCTAAGCACACTTTTGTAATTGTAAATGAGAAAATTATCGAAGTTTTCAGTTCTCAGTTCGTCAATCTCGATATATAGCACACTTGAAAGCCTACAGTCTTTTTATGAGAAATGAAACTGAAATTAAATTTATCAATTTTGAGAAATTATGAAAATTGTTCACACGCGACACTGAAGTTTCACTGTTCAAAATAAATGAAAAAGTTTAGTCAGTTTGTTACTCACTTATGACAAGAACTGTTGCTACCAAATGTAGAAAGATGGACGTCTGGAATGTTCCATGTAGAATCAGGATTGGCGATGTTGACGTTCCCAATGAGGTGATGACAGCTGGAACTGGATCACGTTGAGTTGTAGCTTGTTCGGGTGATTTTCGCACACGAAAATTTACTTAGTGTGAGTAGTTTATCACTGACACTGTTGAACACTATTTATGGCGTATGAAGAATCACAGTCCTTTCTGTACGAAATGCTATTTACAGTCGTTATTGAAACGTTCATAATCACACAGTTCACATAAAAAAAAAAGTAAGTCGATAAGCACAGTCTTTGAACACAGTCTGAAGTTGCTAGGGATTATTTTCTGCTAATCCTGTTACTATAATGTTATATTGACACAGAAAAGTTCTCACTTTTTCACTCAAATTACTACTGTGAGTCTTATGTTGATGTGACGTGAATATGAGTTCTGGTAATTCTAAGTATTAGGCTCAGTAGAAGTTCAATGTTACTTGAAGTTACCTAAGTCCACACGTAATGAAATAGTTAATATTCGTACTCCAATAAGTTCACTCGCGTTACAGTCTTAAATGTCTTTAGGATTATATTGTAATCGCGACGCGGTATACTAACTGCAGTGCGACGTCCTTTAATAATTCTATCGGTGATAGAATTTCGCGTTCCGGAGATACGACGGAAAGTACTTCTACCGTGACTGCGCGAACATACTGTACGCGGGCCGGTCTCTTCGCTATCTCACTCACACAGCTGTTTGCTTGTCCTTGTACTAGTTTGCGGGCTGTCTGGCCTTGACATATATAGATACCAGCGCAGGGAGGGGTGGCGGCTCTCTCGGCCATGTGACCGTGATTACGTAATTTCGTTGAGACTTTAAATTATTATAACTCAACAACCGTTTGATGAATTAATTTGAAATTTACAGGGATTAACTTTTATGATGTTTGCTATAATTCAGCGTTTGTCCCGTTGAAATTGGTTAAGGCGTTAAAAAGCTGTTAAAAGAAAATTTCTTTCGAGAAATATCTCTAGGGGAGGTGAGCTTCAAGCGACAGGTGACGTCACTTGACTCCGCCTAGCGCACTCGTAGGGTCTGCCACATACTGGAACATTCTTTACATGGATGTTCGTACGTCGGTCGGATCTTTAATGCTGGAAATAACATTTCTTTCAATTAACATGGACCAGGACCTAGGCCTTCCTGGTACAACTCCTTCTTGCAGTGCCAGTATTCTGTTTTGCATTGTTTCTCAGCCATCTTTTCCAAGCTTATTTCTTCTATTTAACTATATCTTTTACCCCCATTATTCCACCAGGGTGATTCTTGATCTTTCTTCCTTCCTTATACTCTTCCACAGGTCTTTTCTGCAGACTCCACCATGACTGTTTTAAAGTACGCCCATTCTTCTTTGACCCTTCCGATGTCTTCCTTAGGTATACATGTTTTCATGTGTGTCTGGAACTCTTAATTTATGTCCTTCTCCTGCAATTTCCACACCCTTAGCTTTTTCTGCCCAATCACCGTCATCTTTTGTATCTTTCCCATCTTTAACTTAGCTATCACAACTCTGTGATCTCCTTCAAAAGATTCACTTGGGAGGGCTGTTACATCTACCAACATTTTCCTGTTACCTTTCTCGAAAAAAATGTAATCTATCAGAGTTTTGATTTTGTTATCCCAGCTATATCTTATCTTCTGACTGTTTTCCTTTCGAAACCATGTGTTACCAATGATCACCTCATTTCTTCTACAAAAGTCTACCAAAATATCTCCAGCCTTGTTTCTCTTCTCATATCCAAATGGTCCTATAATCTCTTCATCTCCCATTCTTTCCTGACCTACTTGGGCATTCATGTCTCCTATGATCACAGCTTGTTTGTCCTGTATATGGCATTCCAGATATTCAAGGTATTCCTCTAGATCCATATCTGCATTTCCTGTTTGTGGAGCCTACCCTTGAATTATATCTGTAACACCAGTTTCAAGTCTCAATCTGACTTTAATTAACCTGTCATTTGTTTTCTACCAATTCTAGGTATTCCTTTAGGTCTTTTCTAATTATGAGACCTACACAATTTTTGGCTTCTCTTCCTCCACTTTAGTATAAGGTGTATCCTTTCTTTAGTTTCCTCTCACCTTTTCCTTTCCATTTGGTCTCACCGATTCCCAGCAATGCTACAGATATCTTTGTCAACCATAAAATCTACAATTTCTTCCACTTTTCCTGTTAGTGTCACTACATTGATGGTCGCTATCTTGATTTATATATAATTTAATATCTATCTACATCTAAAGTTGTCTTTCTGTCTGTTTTTTAAAATATTAGCCTAATAATTGGCTTTTATGTGGGACATGGCATGAAATGGCCAACATTGGGTTCATTCTAATGTTTGTCTGTCTGTATGACATAAGATGTCTGGGTGGATTTTCATGAAACTTGGTAGTTAGGTTAAAGGCAAGGGCAATTACGATATTGCCTTGTCATTTTGCAATTTGTGTCAAAGAAGTGGGGCTCGAGAGGAAGGCCTAAAAACAAAGACATCAAAAGATCTCACGTGTACTTATGTTTAACCCTGGTCTCATTTCTGTATGGGGTCAGGTATGAAGTGAGATGAATCTTCGTAGCGAGCTTTTAGGACCGGATGCCCTTCCAGATGTCAGTCTCATCACAGGAGTTCATGAGATGAAATTAATAATGTGATTTACGACAGTAGGAAGGGAGAGGGTGAAACCCGGTGCCGGCAAACAGCTTACTCCTGTCGAATAGCACCAAGGGGTCTGCTCAAGGCTTAATATCCTCATCCAATGGACAAATCACCATCAACAGCATCATACGCCCTCACTCCATGTGAACACTGCGGAAAGGTTTGTATACTACCACCTCTCCTACCCTGCTGGCCAACATTCTGATGGTAAAATTTTTTTCCACCAACAGGACTCGAACAGGCTAACCACGGTGTCAGACCATAGAGAACTGACGCCTTAATGGTCATGGCCAACAAGCCATAACTAAGACTACAGTGAATGGACGTCCGGCTCCATGGCTAAATGGTTACCGTGCTGGCCTGTGGTTCAAGGGGTCCCGGGTTCGATTCCTGGCCGGGTCGGGAATTTTAACCTTAATTCGTTATTTCCATTGGCTCGGGGACCGGGTGTGTGCATGTGTGTGTGTGTATTGCCTTTAAACAGAAAAAGGAAAAACAAGTAAAGAATGAAAAAAATCAGGAAAAATATGAAAAGAGCACAAAAAATGCACAAAATGTTTTTTTTAAATGAGAAAAAAAGTTTATTTCCCATCATCCATCCTCTGAACCACTGGGCGAGACATACTGAGGAGAAGAGAAGCGAAGGCTAGACCTACAAGCATCAATATGACCTGCCCGTTTGTAAGAATGTTGTGTACAGCCAATTAATGGCTAACTTTCCCAATTTGCGGCAGAGTACCCCTCCTTGTTGCCGTAGACCGCTCCTAAGCACGTGTACGATAATTTTTGGAATGATGTGAGATTTTGCGTTTCTGTGGAGTTCAATGTCTGCAATGATTTATTCTTGCATTCCATTGTGTTCAGGTAAAGAAGGGACAGTGAAAAATACATAATTTCACAAATTCCCTAGTGACCGTTTTTTGAGAAAGAAATGGTTGAAAGTTCTACATGTCAATGTGGGTATTATACTGCCAAAGCTGTATTTATAGATATACTTCTGAGGTATTAAGATTCAATTATGACACAAAATTGTTGGAACTGGAATGATAGTACATAGAACATTATAATAATTTTATAATAAAATTTCAGTGGACTTTTGCAGCCACCAGACCATAGTGCAATCAGCAGCAAGCTTTTGATGAAAGAATATTGTAGAGGCAACTGTAAAAGGATACTGAAAGTGGTAGTCTCTCTTCTGTATTTCCTAAGTATCCAAAACACAAGCAAAGAAAACTGAATCGCCAAGAAAACCACTAAAGAGAAACACGGCACACTTCCGATGGCCGACATAAAAGAAACTAAGGAATATCTGGTCATTTCTGAAGCAAGCCGTGACAACAATGAAGCAACTCAAGATCAGAGCATTGAGGTTAGAACGATAAAATAAATTTTGATCAACTGTTTTTCCTTATAAAACTAGAAATTTTTCCCCTTGGAATGCAGGCTGAAAAATCAAACCCATGATCATGAGTCGGACAGCACCAATGATCTCCAGAGCAAAAAAAAAAAAAGTCTCCCAAGGAAGCTAATAAACCAGTTAACAATCTGTACGCCTGCTGGTAATGCTGTAAAATTCAAAATTTGTATTTAATAATAATAATAATTATTATTATTATTATAATAATGGTTGCTATTTGCTTTACGTCGCACCGACACAGATAGGTCTTATGGCGATGATGGGACAGGAAAGGTCTAGGAATGGGAAGGAAGCGGCCGTGGCCTTAAATAAGGTACAGCCCCAGCCTTTTCCTGGTGTGAAAATTGGAAACCACGGAAAACCATCTTCAGGGCTGCCGACAATGGGGTTCGAACCCACTATCTTCCGAATGCGAGCTCACAACTGAACGGCCAACTCGTCCGGTGAATGGTGCATGGCATCTGTATAGGTTTGGTGGTGACTTAACGAGGATGAAATGAATGGCGAAGACGTCATAAACACCCAGTCCACAAGCCAGAGGAATGTTTTTTTGCTAGTGGCTTTACTTAAAGATAAGAATTTCATAATGCTCCGTATTGAACTGAGTTCACAATTAAATTGAAATAAGATATATAATGGTTCAACCTTTTCAATACAAGTAGAATTAGAAATGTAATGTTACATTCCTAGTTGATTACAAGTGGTACCGGTTTCGATCACTGTTCCGGGACAGCATCAGCTGATCACTTAAAATATAAAGAACAATGCATAGGAAAACAATAGGTGAAGTATAAATCTTTCACCAGTTGCAGTTCATGAAGCACCATAACACTTTAGGGATTAGCACTGCGTGTTGAAAGTTCCCCAAATCCTGAAGAACTCGAGGATCAATCACATAAATGAAAGACGTAAGTTCTTGGAGAGCAGCAAAACACACGTGCTGACAAGCACTGTGCTTCCAAATGTTTATAAATACTCGATGAAAAATTAAATAGGCATGAAATCACACAGTGCTGTTTAATATACTGGACGATAGAAATATATATTAATGTTTATAGAATCTCATATGTCAGATTCTTGAAGTATGGAAATGCAGAACAGTTGACATAAAAAACAATTGTGCAAAGAAAAAAGTTACAAAGCGCAATATTAGAACAATTGAGAAACGTATTTACACAGCATGTGATTTCTTGCAGACAAGAGCTCAGGTAGTTAGTTATTGAGGTGGCGTAAGGTATAAATTTAAATGTTATAATGATCTGAACCGTAAGTGATAATATAATACACTGTTCAATGCGGAAAAGAAAAAGAGAGAAAAACAAAGTTAATAGAAGGTAAATAGTTGTGGATCAGAATATAAATTACGACTAAAGCAGGTAAAATATTTTTTTTTAATATATAGAGAGGGGTTGAATTAGATAAGAGATAATTAATAAGAACGGGAAGTGGAATGATGAAAGAAGAAAAGAAAGGATAGGATAAGGAAATAAAGGACAAGTAGTAGTTTAAGGTGGGGCAGGTTTACTTCCATTGCTGAGAAACTATTGCTATTACTTATAATTCTTGTATTTTAATGGCATTATAATAATTGTGTAATCAGACATTACCAGACAGTGATCCGTTCAGAAGCCTTATATGCAGATGAATGTTTGAACCTGATAAAGGTAGGATTGGTCAAGAAGTTGGAACTGGTGGAGCGAAGGATTCTGAGGAAGATACTGGGAGCCCAAAGAACAGAGGATGGATCATACAGAAAGAAAGCAAACCAAGAACTGTACCGCAAGATAGAAAAGATCTCGGACACCATCCAGAAGAGGAGAGCCATGTTCTTTGGACACATCTACAGAATGGACCCGGGAAGACTGACCAACCAGACAGTAAGGTTTTCGCAGGTAGAAAACATGGGTACAAACTGTGTAAGGCATGGAAAATCAAATTCGGGCTTAGAAATTTAGCATTTTTGAAAATGAGACTGAGGAAGTCGAATAGAATATTGGGTTGAAACATTAGTCCATTATATATCTTATTTCAATTTAATAGTGGCTTTACGTCGCACCAACACAGATAGGTCTTATGACGATGATGGGACAGGAAAGGCCTAGGAGTTGCAAGAAAAAATTAAGATACAACCCCAGCACCAGGGGAATTAACAGAATGAGGGGTTTGATTCTGAGAATTGAACCAGGGACATCGGACCAAAGGCAAGCATTCTATCCTTTTAGCCACAAAGCTGGACTTTAATTTACTAAAACTTAGGCTACCATCTCCACTGATCAAGTGATCGACAGCGGCAGAGGCCAGGGCAGTAGCTTGTGAAGCAGCCTTGACAACACAGCAGGCTTCTCCGTTGGCTATCGGCTACAGCTCAATACCAACCATCAAAAAAGGGTACCGGTAACCTAAATCTAGTGGTAGCCCACATCTTAATCCCAGCATATACCACTGCAGTTTAATTTAAGACTTTCCAGAATTGCTAACAATATCACTTACCTTTACAAGGTTTACTTTCATTATTGAGAAACTGTTGCTATTACTTATAATTAATGGCATTATAATAATAGTGTAATCAGACATTACCAGACAGTGATCCGTTCAGAAGCCTTATATGCAGATGAATGTTTGAAACTGGTAAAGACAGGATTGGTCAAGAAATTGGAACTGGTGGAGCGAAGGATTCTGAGGAAGATACTGGGAGCCCAAAGTGCAGAGGATGGATCATACAGAAAGAAAGCAAACCAAGAACTGTACCGCAAGATAGAAAAGATCTCGGACACCTCGGAAGAGGAGAGCCATGTTCTTTGGACACATCTACAGAATGGACCCGGGAAGACTGACCAACCATATAGTAAGGTTTTTTGAGACCAGGAAAACTGTGGTATGCTGGCATCAGGAAGTGAAGAAGGACCTGACAGAAATGGGAATACAAGGATCAGAAATAAGCAACAGGGAAACTTACAAGTCGAAAATAAAGAACACAAAGAGTTTCCAAGAAAAAGTTAGTTTGCGGACCCAAACACCATGGACGGAAGAGAGAAGAAGGTTGCAGAGTGAAAGAATGAAGGATTACTGGGCGTAGATCACAGCCTAGAAGCAGATGAAATCGAATTAACATGGTCCACAGTTGGCCAAAACGCAAAAAAGAATAGTGTAATCAACAAATTACTATTGCGAGTTGATATTATAAATTTTGGCAATCTTCATCTGAGGGAAGTTTTTGTAAATAATAATTCTGCTACTTGTGTGGAAATGTAACCCAACAGTTGATTTATATTATATTAAGAGGGGTTGTACCATGGTGCACTTTGTAGTCAGCAGTGGTACTCCATGTAGATACTAAAATATATGGTTGTTGCAGCAAATGAGCACATCATATTTATACATGTAGGTCTAGGTAAAGGTAGAGAGATGTGCCTTCCTGCTGTCTAGCTTCCTACCCAAATCATTCTGATGTTCTATCACACTCTGTCATATCCAACAGCAAGCCTGCAGAAAGTTTTATTTCTCCATTAAAGGATATTACTGCTTATTGATCTGCAACGTTTATTGGCCTGTTTTTAATAGTTGTACCATTATTTTGCTGCGTGGAACTGGAAATTTGCTAATATCTGTTTACAATGTAGTTGTACTTCTTGTTACATGTAAAGTGATTTTACTATGGACAGATATGACAGCTTGTTACTCAAAGTTGATAAATTTGTGCTCAATACTAGAAGTATTAGGGAATAATGTGTATCAAAACCACAAAACTTATTTAATGATAATTCATTTATTGATTGATGATGATCGATTTATTTATCAGCCTTTGACATTAAGGTCCAACTGGCACTGAACACATGAGATTGGTAATGACTTGTTTAACCTCCAAGTGAATCATATCACTAAAATCAATGATATGATAGCATTAGTCCACAACATAAATAATTTAAAAAATAAGAAGAAATACCACTACTGATTCAGTGACAGAAGTTTTGCATAGGTGAGTGTGAATAAATTGTCATGCTTAAAAGGGTGACGACAGATCTGCAAAATATTTAACCATCACACCTTGAATGCATATAAATGAACGAAGTCTAGAATAGTGAACTAGTCTTGAGGCTAAATAACAAACCATATATATATATCTAAATGACAAAACACAATATAAGAAAACAAATAATATACTTACTATACACAAACTTTGTACAAACACTATACTGAACATAATTACATCACACAGCATAAGTTCTTAGTGAAGCACACCAAGTGTTGAATTTCAAGTAATATGAGAAACAAGAAAAAACTAGGGACGCACACTTATATACTTGCGTAAGTTCACCTTAAGTGTTGGCAGCTGGAGATACTTTTATATACACATTTTTAAAAAAAACTGGCGCGACAGCTCTGATAGGGCTTGGCCTACCTAGTGACCGCTGCTCAGCCCGAATGCCAGCAGATTACAAGGTGATGCATAGTCAGCGCAATGAATCATCTTTACCATTATTCTCGGCTTTCCAAACCAGAGCCGTTATTTCACTGGCAGATAGCTCTTCAATTGTTCTCACATAGGGTGAGTGGACCTCGAACCAGCCCTCCGATGCAAGTAATAATCTCTGGCCTGGCTGGGAATCAAATCCAGAGCTTACAGCTAAGAGGCAGGCTCTCTACACCAAGAACGTGGGGCTGGCGAGATACTTTTATAATAATGCTATGTATTTAATGTCCCCTTAATTGCCATGGATTTTAAGACACACTTGAGTGCTGAAATTGAAAAGGTGTTATTTAACATGCCAGTAAATCTACTGATATAGATTTCATACACCTAAGCACTGCCAATCAAGAGTACAAGGATTCGATCCCACAACCTTAAGCATAAAAGGCGAGAGCTATGCTACACAACACATCCCAATAAATCTTGTATATTTCTTAGTAGTGGTGCTATGAATTCACATCAGCCCTAAGAGAATCTAATACGTCAAGTGCAAAGTTTCTATATGTAGACTTTAAAAATTCAAATCTACAATAAGATGAATGAGCAGATTTAATGACAAGCACAACTCAAGAGAAAATGATGACATCGTATGCAAACATAAGCACCACTTGACCTCTTACACCTGTTCCAAAATCAGAATGAAAAACTTCACATCTCTCAAAATGGAAACTGATATACTGGACAGTCTCAAAAACAGGTCCAGATATCAAACCAAAATCTATTCTCCAGATCACTGACTGAAAATAATTGGCAAATTTTCTGGCTGTTTTATTCTTAAAATATCATTCTAATATACTTATAACAATTATCATTCAAAGCTATTTAAGTAAAAACAGAATAGGATTCAATTTCAGACCACTTTTGCATAATTCAATGGAATTGAACTCAAAGAGCTTGGACACACTACAGTTCTGTATCACAAACAGATTAGGACAGAAGAAAATACCTTCTGGATAGTTCATTAATTCATTCTCATACTACACCCCAATTTCTTGTAGGGTAGACCATTATTTTGTTCTACTCACACGGAAATTTACAGCACGAGATTTGACAATGCTGCAAAATGATACCATTGAAACATGAAGTTTACAAGCATTAATCACCACTACTACTACCACCTCTGCTGAGGAATCAGTATGGATTACTGAAAACAATATTTTGTGTTGATTTTCATACTTGTGCTGTACAATCCAATAACAGCCAAAAGGTTCCAAGGTTGATTCCTGGTTCTATTTAAGGCCTATGGCATGACCTTGGCATGAGAAGTTAGAAGAAAGTTGAGTTAGACCTGTGAAAATAACCGTGGACTATTGGAAACATAACGTGCAATTCTGGCCACTAAAATTCTCACCACCAATGGCGAGTTACATCTCGTTCCCATATTGCATCAAGGAAGGAATACAGTATAGCTAAATAAACCTGTTGCATCCTTTCTGCCTTGTTTCTCATATCACAGAGCATAAAAATAACTCTCTAACAGAAAAAAATAAATATAAAATCAACAAATTCTCTTTCCTCCTTCCTCTGTTCATGCCATATAAACTACTAGATTTCTTTCCAAAGTGATGTTAGCTGTACATTACATTTACTTTTGTTAGTCATTCACTATAGGAATATATCTATATACAAAATTTAAAATTGTAAATAAATAACATAGGAAAAATTGGACCAACAAATATTTTAACTCTTAGAAAAATAATTTGTACCACACATTACACAAAAGCAAAAAATGTTACATGATTTGTTAAGTTGCATTTTTTGTCACAACAAAATTTATAGAGAGCACACACATATATTCTATATGACACAGCTTCAGAAAACAACCGCCAGCCAATTTCAACAACAACAAGTAAAAGAAGACACTTTTCAAGTGTAATATAAATATATTTTCTTTCGTATTTTCAGAAGCCACTTACTATAGAAAGAAAGGACAGATCACGCAAACAATCTCGTTAATCTGAGATCAGGTCGTATTTCCGACCTTACATGCCAATGGGGCAGACATTTCATGCCACCAAAAATCATTAATGCACCATGTAAGAAACAAAAACTGAAACATCATTGAGACAAACTGCACACCATATCAAATTCCTAAACCAAGAATGGCACATTTCAGAAAACTTGCTCTACTATTTCTCTATTCAAACAAGCTTAGCCATTTCCACAATTAATCCTGATCTCAACACAAATATGGAAAATGGAAACATAGTTTATGCACTCTTAAGTAATAAAAAGAGATCCACAGACTCCCATTACATGGATGCAATAAAATAACGACACTACTTAAAAGGTTAAAAAGTAATAGATTTTAATATGTCATTTGATTTAAGATAGCCTGCCCCACTAGGACAATTTCTTGACAATGAAATAAGCATCGCTGCTTATAAGCACCATCTGGAAATGTAGAAGGGCATTTAGTGCAGAAGATCAGAAGTCTTTTAGGCAACTCTGTGAAACGTTGTAACAACGGCTTTAAAATTCTCAATGGTGGAAAGTTATTAAATTTCCTTCAGTCCTCTTGTTCTACTACTTCTAGTGGAAATACATTAAAATAAATTAATACAAATTAAAACAACTGATGAGCAAATTATGATTTGCTTTTGACCAAACTAGGACCTTTCATATTTAACAAGCTAGTTGCATTTATAAAATGCACATGAAAAGGCTGCATGGTTACTGCTGCAGAGGTATCCTTTTCCCGTGGTGCATTCTTCCACCATGGCATGTTATAAGTAAACAGGAAAGTGACTAACCTAAGTATCACATGAAATTTCATTAATTGTTAAACAATTGGCATTAGAAGTTTCTCTCAGGTGTATCTCTATTGGAAAATGCTGTTTACTTCCTCTTCTACATATGTGCAGCAACTACAGTACAGTACTCTACTCTTTTAACAGGTACATCATGCTGCAATATGTTCTGGGTGATGGATAACAACTTCCAACACCTTCACTGCCCTTAAGTACCTATATAATGGTGACTACTTCTTGGTTGGAGTCCCTCTTTGCGTAAGGCCTTCAAATCTCTTGAAGGTATAATTTATAAACACCCAGTCCTTGTAAATAACTTCACCATCTTGAGGAAGTGGTGCAGCAGCTGTAAGCAGTAGAAAACAGAGCAAGATGTTAAAACAAGTCTCCAACACAATCAGAAAACAAAACATAAAAATGTATGAAGGTACCAGATTCAAAAAGAACAATCTCTAGATTTCATAATCCATTGACTTATGTATCCCATATCATTACTATACAACTCTTTTTTTGGAGAAGACCTGGTCAACAAAAGCCAAAGCCAAGAATGATAACCTGTCAAAAGAAAAAGACACTATGAACAAAATTTGGAAGTATTCAAGCTCTTTTTCAGCTGTGAAATTACTGGCAATTCAACCCAGTGTGGCAGTAGTTCATCAGCTGGAATGTCATGCTGGTGACAACTGCAAACCTCCTTTCCAACACAATGCAGTAGGGATGACCAAGAGCATTTTGGAGAGGTGAAACCTGATTGGAATGATAACAATAAGTTAATTTATTAATTTGACCACCTAATCAATACAATCAGAGGTGAGACCTTCCAACTGATGAGTCTGCTGCCACACAGAAGTGAAACACCGGTAATTTCACATTGAAAAAGCTTAAAGAGCTTGAATACTTTCAATATTCGTTGATTAGACATTCTGAATCAGTGAAATTAAATTAAGATTCCCTACTGGGAACTTAATTTTTGATTACTGTGTTTATCTTTTGTTAGTATTTTGACGTTGCACTAAGGCAACTTACTTATCTGTAATATAAAAGCTGTATTATTCTGTTCTGTAGCTCAGCTAGTATGCCATCTGTGTAACAGAGCTTACTGACTTACACCTATCTGTATGTTGCAGTGTCAAACAGCTAACAGCCACCAAAATACTCACTTGTGTAGAAAGTTTCATTCAGAATATTATACTAAGTATACAGAATGTCCTCTTCCGAAGAAGATATTATGATGATAGTCAGCAGTGTACATGGCTTATAAAAAGAATACTTTATTGCAAATCCAACCCCACCTCAGGACTGAGTCTTTAGCTAATCATGAAGATGAAAAAAAGTAATGAAGTTATGTTTGCAATTTACAATGAAATAATTTTACTGTATGTTCATCTACAATCTATATACAGTAATACCTCGATAAGACGTTTCTGCAGGGGACAGCAAAAATGAACGTGTTATGCGAGAAAACTACTGAATAAACAAATAAAAACCATCCAACAGGGGTATGGAAATACTAGATAAGATTTTTTCGACAGGAAGGCATTTTACGTCGTGTATCCGCAGGTACATTGAAAATTGTATCTTCCATTTTTCAAGATGACAGGGAAGTATTAAAAGGTGTGAAACACACGAGAGAACAAATATAAAAACCTTTTCTGCTGGGGATTATAAATTAACAAGTGCACTGAACGGTGTGAAAAACACCAAACAACAAATATGAACACACATGTACGGAGCCAATAAAATTATCCAACTATTATTACAGATCACACTCTTTCTAAAACAAATGTTAGAAGACTTTTATTCCAGAACAGTGGGTTATAAAACATTATTTTCTGCTCACACTCTTAGACAATGAATTGGAGGTTATACTCGGCCATGCGTGACTGCGACAGAATGACTTTGGCTGCCATTTTGAAAACTTCGACCAAGTTGAATCAATTGAGTTGAAACTCGAAGGTGCAAGTTCAACATTCGCGACCTCTGCGCGCTTAAAGATGCACATGCCAGTCTACTTTCTGGAAGATTTTAATGTTGTAATGTTGTCTTCATTAGAAAGGAATTTCACTTTTTCTGTATCTATACCTAGGCTATCACAAGACAAATACACACCACGCTAGCCAATTTCACATGATTATATTCCTAATCCAGATAAAGACTACCATATCACACGACAAATATTCGCTACACTTCACTACTCATTGTACCACTCAATACAAAATAAAATTTCTAACTTCTGAATGGAATGAGAAATACAAACACAAATAGACTCACTGTGTTATTCAGCAATCTTTCTCCTAACCGGCAAGCAAAACTGAACATTCCTGAGGCTAACAGCTTGCTCCTCGAACGTGCAACTTATCCTATGAAGTTCAGGAATTTAAGGCCGTTTTCCGTAATTGTGCAACTGTGGCGATGAATCTTACCCGAGTTGGAAATCACATTAGTTTCACAAGGGACGACAAATAAAATTTTCAGGGCTAGGAAAAACGTGATCGTACTAAGCGGTAATAGCGAAAATTCGTGACACGATAAGTGGGGTATTTTTTACATAGATTTAATACAATGAGAATCAGGACTTTGAATTTACGACATTCAAAGTGGGAAAAAGTGTTAATGAGGATCGCACTAATGAAGTTTCACTGTACTATGGTGTACAATAGACTCTCAATTATCTGCTGCAGATTAACCATAGAAGTTTCAAAATTTAAAATTTTAAGTGCAATAACACTGAGGTTAGTTTTCAAAACTTACGCTACAAACTTACGCACAGATAATTTCAACACAGAATTTGCTCAATAGTAAAAACATTATGTAGATGATTATGTAAATATAAAATTGCACACTATAATCTATAAAATTAACCCTGAATCTTAACTTTCTTCTTACAACGCACCTCCCACTTCTTTTTAAAGTTTTTCCTGCATTAAATTATTTGGTAATTAACTTCAAGAGTAATCATAAAGAAAACTTTGCTCTTCTATTAACTGCATGTGTCTGATGTTATATTCAGGATCGTTTCTCATTTTCACATGAAATAAACTGCTTCTGTTGCTCTGTAGCGTATGTAAAAAACTGATTCCGTCTGTAGGTCTGAAATACTATACACATCAGTGGTGATGCTAGCGCTCCACCAGACAATGTGCAGCAGTGCATTTGTTACTATGGCAGCAGCCTCTTACAGCCTATGGCTTTAATTACAGTAGAGTCTCAGCATTAGTTGGTGAGAAAATGGGAAACCATGGCAAACCATCTTCAGGACTGCTGGCAATTATAATCAATCCCACCATCTCCTGAGTGAAAAGCTTACAACTACACAAGCTGGACAGGCAGCCAACTAGTTGAGTGTAAATGAACTGATGTGGTCCACAGACCAAAAGAAGTATTAGGTAGTAAATCTCGTGTTCAATACTGCTAAATTTAAATATTAATGAAGTCACGGGCACCAACTTCAGGAGGGGAAGGAAGCATTTCACTTCCTACACAGAGACTTCTGAAAAAGCCTCATCCTTAAGGATTAGATCACAAGGTAAAGATTATCTTACTCATATATGCCTTATCACTCATCAGATTGAGTGGAGACTACTTATTATGAACAATTTCAGCAATGTTGAATAATAATTATTAAGAAGCATTATATAAGATGTAGAAAGCAACATAAATTTGATGCTTAGTTAAATTCACTATAAACTGGTATAAGTATATAAAATTGTTCCCATTAAAGCATAATAATACCACCGTGTCTTATTATCCATACAGTTTCTCAGATTTGTGATTTAACATACTTTTGATTTTATGGACATCTCGTAGCCCCTAATAGTCTGTTAGAACGGAAGTTTACAGAACTTTTATTCTGAAGGTAATTTGTTGGTATCCACACATCTGATGAATCGTATGGTAAAGATATTACCTTTATAAGATTAGAATGTATAGGATATGTCCATAAAAGAATGGAGTTAAAATTGAAGAAGTTGGTTCACGATATGAAAGGGGAAAACTACTGGATAGTGGGGTACTTTGTGAGGCGAGGTGGAAATAGGATTTCTTCATTTGAAACAGATAGTTTGCAGGATTATTATGGTATGGCAATAACAGGAGGCTGTATGAGCAAGATTTCTACAGACTACAAGCTCCAACATCATCTGTGCGGATGGGAAAACTCAAAATGTAAATGAAACTTAAACAGTATGATTTGGAACCGTATGCCTCAAACAGAAATATACAGAGATTGTAGACTACGAGTGAAATGAATAGTAGCAGAAGAGAAACAAAAGTCTTGGATTGATTTTACAAATAAATTGGAAGAAGTAAAGCAAATTCCAAATTGCTGTAAAGTGTTATTAGAAATACCAGGAGTAATTATGAGCAAATAAGAGCTTTACAGAAACCAGATGGGAGCATCACTAGGGAAGACACAGAAATAAGAGAAATGATGAAATTGTACTTTGAGAAGGACTCCAGTCCTAAAGCACAGATTCAGTCAAGCTGCAGTGATAATACATCTGAAGAAATGCCACCAACTTGGAGTGAAGTAGAATCAGACCTTAAAAGTATGTGCAATGAACGAGCTACTGGCTTTGATGAACTAAGTACAGACATGATTAAAGCTGCTGGTCCACACGGAATTCAATGGCTATATATGGCAATATGGAAGGATAAAATAATACCAGATGACTGGAAAAAGGGAGTTACTGTATAGTTCCCCTGATCAAGAGAGGAAGTCAAAAAAGTGCAGCAACTATAGAGGGATTACCTTACTGTCCCATAATTTAAACATATTTGAGAAGATTCCTGAGAAAAGATTAAGGAAAATTATTGAACCCCAAGTGCAAGAAGAACACTATGGATTTAGGAAAGATAGATCAACTATAGACCTCATATTCACACTGAAAATGATATTACAAAAGCACTGGGAGAAAGATCGTATATTGACATTTGTAATCGAAACTGACTTTCAACCTATGAGGTCGTGTTACGTACATTTAGTAAGCCTCTGTGACTCAGGCGGCAGCGCGCCGGCCTCACACCGCTGGATACCGTGGTTCAAATCCTGGTCACTCCATGTGAGATTTGTGCTGGACAAAGTGGAGGCGGGACAGGTTTATCTCCTGGTACTCCGGTTTTCCCTGGCATCTTTCATTCCAGCAACACTCTCCACTATCATTTCATCTGTCAGTCATTAACCCTAGAACTGCAGACTGTCTATCTAGAAGACTGTGCACTGTTTCGTCAAGTGCGATCATCTTTCTGACAGACGATGTCATTCTTCCGCCGTAGAATTACAACTGGACACCAGATGGCAGTAATAAAGATACCACCTGAATACCGATACTTTTATCTTCACTTTTAAAAGTCTTTGAAAAACAAACAGTGGTTTGGAGACGTTTATTTAGCTGTAGAACTGAAAGTATTTACTTTCATATGTTCTCAGAATCAAGATGGCAGCCTGCTTTGTTGATGATTCTGAAATAGAGCACTTGATTTTCGAAGATCTTAGTGACAGTCTAACGGTGACAGTCATTATTATGTTAATTCCAATGAGGAAATTATTCCTGAAAGTAGTAAAAGTGACATTGAAGTACAAGGTGCCTCAGAAGTAACGGGAAATTCCGATAAGCGGAAAGATGTTCAAGTCGGTGCAGGTTATATTATTATAGGCATTGTGTCAATATTTGAAGAAACCAGTGAGGGGATAAGTATGAACTGTTGATATTTGTGTAGACTGTTATAAATACATTGATCAGAACACAAGAAAAAACGAAACTGAGTAAAGAAAACTAAGATAAACTGTACGTTCGAAACTCGTGAAAAGAACTCAAAATCCGTTTCGAGAAAAATATTGTGTTTTACTTAGCATTTGAAACGAAAATTGAAGAATTGTGGGGAAATATATAAGAACATACTTCTGGCTTGGCCCTCAACAGGCGACTTAAACGCACTCTACAGTGTGATGGCAGTAGTGCCAGACCTGTAGCTTAGATCCTTTCCAACAGAACAAAGATGGCCTAGGCCACCATAGCTTAATTGCTAGAGCAACCGACACAAAATCGGGAGGTTGTGGGTTCAGATTCCACTGGTGTACTATTGGCCATTTTTGTTCTGTATTTAACATCTCTTCAACACGTACTAAATGTGTGTATCACGACCTGATAGGTTGAAAGTGAGTTTTGATTACAATGCGGTCGTGAAAATTCAATATTCATTGGCATTTGTGTTTCTAGACATCGCAAACCATTCAATAGTGTCCCTAGAACAACTTAAAAAGAAGAATGTATCTATGGTACTCATTCAGAGAATAAAATAGCTTTATGATGAGTGCTACAGCTGTGTTCAAGTAGGAAATGGATATTCAGATTGGTTCCAGACATCTAGAGGAGTGCAACAAGGCAGTGCCCTTTCACCATTACTATTCTTCAACATCATGGATGAAATCATAAAAGAAATGAAGCAGAACACCAACATGGATGTTAAAGCATTTGCTTTTGCAGATGATACAGTTATCTGAGGAAATAGCGAGATGGAAGTCCAGGAAAGGCTGAACGTCTGAAATGATCATCTGAAAAAATATGGACTGAAAGTAAGTGCTACAAAAACTGCTGCACTGTCTCTTAGTAGACAGAGAAGTAAAGATAATATAATGCTGGAGGGGGTGCAATAGGAAACAGTAAACCAGTATCAGTACCTTGGATGCATAATATCAAGTGACAACAGAATACAGCTTGAATTAAATAACCATATTCAGAAACCCAGTCAATTCTATCAGCAAGTTCGATATCTGCTCCGGAATAAACTAGTGCCGCTAAGATCAAAACAAACTCTGTTTTGAACGTACTTTGTTCCTACATTGACTTATGGGTTGGAAACATGCACAACTACCAAAAAAAAAATGACAGCATGCTTCAGAAATGAAGTTTCTAAGAAGCATGCTTCAAAAGACTAGGAAAGACAAAGTAAGAAATGAGAAGACTAGAGAACAAGCTGGAATAAATCAGTTTCTGAAGGAGACCATAACTAGGGCACGTTTGCAATGGTTTGGTCAGGTCAAACGTATGACAGCAAGAAGAATTATAAAACAATGGTTGCATACTGAGATTACTGGAAAGAGACATGTTGGAAGACCTAGGAGGAGATGGCTGGACCAAGTGAAGGAAGATATCACATCCAAAGGTATCAACTCTGATGAAGTCTTGAAGGAGCAGGGGTACACGAATAGACTAAAATGGAGAGCACTCGTAAACCACACCTGGGAAACTGGAGTGGAAACTTGATGGTGATCATGATGATGATGATGCCTCAAACTGTTATTTCAGCAGGTAATTCTATATAGGCTTAAGTTAATGTTTCAAAATGACCGGGCGAGTTGGCCGTGCGCGTAGAGGCACGCGGTTGTGAGCTTGCATCCGGGAGATAGTAGGTTCGAATCCAACTATCGGCAGCCCTGAAAATGGTTTCCCATTTTCACACCAGGCAAATGCTGGGGCTGTACCTTAATTAAGGCCACGGCCGCTTCCTTCCAACTCCTAGGTCTTTCCTATCCCATCGTCGCCATAAGACCTATCTGTGTCGGTGCGACGTAAAGCCCCTAGCAAAAAAAAAAAGTTTCAAAATGATAATCATGTCAAAAAATGAGATAATAATGTTTAAGGTATATATTTATTGAATGAATCAATGACTTCCCGCAATTACGAGTCACCACAATGGTGAAAGTAAAGCGTATAAGGATATAGAATGTTTTATCATATAGAAATATAGTGGTAATATGGATTTTTTTAAATTATGGAGGTCCGAACAAATGAGATCTTATGATACAGTTTCACATATTTTCATGGAGATATCCTCTTCTTCAAGGTTCGAAATTACAGTCAGAAGACTAATCACACGCAACGTAAATTTAATGGAATTCAATGAGCAGGAAAAATTCTCTTCCCACTGACAGGTTACATGTGGTTTATTCTAAAGTGCAATGCAAGTATAAAGTATCCTTTTCATTCAATGAGAATGAAGTGTTTCCAGCAACAGAACGAAAAATGTTCAAAACAAACATTTTAAACTCTGAAATGAATACTATATACAAACGAATAATCCCCCACACATTTTGCGTCAGGGTTGTTACAGTGCCCCTAATATATACAAAACAGGAAGTTGATATTTTTCTGGCTCCTCTGTTTGCAATTCTGTTCTTGCCACAGCCAAGAAGTGTGCTGCATACATATCATATTCGGTGTCCGTTTAAATAGTAAGTAGCAAATGTTTAGGATCACTGGTGTGAGTTCACGTTATAGGTTGTTCAGGCTAAACAAAAGCTCCACATTATTGAATATGCAAAGCAAATGGGTAATCGTGTTGCAGGATGAGGATGAGGACGAGAGTTGCAGTAGAGTACTTGACTGGAGGAAAAATAAAGCTTGTCTTGAACAGACTAACAATAACCAGCAGGCATTTTGGAGTTTTAAGGCAAAGTTTCCCAAAATCCAAAACTGGATATACAAATATGTGACTGAAAAGAGACAGTTTGGATGTGTGATTATGAGTGAAATATGTCTGTTGAAAGCTAAATTATGGGGTGTAAGACTGGCTGTGGATGTCTCACGTGCATTCTTGAACAAAATAACTTACATTTTTGTAAGAAAAGAAACACTGTGCAATGTCTCCAGTTGATTATGAAGGAGAGATAGTGAATTTCTACAGATTTATTATCAGTTCATACCAGAAATATTTGTATGTATTCTCATGAATTGCTAATGCTGATCGGATGCAAGTATGTTTTGAAATGCTGCGGGAGTATACTGTAGGCTGCTAATGAAGTTTATGATGCGAGAAATACATCTTCTACCAATTTTCCCACACTCTTAAGAGGTTGTGAGTATGAAGTGTGTCACACGTGAGAATTTGGCCCTGTAGCTGGATACCCTTCCCAACACCAACCTTATGTGGAGGGCTGTATGCACTATTGTGTGTTTCTGTGGTAGTTGGTTCTGTGGTGTGTTGTGTATGTATAAAGAGGAGAGTACTGAAATAATGCAAACATCCAGTTCCAGAGTCACAGGAATTAACCATATTGTACACGATTACAATCTCTGGTTCAGCCAGGAATCAAAACCGGGACCCTCTGAAATGAAGGGCTCTGAGCTGACCATTTAGCTATGGATATGTAGTAAACTGCTTCATAATTTTATAATTTGTGCAGTGGAATTTAGAGTTTTCAACAAATATATTTTAATAAAGCTACGCAAACATTAATATCTTTTTTATATTTCCTCTCCTAAAATTAGTGTGCAAGGGTTATTCGATGGTGGGGATTACAGTGGAACCTCGATTATCAGTTTTTGGAGGGGCCACGAATAAAAAACATATAACACGGGTAAACGGAAAATCCAGGAACGAATGAACCATCAACAATTTGGCTAAACATAAAAAAAGTGAAATATGTATACTTATAATCTTAAAAACTCCCCTAAACCAAACTACAGCCCCAATGGGCCGTCCGCCTACTAAGTGACCGCTGCTTGGTCCGAGGCCTTCAAATTACAAGGTGATGCATGGTTAGTGTGACGAATCCTCTTGGCTGTTATTCCTGGCTTTCTAGACCGGGATCGCCATCTCACCATTTAATAACTCCTCAATTAAAGGTAATCGTAAAATGAGTGAACCTGCCCTCATATACAGGTAAAAATGCCTGACCTGGCCAGGAATCGAAACCAGGGCCTCCAGGTGAGAGGCAGGCAAGTTAGACCGCGGGGCCGGCTTCAAACATTAATTACTGGTACGCGACAATCTCAAAACTTTACATTCAGTTTTACTGCGGAACTTTTGTCAGTTTCCTCTGAAAACTTCTTTTAAGTTCAGCAACTTTGATAAAAAAATCTAATACCCGTAATGCCAAGCCAAACAACAATCGACCACAAGTAGTTTTTAATTATCTAATCTAATAAAATAAAGTACATTCGATACAAAAGCACCCAACATGATGGCAAAATCCCTTTATTTTTAATCTTCCATTGTAATTTGGTCACCGGTATACTGTTCGTAGTCAGTTTATAGAAATCTTGTACCGCGTAAATTAGGTCCACGTTGACTTTTAAAGGTTATGTTGAACTCGAGAATATGGTTTCGAATGAAAGTAATGATCCTACAGTTCTCGAATGCATTATATGCAATTCTGCCTGTCACTAATCACAATCAAATTGGAAAGAGAAAAATATCATTAACACTTCCGAAATGACGGTTATTCGCGACCTTGAGCTCAGCTGGAAAGCGCGCTCGCTGTACAAGTCGGTACGAGTGCGAAATAATACAAAGTTTTTAAATGTAATGTGCGCAAATAAAACGACTGTGGTTTTTTATAACATTTTAACACAAAAACATGAAATTTCCAGTCTTATATTAGGACCAAAACAGTAATAGGCAATCCCAAAACCTCGCATGGCTTTATGTATGTAAGGTACATCTGTTCTGGACTCGATAACATAAACATATAAGATACCGTAATATTAAAATACTAAATTTGTGTTACTTAAGGTGCAGTTTCGATTCCTGCCTGAAAGCCCGGCGACTATACAGTGCACTGAGGGAAGTGCCAAAAACCTGTTCCGGCGATACACTTGAAAAAAAAAAGTAAAAAAAAAAAAAATAAACATGTAACCCAGGACAATAATACACACGTTTAGCAAGTAAGTAGAGGTGTCAAAATGCACTCTGTCTCCTTCCAATTGTTGTGGACACACTCTGCTTTATGATTTCCGAGGATTCTCTAAACAATACCACCTGAATGCCATGCTAAGATGGTCCTTTATGCAAGTTCACCGCCGATTGCTTTTCCAGTACCAGTATGGTACAGTATTTCCTCAAATTACCGCAGTTACTGCAGTTTCTTGGGGAAAAAAAAAAAGCGCAATCAAGGATTTAGCGTTGATGGGACTGAAATTTATGGACTGTTGATCCGGGAAATCGATTCTTCGAGGAACGGATAGTGAGGGATTTTTATTAATTAGGATGCTCGCGGGACCACGTAATTTGAATGAATAATACGGGAAAACGTAGTTTCCAGGAACATATAATTGAGGTTCTACTATATTCGTGTAAATAAAGAAAATGCTGTTATTAAGTTGTTTAAAAAAATAAACTTTTATCATTAATCAGTATGGGTACAAGAAAAATTAAGACGAAAATGACTCGTAGTCAAAAAACAAAAGACACACATGTTGATAACACTTTAATAACAAAGAATTTCAAAATAATATCTTCATTAGCAGGGGGAGGGGAAGACAAACTGTTGGCTAAAATGCATTAGGGAACAATCGATTTAAGTTCCACTGTCCTCATAATATAGGCACTACCAACACTCAAATTATTCAAGAGTTTATGTACAAAGACTCCACTGAATCTTGAACTGTACCCTTTTTTACTTATTGAATGATGCTGAATTGAAGACTCCTTTTCTTATGATGTTATTAACAACACGAGTCTTTCATGACCTTGCCTACTATGGTCTTACCCTCTATTTCCCCCTCATGCAGCCTGCTTTATGCCCTGAGAGCTTAACTACCAAGCTGGTTTTCATAAGAATATGGATGACAATAACGCTGATATACTCACGTATTTCTAATTTAACATCTGGGAAGTCATCAAAATTGGACGTATCATCGATGGAGCGAACTTCAACAGGGATTGCAGCAGGACGTTCACGAATATGATCCCAGTCCACACCACGGAAAAAGGGAACTAACTTTAACTCATCCATACCACGCTGTGATCCTAGACGACGATCGGACTCACAACAGAATTTTACTATAGTCTCTTTTGCTTCTTCTGAAATTGGTACCTCTGGTGGAAACGTAAGAGTCTCCCGCCAATTCATTACCTTGCGGTAAGTCTCTTGAGGATTCTCACTGCAGAAAGGTGGATAACCTGGGAATCAGACAAATCAAAATAATAATAATAATAATAATAATAATAATAATAATAATAATAATAATAATAATAATAATAATAATAATAATAATAATAATAATAATAATAATAATAATAATTTCTACAGGGACAAGAAGAAATGCTACAGTTGATACCATATGAAGATTTGCAGCACTATTGGTCATCAGTTCTGAGTACTTGTGTTTATACAATAAACTATCTGATAAACTCTGTTACAACAGGGTTTGTTTAAGTACATTTAACTGTAATTATCTGGGCGTTGTAACAGGGTAGGTGCCCTAAGATTTGATATTTCTATGACTCCAATTGCCTGGTGTGAGTATGGACAAACTCAGGGATAAATTACAATGAGAACAGCCACTATCAGAGCTGGAATTCACAATTTGGACCACTAAATGTACTAATTTTCCACTCTGCCACAGAACAGCATGACTTTCTCATGTTTGACTAGAGTACGCGAACCTTTTCTCGAGCCCTAGTTCCCATTCAGCACTATGGAGCTCAGCGCTCAAGAAAAGGTTCGCGTACTATACAGTGGAACCTCGATTCTCCGTTTTGGGAGGAACCACCGTAAAAAAACGTACAACACGGGAAAACGGAAAATCCGGGAATGAATGAACCATGAACAATTTGGCTAAAAATCATAAAAAAGAAATATGTATACTTAAAATCTTACAAACACCCCTAAACCAAACCAAACTACAGCCCCAATGGGCCTTCTGCCTACCAAGCGACCGCTGCTCGGTCCGAACGCCTGCAGATTACGAGGTGACGCATGGTCAGCGTGACAAATCCTCTCTGCCGTTATTCCTGGCTGTCTAGACCGGGGTCGCCATCTCACCATTAAATAGCGCCTCAATTAGAGGTAATCGTAGAATAAGTGAACCTGGAACCAGCCCTCATATCCAAGTAAAAATGCCTGACCTGACCGGGAATCGAACCTGGGTCCTCCGGGTGAGAGTCAGGCAAGTTCGACCGCGGGGCCGGCTTCAAACATTAGTTACCGGTACGCGGCTTAAAGGTCTCGCAACTTTACATGCAGTTTTACCGGGGAAACTTCGTCGGTTTCCTCTAAAAACTTCTTTCAGATCAGCAACTTTGGTCGGTCAAACTGTTCGAAAAACCTAATAACATCAAGCCAAACAATCAACCACAAGTATTTTTTAATTCTCGAATCTAATAAAATAAAGCACATTGGATACAAAAGTGCCCAACATGATGGTGAAATCCCTTTTTCTTTAAATCTTCCATTGTAATTTGGTCACCGGTACCTAGGTACTGTTCGTAGTCAGTTTGTGGAAATCTTGTACAGCGCAAATTAGGCCTACGGCCTATATCGACTTTTAAAGGTTATGTTGAACTCGAGAATATTGTTCTAATGTAAGTATCGATTCTCAAGTTTTCGAATACATTATATTCAATTATATCCGTCACTAATCACGATTACATTGGAAAGAGAAAAAATATCCTCAAAACTTCTGAATTTACGGTTATTCGTGACCTTGAGCTCAGCTGGAAAACGCGCTCGCTGTCCAAGTCGGCACGAGTGCGAAATGATGCAAAGGTTTTTACATGTAACGTGCACAAATAAAACGACTGCGGTTTTAACATTTTAACACAATAACGTGAAATTCCTAGTCTTACATTAGGACCAAAACAGTAAAAGGCAATCCCAAAACCACCCATGCCTTTATGTATGTAAGGTGCAACATCTGTTCAGGTCTCGATAACGTAATCGTATAGGCTACGATAATATTAAGATACTCAATTTGTGTTACTGTACTTAAGAAGGAGCAGTTTAGATTCCTACCTGAAAGCTCAGTGACTATACAGTGCCCTCAGGGAAGTGCCGAAAACCTGTTCGGCGATACACTCGGAAAAAAAAAAAAAGTAAACATCTAACCATAGACATTATGTACACGCTTTGCAAGTACGAACATTTGACGAAACTCGTTCCGTCTTCAAGCAGAGCTGTCGAAATGCGTTCTGCCTCCTTCCAATTGTTGTGGACACTCTCTGCTTTATGATTTCGATTCTCTAAACAATAGCACTCGAATGCGATGCTAAGATAGTCCCTTATGCAAGTTCACCACCGATCACTTTTCCTCTTCCTCAAATTACCGCAATGACTGGACGTTAACACCAAGATCCGCAAGTATGCCGTAGCCGTCCTTTCGTGAGATACAGTTTCTTGAAAAACACGTGATCGAGGATTTAGCGTTGATGGGACTGAAATTTCTGAACGGTTGATGCGGGAAATCGTTTCTTCGAGAAACGGATGATGCGGGATTTTTACAACGTGACTTAATTAGGATGCTCGCGGGACCACGTAATTTGAACGGATAATACGGGAAAACGTAGTTTCGGGGAACGTATAATCGAGGTTCTACTGTACATGTACCAATACATCAAAAGGTGAACTTATAAAACAATTTCTCATAATAATCAAAAGTTTGGGGAGATGATGACAAGTGGTGAATCTAAAATGTTCTGTTCTCTTTCCAGAATTTGTTACTTATACAGCTTACTGCTCAAGAACATACACAGACTAGAAAGAAGATGAAAACACAAACAAACGATAATATAAAGAGCAAGAAAAAAACACACACACACAATATGAAAGAAGAAAAAATTGAATGCAGACTTTTACAGTATTAATATTTAACAAAGCTACATAATAACAAAATTTTTTCTCAAAATATCCCTTCCTAAAATTAGGGTGCAGGAAAAATTTGATGGCAGGGATTATTTGTGTATATATGTTAATAAGGGACCTGCCAAATAAAAGATGATCTGCAAGGAAGAGGAGTGGAATTGTGTAAAATTGAAGAAGTGTAATTGCATAGGCAAGCAGACCCGGCCAACAGCTGGAAACTGCAGACGATGATGATGATGAAGAAAAATTGTATAGGCATATGTGGAGAGCGCTCTTGCACCACACCTGGGAAACTGGAGACGGTTAAATGATGATGGTAATAAGGGAGCAAAATGAAAAGGGAATAAATTGAGTTTTCAAGACTACTTCCATTTCACTATAACCTTGTACAAATGAGTAGACAGCTTAATTTATGTAGTCTTCATCACATTTTCAGACTTGGAGAGTAATCAATACACCTCATCTTCACACCAATATTACTGATTTTGGAAAAGGAGTGAAACTAATTTCATCTTCATATTTAAGGATATGACTGACTAACATGACAAGTTGTAAGGATATCAATTTTTCCATATCCAAGGATTAAAATTATGGTCACATGAAGTTACATACTGCATAACCTCTTTAAAATATTTATGATTTAACATGCTACCATAACATAATACAATTACATCTCTTCGCTGTACAAAAAAGTGGTGAATAAACATATTTAGCATACCTATAAGCATTTCATACATTATGACTCCAAGACTCCACCAATCACAGGCAGGCCCATAACCTGTCTGTAAAAATACTTCTGGGGCTATGTAATCAGGTGTGCCAACCGTACTATACGCTAAAGCTCTCCTGTTTTTCTTCCAACTCTCAGCTCGTCGTTTGCTGTCCATGGGACTAGAAGCTGAAGATAACAACAACATTGTTTTAACATACTACACTCAATCTTAGTTCCTTTCATGAAAAGTATTGCTAAAAAACTTTTAAAAAAACGAAATAATGAAACTTTAATGGTAAACTCACTAAAATCAGAGGGCTTGGCTTGACTAAGATCTCGATAGAAATCAGTGCGGTGAGACTTTTTAAGGCCTGTACATAAACCAAAGTCAGAGAGTTTGATGTGACCTCGGGCATCTAACAACAAGTTGTCTGGTTTAATATCCCTGTAACAAATACAAAACAAGAAATAATGAATGCAAAAGATTGTTTCCTGATATTCTCAGTACATCTTTTTACCGTATGTATCAGAAATCCTAAGAACAGATTTACAGTACAAGTCCATTATAGCGAGAATTCATAACGGCGAAAAATTTACTCGCTATAGCAGATTGTCGCTATATCCGATTTTTGTAAAAGTCTGGAAAACCCCCATACACATTAAAATCGGTTTTAAACAGCAATAAGTTTGTTCAAAACTTGCGTTTTCGCGGATGATATCCACACTATGGCTTACTTTTTTGTTATTTTTCAAAATTCGATACTATGTGGAAGTGCAGGATTAATTTCATTCTGAAAAAATTATAGTATCACTCCAGAGGCTTCTGTGGCAAACATTTCTATTTTCTTCTTCCAATGGCATCACCTAATCTAACCGTATATGTATCATGAAAACATATTTCAAGCGCATGCAGAGAAATGATAACCTCCTTGCTAAAAATGTACATGAGAATAGTCTTCCCGAAATTTAACTAGATGCCAGAAAATATAAACTAACCTCAGAAATCAATGATACACTCTGCCATATCTTACTTAATTGCAGTATTTAGCATTAAAATTATGCAACGGTTTATTCAGCCTTTATTTTTAACAAGTTAATAACTGTTATCAGACATGTTATTTACGCATTTATTAAAAAAACATCTCATCTTTCATTTTGAATTTTCTTTACGGAACAGCAGAGGACGGGTATTATTAATCGACTCCGACATCACCTTTGAATGTCGACGAGAGAGCTCGTTAGTGGATATAGTGAGGAAACGATACCAAAGGTGATTGATCGCATGCAACATAATCACTGGGGTGCATAAATATTGGTAACGGAAAAAAATCATGCACGCTTAATTGCTCATAAAAACGGATGAGTCAGTAATAGGTCTCACGCTATAATCGAAGGATAATACACAGTTTAATATAGGAATTTTGAATGGACACACAAAAAGTGTTGTTATTATAACAGGGTTCTCGTTATATGCTGTACTCGCTATAGTGGACTTCTACTGTATTTATCAATATAAAATAACAACACTCATCATATGTTGAGTAAAAGATATTTGCTTCAAAATCAGAGTTCTAAAATAAAACTCTTCCTGACAATAAATTAGTTACTCTATTCCATGTTTAGTGGCCAGCCCTGCAATGTGCAGGGTGAAATGTCTGTTTCGTACCCTGACGCCCCAGGCTTGATTCCTGGTCAGTATAAAGATGTTAATCCTTGACTGAGTGCTGGAGCAGGGTTCATTCAGTTCAACTGAACAGCTATCCAATGTGAGAGGTAGCAGACCTGGTAAAAAGAGCCAAGGTAAACAACCGAGGATGTTGTCGCCCTGACTGAGAGACTCTCCAATATCTGAGGGCCATGTGCCTAAAAAGGCAGTATGTGTCACTAGTTGATGTATCCATCACCGACAGGACAATCGCTTAGTATCTGCATCATTACTTTAGTGTACTTGTTCCCTTTGTGTTCCGGCCTTGCCTTCCTGTCAGCCCTCCTTCCCTTTCATACAGAAGGCAAAATTCTGCTATAAAAACCAAGTATCAGGTTAATATTAATAAAGCACAGACAGATGTACAAAGCATTTAAAATGTTGCCAGTATGATCTCCATAACAATTCTCCATAGATTTAGTTATCAGCTCTTGGACTTAACTTTTATACGACAGCCACTGATATTTACCTTATTTTTCATTGTATCAGAAATGGGTACAGAACAAAATAGTTTGTAAATAATACGCTAAACTAAGTTTTCCACAAGCAATTTTCCTGCAAAACCAGCTTTAAGGAAGAGCGATTAAGTTCTATGTTTTAGGCTCCCTCTGAAGCCATCCCTCCAACTGTCTATTTTTGAACAGCATTACAGTTAAGATTCTACTCTCCCTTATCTTAAATAGTCTACAAAGTTTCATGAAAATCCATTAATCTGTTTTTCTGTAATGCTGTGATAGACAGACAAAAATTAAACTGAACAAGACATAGACCTGTCCTGTCTGGTATATAAAGTAATAGGTTAATATTCAAAAAGTACACACAGAGGGACGACACAGTTAAAGGATTTCAGTATCTCCTCTTGGCTTAATTCATACAATGCCTCTGGTACTAGGTAAGTAGGGTAGGACAGCCAAGTGGTAATGTCCCCAACATCTCATCTAAGTGACTGCAGATTGAATCTCAGCCAATGCACGGGGAATTTTTGAAATTAAAAGTCAAGTTACTGTGAATCTGATTCTACATAAGACTGGAAGTCCCATGGCAGTGGTATCAAAAGCTTTGTAAAAAAAAAAAAAAAAAAAAAAGAAGCTTTGGTTCTTGATAACATCAATACTGGCAAAAAGCACTCAGTAACTTGTCCCAAAACCAGGCCAGTTCTACAGAAGCATAATCTGATAATTACCAAAATGACTGACTAAAACTTGAGAATAGTTGGATGAATAATGATTTTTCTTAAATATGTAAAACTCATTTCCACTAATAAAAACACAGTGAACTTCAGTGACAATCCAAAACATTCTATGGTAATACGTAGATTCTTTTCCTAGTTACATCCACACTAACAAAGAAAAACAAAAACAAAACATGAACCTACCTATGAATAAAACCCAGCTTGTGTATAGAATCTATGGCTAATGCAGTTTCCGCAATGTAAAATTGTGTGCACTCCTCAGAAAGTGTATCCTTCTTCATGAGAAGAGTCATCATGTCTCCTGTAACAAAATAAGACAATTGTTTCACTACAAATTACCAAATAATACTTAGCATACATTCATTTCCAACTTATTAACAATCCCTCACTAACCACAGGCTTGCATTCAGTACAGATTTCTGCTTCCAGAGGGGTTAACCATTGATAACTGGGAGAGTTGCAGATAGATTCAAATCTAGGATTAGGGTCCATGAACAAGAAAAACAACAGCTATGATGTTTGGTCTCCAAAGAAAACTTGACATGCAAATCTAAATGAAAATAAAAGATAGAATCTCTCTCCTGATAATGACCAGTCAGTGTGTCTATTTTATTATGTGTTCGTATCTTTTTATACCTGGCTGCTCCTTGTTATGTAGTTTTATGAAGCCCAACAAACATTAAATTTCTCCTTAAGATTAAGGTTGATATTGCTCTGTGTCCTGCCTATGTGTCAGCAATGTAAATGAGCCATGGAACTAGCAAAGCAAAAAGAACTATGCACAATTTTCCTGCCCAATCTCATGGACCATTGTATAACATGAAATTTATTGCTCCCTGAAATAACAAGCATCTGTAACATGATGAAGTTACTAGGTTATGTCATGCGATCTGTAATGGTAGAAAGTTTGAAGTTAGATGAACGCCGTAAAACCATGGCACGGATATTGACTTTTGAGGTAGAAAGGCTGTAGTTTAGTACTACACATCTAGCGAGTATCATATATGGTGACTTTGTGGCTGAGTTGGTAATATGATACCATTTTTATCCACACCTACCAGGTCACATTACAGTACTTATTCATTCACCCACGATGTATTTGAGAAATGCATTCACTGATCTGCTGCTAATTTATGGAGAAAGAAGCCAGAATGAACTTGATTCTCAATGCATCATGAGGGTTTTCTTAACAGAAAGGTACTAAGTACAAACATGTTCTAATACCTTAAATGACTATTATAGTCAACTGGAATACCTGAAGGTGCCAACATCAGCCAGTCGCCTGTTAAGTGAATACTGCACATCAATACATTTCACCCATAACATCTGCAGTTGCACCAGCAACTCCATAGACGTGATTTAGATGCTCAATAATATTTTTCAATGGCCATTTCAAGTGTAGTGGGGTGTAAACGTCTGGTGTGGGATCATGGGCGACTACCAAACTGAACCGTATTTCTCTGACATCTATCTGATGGCAACACACTACTTTCATTTTCTTCCAAAGGAGCTCCCACAGTTGCCAGAGAAACATGTCACTGCTCGACAGATTATGAATGTGCTTTCAATAGAATGGGACCTCACTTCATAGATCAGTAGTCACCTGGAACCATCTTCACCATGATTCATATCCTGTCACTTTACTTTTTTCTGTGGCGGTCACTTAAAGCAGGAAGTGTATGGACTGAAGTCTGAAAATCCTGATCACCGAAGCATGCCAAGCTGTTACACCTTACAGGTTACAACGAGCAAGAATATCTTTACGTCGTACTAAAATCTGTATAAACCAACAACGTCAACATTATTTTTTTTTTTGCTAGGGGCTTTACGTCGCACCGACACAGATAGGTCTTATGGCGAC
This sequence comes from Anabrus simplex, assembly GCF_040414725.1. NCBI lineage: Eukaryota > Metazoa > Arthropoda > Insecta > Orthoptera > Tettigoniidae > Anabrus > Anabrus simplex. The sequence continues at coordinate 648,639,674 of NC_090265.1, read as the reverse complement.
GATGGGATAGGAAAGGCCTAGGAGTTGGAAGGAAGCGGCCGTGGCCTTAATTAAGGTACAGCCCCAGCATTTGCCTGGTGTGAAAATGGGAAACCACGGAAAACCATTTTCAGGGCTGCCGATAGTGGGATTCGAACCTGCTATCTCCCGGATGCAAGCTCACAGCCGCGCGCCTCTACGCGCACGGCCAACTCGCCCGGTGGGTCAACATTTAGAGTACTTGCTGCGCTGAGTGTGCAGGGTACCCTGCTTCCTATCTACAAACCAGTATGTCTTAGTCCAACCTGACTATGTAACATTTAAAAAAAAAAAATATTTTTTTTTTGCTAGTTGCTTTACGTCGCACCGACACAGATAGGTCTGATGGCGACGATGGGACAGGAAAGGCCTAGGAATGGGACGGAAGCGGCTGTGGCCTTAATTAAGTTACGCACAAACATTTGCCTGGTGTGAAAATGGGAAACCACGGAAAACCATCTTCAGGGCTGCCGACAGTGGGGTTCGAACCCACTATCTCTCGGATGCGAGCTCACAGCTGCGCACTCCTAACCACATGGCCAACTCGCCCGGTACTGTCCTTTTCAGGACCAAATAAAAATTCACTCATTGGAACAAGTAGGAAAGTAGTCGTATCCACTGTAAACGGCATACAGTGGAAAGAAAAAGCGTACCAACCTGGGAACTGAACCCGTTTCCTGGCAGATGACTGGCACATATGGAATCTGTTCATAGTCCTAACAGACACTTCCCGTCCAAATGCAAGGTACTGTTACTCGCAGCTGTGATCATTTCAAACATTCATTGTAGTTTATGTATGGCCAGTATCCAGTATTCGGGAGATAGTAGGTTCGAACCCCACTGTCAGCAGCCCTGAAAATGGTTTTCCGTGGTTTCCCATTTTCACACCAGGCAAATGCTGGGGCTGTACCTTAATTAAGGCCATGGCCGCTTCCTTCCCACTCCTAGCCCTTCCCTGTCCCATCGTCGCCATAAGACCTATCCGTGTCGGTGCGACGTAAAGCAACTAGCAAAAAAAAAAAGTTTATGTATGAGGGGCGGGCAGGCCGACATGACATTTTTGTTCCTTTTCACTACTTACGAGAGCTGTAAATAAAGTAGTGGCAATATTCACAGAACACAATATTTAACGAACTAACAAGTACAATGTTCCTTCAATGTAGTCACCCACAAAGTCTATTACATTTTGTCAAATGTTGGGAAGCCGTTGGGGATTGTTGGCAAGGCGTTTTCTGTTGATGACAGCGACGGAGCGCCCTACAGCGAGCCATGTCAGGAAATTCCTGGACAGTCCATCGATGGTCTACGGAAACATGATCACTCATAATCTCAATCTGATCTTGAGGAATGGACGGCCAACCTGTGCAGTGCAAATCCACAGTCTCACTCCGACCTCCACGAAACATCCTCACCCACTATGCAACCGTCCTATACAGTAATGTATTATTACCACAGGCTTCAGGTAATCCTCGATAACATTCTGATGCATTTCTGCCACGGGCAACTTGTAATTTAATCCACGAACACTGATCACCTTTCAAAAACATGCTTTTGGGTGGTGAAATAGACATACTTCAATTTAACGCCACACAGCAACAACACTTCCAACTGGATGCCCGTCAAATGCACACTATAGCGCCATCTGAGCGCTCCCATATCCTATTTGCACATAACTGATCTCCTGCGAGTATATGGACTACGTTGCCACTACTTTATTCACAGCCCTCGTAAAATGACCTAATGGATACATATCCTCTTTTTTTTAAAGTCCTTTATAACCTGTATTCAACTGTGTTTTATCTCTTCCTTCTTTCCAATGTTCATCCAGCTTTCTTCTTACCCTACGAGCTCGTGGGTGAAGCACCTCCAAAACACATATCAGGGGTGGGCAGGCTGATCTGTCACGTTTGTTCCTTTTCACTACTTAATTTGACCAAATGGGTATATATATATATTAGTGTTGTTCTTAGTCCTTTACCACCTTCATTCAACTGTATCTTTTTTAATCTTCCCTTTTCCTATTTTAATCCAGTTTTCTGATTACCCAACACTTCCCATATCAAAAATGAGAACTGTCACGATGGCCACTCAGTGAGTGTTGAAGGTCCAAGTCAATTCATTCTGTTCTGCATAACCCTGACCCTGTACATGATACCATCTGAACCTTAATATCTTCTGATGGTATCCTTCTTGTGATGATCACTGTTCTTGCTTCATTTGAGGGACGAAGATACTATGATCAACAGCCCAATTTACCATGTTAAAGCATCCAAAGTCTAGACTTCCAAACCCTCGTGTACAATTTCCTTTTCCTCCTCATTCAAACAAATGTCCCTTCATATCTTTCTTCTCATTTCAATAGTTTTAAAACATTTAAAAAAAATATTGGTAGTAAATTTTGAATCACGTGTACTCTCCACAAGAGATCTGCTGTTTTGTTTGTTTGTTCATTCATTCATTCATTCATTCATTTATTAGTCGCACCTGTTGCTGACAGGGTAGTTTTGAATAATTGTAGCAGTAATGCCATCGAGCAGAGATGAGTGGCAGCAGAAGAGACAAAGCACACTTCAACAAAGAGCAGTCAGTGTGATGTTATTGTTAACAAGTGTCAGGTACTTAGGACATTGAAGTCCTCCACATTTGATACTTTTTATAGACTTGGGACATTGCAGTCCATCGCATTTTATTCTCCTCCAGTTCAGTGATATTAAAGCATCCAAAGCCTAGACTTCCAAACCCTCATTTACAATTTCCTTTTCCTCCTCATTCAAGCGATTGTCCCTTCATATCATTCTTCTCACTTCAATAGTTTTTGATATCTTCCTAACAAATAAGTTATAACGAGTACTAAAGCACGGATTTCTAAGAAATATCAAACAGTATCCACAAAAATGGAAAAAATAAGTATCGACCTGTGCAGTGCAAATCCACAGTTTCATTCCGACCTCCACGAAATACCTTGAACCACTGTGCAACCTCCCTATACAGTAATGTATTGTTACCACAGGCTACATGAAAATAGGATCAAATATTTGTTTCGTAGAATTTTTACCTTACTGATTGCTGTTGTTATGAGATTGTCTTGTGCAAAGCTTCTGCATCTGTCAGCGAAATTTTATCTGCACAGTGAAAAATGTTCTTTCAGTGTCACATAACATCACAGGCTCACGTGAAAAGCAACACAGTTCTTCTTCAGTGAACTCATCTTCAATAACTTGCTTCACCATAAAGCTTTTTAGAAACTTGAAAATGAAAATCCACAGCCTGTTTCCAGTCATTCGACCGGGTCAGAAATGGAATAAATGAAGCCCCCATCTAGCGGCGAGGATAGGAATTGCGCCAGCTGCCGAAGCCTGTTGCACTCCTCTGGGACAATGATTAATGGATGACAGATGAAATGAAATGGGAGAGTGTTGCTGGAATGAAATATGACAGGAAAACCGGAGTACCCAGAGAAAAACCTGTCCTGCCTGTGCTTTATCCAGCACAAATCTCACATGGAGTGACCGGGATTTGAACCATGGAACCCAGCGGTGAGAGGCCAGCGCGCTGCTGCCTGAGCTACAGAGGCTCTTTTAGAAACTTGACAATTTTGTAAATGAAAATTTTCAGTGATATCTTACTGAGCTTATCAAATGCAATTTTAGCTACACTGTGTATTACTAAGGAAAATGTTGCTGACATTTCGTGTATCAGAAAAACTGAATGTTACAAAGAATAATTTTGAGCTTCCAACTGTGTTATACAGAGGGGTCAGAATTTAAAAAATGTAGGCACTCTTTGATAGTCAACATTAATGGAACAAAATGACATACCATTATATTTTTGAATGGGGGGGGGGAGGGAAGGTTATTTTGTGTGTTCAAAGTGATCCCCATTAGCAGCCAAACAACGTTGATTGATGCCTCTGAAATGCTAACCAAACTATGGCTGTTAGTGTTGCCAGTGTGATAGCCGCACAAGACGCCTCGATGGTTTCTAGTAGCTCATTCAATGTAGCTGGCTTCTGTCGATAAACTTCGTTTTTCAAGGTCTCCCATAGGTAGAAGCCAAGAGGTGTAAGGTCTGGAGATTGTGGTTGGTACTCAACAGCTCCTCTTCGACCTATCCATCATCCAGGTGATTTTCATCCAAGCAGGCTCCGACATCTCTGTGGTAGTGAGGTAGAGCGCCATCTTGTAGGTAAAATATTTCATTTCAAACACCTCTCAGATGGCAGGTAAAATCAATGCTTGCAGCATATGAAGATACATCTCACCAGTTATGGTACCTTCAAAGAAGAATGGGCCAATCAAACCGTGCGATGACAGACCATACCACACAATAACATGTTTATCCACGTGAACGTGAGGATTATCAGGAGCCCAGTACACGCAGTTGTGCAGTACCATTCAGTTTAAATTGCGCCTCGTCAGACAAGATAATCATCTCTGCAAACCGTTCATCCTCATGAGGCATGCCTTCAAACCACTCTCAGTACTCCGTCCTTTGATCTGGGTCGTCCTCGCTCAAAGTATGCAGCGATCTTGGAATGTACACCTTCCACTTTGCAGCTTTCAGAATTCGTCGTACGGTTGATCAGCTTACACCACTTTCATGTGCACCCAGATTCACAGATTTTTGAGGTGACCTAGTAAAATGTTACAGCACAGCAGTGCTGGAAGCTGGACTTGATGCTTTTGGTCAGCCAGACCTTTTCTTATGCACATCTTGAACAGTACCATCAGCTTCAAATTTATCCAGAATACGATAAATTGTTGTACGTACATATTACGCCATTGCCCTTGTACCTCTATCATGTTTTTGTACTTCTAGTACCACTTCAATATGGCCTTGCATTGCTCAAACAACAATCATACTTCATTCATTGCTGCACTGTCATCTGCTGGAAAATGCGCGCCAAGATTGTCGTGCCATTCACATGACCTTTATCATCTGTTGAGAAAACGATGGACTATGCTACCGTACAAGAATTGCAATGATATGTCATTCTGTTCCACAGATATTAACTATCAAAGAGTGTCTACATTTTTCTGGACCCCTCTGTAATAGCAGATATTTTGGAGAAACAGTTAAGGATATACTGTATTTTTTCTTGAATGCCATTTTTAGTAAAATGTTCTTGGGCTATGGCAATACACACACCTTCTTCAGCATTTAAAGAATACAAAAATGTTTTAAATTCACCAATATGTTCCACACAATATGACACAACCTGTAACCGCAAACCCTACCAAATTAAAACCGCCTGAGGTGGTACAAGCAAATTTGGAAGGAGTTAGCAACATTTTTTAATTCTAACCCAGTGCCTTTATAAACACTTTCTTCATGCCGGAAACAAGAAGATCCACAAATTTGTATTGGCTTTTAAAGTTTCAGCAACAACGTAAACTGTAAGCAAGGCAGGTTAGGTGAACTACAAGTAAAGAACTTTTAATCCAGCTCCCGCTTTAACATTATATGGAACAGAATCAATGAGAAATAACAATACAGTCATGCCACACCCCTTCTGACCACAAGAAAGTTAACGAGCCATTGAAAATTTTTGCTACAGTGGAATGATTTATTCGGTCAGCTATTTGTATATTAAGAAGAAATGATCTGCTACCTGCATTCATAGCACCAACTACAGCACTCACATGCACTGCCCTGATGCATCTGTAGATTCTACAGAAATCCATGTTTTTGTACTTCAGTTCATTCAGAATATTACAGATCTTGAAAACACTGTGGAAGATAGATTTTGTGCAATGGAGATTCGTCCAGGACTCTTCTGTTTGTGTATTTTTCTAAAAATTCCTGAAGTTGCCTATTATTTAATTTCCAAAATGGAATGTTGGAACTAACTAATGTTCAATATAAGTCTGCAAAAATGTATCACTTGAACTTGACTGTTTACTACACTGCTTGTAATTAGTTGTTAATTTAACTTGGATTTATTCTTAATCTTCTCCTTATGCCATGTTGTATTAATATGCTACCAATGCCATGTTTCTTCTAAGCAGAAACACTTCTCACATGCCAAACAAGACTTTGCCACCCTAACTGAGAATATTTCTACCAAACTTGTTTAGATATTTGTGCAACAACACTGATTGGATTTTGTAGGCGGCATTCCTTAACTACAGCACTGACGCACGCTCTACTGAACCAATGCGGGATGGACAACTAACATATCGCAGACCTGGAGCTGTGAGTCAGCAACTAGGAACTCAGGGTTTCACCAAGCATGAGACAACATACCAAAACCCAACAAGACTGCTTAATATGTTGTTAAATGTTTTGTTTCTTGAGGTATTTTTTCATTTTATTCGATCATCAATTAGTTTTGACAGACTGACGAACCTAACAGTTATAAATTAACTAAGTCGAAACTGAATTTGTTTTGTTTTTGCAAGTTGCTTTACGTCGCACCAACACAGATAGGTCTTATGGCGATGATGAGACGGGGAAGGACTAGGAATGGGAAGGGAGCAGCTGTGGCCTTAATAAAGGTACAGCTCCAGCATTTGCGTGGTGTGAAAATGGGAAACCACGGAAAACATTCTTCCGGGCTGCCGACAGTGGGGTTCTAACCCACTATCTTCCGAATACCAGATACTGGCCACACTTAAGCGACTGTAGCTATCGAGCTCGGTGAAACTGAAAACAAATGGTGGTACAAACAAATTTGGCTTTTAAAAACAAGAATGTGGGACAGGTCCTTGGATACTGTAGCATGTACGCCAGTGCGGTTGATACACATTGGCGGCGGTATACACTCAACACCAACATGCTCACACTTACTGTACAACCGACAGGTAGACAAATCTTGACAAAGCCGTAAAAAACTATTTAAAATAGTATGTGTTTGGTCTACCTTGTCAATACACTTTTATAATTGAAAATCATTTATTCAAATATGCTTCGGGAATTTTCGTTTCTTGATCTTTACCGCTGCATCTCCGAACATCTTTGTCTCAAGCTACCATCTACTCTGTCCTGCCTGTCAATGTCTTTATTAGTAAGAATCCATCTGTAAGCTTGCACATTTCATCCACTTCACCTCCAACATCATCTACAGAATTACTTACCAGGAAAGGACTTCCATTTAGAAGACTCTGACCATTGACCCTGGAAGCCACCAGGAATTGAGGGAGTCTTTTGTCACTTTCAATGTTCAGAACTGTGGAAGTACATCTCTCCCTTTCCTTACCTTTGAAAGACGCAGTTTTAAGGATGGTATCCTTGGATGAATTAAAAATTTAAAAAGTGGGTTTCAATTCTGATTCCACGTGTAAGCTAGGGAAATATTTGTTCAACCTTCAGGAAAGCGCTGCATGCAGAGGATAGGCTTTATACTCCAGAGAGTGCCCAGTATCTGGAATTTGGTCACTAAAGACTACTCACCTACTGTCGACCAAAATATTATGTCCACTCGAGTTCGGAGGTTGTTTATGAAATAACCGACTGGCCCACTGAAAATCCAATAATACAATAATTTTCTCTCATAAGGAATAGTAAGCTTACGTCCTCGTCCCGAGGCGGTGCAGTTCTTTTCAGGCACCCCCTCAATGGACGTGAGCTGCATGTACCATTCTATAACAGCCCTCTTGCCATTCTTAAATCTCTGGCATTGCCAGCAATCGCATCAGGCTCCCCTAGGACGACAGCAAGTAATGCTAACTGGTATGCTACGGAGGCGGACAGCTTTTCTTTTTACAATTTGCTTTACGCTGCACCAACACAGATGGGTCATATGGCAATGAGGGGATAGGAAATAGCTAGGAGCGACTGTGGCATTAAGGTACCCCACCATTTGCCAGGTGTGAAAATGGGAAACCACGGAAAACCATCTTCAGAGTTGCTGACAGTGGTGTTGAAGGGAAATGTTTTCCATTACCTTATAATGCCATTTGCTTCAGTGCTGATTCCATGTAATTATTAAATACCGGAAGAATGTTTTAAGCATACGGTGAAGCAAATGCCACTTACATGCAACTGTAATCAGTAGACTTAACTTCCAGTGTAGCGGGGCATGGCGTGGGGTTTAGCACTATCGCGGCAACTTCGCAGGGTCTTCCCAGCACAAGCCAGCTACACATCCATGTTGTTCTACCCAATACAAATACAAACTGATATAAAAAGTGAAATAATTTACGCATTTCACAGTCATACAGCATAACTATTGGATACGTAAAAATTACAACGCGACCAAGAACGTGATTTTCCAACCACCCTAAGCAGAGAAAAAGTTCCCTCAGAAAATTGATGATAATAATTTTCTTTCTTGGAAACACAAAAGTCTGAAATTTATAAACTATATTTAAAACATCCCAATGTATATTGTGTTAAAATTTGGATTCGGTCAGATGATGGGTGACAGGTTTTGGAGAAACGTCTTGAAGTTGATGCATGGTTGAAACACGCTTAAAAACTGGCACTTTTTGCGTTCCACTTGTGAAAAAAAATATTACAATATAAATTTAAAATTTGAAACTTACATGACCTAATGTGGAATGAAACAAGGAAAATTACTGTGTTATTGGATTTTCAGTGGGCCTATTGGTTATTTCAGAAACAACCTCCGAACTCGAATGCGCATAATATTTTGGTCAACAGTAGTAACCACGCATCACCTTGTTAGTCTGGCTCTACACCGAGGCCAGTCCAGCATGGGTAATCCTGAAGTGGTAAAGCTTTCGGGATAAAAAAAAAGCACACAAGCTCTCCCACACTGACGTCAAGGTCCTAGTGTCCCTAGAGGGGAGATGTCTTATGAAATGGATACATCAGAGATCCACAACCCAGTATGCTGATGGAGGACCTTTGACTAAAAGCTAAAAACCCGTAGTCAAAAGTCAAAAGACATCATCTTCAGTGTTACATAGGTGACGGAAATTTTTCGCCAATGATGGGAGTTTTAACGAACAATATGATTTCAAGCTTGAAATATTAGATAAGTTATCAAAAGGGTTTCCTAGGTCTAGATAGTCAATCACCTGGTGTCAGAAAAGAGATCAGCGGGCATAGTTTATGAAGGAATGAAACACAAGAGCCAAAATAGTAAACACTGTAGGATCCTGTTGTGAAAGGTTAGAAAACAATGCTTAATTAATAAGAACTGCAGTTTCTTGCAAGATTATATACTGTACGCGCACTTTTTAGTGATAGATTTTTGTATTCGGTGAGGAATACGAAGGGAGCACTGTCGGTTCCGGTAAACACTGCCAACTGAATGGAAATGAAATCTGAATTGAATCGATAATATGATCGATCGATATGAATTTTCTAAACCTTTATTATCTTAACGCCATCAACTGTGTCACACACACAATATATAATACTATATAATATTTCCCGATGCGAAATGTGTTCCTAGCATGAATTCTATAGTTTGGCTTTGCTGTGTAAACAACAACAGTACGAGTACGTAAAGTGTACACCAGATGTCGCACAGGGATGATAAGCGATTCTTAGTTTGTGTTTCATAGGTTGCCAATACGAATCTCCAAAGATTACCGAAGTCGACCGATTCAGCACTAGGGTGTAAATCTATCACTAAAAAGTGCGCAGATAGTACTGCACACAAGGGTAAGTCAATGCAAGAGTGACTCTGATGAAAGACTGTCGCCACCTTCATAACTACTGAAGATTAGCCCTCTACCAGCACTAAACTCAAATCCTTAAGATTATAAGATGTGGTTTGGACATGAGGATATACTCTGTATGGACGAAGATCCTAATACTGAAAATCTGAAGTGCTCCCTGGAGGGAGAAGTGGTAAAATTTCTTCTTTTGATTATGTGTGTTATTACTGATGAGAGGCCAAAGAAACTTCAAGTTAGAGTTAAAGCAAAAGCTAACGCTAACCGCTTTGAGGGCAGACTGGTCCAGAAATCATTTACAATCAACAAGCCGAAAGAACATTTTAAAGCATTAATTCGTAATTAATTTATTCTTCAAAACTTTGAAACAATGCCAGACGAAGTACAGTAGAAGTCCATATAGCAAGAATTCATCACGGCGAAAAATTTACTTGCTATAACTGATTGTAGCTATATCACATTTTTTTAAAAACTCGGAGATAACCCCATATACATTAAAATTGGTATGAAACGGTAATAAGTTTGTTCAAAACTTGGGTGTTTGCAGATGATATCCACACTATGGCTTCCTCGTTTGCTATTTTTTGAAATTCGATACTACATGAAAGTGTATGTTTAATTTCATTCTGAAAAAATTATAGTATCACTCCAGAGGCCTCTGTGGCAAATGTTCAAATTTTGTTCTTCAAACAGCATCACCTAACCTAACTGTATATGAGTCGCCTAAAAGCAAAACGGATAAAGTCCACTTTAAAAAAAAAATGAGATATTGGTAGAAATATATCGGTAAAAGATGTGTCTATTGAAGCATGAAATAATATACTAGCAAAAGCCATAAAATCCTTAAGTATTTCCCGTTTAAAAACTCAGGTTGGATGCAAAACGGATAAAGTCCACTGTCTACGGGGAGAAAAGAGGTGGCGATCACACTTCTCAGAAGTACACCAACAAGAAGAAAGCATTTGTTGCATATATTAGTTCACTAAAGTGTCTTGAATCCCACTACTGTCGTAGTAACACTTGTATAAGTTACCTTAGTTCTGATCTAAAAATCCAAAAGCTGGCTAATGCTTACAACGCCCAAGCTGATGACAGTGTGAAAGTGAAGAACTCCTACTTTCGTTACATTTTAATCGTAAGTTTAACCTATTATTTGGATCACCTAGGCTCGACGAGTGCTCCACTTGCCTTGAATTTTCAGAGAGAATTTAGCCGGAAACTGATCCTATTAAGTTGTCTCCACTGGAAACTAGCAAGGCAATTCACAAGAAACGGGCACAAGCCTTTTTTTCGATACTCAGAGAAGTGAACCAGGTGTACTTACACTGTCTTTCGATTGTCAGAAGAATTTGTCACATCCCAAAATTCCTGATCAGGAAACTTACTATTGGCTCCAACTCTACCTGTTCAATTTCTCTATTGTTGTTGGAAATTCCAAGAGCACAATAACACCAGATAACTGTTTCAGCTACATATGGACTGAGGGGACCTACCCGAAAGGTTTGAATGAGGTGGCATCTTGCGTTTACCACTGCTTGCAGAACTTGGACTTAACGAACATTAAGAAGATAAAGCTTTTCGCCGACCGATGTGGGGGACAAAATAAAAATAGAACGATGATAGCTATGATCCAAAGGAGGTTCCTGCAAACGCCAAGAGACGTAGAGGAGGTATAGTGAATTTTTCCAGTAAGAGGTCATTCCTTCATTCCCATTCATCGGTTATTCGGTCTCTGTGAAAAAGAATTCAAGAAGAGAGAAGTAATCGAAGATCCATTCGTCAACCAGGGATTGACATGGATATATTTAACTGGAAACAAGAGGCAACAGAGCACATGAAACCTATGAAAATGAAATGGCGTATGGCTCTTAGTGCCAGGAGTGTCCGAGCAAGTTCAGAACTGGAACCTACAGATCCCTGATGAAAACTAAGAAGAATGTGTCGCCTATACACCCTTCACCTGTTCGAAAGAACACCACTTCAGTCAATAAGAATGAAGTGTCAGATGTGAAAAAGCTCCTTGAATTGCACTTTGGCTCTGATTGGAAGTTGAGCCCATCACTGAAATTCTACGTTGATTTCTTTGACTCTTGGGAGAGTCATCAGTCAGATGTCAACGAAAATGACGATAATGAACTTTGCAGTGCAACAGAAGAAGCTCCTGAACTGTGTATTTAAATGTCTACCCAGGGCACTTTTAAACCATACTGAAAGAAACATGAATATTATATCTTCTCGTATTTTGTGCTTTTAATAAATAGTAGCAAAATGAGTAAAATCAATACTGCTAACATGCAAAATTAATAAAGTCCACTTCTTAGAAGCAAAATCAATAAAGTCCACTTTTAAAACAGCAATAACAGTCTAAATAATAATACTATGAGTATTATTACTAGTTCTAATAATCAGCGATTTTCTCAAAATGTGCTGGAGTGGACTTTATCCGTTTTGCTTTTAGGCGACTCATATGTATCATGAAAATGCATTTCAAGCGCATGTAGAGAAATGATGACTTCCTCGCTACAAAATTATATGGGAACAGCCTTTCTGAAATTGAACTAGACGTGAGAAAATATAAACTATCCTCTGAATCAGAGATATACTCTACCATATCTTGAGGTGTATCACATTCTTACTTAACTTCAGTATAGAACATTAAAGATTAAGGGATCATTTACTTCAGCCTTTATTTCTAACGAGTTAACTACTGCTATCGGCCACGTTCTTTATGCATTTATTAGGAAAACGTGTTATCCTCTTTCATTTTGAAATTTCTTTTAGAGAACAGCAGTCGACGAGCATTACTAATCAACTCTGACATCGCCTTTGAATGTCGAGAAGAGAGCTCGCAAGTGTACACAGTGAGAAAACAACACGTACCGAAGATGACCAATCGCATTTTGTGGCAAATATTTCAGTTTTCTTATTCATACAGCGTCACCTAACCTAACTTAACCATGCTATACAGGACTTTTGTATCCATCACTTGGCACAGGCCAGAGTAAAGTGTAGCTTTCACCGAAGTCCCAGTCTCATCCATGGCTGTGACAATATGGAAGCTGCTGGGGTATGGGTGGTGCTGAGTATTGACATTCAGAGCACGACTAGTGCATCTGAGTGTTATGAAAGGTGTTGCTCATAGGGTCAGTCGTGCTGCAATAGCACTTTCTGACCCAGTGAGGAAAGCAATGGCAAACTACCTCACTCGTCGTCTTGCCTAGTACGCCTCATTTTGGTGCTGCCATTGGTTTTTGCGGTTTCCTTATAACCGCATAACCTTTGGTGGTGCTATTTGAGGATCCAACCAGCCTCTCGGCTGATGACCTAACAGACAGACATGTATCATGAAAACATATTCCATGCGCCAGTAGAGAAATGATAACATTCTCGCTATAAGTTTACATGGGAATAGCCTCTCCGAAATTTAACCAGACACAAGTAAATATAAACTAACCTCTTAAATCAGTGATGCACTCTGCCATATCTTAAGGTGCATCACATTCTTATTTAATTTCAGTGTAGAGTATTAAAATTAAGCGATTGGTTACTTAGCCTTTATTTCTAACGAGTTAACACGAGCTATTGACCACGCTATTTATGTATTTGTTACGAAAACATGTTCTCTTCTTTCAGTTCCAATTTTCTTTACGGAACAGCACTTGATAGGTATTACTAATCAACTCCGATATTGCCTTCGAATACTGACGAAAGAGCTTGCAAGTGCACATAGCGAGAAAACGATACTAAAGGTCGCATTTTGTGGCAAACGCTTCAGTTTACTTATTCAAACAGTGTCACCTAACCTAACTTAACTGTATTATATATATCATAAAAACATATTTCAAGCGCCAGTAGAGAAATGATAACCACCTTGCTATAAATTTACATGATAATAGCCTTTTCAAAATTGAACTAGATGCGAGAAAATATAAAACTAACCTCTGAAATCAGATAAATGCCCTCTGCCGCATCTTCAGATGTATCCCATTCTTAATTAATTCCTGTATTTAGCATTAAAATTAAGCGATCGTTTACTACAGCTTTTATTTTTAAGAGTTAACAACTGCTATCGGACATGTTATTTACGCATGTATTATGAAAACATGTTCTCTTTCATTTCAAATTTTCTTTACGGAACAGCAGTTGACAGGTATTACTAACCGACTCCGACACTTCCTCTAAAACAGTGATACTTGTCATTATATGAATGTTTCATCTAAACAGTGTTATGTGGCTGAGGATGTTGATAATATACGAAACATGTACCACTTTTAACCAGTAAGTTGTCTTAAGCAATTTAGAGTATCGACAAGGTGGAAAATAAAAAATATTAGTTGTGAATCGCCTTTGAATGTCGACAAGAAAGCTTGCTAGGGGACATAGCGAGGAAACTAAACTGAAGATGATCGATCGCTTGCATTGTAATTGCTGGGTGCATAAATGTCAGTAACGGAAAAAACTGTGGACACTTAATCGCTCTTAATAATGGATGCGTCAGTGGTAGGGCTCTCACTGTAACCAAAGGATAACGCACAGTTTAATATAGGAATTTTGAAGGGACAGACAAACACTGCCGTTATAACGGGGTTCTCATTATATCCCGTACTCGTTATAGTGGACTTCTACTGTATATCAATGCAGATCTTTTTTTGTTACAATTTCTCTTTCAAAACAATCTTGAGTGGTTTCTGAATTTTATTAGGATTCTTACATTCTTTAAATGATTTCTCATTTAGAACAATTAATTAACGTTGAGTGGTTCCCGAATTTTATTTATATGAACCTTACATTCTATTCTTAGTTTAGTCAATGTGCAATTCTACCTATATGACCTTGGTCTTGCATATAAAATGAATGTTTTCCCTTATTTCTGCTAATAGTAAACAACATTCAGGTTAGCACATCTTTGCAATTCCCATGCAGTCAGATACATTATTTTATTACATGTTCTAGTAATTTAAACATACTAGCATATAGTGTGTACAAAATCACCGCAGCTGGAGAAAACATCCTATGTGCAGCAATTGGTGAAAATGGGCTTTTGGTATTACTGGAAATGCTCTAGAACAAACAATTCCAACTGAGGAGCTTTCACAGCCCCAGCCGACCCTGGCAGCAGCCCCGGCGCTGAGCTGTTGCACCAGTTAGGTGGTGGGGGAAGGAGGGGAAGTGGCAGAGGCAGAACCACAGGTCAAGTCAGAGCGCAGCTTATGAAAACAATATTATTTATGACAATTCTGCGAACACATAAACACACAATTTATTCTGTACACACACTGTGTTTGCCTTAATGTACATTTAGCGTTTAAGTCGATTGTTGACATCGTTTTGCAGCAACTAATTTACCAATATTGGATACAATCAATTTGGCAGTAGAAATTCTAAGTATAGCCTCTAAGACAGCATCAGACAGAGAAGTCCTAGTTCTACATTTATTTAAATTCAGAATTGAAAAATTGTTCGCATGCATAAGTTGTACCGAACATTGACATAACTTTTAAGGCAAGTGCATGAAGTCTGGGAAATTCTTGTAGATGAACACCTTTGTAAAAGGAAATTAAATCATCGCTGTACTGGTAGTACCTGTCCTCTAGGATTGCATCGCACTGTAGTTTTATCAACTCTGTTTGGAAATAATATGGTGATTTTTCAGGACGCACTGAAAATGGGGTCATAAATCTTTCAAGTTGAGGTGCCATATCATTTCTTTGATTCGGGCATTGCATTCATCATGCAAAGTCTGTAACGACGTCTGATAATCTCCAAGATTTTTGTGAGTAGACAAATGTAATTATTTTAATGAACGAAAATTGTCAAAATTTCCAGCTTCAAGCAGATTCAATAATAAACTCTGCATATGAAAGCCTTAATTTATCACACAGGGTCCTAATCAATTTGTTTCTCCCTTGCAATGAAATATTTATCATTCAAATACATGTCAGCTTCCCATTGTTTATTCCGCAAAGTTGGTTGTGAAGAACCTTTCATCTCCATGACAGAGCAATTTCTTCAATTATTACAAAGAAGGTTCCTAGCACTTTCGCGCAACTCAACCACAGCACAATACAATAAAACGGAATGTCGCTGCATTCTGCCTCGAGATCTTTTAAAAATTCTTCGAACTGCCGATGGTCAAACCTTGCTTTCTGCAGAAATTTACACATTTTGACACAGTATTCACAACAGATATAAAGTTGCAAAGGTTTTTTGCACATAATTGTTCTTGATGTAAAACACACTGTACCAATAATATTGGAGGTAACCCAGCATCGTGCACCTTCCTTTTGATGCGGCCTGCAAAACCTTGCCCATCCGACAACATTGCTGGTGCTCCGTCAGTAGTGACACTACACAGATTTACGAGTGATAAGCCCATATCGTTCACTGCGTCTTCAACAGCTGCTAATATATCTGCACCAGTGGTAGTATCTTTGAGGGGAATGATGTCCAGTAGTTCCTCAGTTATAGTGAAATCTTTATCGACTCCCCTGACGAAAATAGATAGCTGTGCCATGTCACTTTTTTCAGTAGTCTCATAGAGAGCAATCGAGTACTTTTCGAAAGAGCCGCATATGTTCCGCAATTGCTCTTTCAGGTCAGCACCAGTTCCTGTACACGACGAGAGATGGTTTCTTTTGACAAGCTTATTGCCTCAAAGTAGGCCACAGCACATAGACACAATACTTCCAAGCACTCTATTAAACATTCTTTTACAAATTCACCGCCAGTAAAGGGTTGCCCACTAGTTACAATTTTCAGAATTTTCAGAGCAACAATACAACTTGCTCAAACTGCACCTTCTGAAGTCTTGGGTTCAACTATCTGTGGGACAGGGAGATTAATTATCTGTGTTTTCTTAGCAGCACATCTAAACCTAATACCAAACAGTTCTTAATAATACAAACCCAAAAACAAAAACAAATCCCCTAAATTACACGTAAAACAATTCCTAATGAGTAAGTTATTACTTACCTCTGAAGAACTTAGCAATTCGGATTTTAACTTAGCAATTCGTTCAGTCCTTGCTGCGCCAACAATGTCATCGTAGGTTGAAGTATGCTTATTGTGGTAGTGTCGTCGAACGGTTGAAGACTATACGCTTAAAATGACATGGCAAATTAAACAATGAGCTTTCCCTTCCGTATTGACAACAAAATATGAATCCACCCATGAATGATTAAAAGACTTTTTTAACAAAGAAGAAACCAACTACTCCGCTGTCCTATCGATAGATTCTACTGAGAATGACACAGAGAGAGAGAGAGAGAGAAAATGAGAATGAATGTACTGTCTCTTACGCACACATGCACCGACCACTGCATGGGGAAGGTGGGGAAGGAGGGGAACGGTACTGCTGGGTGTAGCGCTGATGAGCCCCAGCACCAAGTGCTCGAGTTGGAAAGGCCTGCTCTAAAATCCGATTAAAATATCCTATATGACATTTCAAAGTCATAGCTGCTTTTTCAGAAAATATTCTACCTCCTACCTAACAGATTATTACATTAATTTATGCTAACATAAACAAGTGAAAAATTGTATAGTACAAGTAACATGTTGAGTGACGGCGTGAGTTTACATGTACGAATCTGCAAACGTGCTTGCGTGCATGTTTGTGCGAGTGCAAGTGTGAGATTATGTATTTTATGCACTGTACCATTATTCCTGCTATTATTGAAATCTGAACTATTAATTTCTTATAAGCTTTAAATTTCACACCCCTTCTCCCCTCCCACCTTCCCCTCCTCCCCCTACCTACACCTCTGTTTACAATGCCTGCTTCCTACAGCAGGTCAGTGCTTGGTCCCTGCCCACTCCTTTGGTACATGGCCTGCCTGCTTCTTCCAGATTGTTCTACATCAGACATTAGAGGTGAGGCTCATAAATAATTTTTCTCTTTTAATTTTTCTGTATGTTTATTCATTCCTAATTCTGGCTATCATTTCCAGATTTACTTCTTTGTCTGAGGTCCTAAGTGAACTTTAAGACATCATATCTTGACAAGAAGATTATAACCATAAATTTTGTTATTATATGTAATTTAATGTTATAATTATTCCTGCAACATTGTCTTTGCCTGTTATACATATGTTTTAGTTATCACATAATCTGTTAAATTTATATGGCTGAAGATCACTAAGTGGCTGAAACTACTCCCAAGACTTATGTAATATCATTTACTTGATATATTGTATTGAAAATTTACTGTCAATTTAGTCTTATATAGAACTATTAATTTGGTGAAAATTTCAAAATAATAAACAATGTAATCTAATGAAACAAATCTCTTCTGTGCCATTTCCAAAAAATAAAATCTCCTACGTGCAACATCTGGTTGTTGTTGTTGCTATTTGCTTTACGTCACACCGGCACAGATAGGTCTTATGGCAACGATGGGACAGGAAGGGCCAGGGAGTGAGAAGGAAGCGGCCATGGCCTTGATTAAAGTACAGCCCCAGCATTTGCCTGGTGTGAAAATGGGAAACCACGGAAAACCATCTTCAGGGCTGCCGACAGTGGGGCTCGAACCCACTATCTCCGAATAGTGGATACTGGCCGCACTTAAGCGACTGCAACTATCGAGCTCGGTAATAAAATTATATTTATTTTGTAGCAAATATCAACATTCTGCAGATATTTAAACATCAAATAGAAGCTAAGGGGTAATGATAAGTAAGAATTGTTCATAATCTTGGTCATTAACTACATTTCTTAACACGTTGGTGACTGGGTCCGAACGGAGGCTACTAACCCCTGTTGACCGGATAGTTCAAGCCTGCAATAACAAATTTACACTGCTGCGCTCAAATTCAAGTAACGCAAAATCTATTCTAGATATCGACCTCAAACTTTTAAATTATGAACTGTATTACAGTAAAACCTCGTTAATTCGAAGTCGTTGGGACTCAAAAATCGGACTTCGAATTACGTGATTTCGAATTAACCGCCAATTCGCAATTAAGAAGTACCAACCCTTGCCGCGTTACAAAATATTCTAAGGCCCGTTACTGCATGCAGTTAACCTTGATTCACAGTTTATACCTTTCAAATGCCATGAAAAAAGAACTATTTCCAAAATGTATCCAAGAAGGTGCATTTACAGTATTCAAATAATGCACTCTGATATCTCACTGGTAAACATAACCTCACGCAACGAAAGAAAGAAAAAAAAAAAAGCACGATTCAAAGACGAGGAGAAATCTATGCTGGCTCCCATGTGTAAGTGCTTTGTTGATTGGATTACTATACTGTATGCATTTTAGATGCCTTGTATTTACACAGAAAGTACCCGATGCCCTTAAAATCGAACTTTCCTATGACTCTATCCTTGTACGATTTCCCGCCATGGCACTTCTCTCGTACTTCAGAAATGTAAACATTTGCCGCGTCACAAAGTGTTCTAAGACCCATTAATACATACAATCACCTCGATTCACAGTTTAAACCTTTCAAATGCCATGGAATAAAACTATTTCCGAAATGTATCCAACAAGGTGCATTTACAATGTTCAAATAATGCACTTGGATAAATCACTGCCAAACATAACCTCATGCAATGAAAGAAAAAAATCGCACAATTCAAAGACGAGAATAAATTATGCCGGTTCCCCTGTGCAAATGCATTATTTTTTTGGATTTCTTTACTGTTTGCATTTTTATTATAGATGCTTTGTACTGGCATGGAAAGTGCCCGACGCTCTTAAAACATTGTGGCTTATCGAACTTTCCTATGACGAGGGGATAAAGTATCTCGCTTCCACGTGCATTGCAACGCACTACTATGTCCCCCATCCCTCACACTTGTACGATTTCCCGGCTGGCAATTTCTCCTTTAAAACCATAAGACCGTTTGGGCTCGCATTAAAATAAAGCAACGCAGTTTCACCGGCAATGACAATAGTGTTCGGTGCCTACGAATTTATTATATGAGCCACGTTTGTTCATCAACTGTCGGCATCGCCAGTGTTCGCGGATTCTGTTTTCCCGTACACTGCCTGTTGCGTGATATTACGGCGTTCCTTAAAAGGTTGAATACAAAAGAATTCCGATTTCATTCAACTTAGCAATCATGAAGCGCACTGTAGACCCACCGAAGTGAGTGTAAGTGCGTAAAGCTACCCCTCCACGTTCCGGAACGCGCGTTTTATTATGTTTTATTATGACGCGGAGCGGATAATATTTTGAGTTGAAATTACTCTGTAACATACCGGTACTATTGTTTTAAAATGGAAAGGCAGTTTCGAATTAAAAGTCTGAATTTCGGTAATGGGGCCGATATTGTACTTCGAATTACGAATTATCCGTATTTTGAATTAAACAATTGAAATAATATGCAAAACTGTATCTCATGTTTCCGGGAACGAGAGCTTCTTCGAATTAGGCGGGATTTTGAATTAACCGATTCCGAATTATCGAGGTTCTACTGTATCTTCTGAGAAGCCACTGACTGTATCTATACCTACTACATACAACAAGTGTTATCTATACTCGACTTGTGTGCAACCGAGTCTCTGCTGTATTACAACACATGAAATTGTTGTCCACGATATGACATAGGAGTAAAAGCACTGTCAGAATCACTCCTAATTAGAAATATCTAATTCAATGTCTCTAGTTACATCTGATAACTGTAGGTATATCTGATAACTGCTCTGCACATAATTCACCACAAATATCCATACTTGTTAGCAACTGCATGCGCTGCGCCATGTTTACAGCTGTACTGAAGCTCCAATTAATAGCTCGACATTTCTGATATTATTTTGTTATGAAGGTTTAAAGAAAAGAAGATGATGGAGCAAAAGCAGCCTTATACTATTTATTCCATGATTACACCATTTAAAACTTATAATTCCAATACCAAATTGTAGCAGCGATCAAGGAAGCATGAGGTCCATAAAAATGAGAATTCTCGTAGCCACTCACGTACAGTCAGCCGAGAAACTATGAGAATTCTCGGGGCCCGTCACCAATGCGTTAAAAATGGAATTTCTCTCTCCTGTAAAATTTTGTGTATTACACACAGGAGTTTCTTCCCGGCAACGACGAAATATAAACTGATAAGTAGGAGCCATGTCCTTTACAGCTGATCTAATGCAGCTGCACCAGTTAATATACAGGCTTATAGTGAAGAATACCATGATCAACCAATGTAGAAAGGTTCCATATGCATTCAAACTTATTACGAATTATACAACACAAGTATGATAAAGAATTTGGCAGTATTGCTTGGTGACTGTTAAATATTTAAAATTTAGAAACTAAAGTTCTGGTAATATGATTACCAGAATATCAGCAATGTACAGAAATGTACATACCTCCTGGTAGGAACTCCATAATTAAATAGAGGTTGATGGGATCCTGGAAACTATAATACATCTTCACCACCCACTGATGATCAGCTTCCACTAAGACATCTCTCTCAGCTCTGACGTGTGCAACCTGCTCTTTCTCTAACATGTCAGCTTTGCGTAAGATCTTCATGGCATATACATGGCCAGTGTCCTTTTTTTGCACCAATCTCACTTCACCAAAGGCACCACGACCAATCACCTTCAAGGGCTCGAAATCCTCAACACCAAGACGTGACCGTTTCAGCCGCAAGAACTCTGTTTCTTTCTGCGCATGTTGCTGGCGCTTCTCTTGTTTCTGTGCTTCTGTCAGTCCTTCATCTTTCAGAGATTCTTCCAATTTCGCTAACCTAAAGTGATAAAAAAAGGGCATAATGAGATCATTTGAAATACAGATACAGTATACATCTTGATTATAAACTGTCATGCCTTTTAAGGTTCAGCCTGCAGGTCTCTATGAATTAGCTATATGCCTCCACAATATTCTATGCCTCATTTAGTTCCACACAGGTTATAAAAAAATCTGAGTCTAACCATAGCCGCCTTTGTCCCTCTACTTTCTTTACCCTCCCTGGCTGAGTTGATTATTTTCCTACTCATTCCGAGAGACCTCCTGCCATTGTTCCCACTTTCTCACTACTTTCATATAGTTATTTTTCAACTTATGAATATGATATCCTGAGTCCACAACTCCTATGTAGTGAAGTTGGTCTGAAAACAGATCAGTTTAAAGACAGTTTTGTGAGGGAGCAGACTTTTTTCTTAGAGAAAAGGCAAAATGCTTTTACCCTGCCGAGTCAATTATTCTCCTAAGTAACCTTTCATCCTCCTCCATCATTTGCCTCACATGACCCCACCACTGAAGCCGTTTTATGTGTACAGCTTCATCAACCGAGTTCATTCCTAACTTAGACTTTATCTCCTCATTCCAAGTACCCTCCTACCACTGTTCCTACCCATTTGTACCAGCAATCATTCTTGCTACTTTCATAACTGTTACTTCTAACTTATGAACAAGATATCCTGGGTCCATCCAGCTTTCGGTCCCGTAAAGCAAAGTTGGTCTGAAAACAGACCGATGCAGACTGCATTAGCTTTGCTGCACCTTGATTCAATCTCACTACCTTACTATACTACCATCCTGGGAGAATACACATCCTAAATACTTGAAATTATCTACCTGTTACAGCTTTGTATTTCCAACCTGACATTCAATTCTCTCAGGTTTCTTACCTACTGATATCACTTTAGTCTTGACAAGGATTATTTTTATATCACACTTAGTGCACCTATTTACAAGTCCCAAGAATTACACTGCAGGCTTTCAGCGCAAGCTGCCATTAAGACCAAGTCGTCGGCATAGGCCAAACTGCTTACTATATTTCCACCTAACTGAATCCCCCCCTGCCACTTTATACCTTTCATTAAATGATCCATGAACAAAGGTTAAAGATTTCAGCCTTGTCTAACCCCTGTAAGTACCTTGAACCAATAACTCATTCTACCACCAATTCTCACTGCAGCCCAATTGTCAACATAAATGCCAGTGATAGTTTTTAATAATTTACCCTTCATCCCATATTCCCCTAGGTACGGCTAACTATTTTTCCCTTGTTACTCTGTCATATGGCTTCTCTCGATCTAGGAAACAAACATAACTGTCTTTTCCTCTTGTAGCAGTTTTCAATTACCTGGTGCATACTGAAAACCTGATCCTGACAGCTCCTCTGGTCTGAAATCACACTGGTTTTTCTCCAACTTACTTTCAACCATGTATCTCATCCTCCAATCCAAAATGGCAGTGAACACCTTGCCTGGTATACTGATCAATGAAATACCACAATAGTTGTTGCAATTCTTCCTGATTTCTTGCTTATAGATAAGTGCAATTACTGCTTTGGTCCAATCAGAAGGACTCTATGAAGCCATTTCATCCCTGCCTTTCCACTATAATCCACCATTTCAGGTTAAATTTCATCTATTCCTGAAGCTTTATGACAATGGAATTTAGTTACTATCCTTTTCACTTCCACAAGTGTAATTTCACCAATACCATTGTCCTAAATAATATAAATATAATATAGAATACACTACAACACTAAAACATATTTGTAAAATAAACACAAATTTTCAAATAGAAATATTTTTAAAAAAATCTATCAGAAGGATGCTTTCAATATTCCAAAATGTTTGCTAACTTAATAAAAGAATGCACTCTGCATTTAGTACCTTGTGACATCAATCTACTAAGTAAAAAAACTGCTGCATATGTACTCCATTGCACGAATCTTTGCCGGAGGGATTTGAGCGGACTAATAGTTGTGCATGTTGCAGTAGGTTAAATCAGAGCGCACAGTACAGTCTACACATGTGTATCATTGTGCCACTAGTACCAAGTTTGGTTGCATGTTGGATGCAGAATTACTATTCAGTATTAAAGAACTTGTAAACACTCAAGGAAATTATACAGAAGTTAGCCTGTCATTGCACTGTATTTAGAATGCAGACGTCCCCAAACAAATCTTGCCAAATGTGGTATAAAATATTTCTCTGAAATAAATAAATAAATAAATAAATAAATAAATAAATAAATAAATAAATAAATAAATAAATAAATAAATAAATAAATAAATAAATAAATAAATAAATAAATAAATAAATAAATAAATAAATAAATAAATAAATAAATAAATAAATAAATAAATAAATAAATAAATAAATAAATAAATAAATAAATAAATAAATAAATAAATAAATAAATAAATAAATAAATAAATAAATAAATAAATAAATAAATAAATAAATAAATAAATAAATAAATAAATAAATAAATAAATAAATAAATAAATAAATAAATAAATAAATAAATAAATAAATAAATAAATAAATAAATAAATAAATAAATAAATAAATAAATAAATAAATAAATAAATAAATAAATAAATAAATAAAATAAATAAAATAAATAAATAAATAAATAAATAAATAAATAAATAAATAAATAAATAAATAAATAAATAAATAAATAAATAAATAAATAAATAAATAAATAAATAAATAAATAAATAAATAAATAAATAAATAAATAAATAAATAAATAAATAAATAAATAAATAAATAAATAAATAAATAAATAAATAAATAAATAAATAAATAAATAAATAAATAAATAAATAAATAAATAAATAAATAAATAAATAAATAAATAAATAAATAAATAAATAAATAAATAAATAAATAAATAAATAAATAAATAAATAAATAAATAAATAAATAAATAAATAAATAAATAAATAAATAAATAAATAAATAAATAAATAAATAAATAAATAAATAAATAAATAAATAAATAAATAAATAAATAAATAAATAAATAAATAAATAAATAAATAAATAAATAAATAAATAAATAAATAAATAAATAAATAAATAAATAAATAAATAAATAAATAAATAAATAAATAAATAAATAAATAAATAAATATTTTTACATGTAGTAATGAAATGCATAGAGGAATTCTGCATTACAATTTATAACCATTACTGACTCCATGCTAAACAGAATTTCAAGGGATGACTGGATGGGGTTTTAGAAACGGCATGCCTATCTATTCACATAAATAATGGGCCGTGAACAATTACTCAAGTTTTTGTGTACACAGGGGAAAGTTAAGATGACCTTCCCCCATCCCACCTCAGCAACTTGTTTGCCTGCACCTATGCTTACAAAACAAGTGACAGTATTGGTGTTTAGCTTCTGTCACACAAACTCCTCGAGTTCGGTGCAGTTGCTGTGAAGTAAAAAAAAAAAAACTCTGTGAATGATAAATTGACCATAATTTAAAGTGAATGGAAGAATGTGTGTGTATTTTATAAAATTGTGTTCTTTTTTAGCCTGCTATTTTTCCCCAATCATCTGTTTTTTTGTTTTGCTATTTGTTTTTAAGTCGCACCGACACAAATATGTCTTACGGCGACGATGGTATAGGAAAGGCCTAGGAATTGGAAGGAAGCGGCTGTGCAGGGTAAATCACATCCGCCAACAACTACATTAAAATAATAATAATAATAATAATAATAATAATAATAATAATGATCGTATGGCCTCAGCTACCGTGTGCAGACATTTCAATTTGACGCCATCTGGCTGTCTGCTCGTCAATTTCGACGTTTCGTTTTACTCTAGGCCCACTAGATGGCAGACCGAGTAAACCGAAACTCTCTTGGAGGTCTATGGCTGAGATTTTTAATGAATTTTGTTGGGTAAACACCAAATGTGTCACCAGAGATCTTTTACATGCCGACATCGTACGACATGGAGTGTCTAATGGACTTTTTTCCGCCCTTCAAAAATCCGACTACTTCTGCCAGGTTTGAACCCGCTATCATGGGATCAGGAGGCCGACACTTTACCAACTGATCCACAGAGGCAGCTAACAACTACATTAAATCGAGCTTTTACTGTATAATTTTCTATAGTTTTGTAAATAGGAAAAGAGGCGAGATCTTGTAATCCCCTCTCCAATCTCAATCTCTGTTAGCTTTGAAAAAACTAACATGCTGCTGCATGTAAGAAGTGATAAAAGAAGATTGGCTAAAAGAGCACGTAAAAGTTAAAGATTTCGAGAAAGAATACTGGTACTGTGATGTACTAATGGAACACGAGATTTGAGAGAGTAGTGATACATATTGGTTTGGAAAGTAGTGATGTAGACAGTGACTAGGTACCCAATTCCACCACAACTAGGGAATTGGAGAGTAGCTTGACTGATTCGGCAGGAGAGAGAACTGATACAGCTGATGAAATTACAAGTTCAACTTCAGATGCTACTCGGTAATGAATTATTGTAAAATGTATCTACAAACCATTTAGTTTCATTTGAATTAGTTTCATTTGTTTTAAAATTGCCAATGGTTTTTAATGTTGCAGTAACACACTGAAGGTTTTCAGCGACATAAGGATGAGAAGGGGCTTTACTTTAAAATAAAAGGCTTCTTATTACACTGATTTGTATATCTGTATTTGTTAATGTCTGCCTGGTGACAATAACAATGCAATACGGAGTGTACCTTTCTCCCATCTAGTCCCCTGGTGTGCCACTACATTTCAGTAAAGAGACACCAGCGCACTCATATATAAACGGCCAAAACTCATGCAACAGGTAATACATGGAGCAAATACTAGCTCAGCACTGTTTATATCCTGCTCATTTATATTTATCAATCCCATTTAGGTAATGAAGTAAACTGTAAATACTGATCGTATCCAGTACAGAGTACAGTATCCATAATTTTCTAGAGTAGGTAATCTATAAAGCCTTCACTAGTTTGATTATTTCCACTGCATGTATCAACTTGGAAGACCTGGGTTTGAATCTCAATTCTGCAACAAATAAACAATGACTGGGTTGAACACTTGGAACAAGATGCACTCCGCATTACAATGACAACTAATGAGCTACCTAGTCTGAAAATTTAGCCCTATGGCAGGAACTGACATCTACATTAGCAGAGTCCTCCATGTTGATCACACACGGTCTTGACGGAAGGAAGGCAGTCACTTGTCATCCATCTATAAGTTCACGAAGACTGCAATTCTGAGAACTCTAAACGTTACTAAATAACGAATTACAAGAACATTTGCATAGCATCAATTATTAAGAAGTTTAGTTTGATAAGTGGCATAGTCTTCGGTCATGAATGAAAACCTACAACCTGTTTTCCAGTCAATGACCGGGTCAGGGATGGGATGAATGAAGCCCCCAACTTGCGGTGAGGATATGAATTGTACCGGCTGCCGAGGCATGTCGTACTCCTCTGGGGGAAAGATTAATGACTGACAGATGAAATGATAGTGGAGAGTGTTACTTTACAAAAGAAAATATTTATAAAATCCTCCTATCAATACAAGTCAATACGGAATGAGATTCATAACTTGCAACAGTGGAGAGTGTTGCTGAAATGAAAGATGACCAGGGAAAACCGGAGTACCCAAAGAAAAACCTGTCCTGCCTCTGCTTGTCCAGCACAAATCTCACATGGAGTGATTGGGATTTGAACCACGGTATCCAGCGGTGAGAGGCGGGCGCACTGTCGCCTGAGCCACAGAGGCTCTAGTATTTGTTCATAAATAGTTTCAATTGCTTTTCCATGACTTCTCTTTCAACAGCAGACAAATGCTGAAATACAGTATTATTATTTTAAAATGACACAGTCATTATTCATCATCATTTTAGTGATGTACCACTGGTGCAGGGTCCACCATAGTCAACAATATTATTATTAATTCTTCTAGTCAACTTATGTTGTATAAGTGTAGTTGTTCTAGTTCAGTAACGCTGAAGAGTTTTCTTACATAGGAAGCAAAATAACAGCTGATAGCCAACTGGTCAGCAGAATTAACCAGGCAAAGACAGCCTTCAATACAAAGAGAAAGCTCTTCACATAAAAATATCAGCTTAAAAATGAGGAAACAATTAGTTAAAGACATATGTATGAAGCGTATTTCTGCACAGAAATGAGACCTGGACACTAGGGGTGGCACAGAGGAAGAGGGCAGAGGCCTTTGAACAATGGTGCTATAGACAAATACTGAAAATTCCTTGGATAGATAGAGTTACTAGTGAGGAGGTAATGGAAAGAGTTGGAGAAACCCAGAGCTTGTCAATGAATATGAAGAAATACATGGATTGGACATATATAATCAGACATGAGAGTTTATTAGCGTTCATCCTGGAGGACTCTGTAAGGAAGAAATTGTACGGGAAGGCCTAGACTGGAATATATTCGTAAACTGGTGGAGGAGCTGGGATGCCAATCATATGTAGAACTGAAGAGAATGTCACAAAACCAAAACCTTTGGAAAGCTGCTGCCAACCAACCTTAAGAGGAGGAGGAGGAGGACAACAAGGAGTTCCAGTAAATAATCCTGACTGGTCGCTACCTCCGTATTTCTTTTTTAGCTGTACCTATTTTTAAGTATTTTCTTTGGTGTATTACTCCTTTGATTTTTCTTGTCCTTTAATTACTGTGATTGGAACTGACTTGATGTGCTTGGTCTGCAGTGCATTGTGGTACAGAAGTGGTAGTAGAGGTAACCTATAGAAGAAAAAAACCAATGGAAAGTCAAGATCGCCAAAAATTCATCTCTACGCAGACAGTCAAGGGCGGGGTATGGCAGAAGGCGTCAAGGATGAGCTGCATAATCCAGAAACTGAGGTTTTAGGACTAATAAAACCAGGTGCCAAAACTGAAGAAGTCCTTTCAGGTTGTGATCCTGTGTTAGAGAAGGACAATTATGTGGTGATTGTGAGTGGTACAAATGACATTGCTGCAAATGGTGAGGAACTAATTACGACCCTCAGAGGTAAGATTTCCAAACTACCTGACTCAAAAGTAATTGTAGTTAATGTGCCACACAGGTATGACCTTATAGAGGACTTATGTGTAAACAAAGCTGTACATGATGTAAATATAAAAATCAAGAGATTATGTAAGAGTTTTAGAAATGTCTATGTAGTAGATACTTTAGGTCTTGGCAGGCTAATGTTCACTAGGCATGGGTTACATCTGAACGGTAATGGAAAAGCAACTCTCTGTAGACAAATTGCTACAATTATCAACAGAGATTTGCAAATTAATATGCACTTAAGAAAACCCATACCACTAAATTGGCATATACAGGGAAACTTGCCAGAAAACCCAGATCTTTGAATCAAGGTCTACGTACAAAGATCTGGGTTCCAGGAACATTCTCAACTCATGAGTCAAATGTTACCCAATTGCAACAGTCAAGTTCTAGGAAGGAAGGGGGTCTGAGATTGCTCTTGGTAAACTGTCAGAGTGTAGTAAATAAACAATTAAAATTCGGTACACTGATGGAATCTTATGAGACTGATGTGGTGATAGGAGTGGAATCGTGGTTGAGAGAAGGGGTGGGTAATAGAGAAGTATTCCCAGAAGGGTATACAGTCTATCGTAGAGACCGAGGAGCTAAAAAGGGAGGGGGGTGTTTATTCTGGTGAAGGAAACTTATTGTTCACATGAATGGTTTACCGATGAAAGGGATGAAATATTAGGGATAAAATTAGTTTGTGATAACATGAAGGAGGTGGGAATTATAGGAACATATAGGCCTGGAAGAGAGGAAAGAGACATGGAAATATTTGAGAAAATAATAGATTATACTCATAAAAACAATAATAATGATATGGTAATAATTGGGGGAGATCTAAACTTGCCTGAAGTTGAATGGAATGGAGCTGCAAGTGAAGCCCATGAACAGAAACTGGCAAAGAAGTTAATTTGGGAGGGAGGATTTACACAAGTAGTACAAAAAACGACTCGCCTCAATAACTTGCTAGATGTATTCTTGGTTAAACCACGGGAAATTGTTGATAAAACTGAGGTAATTGAAGGAATAGGCGACCATAAGGCTGTAATAATGGATGTAAGACTCGTACCAAAAATGCTTAATAAGAGGGTTACACAAGGCAAGAAATTATACAGAAAAACTAAAGTTGATGAATTTGGGACTTACCTTAAATCACAATTCAGTTGTTGGATAAGTGAAGGAAGTAATGTGGATACACTTTGGGCTAAATGTAAAGGAATCATTTGGGAAGGAGAGAAGAGATTTGTACCTCCTAAGAGGGGTAAAATGACCTCAGATCCTGTTTATTATACAAGGGAAATAAGAAAATTAAAAAAAAAAAAAAAAATGTAGAATAGTAAACAGGAAAATCAAAAAGAGTAGGGAGAATAGAGAAACTAGAAAATAGCTAATGAGGGAACTGAATAGAGTGAAAAAGGAAGCAAAAGAGGAATATATGAATGGCATACTTCAAGAGGGTAATGACCACAAAGGGAAATGGAAAAAGTTGTATTCATATATTAGGAATAAAAAAGGAAAAAGAATCCAAATTCCTACAATGGTGGGAGAAGGGGGTGAACACTATTTAACAGATACTGAGAAAGCAAATCTATTTAGTAGGGAATTCAGAGATTCAGTAGAAGATTGTCAGGAGTTGGAAACAGTAACAGAAGATAGAGAGGGAGAGAGACATAGAGAAACAACAAGCTTCTCATTCACAAATGAAGATATTTTCAGAAAAATCCAACTTCTTCAGCAAGGAAAAGCAGCAGGAAGTGAGCAAATTACTGGGGAGGTATTAAAGACAATGGGGTGGTACATAGTGCCTTATTTAAAATTTCTCTTTGACTATGTCATAAATAATAGTGTAATACCAAAAGAATGGAAGGAATCTATAATAATACCAATTTATAAAGGAAAGGGTGATAAAAGAAAACCAGAGAACTACAGACCTATCAGCCTGACCAGTGTAGTTTGTAAAATACTGGAGAGTTTAATAGCAAAATACATCAGAGGGATATGTGATGATAAAAATTGGTTCATGAGGAGCCAGTATGGATTTAGAAAGAAATTTTCTTGTAAGGCACAACTGGTGGGATCTCAGCAGGACATATCAGATCAGTTGGATTCAGGAGGCCAGTTGGATTGCATAGCCATAGATCTTTCCGAAGCCTTTGATAGAGTGGAACATGGAATATTATTAAAGAAATTGGAGGGAATAGGATTGGACATAAAGGTTATACGTTGCATAAGAACATTTCTAAATTCGAGGGGTCAGAAAGTCAAAGTAGGAAATAATATATCACAGGAAGAGAAAGTTTGGAAGGGAATTGCACAGGGTAGTATAATTGGTCCGTTACTTTTCTTAACATACACAAATGATTTAGGGAACAATATAACATCAAAAATAAGATTGTATGCAGATGATATAATTGTTTATAGGGAAATAAATAACACTGAGGATTGTTCAGAATTACAAAGGGACATTGAGAGTATCCAACAATGGGTTGAAGAAAATAATATGAAGGTTAATAGAGGCAAATCAACTGTTACAACATTTACAAACAGGAGCTTTAAAACTGAATTTGAATATACTTTCGATGAGGTAGTTATCCCAAAAGATGGCAAGTGCAAATACTTAGGTGTGAGATTTGAAAGTAATTTGCACTGGAAGGGTCATGTGGATGACACTGTTGGGAAAGCATACAGATCGTTACATGCCATAATGAGGCTACTTAAAGGATGCAACAAAGAATTCAAAAAAAAAGTTACTTAAGTACGGTTCGTCCATTATTGGAATATGCAAACAGTGTTTGCGATCCTCACCAAGAATACCTAATAAAAGAAATAGATAGTGTGCAGAGGAAAGCAGCAATATTTGTAACAGGGGATTTCAGGAGAAAGAGTAGTGTATCAGAAATGTTAAAGGAACTTGGGTGGGAAACTTTAAGTAAGAGAAGGGAGAAAACTAGACTTATAGGATTATATAGAGCCTATACAAGAGAAGAAGCATGGGGAGATATCCGTGAGAGGCTTCAGTTGAAAAATAATTATATCGGCAGGACAGACCACAAATAAAATTAGAAGGAATTTTAGCAGAAGCGATTGGGGTAAATTTTCATTCATTGGGAAGGGTGTGAAGGAGTGGAACAGTTTACCAGGGGTAGTGTTTGATCCTTTTCCAAAATCTGTACAGATATTCAAGAAGAGAATAAACAGCAACAGAAAAAATAAATGAAGTGCTAGAGGGCATTCGACCAGTACAGGTTATTGTAAAAAAAAATGTGTGTGATTAAATTAATTCCATCCCCTGGTCTAAGGAGTTGGACAGCCAAAGTAGGGGACTGCCTGTAGGGGTGAAGTACAGTGGGGACTTCGAGGGCCCTGGGACCGCTACGGTAGCTGTGAAGGCCCTTCAGGAACTCTGAAAATTGGTGGCAAAAGGGGCTCTGGTTAAGATGCAGCAGGTCGTTATGCTACTTAGGTTCCAGGATGGGTTTAAAAAAAAAAGTAAATAAATGCAATGTAAAGTTTAATCTTATACCAGTTGTATAGTATCATTTGAAGTACTTCCACATACTGTATATGAGTTGACTATGTTTGTAAGTATAGGAGATATTATAAGTAGAATTTCGTAAACAATATAAATTTATTAAGGATGATCTGTTTGTTTAATAGAAAAAAAATGTTAGCGTAAATTGTATGTTATTGTATTCTAGAAAAATTTTCTTCTTCTCTTGTTAATTTAAAATTTTGTGCTTGACAATAATGTATTTTAGTGTACCATTTGCCACCGACGTAGACACCTCATTTGCAAATAAAGAGATTTTGATTTGATTTGATCTCTATTTTGGGAGATATTTCACTTTTTTAATCATTCTAGATACATATACATACATATCCCACGTCGTTCCATCTATACGATGGGTCGGTGCATGAAGCCCCTCCACCAACTTCTGTCTGTACTTTTCTCCTTCAATGTTGTCCCAGTCCCCTCCTCATTGCTGAATGTCGCATTCTTGGCCGCCCTCTTGGTTTTGAATATTTTAACTGCAGATCATACATTTTTCTGGGTATGAGATCAGGATCCATTCTTCGCATGTGACCATACAATTTGAGTCTACACAGAATTATATTATCCTGCATTTTCCCAAACTGAGCCACGTCCCTGATGTTCTCATTACAAATTTTATCTCGTCTTGTTTTTCTAGATACAGGATAATATATATTTTATTAAGCATTATGTAAGATATGTTACCATATTTACTCATATTTTCTCTCCATATGATGCAGAATGAAAAAGTGCCAAGCCTAGAATAACTTTTATGGACAGAATTAAGAGAGATAAAGCAAAGAAAAGCAAAGCAATCTCCACACAAGCCTTGGAGACCCTGGGAGCAGTGGAAGGTAAGAGCTTCCACTATCCGTAACCTCAGCACTTGGTGGGGTAGAGTGGTTAGCTCTACACCTGACCACCTTAATCCCCAGAAATTAACCTGGTACTCATTTTTGGTGTAGGCTGAGTGAACCTCAGCCACGTAGACCTCCGGAATTTCAAATCTCATTTGTTAAATTTTTCAACTTCCAGACAGGGAATCGAATTCACGACTTTCCTGGTGAACCGAGCATCTCTTTATCGCCTTGGCCAGACAACTCCTATGAAGAAGTGAAACAGAACTCAAAGAAACCAGAATGAAAAGTTGCCAAAAACTAATTGAAAGATTGAAAACCGAACAGGAGAGGAATATGGTCACATGGATTTTGCAAGCATTTGGATTTCGTAACATTTATGCTGCCTACAGGTCAATTTTGATGTTCTGTTTGTCATTTTACTAGATGATAGCGAAACTGGAACTATAGAAAAGACCTACAGCCATTTTGTCAGGTAAACAATGAATGTGATGCCTGAGCTTTTACATGTCAACATTATACAACATGGAGTGTAAATGACCTCTGCACTTCAAAAATATGAGTACATCTGCTAGGTTTGAACCCTGATTTTGAGATACAGAGGCTGACACTCCACCACTAACTCACAGAGTGAGCTAGTAGTAAATAACAAATATTTACTCATCAACTGAAGTTTGAGACACCTGGTCTACACATTGTTGGCTGCTTTTCCACACCTCGGTGGAGTCGCAGGTGTAAACTGTGTTGCACATGTAGACTTCGTCCTGTTTTATGGATGGATGCCCTTCCTGACCCCAACCTCATGCAGAGGGATGTATTCACTATCGTACATTACTGTGGTGGTTGATAGTGTGGTGTGTTATGTACTACTGGGACAAACACAAACGCTCAGTCCCCGTATCAGAGGAATAAACCAGACACGGTTAAAATTCTCAATCCATCAGCAATGGAACCCAAAACTCTCTGAAATGAAAGCCTCAATATTGACCATAAGAAACTGGACACCTGGTCCAAACTATAGGCATAAAATCAGAGATGACAACTTTCCTCTTGAATGCAAAATACCAATTTACAGCAATCAGGCAGTTTGTGATGGCTCAAGATCTACTGAATGAAGAAGTAGAAACAGAGACAACTTACCTCTGTTTACGCTCTATATGCTGTGCAATGAGATTACTGTAGTAGTTCTCCAACGTCACTTTTGCCTTGGTGGCCTTATCCAGAGTGTGACCACTGAATCGTATGGTGCTCTCTGTCGCAGTCATCTCCAGGACCCCTGCATTTGTAAAGTATAAAATTTAATCACACTACAGAGAAAAATTAAACATGTTAAAAAATTAAACATGTTGGAAAAATAATACATTGGTGTGTCAAAATTAATATTGAGCTAGACTTCATACTGTAAAGAAGTACTACTGTAGTGTTTTGCTTAAAGAAAAAAGCAGTGGGATTATTAGTCCTCCATAATACAAATCGAAGCAAACTTCTGGCTATGCAAAGAGGTTATGAGAGATGGGAAAACATAACACTTCCTGAGCCTTGCAAACCTAATACTGCCATGGTTCGAAATGAAGAGTTAACCGAGTAGTACCAAATAGGTTAAAATCTTATACTTTAACTTAAGATAACCAAGAGAGGTCAGACAGAAAATCTAAAAGAGAAGAGCCTGGCTATAGCAGGTGAAAGCTTAATCCAGACTTTAGCTTGGGCCATGTAACTGCCATGTGTAAGCCTCTGCAAGAAATATAAATACTTTCACTCAGTTTTCTAATGAACTAGTGGTATAACGGAGATGAAGTGGCCATGGCTTTAGTTAACTCTTCTGTCAACTCACATCAATGTAGAGTTTGTTGCGGCAGTTGACTTTAGACGACTTGGCGTTTTTTCACTACTGCCCACACCAGCGTTTTCAACATAGTGGCAGTTAATAATGCATATGATGTTTACGCATCTCTTGGATATGTACGGAGAATATTTTTGAAGTCGTCACTAGCACTAGGCCTATACTTATTTGTTATCACCACCTGTCAAAATTCTGCTCTGCTAGGGAGCCACCATGAGCATGTGTAGTAACACTGGTAATGAATGACAGTGAAGTGGTGGATTTGGATTTAGAATTGTCTGTAAATTTGGACAATGGCAGCGATGATGATGATGTGACTAGTAACAGTTCAGTAGAAAATGACAGCAATCGTTGAAATGTCACGCAAAGTTTTATGCTACGACTTAAAATATATAAATAACCACTGTTTAATTTTGTTTTGTTTTTTGGTTTATTTATGTGGCTAAGGGTTCTTGTGTTGTAAAAAATGCTACTGAAAAGGAGTTAGGATACAGCCCCCTGAATTTGCCTGGTGTGAACATGAGGAACTCCAAGTCCATACTGTGTAACCAAACAACTCAGTGTAGCATTGCTAACTCAACCAGTGTGTATAACATAACTTCTTGTTTGACACACACTTCAGTTTTGGAAGCTATTTAACGATTTTATTTTATAACCCACATAAACTACGGTTGTCCAGAAAATAACAAGAAACAATGAGGTGAATTAGAGGTGAAGAAGTCATACAACTGTTTTTTGGTTATGTTGAAATCAACAAATATTTTTTTCTAGTTTTAATTTCTGCACACACCAAAACCATGAGCCATGTGATGAATGATAAACAAGACAGGTGTGGTAAAATAAGCAACCTTATCTTGAACAACTTCCTGCAAATGATCACACGTCTTGTACTGGTGGAACACGACTATCTGTACTGTTTTCGTTTGCTAGTTCTGGCACCTGCTGAACATTTTGTAATCATTTCTATATCTACACATCTGAATTAACAATAAAGAGAATGCACACAAGTGTGCATGGCAAATACAGTACTTCCGTCACATTCTGGACAGTACACTGCCACTGGTTGTGTGTTTTGCTTTTAGTACAAGACATGGTATTTGTGGCCCGGGATGTTACATAGGTTGCAAACACACATATCATCGGGAGTATGTTAGTTCACTTTAACACACACTTTGTGGCGGAACCCATGCACCGCGAGCCCCGTCTCAACAAGTCTCAGTTTTTGGGTTTAGCTCAGTCCAAGTCCTGTCATTCATGGCCCTGGCGCAATAAAAGTCATCATCAATATCTTTCATTTTCTCATACCGCTCCTGCAATAGGTCCTTACATGCGCCCATTGCTGTCAGAAGAAACTTCAGTCGTAGGTATTCAATGAAGAAACTCTCCCTTGCAAGTACGCGTACTAGTCTGGAAGGAGTGAATCTTGAGATTCCCATTGCTTTTTAAAAAGAAAGTGGCTTTCACATTTTCCCAGATCTTAGATCCTTCTTTTTTAGGTGCTCCCAAATCATGTGGATTTGTTATGTTAATACTGGTACTATTTTTGCTTTAAAGAGGGTTACTGCTGTCTGCAGGGATAACTTTTGTAGGCAGCCGATGTCGCTGATAGCTCGTATTGAGGTTATAGCCCTATTCTTTGCATGAATCCCATATGCTTTTCTGGTAGTTTGGAACATCACTCCAAGGTACTAGAAGTAGTTACCAGTGAGTCAGGTTTCTGTTCCTTAGACTGTGTGTTCTTGCCTAGTCACTTCCCCTCCTCTACGAAAGACCATTTGCCTTGTTTTATTCAGGTTTATTTGTAGGCTATTTTCCTCGGCCCATTTCGCGAGCCCGATGAAGCCTTCCTGCAAGTCACTAATTCTCCTTGCCATGATGACCATGTCATCAGCATACACATATTTGACATTGCTATTAATGATATTTACTAATGTCAGCTGCTGCTATATTAAATAAAATGGAATATAAGGGCTCACCCTGCAAAACACCATTCGTCTGTGTCGGTGCTTCAGAGTATGTCACAGTGTCGCAAAGGATGACTTATGAATTTCAGTATCTCTCTGATGATCATTGTCAAATAAGGCTCCTTGCCTATCATTGTTTCCGGTTTCTTTATTAGAACCTGTCTATCAAGCAAGTCAAATGCCTTGCTGTACTGTATAAACACAGCATACAGTTTAGCTCAATGCTTCCTGTATATCTTCTAACAAGTTTTCCTTATGGCTTGGAGAGTCGGTCATCCCTTCCGGAAACTGAACTGTTCCTCGAGTATATTGGCCTCTGCTATTTGTGTCAATCTGTTAGTGAATAACTTTGTGAAGAGCTTGAACACCACACTTTCAAAAGCTACACCTCGGTATGAGCCGGGCGATGTGGTGTCTCTTTTCCCTTTGTATAGCATCTTTATTATCAACGTCCTCCACTCTTCTAGTAGGTATGGGATTTGTCTCAAGGCATTTGTTGAACAGTCTGTGATTTTCGGGAAGACTGCTTGTCTGAGTTGCGGTGTTTGAGGGCATGCTCTGTTTACTTGGCTTAAGATTCTCTGGAATTTATTTGCAGCCTGGATGAGAATGGTGGTTTCCTTGGTTTCAGTGTGATATACAGGTTTTCTTCAGCAACCTAAGCAATTTGTAAGTCTTCCATTTTGATCAATCAATCAATCAATCAATCAATACTGATCTGCATTTAGGGCAGTCGCCCAGGTGGCAGATTCCCTATCTGTTGTTTTCCTAGACTTTTCTCAAATGATTTCAAAGAAATTGGAAATTTATTGAACTTCTCCTTTGGTAAGTTATTCCAATCCCTAACTCCTCTTCCTATAAATGAATATTTGCCCCAATTTGTCCTCTTGAATTCCAACTTTATCTTCATATTGTGATCTTTCCTACTTTGAAAGACACCAGTTAAACTTATTCGTCTACTAATGTCATTCCACCCCATCTTTCTGCTGACAGCTCGGAACATACCACTTAAAAAGACTTAATAACAATAAAAATTCTTCCACCTTTTTGATACTTATATTTTCATTTTAGCAAATCAATCAATCATACACAGTACATGTTTCGTTCTTTTTTAGAACATCTTCAGCTGTTTTACATTGCTTAGGTGATTCACTAAGTATTTATCTTTCTAAGAACATCCTGAACAGGTACCTTGTTTTTTAATGCTACGTAAATTTAAAATTTAAAGTCGATATATTGAACCTTTCCAGATGTATACCAATACTGATGGAACACCACATTAAAGCGATCTAATGGTGATCACCTTGAACAACTACGACTGCCAGAAAAAGTGGTAAATTCACAATTTTTCACAAACCGTTAAAATATTAAAAAGTATCGGCATTGGAAAGGAACTAACACCATATTCACATTCAGCACGTTGGTTTTATACATTAAACACAAAGAAATAAACAAACAATTTTTTGTCACATAGTGATATTTATGTACCTGCAGCACCGGGTATGCCTAAATAAATTTCATAGCTAAAGCATAATTTCCGCATTATACAGTAATTATTTTCATAATTTCTTTCGGTTTCCACGTTGAACAGATTCCGATTTATACAATATAAATAACATGCAAAACCATATCCAGTGCGCTGGGATCATAACTTATAGGTGGACCTTGAAAGAATTTTAATTTACTGGGATCATAACTTTTGTACACATTGGACAAGTTTCAGCTTTATAGACTTCCACTTTGAGCAAGTTTTACTGTATAAGGAAACATAATGGTCCAATAATACTGTCTTGAGGAATTCCCCTCTTAATTATTACAGGGTCAGATAAGGCTTGGCCTACTCTAATTCTCCGAGTTCTATTTTCTAGAAATATAGCCACCCTTTCGGTCACACTTTTTTCTAGTCCAATAGCACTTATTTTTGCCAGTAGTCTTCCATGATCTACCCTATCAAATGCCTTAGAGAGGTCAATCGCAATACAGTCCGTTTGGCCTCCTGAATCCAGGATATCTGTTATATCTTGCTTTCCTAAACCCAAACTGCCTTCTGTCAAACCAGTTATTAATTTTGCAAACATGTCATATCCCAACCCATTGTCATTAGTATATCACCAGAAATCTAATCAATTCCAGCTGCTTTTCTAGTTCTCAAATTGTGTATCTTATTGTAAAGATCATTGTTAGTATGTATGTAAATTTTAATACTTCTTTAGCACTCTATCTGGACATTATCCTTGCAACCTACAATCTTTACATACTGCTGACTGAATATTTCTGCCTTTTGAAGATCCTCACATACACACTCCCCATGTTCCGATACATGTTGCTCTCTTGTTTCTCAGGAGGCTTCACAATACAGTTGCTGATCCTCTGAAGAACTGGACCTTTTTGTTGTAAGAAACAGCTCCAGCACTGCAGCGTGCTCCAAGTAGCATTCTGCACAAAGCCATATCTTAGCTTGCCTGCATCCCGAGTGGGTGATTTGCACTGATGTTTTCATGTCCTTGATATGTCTCGATGCCCTATTTACTTTTCCTCCCTCAATTTCTTCTTTTATTTGATTCAGCACGTATGTTCCTTTGTTAAGTGTCTCTTTATTTAACATCCTCTACATGCCTATTTTTGGATTGATAAAGTCCTGTGTTTTCACTGTCTTTTTATCACTACTTGGGCGACTACTGGTCTATGTTTCCTCAATGGTGTGATGGCTGGATTAATGAGAACATGGTTAGCACTTGTCTCTACTGTGTTTGTGATAATCAGTTCAATGGTACTCTGACCATTATTGCACATGTACATGTGTTGTTTTTGTATCTTATTGTACACGTCATTGTTATCATATGTAAATTTTAATACTTCTTTAGCATTAGTCACCTCCTGTGTTTGTTTTCCAAGGTGAAGCCTTCTAATATCATGAAGTCCAGTACCCTGTCTGCCTTCAGGTTCTTTCTATCTACCGTGCTGTAGAAATCTCCAACCACAATCGTTGGCTTCTCTTTACCTGTACCATTCACAGCTCTGGAGAGATCATCTATTATCTCTTTGATCGTATAGTCCGGTTGGAAGTACCCAATTATTATAGAGATGCTCCTAAAGTCAATTGCCGTTAGGTACTTCGATGATTTGTAGCAAGTAGTTGACTGAGATAGCCATATCTGAATTGACTGATAGTGTGGGAGTGGTTCATAATTGGGATAAATATAATCTCACATTCGAGGGAAGACTACTCTGAAAACCTGTTCTGCATACACTTCGCAAATGCTTTTACATGTCTATACAGCATTTTAAAAGGACAGCATTATGCCTAGTCCTGCCGTAAGTTTTATTCCTGGTACGGAGAAATGACAACTAAAACATGTACATAAATGTTATTTATTCATTACGGACTCTTCAGAGTATATCATACACAAATTATTCAAGATGTCTAACCTCGCACAATTCTTCAAGCGATCTGGCAAATTATCTATCAACAAGCACAGCACTTTTAGGGGTATTAAGGATACTGCCTTCACCAAATCTACTTTATGATAGTTCGATGGGGATTTAGAGCAGGTCATCTCTAAAATATTCCACAAGCGATAGTCCAGTGGGTTAAGGTCAGGGCTTCCCAAGAGCCAATCAAGAGCTAATATGAATATTAACCTGGACACATCGTACTCCAGCTAGCGAAGTGTCAACGTCATCAGAAGAACGGGAGCAGAATCCTGTTAGAATATCCAATGTTTACCTCAAAACAAGGTGGTATTACAGGCTCCCTAACCTTTTCTTGAATGCTGCATTGGTGACAGATGGCTCATTGTTTCCCTTATTTGCATGGGTAACCATTTCCAGCACCATTATCAACAAAATCAGTCTTGTTGCATCATTTAATGGTGCAATACACAAATTTGCTTGTTACCTGTAGCAAGAGTCTTGTTACAATTGTGTAATGAGAGCATAGTGACATGGTTCTCTTTCACTCTCCACTCCATTTTAACTGTG
Source organism: Anabrus simplex (assembly GCF_040414725.1). Classification (NCBI taxonomy): domain Eukaryota; kingdom Metazoa; phylum Arthropoda; class Insecta; order Orthoptera; family Tettigoniidae; genus Anabrus; species Anabrus simplex. The sequence goes on along the minus strand of NC_090265.1, from coordinate 648,599,148 downwards.
CAACAGCTGACTTTTCAACTGGTTATTGTTGCTTTTGTGGTGTGTTAACCTAACATACCATATCAAACTGTGTCTACTTAACTCTATGAAAATACAATAGCTTTTAATAACAATGCCCAAACTATGCTGAGTCAAATATATTGCAAGTGGCTATACCTATTGTTTTTCAAACAATATGACTGCATATTAAATATAAAAACATACTCCTGTCAAAACTGCTCACAACCCTCCATGATTATATAGGTTTAAAGGGCATAAACTCCTGAACAAATCAACATATTGTTTTTGTACTCAAAGTGATATTTCACTAATACCATAACAAAATTACAGAAATATTCCTTTAAAAAAAATCAGATTTACATTTTTATGTCTGGACAAGCTACTGTATTATATTATTAACACCCATAAACTCTCAACATTTTAACAGACATTTATTCCAAAAATGCACACAAAAATACCAATAAAGACTGCAAACATGCTTTGATAGCCTCCACTAAAATCACATACGATTAATCATTAAGACATATTCAACATTGGTTAGTTACAAGCATGCATCACATTCCTGCAAACACAAGTAATAATAATGGTGGGAAAACACATATCACTAGCATATGACAAGATTTTTCTTTGCTATTTGCTTTACACTGCATCAACAAAGATAGCTCTTATGGGGACAATGAGATAGGAAAGGGCTAGGACTGTAAAGGAAGCAACCATGGTCTTAATTAAGGTACAGGCTGGTGTGAAAATGGGAAACCCCAAAGAACCATCCTCCATTATTCCTTAGCTACACTATTTGGTGTATGGCAGAGAGCTGCACCCATAACAACAGGCAGTTAACACATTCTCTTTCCTGCAATGTGAACATAGCCATTTTAAATGATTATTTTCTTTTCTGAAGCTCTTCAGTTAATTGCCTCCAAACTAACTTGTTTCCATACTACATTTGTCATCATAAACAATTAACTTGTGATATAGGAATACATAAGACTGTCACCAACAAAGTTGTATGAACCATACATGGAAATCCAAATTACAGTGTGTGCATTTTATGTTTCGACTTGGCGTTTGAGTGCTGCAGACTGGTGGAGAAAATGTGCATTAATAATCGGCCAATCGCAGACAGCCATTCGCATGTACAGAGGTCGTCTACCCAGTGTTGCCTGGCTGTTGTCAGCTGTTGTTTTCAGTCACCACATGCTACTAGCTGTGTTCATTGTCCTCTGTTCTTTTGGCGGTACCCTTGTGTTTTTATTTTGCAGCGTTTTGATTATTGTTTAGTGCTTCTATAGAGTGTGAAGTACATTTAACGTAGCATAATGTACATATACTAGTGGTCAATTTAAATACGTAATATGTAACTTTAGATAAGTATTTATTTCATTGTCTTTAAGTTACCTTTAGGGTCCTTCATGTCCAATTTATTTTTCATGTCGACACCTGATGCTAAGAGTGCAGTTCCCAAGAAAAAGACTTTTGGCAGGACTCCTCTCAGCAGTCTTTTTCGAGAAATGTTGTGCAATGTGAGGGGAAAAGATAACAGGGTGCCCTTCTTTCCTGTTGCTCAAACGGTTCAGAGAACAGCTGAAGCCACAAAAGTCAACAGGAGTACCATAATTAACATAGGGAAACAAAACTACATTGCTGATAAACAAGCAGCGTGATCATCCAGACTTGAAACTCCTGGGAAGAATAAAAATAGGTCAAAGACGATTACAGAATTGAATTCTTTTCAATAAAACGCTATCCATAGGCACATTTATTCCTATTACTGCAGCAGAGAACAATCTATGTTGGAGAAATTACTCTGTACACTTGATAAAAGCAGTCTCTTTCATGGATGTAAAACTATTTTTCCTAGTGGATTTATGTCGCATCGACATAGATAGGTCTTTTGGCGACGATGGGATAGGAAAGTACTAGGAATTGGAAGGATGTGGCCATGGCCTTAATTAAGGTACAGCCCCAGCATCTGCCTGGTGTGAAAATGGGAAACCACGGAAAATCATCTTCAGGGCTGCCGACAGTGGGATTAGAATCCACTATCTCCCAAATTCAAGCTCACAGCTGCGTGCATCTAACCGCACGGCCAACTCGCCCGGTCAGATGTAAAACTTCATCAATATTTCATTTACTTGAAATGTTTATTTAAACTGTATCACATAGTTATCCACAGTGCATCATCATTCACATTAGAATTTACCTGTTCACTAACTGTTTTGAGTGTTTTTTTATATTGCACATTATTATGTTCATAATTATACTCTAATACTTGTATTATAAATTCTGGTTTTTATAACATGCATTTTTATCTCTGGGTGTTACAATTCTTAATAACTATGTGTTTAAGTTTTATCCTGCATTCTCATCTGAAAAGCGTTATTATTCATGATAACTATTATTTCAGATTTTATAACAGTTTTATTCTGAACATGAGGATAGCTTAGCGTGACTCTGTTCTAGCGCTGTGTTGTGTTTCAGCTGATTGTTCTTATTAAAACATTGGTACCATCATTCCGACTTAGTGAACTGTCAAGCCGAATCTGAAAGTGCCCTAACTGTAGAGCCACACAACCAAAAAATACAACATTCTATTTTAGCACACTTGAAGCATTGGACAACAAAAGGGTGAAAGAAAGTAGATGATATGAAATGTCGTATGGCTTTTAGTGACGGGATATCCCAGGACGGGTTCCGCTCGCCATGTGCAGGTCTTTCTATTTGACGCCTGTAGGCGACCTGCGCGTATGATATAATGGAAATCTATCTAAAGCGACTGATATCAACAGTGTAAATAAAACATTCATGAAGAATACCAAATACATTTCAAAATATAACAGTTTGATTGCTCTGTCATGGTTTCACCAACTTGTTACTATAGCTGTAATGATGCAGTTACAGTATTTCAAATATATGATGTAAAATACATTGGAGCAGATAACATTTTACCACTGTAATAAAGTTTATCATTTCAGATTTTACTGAGCAGAGGTGACACCACAGATGGATTGGAAAATCTTTCACCTCATATCAATTGTTATATTTAAAGCCTACTGACATGAACTTTCAGATAAATATATTTCACAACATTTAAAATCTGAAATTAATAAACATTAGTAAACACACCATTCATAAATAAGCATTTGCACATTTTAAACATTCTGCTGTGCACATGCACCAACACATCAATATTAATACTACACACAGCAAGATAAAAACACCAAATGGTAAAGCAGAGGATAATTATTGATGACAAATTTGTATACAAAGTCCAAAATATGAATGTAAAAAAAGAAATATAAGGGGCCCAAAGAAAGTTTACTTTTCCAATCTCCATGCTTAAAAAAAAAAAAAAATTACACATTTCACACAGTATGCTGATTTAGCAGAGTTAGCAAAATCATACACATAGGGAAGACGGCAATGTTCATTAGTCACTATCCCTCCTATATAAATAGTAATCCCTTCTTATTGGTCAGGTAAGTGGCTGCAAAAGAAGATCGAAACTAAGAACCAATGGACTGGTACCACTGTAGATGAACATGAATATTCAATCAAGAAATTATTTCAGAGTTCAAGAATGATGATTTCTTACCAAAAGCTATTCAGTCACACCATCATTAATGAAGACATTTCAGAACTACATAAGTTTGCAAATCCACATGCAGTGACAGAGAGGCAACACCAGCACAAATTGAGTATCAAAGTATGGGTAGGCATTCATGGGGACAGAATGATAGATCTCTACCTTCTACACAACAGACTGAATGGTCCTACGTACTGTACCTTCCTTCGCAACCAGTTACCTGTGTTGGTGGAGAATGTGCCACTATAGGAACGACTGCAAATATGGTATGTGCATGATGGAGCACTAGCCCATTTTCATCATAGGGTTAGGCAATACCTAGCACGGCTCTTCCACTAACGACAGAATGGTGAGGGAGAGCCAATACCTTGGCCTGCCCAGTCATCTGACCATAACCCTTTAGATTTTTGGCTCAGGAGACATCTAAAGGCCATGGTGCATGAGGTCTCCATAAATGATGAGAATACACTACAAGAACATGTGTTCAGTGCCTGTGATGTAATCTGGCAACAGCCACAGTTATTCTAATGAATGTGTGATTCCATACAGCATAGTGTGGAAGGCTGCATTGTAATGGATGGCGGTCACATCAAGCACATGTTGTGAAGAATAGATCAAAGACCTGGTGATCACTGATAGTAGTGCTAGCGGACCATAACTCCTAAGATACTGGGTTTGCGACCAATGTTTAGAGGACATTTTTTCCTTTGTTTATTGCATGCTGCCTCCTCTATAATTATTGGAACCTTGTCCCGGCTCCATAGCTAAATGGTTAGCATGCTGGCCTTTGGTCACAGTGGTCCTGGGTTCGATTCCCGGCAGGGTCAGGAATTTTAACCAAAATTGGTTAATTCCCTGGCACAGGGACTGGGTGTATGTGTCGTCTTCATCATCATTCCACCCTCATTCCGACGTGCAGGTCGCCTACGGGTGTCAAATCAAAAGACCTGCATCTGGCAAGCCGAAGTCCTCGGACACATTCCAGTACTAAAAGCCATATGCCATTTCATTTCATTGGAACCTTTTTCAAGGACACTATATGTCTGAGGAAAAATGTATTACTGGTATAACTAACCACACTACAAAAAGAGGAACAGAGAATTAATTATTTCGAATCAGGAACTCAATAGGAATTAAGAAGTACAGAATTTTGCTCTTATAATCAACAAGTTTATGTGCTACACAAACCTAAAAAATCTCAGCTGGAAAGTCACTGTTCAACACATTGTATTCACCTATTCTCTTTCTGTCCAATGTAGAAAGTGCTATGCTCTAAGGATAAATAGTCTATACAAAAGCAGGGTCACATGTTCAACTGAAATTTCACTGTTTGCAGATGTCAATTTATAGTGAAAATAATTTTACATTTTGCTCTGAACACTGTTTCTTATGATGATGTTATCTGTTCATTCCTCCTCATGGTTTTCTTACTTCATAGATTAAGCTCACAAACTTGCTGAACTATGCAAAACTCGAATAACTCCATTCATATCAATGAGGTGAGAAGCTTACATTTTTGGGTTTATAGCTGAAGTGGAGTCACTTCAATATTTAAGAAATGCATTCCAGTAGTGAAATCCTTACCAGAGATATAGTACAATTCGTTCACCTTGTCTGATCCCAGAGATGCAGAGACCAAATCTCTCCTAGATCCTGACAATGCAATCCTTTATCAGAAAGAGCAGTACTATTTAGGAACAAAATTAATTACTGCCAACATATATATCATATGGAAGTATTTGCTTCACCAACTAGTATGTTACAGTTACTGAAAACTGTTTCAACAATTTAACAGGCAGGCAGTACAGAAAGAAAAGCAAAGAAGCTACGAAGTAAAGAGAGAGAACACAGGCTTTCAAGCAGACAAAAATGAAAGATTCATGAGAGAGCATGTTTAAGCCTACATGCATGGGCATTTAAATGTAATCCCACAAAAATGTCAAAACCAGCAACATTTACAAATACAATATCTGTAACAGGATTGGAAAAAATGATCCCGTGGAAGATCATAAGCGAGCGATCAATATTTGTCTAACGTTGAGCAGAAGTCCATCTACAACTGCCATACTACAAACACCGATAAGACAAAGCACATCCAAGACAAAAATCTCACCATACCAAGTAGCTCGCATTGTTGAGGAGCGTTGTCCATCGCCTGGCTGGAACCCAAGTTTGGCATAGATGCTTCCAACCTTCCACTGGACTCTATGGCAATAAATCACGTAAATCAAACAGTCATGGCGGTAACTCTTAAACACTAATATACAACCACCACTGACTGAGAAGACAGGTCTAGCCATGTCTCATACATTACCTGAAAAAAAAACTCCGAAGGGGCCAAAACATTGCTTTGGACTATATCCTTATTCTTCATAAGTATTCAGTACAGTAAGAGAATAAAATTAGGGTACTATAAATGAGAACAATGAGGAAGAAGCTAAAGAATGCACAGAGACTTAAAACACATTTTTTGGCAGATTGATTTTTACTCTAAAAGGGGAGGGTTAAACAAATGCCACAAACATGTAACAGGCATAATTTAATACTGTGCCCATACAAAGGAAAGGTCTTAAGGCGACGATGGGACGGGAAAGGCCTAGGAATTGGAAGGAAGCAGCAGTGGCCTTAATTAAGGTACAGCCCCAGCATTTGCCTGGTGTGAAAATGGATAACCACAGAAAACCATCTTCAGGGCCACCGACAGTGGGTTCGAACCCACTATCTCCCGGATGCAAGCGCACAGCTGCACGCACGTAATCGCATGGCCAACTCGCCCGGTAAAAGAATTATTAAGATCTATAATAATGGGTGACGCCTGGTGACCATGATCGTTAAGGCATTGAAGTCTAAACAGCCCAACACCGTGGTTAGCTGGTTCAAGTCCCATTAGACGAAAAAATTTCACCATCAGAATGTTATTATAATCTATCTTTGTGATTGTGAAATCAGAATTTTGGCCAGCAGGATAGGGGAGGTGGTGGTATACAATTTCTAATCACCAGACTGCATGTCAAAAGCCTGGATTAAATTCCAAACCTCTCCGCAGTGCTCATGCAAAGGGCATATAACACTGCGGATGGTGATTCATCTGTCGGATGGGGATGTGAAGACTTGAGCAGACCCCTTGGTGCTATTCGGCAGGAGTAGGCTACGTGCCAGCAACGAGTTTCACCCTTTCCCTTCCTACTACCATATATCACATCATTCATTTCATCTCATTAACTCCTCTGATGAGGTTGACGTCAGGAAGGGCATCCGGTCATATAAACCCGTCACGACAGATTCATCTCACCTCATACCCGACCCCGTAAAGAAACAGGACAAGGATCGGACAAACAATAATTGGTGACTGGAACAATGTTGTTGGCAAAGTATGGAAAAGTAATGTGAAAAGTAATGTGACAGAGTACAGTCTTGGCAACAGAAATGAGAGAGGAGAAAGACTGATTGAATTCTGTGAGTGGCAAATATCTGGTTTAAAAATCATGAAAGAAGGCGTTATACATCGAAAAGCCCTGGTGATGGCAAGAGACATCAAACAGATTTCATATTAATAAATCGAAGATTCAAAAATGATATATGGAATGCTAAAACTTTTCCAGTGCCGACGTAGATTTGGATCATAACCTGTTGATTGTGGATGTAAGGACAAAGCTCGAACATGAAGGAAAGAAAATGACAGACAAAAAGAAACTGAAAGTGAAAAGCCTGATATGGGAAGGAACTATGTTTACACAGGACCAAACAATGTTGGAGTTTGAAAGGGAACAGTGGAATAATATGAAGAATGTCACTGTAGAGACAATGAATCAGCAGTATTTTACTAATTTCAGAAATTAACAAAAATTTAAATAACTTGCAATCTATGTGTAACAATAATACACAAACCATAACGGTAATGGTAAACTAGTGGTATCCAATAAGCCCTACTATGCTGCACAATTTTTAAAAGACTGTATAGAAAGGAGAAATAAAATGTGATTAATGTGAAATTTGTTATAATGATAAATTAAAAAATACTTACAGAAATAAACAAAATGTGCTTACATACACAAAAATGATACTAAGAAATGAAATGATTCATGCAGACAGCTCATCACCATATTTTTATTAGCATGGAGGAAAATTATCTACGGTATGAATTTCCAATTCCTCACCATTATCTACCTTTTAAAAATCATGACTCCATAAATTTCTCAAAGTGGATTCACAAATGACTAAGTGAGTGGAGTTCAAATTTTCAAATTTCGTTCAAATTTTGCAAGGTTGATCTACGTCAAAACTAAGCAGACACGTGTCCAAGGGTTGTGCATTGACCCTTATTTCATGAGATAATAGCCTTTTGAATTCAACAGTCTGCATACATGTTGTAATTTAGTATCAGTATCCGTAGCACCCCTGCTCCAGTGGTCGCCGTCTCTCACTTCCACGACGACATCTTAGGGTTTGAACAAAGAGTGCCTCTCAATTCCTTCTCGTTCTTCTCCATTTCTATTTTTCTTATATCTGTTTCTTTCTTAGTCCATACGGATTTATTGTTAGGAAATATGCAGATTAAATGCAACCATTTTCATTAACCATTTACTATTGACATGATATAGGCTTTTGGGCTTATGCCGTGTCAAGAACATAGGTGAAATTCTTTACGTTTCGCAGATAAATTTGCTTTGGGTCTTCAGAAGAAAATCCCAACTGTTCACGAGAAAGGCTTCTCAAACAATGAGGTTTGAATTTTGACGTCACAATAGAAGTGGAAGTGGTACATTGAACGCAATCCCCTCCACATAAATAGAGGTAGCAAAGTAACACAGAGGGACGATAAAAGTAGATCGTGATCGAAACTGACAGGGAACAGTCAGCAGCTGAACTTGGTTTCTGATACCAATAGACCAATTATAGGAAGCAACAATAAAACCGATGCACATATATTAAGACAGGGATAATCTTAAATAAAAGGAAATTTATTCAAATAAGAAGGAAACACATAATAAAAACTGCCTTACCCTCATAATAGAGAAGAAAAGAATACAAAGGGGTACGTTACTTACATATAACATACAGGTATATCAGAGGACGAGATGAATTTGTGAACAATCAAATATCCAGATGGAGATGGACACACTCAAAGTCACGTTCAAGGGTAATAGTTACAGCGATATGCAGATTCATAGAACCCTGCATCCCAGAGAAACAACCAAGCAAGGCTCACAGAAGGAAGAAGTGACGGGAACTGCCTACCTGCCTTACATTCACTCCACCACAGATTGAATTGCCATGGTCCTCCACAAATGCAACATAAAAAATGTGTTCGGCACCATCACTAAAATTGCTCACAGTCTTTGTAAAGCCAAGGACAAATTGTCTCCACTTTTACATCCTGAGGTACATAAAATTCCCTGTACTCACAGTAAGGTATACACTGGCCAAATATGGCGGTCCATTGGTACTCATATCAAGGAGCACGAACGAAATATTTGTCTCAACCAGACAGACAAATCAGCAATAGCTGAGCACACACTATCGTCAGGTCATGATGATGTGTTCCAAGATGCTCGAGCTCTTACCCACACTAGACACTACAGGTGCAGGATTATACAGGAAGCTGTGGAAATACGTAGAAATCCTAATTTCAACAGGTACACTAGCTATTAATCAAGTAATATGTGGTTGCCAGCCATTAAGAATTTACGTCCCTTCACTATTGTTATTTCGTTTCATTGTTTTCCAAATTCGTACATTCCTCATTGCCAGATGTTTCATTCCAGGCTTGTGTCAATGTCCTGCTTTCGTAAGTGTGTACACCTGTTATGTTATGTGACCCTCTCAGACTGATTCTGATGGTTTCATCAGCTTCCGCTTCGAACGCTAGCACTGTACTGCGTACGGTGAGCCATCTGGAGACGAATTAACGTACCACTTCCACTTCTATTAACGTCAAAATTCAAACCTCATTATTTGAGAAGCCTTTCTCATGAACAGTCGAGATTGTCTTTTGAAGACACAGAGCAAAGTTCTCTGCGAAAAGTAAAGAATTTCACATTTTCTTGACACAGCATAAACCCAAAAGCTTATATCATGTCTATAAGTCCGGGCTGTGAAAGCATCAATGGCAACAATTACTATCGTCCTAGGTTGATTTTAAGCTGCACGGAAGTCAGTGAAACTGGCCACTAGACTTGCAGGGCTACAGGTACTCCCAACCAAACTGTCCACAGATATGTGTAGGCTGTTAAATTTGAAGTGTCATTTTCTCATTCAATAAGGACAGATGGCAAAAATCCTCAAATGCATGTCTGTTTATTTTTGACATAGATCAACCCCTCACAGAATGGAGTCTGTGACCCCATAGCTGTGGCTTCTCCTATAAACTCTAAATCCAGTAATCAAGGTCTGAGTAAATGAAGAAACACAATATTAATCATTAATTAGGGACTGAAAAGATGTTTTAACCAGTATCTACTTCTGTTAGATCTACATAGCCCAAGGGTTAAAACAATAAATAATGTACTTGTTAACTGCCTCCAGGTCTAGAAAGCCAAGAATAACGGCCGAGATGATTAGTCGTGCTGACCACACAACACCTCATAATCTGCAGGCCTTCGGGCTGAGCAGCGGTCGCTTGGTAGGCCAAGGCCCTTGAAGGGCTGTAGTGCCATGGGGTTTGGTTTGGTTTGTTAACTGCCTACTGATAATGTAGACCATATTACACACAAAACTGTGACCCACTGCTTCAAAAATGATCCATTACGGGCAGCCATAATCTACGTCAAATATAGCACTAAACATCTTCAACATTATTCACGTGAGTTCTTATATCACCTGTTTTCTGCAAAAAAAAATCACAGATGTTTAATCAAAATGGATTTGATGGTCACTATAATTTGGTCATCACCACTGAAGGACGAGTTCTTGAAGCAAAAAGAAAATTGATTTCTTTACCTTATGTTATATTAGTGTGTGATATCAGTACTTAACTAAATATGTATTATCCGAAGGAAAGCAAAGATTAAAAAAAAAAAGTTATCTAACTCCCCGACTGCTCCCTGCCAATATTCAGATAGAGCCTGTACCACTTGGTGAGGTAACTCCCCTAGATTGCACACCAAGCAAACGTTCGCTTCTAGCTTGTTTTGGGACAAACAATACTTTCAAGTATCAGGGCGGTAAACTTTCTACTACAACAAAGATGAATGAGGCACGGTATATCAGAAACAACTTTTTCTCCTCTCTTTGTAACAAAAGATTACCAATGGTACGATACAGGAAATCTTAAAAATATATAAAATTGTAAATATTTCCATTATTATTCACTATAGGATAAATTTGCAATGCATATAAGAACAAAAATAAATTTTCTACAACTTTTTTAAATGTAACTTTTATTGATGGGACCAATTTTGACAGATTTAAGAACCTGACAGTTATAAATTAACCAAGTCAAAACTGAAAAGAAATGTCTTCAAATCTCCCAAAAAAGACCATTATTAATGGAAGTGTTTGAGAATTAATTTTAGATCTTCCCCATAACTACTATTTCACTCAGCATGAATAACATTATTTATAGCCTAGATTGCAGTGGTTAACAAGCCTCCTCCACTCCTTTCTGTCCTTCCACTTTTCCTGCTCCATTACTTCTGCCACATCCAATCCAGCTTCTCTAATATCCTTCCAAATCTGATCCATCCACCTTCTTCTCGGTCTTGCAACTAGTCTCTTTCCCTTAACTTAACTTTCCAATTCGCTTCTTGCTACCCGTTCCTTTCCCATTCTTTTTACATGTCCGAACCATCTCAGTCTTGCTTTCTGAATCTTCTGTACTAACGGTTCTATATTAAGTTCTTCTCTGATGTTAATATTTTGAATTTTATCTCTTCTTGTCTTTTTAACCGATGTTCTTAAAAATTTCATTTCCACTGCTTGGATCTTACTATCTTGTCTCTTATTAGTTACCAGCGTTTCTAGTCCGTATGTTACAATTGGTATGAAATACTGTTTATATAATGTTAATTTTGTTCTCTTGGGTACTTTGTCATACCATAAAAGCTCTCTGACTTGATGAAAAAATATTACACCTTTACTTATTCTGTTATTAATTTCAGGGTTGATTTCATTACTTCCATTAATAATGCTACCCAGATATGTAAACTGTTCTACATTCTCTAATCGTTCTTCGTCTATATTCACTAGGTTTCTCTTTTTCTCTTTTCCACAGTGCATGACTACAGTTTTCTTTTTACTTAATTACCATTCCAAATTCCTTCAGATTTTCATTCCAAACGTCCAGTCTCCTTTGTACTTCCTTTTCTCTCTTTCCCCAAATCACCACATCATCTGCAAATACCAAGGCATTCATTTCATCACTACTGATACTCTGTTTTACACCTTTTATGATTTCATCCATCAAGATAATAAACAACAATGGTGACAGTGCACTTCCCTGCTTAAGACCTTTTTTTGTATAAAATGTTTCAGAGTCACCACTCCCACGTGTACACTGCTTTTACTCTCATGATACAACATTTTTATCTTGTTAATGATTTTGGTACATTCCTTTTCAGTAGGCATTCCCACACATGTTTTCTCTTAACTGTATCATAAGCTTTTTCCAAATCCAAAAATACGAAGAGATTTCCTTATTCCTTTCCAGATGTTTCTCCATTATCGTTCGCACTGTAAATATCAAGTCTATTGTTGATCTATTCGGTCTATAGCCATATTGTTCTTCCTCTGTGTTTCTATTATATCCCACTGTCTTTGTCTATGATTTTCTCCATTATTTTTAGCCCATGTGATAATAGGGTTATACCTCTATAATTTTCATATTTCTTCCTATTTCCATTTTTGAACAATGGTACAATGCTTCCTTGTTGCCAATCTTCACGTATCCTTTCATCCTTCCATATGGCATTGAGGGCTCTGTATAGTCACTGTAGTCCGCTTCCTGCTCCCTTAATCATATCAGCATTGAATTCGTTTTTTCCACTTGCTTTACCTTTGGTCATTGCTTTCACTGTCCTTTCAAGCTCCAACCATGTTATCGGGTTCTCTTCCTTTTCTCCGTCTACTATTTCCATTTTCCTATCTCCTTCTTCCTTCGGACAGTCATCCTCATTATAAAGTTTTTCAAAATACTTTGCCATCACCTTCTGAAGACCCTTTTCGTCGTGTACAATGGATCCATCTTCTCTCTCTAATGCCTTGATTTTTTCTTGATTTATTCTTTTCGATTTTATTACTCTGTATTGAACCATTCTGTTCATGGGCCAATTGCTTCAATATTTAATGCATTGAGAATAACTGTATGAGACCACAGAAAAAGTGTGCGAACTGGAGCAATAGTGCGCTTTTGGAGAATCACCGCATCAGTTTGGGTGTGGTTCACTGTAATACAAGGACAGAGACAAGAGAAGCCAACCACTTGATGCTAGGGAATTTTCTGATGCCAAACTACGGACAAGAAACGCGGGAGATTCCAGGCCTGACGAGAAAATAAACTTGAGACATATCTTGGCCCACAGACGGAATCTGGAGGAAATAAAATGATAGGAAAATCAGAACTAATTTTCCGAGTGATGGGATATACATAGACATGTTAATTATCATCTCCTGTAATTAAATGATGTTAATCACAAGTACTGTGAGAACCACGCCAGCCCCACACAAGGGACTCAAGTGAATTTGACGTATGTTTGCAGGGGAAAAACATGGCTTGGCTTGGGTTATCTAGCTCATAAATACTGAGCAGGCACGGCCAGGAAGCGCTGCTATACTCAACTCTGTGCGTGAAAGTACGTGGCGTGTCAATCTCGCCGAAGTATAATCTTGTGTAACAAAGCATCATCTTAGAACAGTGTTAAAGATTTGGAGAACTTTCTTTATCTGCACTGTTGAAATACTGGTCAATTATTTCTAGACTGTATATAAATCGAACTGAAATCAGTTGAATATAGTTTGAATTAAAGACATTCTCATTCTAGCTAGGATCAACAGCGTAGATACAGTAAAGCTTGATTGCTAACTTGCTCTCAGAACTGTGTGAACTCAGGCTCAACTGTGCATATTAGCAGTCTCAAATGGAACCTTTCATGAGGGCAGAAATAAGTCAGCAGATGGATAGGATGTTGAGCTAGGTGAACCTAGAACTGTGATTGTAAATAGAACTAGAAGTAGTAAGCTTTGCGGGAGAAAAGAGGAGCTAGCATAGAACTTTGCTATTCACTTTGCTAGAACACATGTGCGTGTGTGGTTTAGCACATTGGCTTAATGAAAAACTTTCAGTCAGATAAAATGACAGGCACAACGGTGCTATGCGAGAGTAAAGGAATGTGCCCACATAGTAAATACAGACATTAATGCAGTATTTCCTTTCAGTTGCTATTAGACCGCACGTACACTCCTTAGTAAGTGCTGTTACACAACTGCGCACCCTTGAGAGGCTGTAAGAAGAAGATGGTTGCTGCCGGAAGGAGAAGATCTAGGATCGAACAGAAGCCCAGGTTCAACACGGTTGTGAAGGAGCTATCAACCCAAGATCGACGATCAAGAAGACGCAAGACCATGGGGAAGCCACTGGAGATGAACCGAAGATCCTGGACCAGTGACAACAGCTACACCATGGGCTGATGGTGTGCTAGGAGCCTGTGGTCTGCCATGGAAGACCGCTGAAGTCAGGATACATTAAGGTGGGATAGACTCTATTTTAAGCATGAGTTAGGACTAGGATAGCTTTGCAGATGTGTAAATAATTAATTTCAGCCCTTCAGGCAAGAACAATGTATGTTTCACACTCAGGACTTGCATGCGTAGTTAACATAGTTTCCTTTTTGGTAGTGTCAGATTATAATTTGTCATCACCTGTAGGTTGGATTTTGTTGTTTGTAAATAGATTTATGGTTTATTTTGGAGATAGGGCTAGCATTATAAGATCTTTAAAAGAAAGAGATCTAAACGGTCCAATAACAGTTATGGGCATACCTTGTGAGTTAGGTGAGCTAGTTAGATGTTTGCATGAGAATGAAATACAGATATAGCTTCACAATCCAATGTCTACAATGTTGTCGTCAGGAAAGTCATCACAATAATTCCCTAAATGTTCTCTAGACACGAGCATGGCTCGAACGGTGGACCATAGAACTCAGAGATAAGGCCCAGAGCAGATAAAATAATATTTGATTAGCCCACAGGAGGCCAGGTTGGATAGCCTTAACTGGCATGGTTACGCAAGAGATAAATGTGTAATATGTGATGTTGAATGGCATGCAGAGATAGCTCCGCAGAAGAGCTTTATTGTATGCAAAATACGCGTTAAGTAAGAATGAGAATTTATATTTCGCCATGCATAATGATATGGGAATGGCCAGGCAAATAAGCCTTTTAGCTTGTGAAACACACAATGAATGAAAGTAATTAGAATCTGTGAACAGTCCAGAGTGAGGACCCAACGGTCTGACTTGTGATTTATTAGGGTCTGCATGGTAGCAATAATGGCCGCTGTCATGATGTCTCGCTATGTCTGGAGAGAGGAAGAGAACTGTTAGTGACATCATTTGTTTGGGTTTCGAGTCGCCCCACACTAAGAAGGAAGTCAACAGCCCAGTCAGCGTGCTTTGAAACAAGGTTATCTTTGTCATTTGTAAGCTGCGAGAATCTCCAAATTTTATCAATGTATTTCTATTACAGGTGGTCAAGATGCACGTATAAGTTTGTGTGCTGTCATTGATCGTTTCTTTCGTCTGTATTTATGTTACGCCTAGGGGTATCGCACGCATTTGAAAAAGGGTCTCATGTTCGTATCCCAGCTGGTGAGTTGCGACGTTTTGTGTGTAGTTTTAAGTATTCTAGTGGTTAATTTCAGTCCTGCAGTGCAATGTAAATATTTGCCTACATTGGGAAACCGATGGTTTAAAGAATGTGAAGTTATTCCTCCCTAATCTCATGTGCATTTTGTTTAAGATTAATTTTGTTATGAGTCACACCCAGTCTGTCCTCACCGCGACTCTACTCCAGTCAAATGAGAATTCTCGTCAGTGCACGCCGAAAGAAGATTATTTAAGCCACTTCTTGGCAGAAATGTTTGCACATGTTTAATTAATTAATCAATTAATTAATTAATTAATCATATTTGCTTTGATAGTGTATCCATCTTATGTTGCAAATAAATTGTTAATTTTGTTTTAAAATCATTTTTGCATACTCACACCAGTATAAGATAAAAACCCTAGGCATATCTCCTGTACCTCTGAATTTATTTATAAGTCACACGAACACCTTTACCACGGAAACAGCCGACTGAGCAACCTGGTGCCGAAGAGAACAGGATATTATGGTAAGCTATGTGCCAATATTTATGACCCACAAAGGTAGGTATTTCTACGATACTGCAGTACTTCTGATACATTCTCAACATTCGCTTGATGTGTATTGGAGGCTGTAGGGCACAGTATAATAGTTTCTGATTTCATTGACTATCTTGCTCAATTCTGTTGGTAAACTCTCCCCAACATTTCTCCTTTTCTTCCTTGATACTCCTCTTTACTTGTAGTTTCAATCTTTTGTATTTCACATATAACCTTTCTATCTTATTCTCATCCCTCTGATATGTTTTGTGCTTTTCCTTATCTATTTTTTCTTCACCTTGTTCCTTTCTTTTATTTCATTTTTTATTTTGTCTGTCCACCACCACGTTTCCTTTCTCTTAACCTTTGCTTTTGTTTTCCTGCATACCTCAAATGCTGCCTCCACAAATGTCTGTCTTAAATTGTCCCACTCTTCTTCTCCACTTCATATTTCCATGTTAGGCAACTTCCTTTTTATACAATCTTGGAATGCCATTCTTTTATCCTCCTCCTAAAATTCCCAAATCCTGATCTTTGGTTTCTTCTTCAATACAATTTTAAGGAATTTTACTTGTTTTAATTCCACAATTAATAATCTATGATCACCTTCCATACTTTCACTGGGGATTATCTTCGTATTCATGACGTATCTTCCCCATTCTCGGTCTGTTATTATAAAATCAATGAGCGTTCCATACTGTCCATCCCAACTATATCAGCTGATCTTATGGCTATTCCTCTTCATAAACCATGTGTTCTTTATTATCAGGTTATTTCTGATACAAAAGTCTGACAGTTTCTCTCCATCTTCATTTCTATCGCCATACCCATGTGGGCCCAGAACATTCTCATACCCCATTCTATCAGTTCTCACATGAGCATTCAGATCTCCCATTATCATGATCCCATCTCCAAAAATTTGTGTTTCCAGTTCATTGAGGAACTCTTCTTTTTCTTCCACGCTACACCCTACATACATACATACATATAGATAGAAATCTAAAAACATGCATTTTTCTTATTCTGAAGATGACTAACACACAAATATCAAGTATTTAAAAATTGTGGCCAAAGTACAGACAAAACTCTTATTTATATGTATCATCTACAAAAGGGAATTTGCCAGTCTTCATTGAAGAACAATCTGAATAAGCAGGTGGAAATGCTATGAAATTCCATAAACAATCTAATATCCTCATATCAGAGACACTGGAGTGTTGTAATTTTGTTCACAAAATGGGTTTTTTAATAAGGCAGTAAAATCTATTTTCCTTTAAACAATTGCAGGTTATCACCAACACAATGAAATTATGTAGACAGATGCTCTTCAGGAAGAAGCAACTGCAGTTTTCCTAATCCTTTTAAGACGTCACACAAAAATGGTGTGTAATATAAGTTATCACAACAAAACAAGGGAATCTTATGGAGAAATCTGATGTTTTTTTAACAATTTGTTTTAAGTCACACCGATACAGATAGCTCTTACGGCAACGATGGGATAGGAAAGAGCTAGGAGTGGGAAGGAAGCGGCTGTGCCTTGATTAAGGTACAGCCCCAACATTTGCCTGGTGTGAAAATGGGAAATCAGAAAAACCATCTTCAGGGCTGCTGACAGTGGGGTTCGAACTCTATCTCCCAAAAGCAAGCTCACAGTTGCATGACCCTAACCGCACGGCCAGCTCGCTTGGTAATCTGACTGTTTTTCTGCTAGTGGCTTTATGTTGTACCAGCACAGACAGGTCTTATGGCGACGAGAATCTGATATTGATGCTACGAATAAAAATAATAAATGTATTTCCACTAATCAAAGCATATTATTAAAAAAGTGTATCATTCTTTCTTCCTGCATTCACCTACTTTCGTTGTCCATGAAGAAATTTCTCATCATTCTTCCTATGAAAAAAAAAACATCTATATATTCCAAAGACAAGTTATACTGCATGCACTGTTTCTGCAAGGTACTGTAGAGAGAAAATTGCACCAAAGTATTCTTGATTTTTTAAGTTAAAGAATACATCATGACATTTTTATCCTGCTATCACTAACGCATCTTCCCACACAGTGTAGGATTACAGGATCCTGAGAGTTTGTTCAAGATTGAAGCTTGCAACCTAAAATATTAAAGTTTTTGGAGTAAACACGGTCAGAGTAACAAATTTCTCAGCCCTATTGCTAGATTTTCTCAAATGGGTTCTCTGTCTATCCCATCAGTAAGTTGCTGAGGATCTCACACGACAATGAGTGGACACCATTTCAGCTCTCAAACTCCTTGGACCAGTTGGGAAGAAAGAGAGACTATCCCTACACTACTGAGCTAGTCATTAGGAAATTCCTCACGATTCCCTCTTCAAGGATTGTTCTGCAGTTTAGAGAAATTTGACAGTTCGAGAGTTCATCATGAACAGCTCCTCACTATTAATAATTATAAGACCACCTTCTGTTACCACCTAAACTTCCATTGGTCCAGGTGAAAAAGAAAGTGCTGCTGTTTCATTTTGAAGTTTTGGGATCTGAAATTCAACAGTCTTAAGAACTACTGTTATCTATCTCTTGGACACTGTCACTATGGTATATATTACATAATATTTTTAACTAATTTGGGCAAAAGCTGGGAAGCAAGGAACAGTGTTCTTGAGATAAATTACACCACAGCATTCTCCTACAGAAAATATGAGAAACCATGGGAAAACCATTTTAAGGATGGTCAAAAGTAGGATTCAATCCTGTTTGTCACCAGAGACCATGGATACTCACCAGACTAACCAGTGTTCTATCAAATGGAGCTATTTGGTCAGCATAGTGAATAAAAACCCAGACACTACCTGAAAGAAAAAAATCGCAGAATCATCCCCCCAATTAGGAGGAATGAAAAATTGTCTAATGACTAGGGCTTAGATTTGTATGATGCAAAACTTAGAAATATGATTAAAAAGAAATTAAATATTGCCCAAAATTGCTTAGAAGAGACTTTTTAAATTCCCCATTCTACAATTTTTTTTTCGGTGAATATTAACTCCTTGTTATTGGCCATAGCAGGCTGTACTGAATTAATTTTCCCTGCAAAAACAGGAAAATGTCTTTTACTGAATTCAAACTTCACTGCAGAGAGGATGAAAAGATGAGAAAAAGTGTACATCTGTCCTGTACATAACCCATGCTTTCACAATTATGTTAACAGAGTTACCGACTCCTCAATTACTGCCCTGACAACAGTGGGATTGGAACAAACTCCACAGAGAACGTTTGGGAGAGCCAGGCCAACCAGCAGCAAACTGATTAGTCATATTCCTAACATTCTTCTGTCCTTTCCATTCTGACAACTTATTGCTTGTGAAACCTGTTACCTTCAACTTCACTTTGCCACAAAATATATTACGAAAGAAATCCAAAACAACCAAACAAAACACACTCACTTTGCATAATGGGCACAAAACATGCAAATAATGTACGAGAATGGCTGAAACAATTATAATAATACCAAAAATATGTTTGGTAAAATATGACTTAATGATAAAATATAGTAAAAGATGCATTTCTATGGGTATAAAAACAGTGTTATCATGTTCATATAACGTATGTAAGAATATGACTTCATAGAAATACAAGCCCTGCTGATGGGATTTGTACTTTTAGAATAGATAATGCTCATAAAATAGGGATAAACATTTGAGTTTTTACGGCTTCACATCAAACCCATTTCCCTCCGAGATAAGAAAGGACCCCGAGCCCTTGAAGAATGGGAGTTATGAAACAGAATCATAATATTCACAGAGCATGAGGTCAATGAAGAGCTAATCCAATTCAGACACAAAGTAAAGGTGCCCAGAAAAAATAATGCTAGATTCAATTAGCAGCTCTAGGATCAACAAACACTCAACCTACGAGCCCCCATGACGAAGGCATATAAAGAATTCCATAATGAAGCTATCTAGGAGCTGTAAAAATTAAAAAAAATTACTATTGTTATATCCTATGTAAAATAAATTTCTGTAAAAGATGCAGTCTGTAAAAACTACCATCACTAGACACAGAAATAATCACCAACAAACCATGAGAGGTCGGATTAACTGTTAAATACATGCAAAGTTTCACTGTATAACACTCATTCAGGGCCAAGTTCAAACTGTTACTTTTCAATAAAATAAGATGCGAGTCATGAACAATATTTTAAAAAATCAATAAGAACAATAAACAACAAAGACATCTACAGAAAGAATGATTTACATCATGCCAAAGATATCAATATTACCTTTATGGAAGAGTGAACACCAACCCTCGGGCAGCTAGGGTCTGCCTATTCATGAGCCATGCAGGACAATGGTTAGTGCCTGGAAGGAAGAAAATGAAATGCAAATTACTGTAATTATTCCATTAAATTATTATTACAGTATTATGCACTGCAGGCAAATAAAAATGATAAAAACCTAACCCCATGGCACTACAGCCCTGAAGGACCTTGGCCTACCAAGCAACCGTTGCTCAGCCCAAAGGCCTGCAGATTATAGAGTGTCATGTGGTCAGCATGATGAACACCCTCAGCCGTTATTCTTAGCTTTCTATAGCGGGGTCGCTATCTCATCATCAGATAGCTCCTCAATTGTAATCAAGTAGGCTGAGTGGACCTCGAACCAGCCCGCAGATCCAAATAAAAATCCCCAAGCTGGCTGGGAATTGAACCCGGGGCCTCCAGCTAAGAGGCAGGCATGCTACCCCTACACCACAGGGCCGGCATAATTAAGAATAATACACACATTAAATACTGCGTTGCTTTCACACCACTTCTTTCTTGAAGAGGTTAGGGTAAGTATTCAAATTTACAGGTTTAAATCCTGATAGAATCTAGTGGCAATTTTATGCGTATCACCCCCTTAGTCCAGTTTCCTGATATGGGGTCATCCTGGACGCAAAATTAAATTATATAGCAGGTTTTTACGACCAGATGCCCTTCCTGACACCAACCTCAGATAAGGCATTAATGAAGATGAAATGAATGATAGTGAACAAAATTAATAATAATGTTACTTGCTTTACGTTGCACTAACTACTTTTATAGTTTTCATAGACGCCGAGGTGCCAGAAGTTTGTCCCGCAGAAGTTCTTTTATGTGTCAGTAAATGTACCAACAAGAGACTGATGTATATGGGCACCTTCAAATACCATCGGACTGAGCAAGGATCAAACCTGCCAAGTTGGGATCAGAAGGCCAGCACCTCAACCGTTTGAGCCACTCAGCCCGGCGTGAACAAAATTGGATGAGGTGGAAGGAATCAGCTGTGGCCTATAAATATAAACTGTCGCGGCATTTGCCAGGAATTGAAAACGGGAAACCACAGTGATGATTTGGTGGTGATTATTTTTTTAAGAGGAAGTACAACTAAGCAACCATCCTCTATTAATATTAATCAGAGGGGAAAAATGAAAAAGGGAAAAGGGTCCAAAACGTTGAAAAATGAAGGTATCAGTCAAAGAAGAACAAGGGCCACAAAGCGTGTGAATAACAAAGACTCCCTAGGCCTCGAATGCTCCAATACCATCAGGATCGTAAAATAACAAAAGTTGACCAAAAGATGTTGGATAGGATAGATGGAAGTGAAAAGCCTGGCAGAAGTGGAAGCAATGCCAGAACTCAGCTAAGGGCCCCAAGGTCATCAACTCACGCTCCCTAGTTAAGAGCCCGTGGGGTAAGGGAACTACATTAAACCATTCTCATGACAGCCGACGGTGGGGTTCAAACCCACGTCTCCAAAATGCAGAGCTTGGCTCCATAGCTGTAGCACATTCACATACACGGCCACACCACTGAGTAGAATCAAATGGCAATTAATGGGGATATGTGTATTAGCAAACTCAATGTAGAACAGAGCTCCTTCCAAAATAAAAATTAGTTCCCTCAAAAGAATGTGCAGTTAACTGAAATATTCAGCCATGACACTCATAAGGTCATTAGCAATAGATTACCAAGCTCTATAGCTGCAGTCGCTTAAGTGCGGCCAGTATCCAGTATTCGGGAGATAGTGGGTTCAAACCCCACTGTCGGCAGCCCTGAAGATGGTTTTCCTGGTTTCCCATTTTCACACCAGGCAAATGCTGGGGCTGTACCTTAATTAATGCCACGGCCGCTTCCATCCCAGTCCTAGCCCTTTCCTGTCCCATCGTCCTCATAAGACCTATCTGTGTTGGTGCAACGTAAAGCCAATAGAAAACAAAAAGCAATAGATTAAGTACTGATCTACCTAACAAAATGTAGAAAGAAAAGTCAGGCAGATAAGGATAAAAAAGTTACCGGTACATATAGAATCAAAAGAACATGGACATAATCAGTGAAAAGTTCCTTAGACTGGAAAATATGGAACAACTGTAATGGAATGAATGCCACAAAGCATATTAGAAATAATAAGAGTCTTCTTCTTCGCGCTTATTCTGCTTTGCCACAGGGTCCATTGTTTTGCAGGCCAGTTGTCACTTCTGTCGATCAAAGGCATCATGAGAAGAGAAATTCTTGTGTCACATGTCTTCTTTCAGCCGATCAATCCATCACTTCTTACATTGCCCTCAGGGCTGATGTTCATCTGCGTTTATAATCAATCAATCAATCACCTGCACTTAGAGCTGTCGTCCAGGTGGCAGATACCCTATCAATTGTTTACCTAGCTCTTACTTAAATGTTTTCAAAGAACTTGAAAAATTTATCAAATATTTCCCTTGATAATTTATTCCAATCCCCTACTCCTCATCCTATAAATGAATATTTACCCCAATTTTCCCGCTTGAATTCCAACTTCATCTTCATATCATGATCTTCCCTACTTTCAAAAGCCCTGCTCAAGCTTATTCTTATTCATAAATTAATGTTATGCCACGTCATCTAACACTGACAGCTTGAAACATACCACATCTGGATATAGATTCAATTAGGGAACCTGAATTATTTGCCCCGAATGAGTAGATTTATAATACCACATAGTCGAGCATCTTGTCTCCTTACTCTCAAGTCTTCCCAGCCCAAAGTTTACAACATTTTTGTAACACTACTCCTTTGTCGGAAATTACCCAGAACAAATTGTCCTGCTTTCCTTTTTTTCCAGTTCTTGTATACAGTAGTCCTGGTGTCAGTTCCATACACTAGAACCATACTCTAATTGGGGTCTGACCAGAGACTTACAAGCCCTCTCCTTTATATTCTTACTACGACCCCTAAATACCCTTATAACCATGTGCAGAGATCTTTTTAACCTTTCTTAACAATCTTGTTAATATGATTACTCCCAACGAAGATCATTCCTTACATTAACATTAAACCATTCTCATGACAGCCGACGGTGGGCTTCAAACCCATGTCTCCAAAATGCAGAGCTTGGCTCCATAGCTGTAGCGCACTCACATACACGGCCACACCACCAGGTAGAATCAAATGGCAATTAATGAAGATATGTGTATTAGCAAACTCAATGTAGAACAGAGCTCCTTGCAAAATAAAAATTAGTTCCCTCAAAAGAATGTGCAGTTAACTGAGATATTCAGCCATGACACTCATAAGGTCATTAGCAATAGATTACCAAGCTCTCAATTTACCAAATGTCAATCGGGAAGTAATGTGAACGACAGGAAGCATGACCAACAAATGGCAAATAAGGTAATATGGGAAGGGCATCAGATTCAGAAAGTGATGGAACCAACTAGAGGGATGTGGTGCTGGTAAAACAAGATGGTATTAACAACATTAACACCTAGGTACTTTCCTTTCATTTTTATTTTGCACAGAATGAAGGTATCTTATTTTTCCTTTTATTTTCATTATTCAGTAAAGAATGGCTAAAGAGTGCAAGTGTACGAATTGTGGGTGTGGCCAGGCATTAAGGAGTATGAGGGAGGAGTTGGAGAGTTTGAAGGAGATAATTAGGATTCTCTCAGAGGACAGGAAGGAAAAGTAGGCCTCCCTCAAACAATGCACAGGATACAGTAGCTGTAAAAGTGGAATGGGAAGGAAAGGGAGGAATTGTAGAAGACAGGTGGTCTAATGTTTTACGGGGTAGGAGATTGCAGGCTAACGGCTTCATTCAGGATCAGAATTCAGGACAGGTATCTATGAGAAATCAGTACAAGTCACTGCAGGTAGAACCACCAAGGGAAGATGAGGAACAGGGAACTGTTGCTGAGAAGTGTCAAAGTAGGAGGAAAGGAAAAGGTAGGAAAGGGAAATGTGGAGTAGTGTATAGGAAAAGATAGGTGGAACAGGGTCATGGGATGGAGAAAAGGGAGGAGGAGGTAGCTTCTGCAGCTGTCGGGAAAGACAGGACTGACCAGGAGGGGAGGGGATAAAATGAGGTGAGTAAGGTTGAGGCTCTGGTCATGGGGGATTCCATTGTCAGACATGTGGGGAAAGTGTGTGGAGGAAAGGGAACCAGGGTAGAGTGATATCCAGGAATTAAGTTAAGGCAGATGTTGAGGAAAGTAGAAGAGAAGGGGGAGGGGAAGGAGGAGGGAAAGGAGATGGTGGTAATGTTTCACGTTGGTATTAACAACATAAGACAAGCAGGTATAAGTACCAACATAGGAACTTGTGGGATCTGGTAAATGCAGCACAGGTGAAGTTTGAGGAAGCGGAGACTGTTATCAGTGGAATACTGTGTAGGAGGGATACTGACTGGAAGGTGATGGGGGATTTAAATGAGACTATGGAGTGGATATGTGGGAAACTGGGAGTGAGATTTCTAGATCCTAATGGGTGGGTAACAGATAGGGATCTGCGCTCAGAGGACCTTCACTTAATCCGCAGTGCTACATGTAAGTTAGGAAATTTGTTTAGAAGGGTTATAGGGAGGTACATTAAGGGAAATAGGGTGGTCTAGGGAGCAGTGATAAGGGAACACAGAACTGGAAGTCAAGTACAGATGACATAAAAATGTTAGTGCTGAACTATAGAAGTATTGTAAAGAAAGGAATAGAATTAAGTAATTTAATAGATATATACTTAACAGACATTGTAATAGGAGTTGAATCATTGCTGAGAAATGATATAATGGATGCAGAAATTTTCTCAAGAATCTGGAGTGAGTGTGGTAGAGATAGGATAAGAATGGTAGGAGGGGGAGTATTCATTCTGGTGAAAGAAGAATTTGTAAGCTACGAAAAAAGATGACAAACATGAAACTCTAGATGTAAGGCTCATCTCTAAAGACAACAGGCAACTTGATGTCTTTGAAGTGTACTGACCGGGAAAGGGTAGCACTGACGCTGATTCAGAATTATTTGATAAGATAATCAGCTATGTGGGAAACAATAAGGAAAGAACATGATTGTAGCAGATGATATCAATTTACCAAATGTCAATCGGGAAGGTAATGTGAACGACAGGAAGCATGACCAACAAATGGCAAATAAGTTAATATGGGAAGGGCATCAGATTCAGAAAGTGATGGAACCAACTAGAGGGAAGAATATTCTGGATGTGGTGCTGGTAGAACAAGATGAACTCTATAGAGAAACCAAAGTAATAGATGATATTACTGATCATGAAGCTGTTTTTGTGGTAGTTAAAAATAAATATCAAAGAAAGGAAGGTATTAAAATTAGGACTATTAGGCAGTACCATATGGCTGATAAAACAGGCATGAGGGAGTTTTTAAAAAATTAATATGATCAGTGGAAAACGGTAAATAAAAATGTAAACAGACTCTGGGATGGGTTTAAACCAATTGTTGAGGAATCTGAAAATAGGTTTGTCCCTTTAAAGTTGGTAAGAATTGGTAAAGATCCACTATATTATAACAGAGAATAAAGAGACTAAGAAGGAGGTGCATGTTGGAAAGAAATAGAGTTAGAAATAACTGTGGAAGTAAGGAGAAATTGAAGGAATTTGCTAGGAAATTGAATCTAGCAAAGAAGTCAGCTAAGGATAATATTGTAATGGTTATAGCGTCCGCCATGCCAACTTGCTACGGGCCAAGCTCATCACCCATCGCCCCACCCCCTTTAAGCTCGACCGCGCCAATCGCGAGGGACACTTAAGCGCTGAGCCGGCCCCTCTCTCTTCTATCCATGGTCGCACCGCATGGGATGATGGAAATTACTCAACTATTATTCTGGAGTGTTCCATCTCGCGAGATTCCTGGATCCATCGAACATCCGGACGATTCTAGAAGGGCCAGCGCGGGTATATAAGAGAGGAACGACTGCCTGGAGTCAGTGAGAGTTAGTTAGTGAGTGAGTGAGTGAGTGAGTGAGTGAGAGTGAGATTGAGTTTGCTGGTGTGTGTTAGCAAAGAGTGCAGTCAGTGATAGCCTGGGCTGAGATGTCAGCCTGATGGAGTATCTGCCTGTTGGAGCCGAGGACTCGTTCCAGTTTTCCTGATGTGTGTGTGTGTGTCCCTTGAGGCCGGCTGTTGGAGGAGAACCTGGAGTGTTTTGGAGCAGTGCAAAGGGACCACTGGGTGCTGACGTGTGCGGACTGCGAACGGGGTTCGACGGATTGAGTGAACAGCAGATACTATCCCGACCTGCGAGACTGACGTGTAGGCTGTGGACCGTGACAGCGCTAACGAGTGTGACTGAGTGGCCGATTGTAGTGTAAATAATCAATGACTCTGTGTGTGTGTCATTGTAGATGGAACATGAGAAACTGAGGAAGAGAGAGCGCGAACCGTGTAAGTGTGTAACCGTGTACGTGTGTAAGTTGTAATCTCGGCTATCGTCTGTGTGTGTGTAAATCTGCAATTGTAGTGCTTAGTTAATAAATCTTAGAAATAGGACGCTACCAGGTTCTGTACTCATTTATTTACTTATTTACCCCGCCAATACGTAACAACTGGCGTCAGAAGTGGGATGGACAATTGTGATGAACTGGTGGATAACTCTTACGTTAAAACTGGTGACTGAATCAATTAGCTGGTAGCGTATTTTGTAGCCGGCAGAAATTTCTACGAGTGAAATGAATTCCGAACAGCTCCAGATTTTTCTAAGTTTAGTGAACTTGAAAATAAAATCTTGTCTAGCTATGGCGAACTCGTTAGTGAACTAAGGTCTGAACGGAGTCCTAACACGGACCAACTGAAAATAGACTTAAGTGACCGGAAGAGTGAGCAGTTAAAGTCGGAAAATGAAATGCGCTCTCTCGAAAAAGAGGTTGACAATGACGATGTGTGGGACAACAACGAACTCGACGAGAAGCGGTCCAAAGAGATGCCCGCTGTTGTGGAGTCCGGAGTTTGAGGCCCAACGGTGGAAGTGAGTGCCCTGCGTGCGAAAACGATGGCTGTGGAGACGTGCATGAACCCTGCTAGCAGCGATGGTGGCTCCACCATCGTGAAGTTGGAAACCCTACGAGACGATGGGATCACTTCCAAGAGAACATGCTGGACCCATTTCGAGACTGGATCGACGTCCAAGAAGAGTGCTGAATATCCGATCACCAGACTACGTGTACAGAAGATGACAGTACGACGCACCCAGCCAAGTTCGACCTACGAGGAGGTTGTGGGAGTGCTCGACGTACGCTGCGGTGTCCACCAACCGAGAGCCACCTACCGAGTCTAGCTGCAGGAAAGGACTCAGCACACAGTTATAACGCCGCAGATAATCGACGCCGAGATTGAGCAACTAGGCGACGTGATTGTGGAAGAGTACCCCGAGGTGACGCCAAGCCCGAGGCGGCTGACGCCTGTGATAAACCATGTGGTGCTGAGATCCGTCCAGGGAGGACGATCGGCAAGAAACACAACTATGAAGAGGCTCTGACGATGGCCCATGAGACAGAGGCAGCGATTGCAATGACACGGCTGGAGGGACCCCTACTAGGAGACGGAGCAGCAATGGAAGACGAATCGATGACCAACAAACGAGGATCCCACCTGACCAGGACACTTGTTCCGGCACGAAGCTGCGTGCCATTACGGACATCAAATTCCGCACCCCGGAAAAAAAGGAAATTCAGCAGGGCTAAATCTGGGGCAAGCAAACCAGTCCCGGGCATCGCACCATAGGACTACGAAGGCGTTCAAGCCCTGAAAGTAGACACGGGTGTGGACGGAAGGAAAACCACTGAAGTTCCGGCTGCCACACGAGGACTTGCTGATCGTTATCAACGGGGACGAGGACACCGTCGACCGGACCCAGCAGATCCCCCATGGGAAGGTGGAGGCCAACCGAACAGACCGTCTTGCAGAGTATCATGGAGCAGCTCGGAATGAGCAGCCTTAAGGAGGGGGCAATGTAATGGTTATAGCGTCCGCCATGCCAACTTGCTACGGGCCAAGCTCGTCACCCATCGCCCCACCCCCCTTACACTCGACCGTGCCAATCGCGAGCAACACTTAAGCGCTGGGGCGGCCCCTCTCTCTTTTATCCGTGGTCGCGCCGCATGGGACGATGGAAATAACTCGACTATTAATCTGCAGTGTTCCATCTCGCGAGATTCCTGGATCCATCGAACATCCGGACGATTCTAGAAGGGCCAGCGCGGGTATATAAGAGAGGAACGACCTGCCTGGAGTCAGTGAGAGTTAGTTAGTGAGTGAGTGAGAGCGAGACAGAGTTTGCTGGTGTGAGTTAGTGAAGAGCGCAGACAGTGATTGCCTGGGCTGAGATGTCAGCCTGATGGAGTATCTGCCTGTTGGACCCGATGACTCGTTCCAGTTTCCCTGATGTTGTGCGTGCGTGTGTGTGTGTGTGTGTGTCCCTTGAGGCCGGCTGCTGGAGGAGAACCTGAAGTGTTCTGGAGCAGCGCGAAGGGAACACTGGGTGCCAAGGTGTGCGGACTGCGAACGGGGTTCGACGGATTGAGTGAACAGCGGATACTATCCCGACCTGCGAGACTGAAGTGTAGGCTGTGGACCGTGACAGCGCTAACGAGTGTGATTGAGTGGCTGAGTGAGTGTAGTGTAAATAATCGATATGTGTGTATGTGTGTGTGTGCGCGCGCGCGCGTGTGCGTGTCATTTTAGATGGAACATGAGAAACTGAGGAAGAGAGAGAGAGCGCGCGAACCGTGTAAGTGTGTAACCGTGTACGTCTGTAAGTTGTAATCTCTGCTATCGTCTGTGTATGTGTGTGTGCGTGTAAATCTGTAATTGTAGTGCTTAGTTAATAAATCTTAGAAATAGGTAAACTCTTTCAAGATTAAAATTATTGTGTCCACCTTTTCAATACAAATTGAATTATTGAATTGAAAAGGTGGACACAATAATTTTAATCTTGAAAGAGTTTACTTATTGTATCTTCAATACGGAACAAAATGAGATTAGTTACTTGTATCTTAGAAAAAGGACTCTACCAGGTTCTGTACTCATTTATTTACTTATTTACCCTGCCAACACATACAATATGATGGCAAGCATAATTGGTGGTCACAAATTTTAGTGAAAAATGGAAGAGTATGTATAGGTTTTTTAAGGCAGAAACAGGTTCCAAGAAGGACATTCCAGGAATCATTAATGAACAAAGGGAGTGTGTATGCAAGGATCTTCAAAAGGCAGAAGTATTCAGTCAACAGTATGTAAAGACTGTTGGTTACAAGGATAATGTCCAGATAGAGGAGGTGGCTAGTATTAAAGAAGTATTAAAATTTACCTATAAAAAACAATGAAATTTACAGTAAGATGCAAAAGTTGAAAACTAGAAAAGCAACTGGAATTGATAAGGTTTTGGGGGATATACTAAAGAAAATGGGTTGGGATATAGTACCCTTTCAGAAGTACTTATCTGATTATTGTTTGCATGAAGGAGCTATACCAAATGAATGGAGAGTTGCTATAGTAGCCCCTGTGTATAAAGGAAAGGGTGATAGACATAAAGCTGAAAATTACAGGCCAATCAGTTTGACATGCATTGCATGTAAGCTTTGGGAAAGCATTCTTTCTGATTATATTAGACACGTTTGCAAAATTAATAACTGGTTTGACAGAAGGCAGTTTGGGTTTAGGAAAGGTTATTCCACTGAAGCTCAACTTGTAGGATTCCAGCAAGAAATAACAGATATCCTGGATTCAGGAGGTCAAATGGACTGTATCATGATTGACCTATCTAAAGCATGTGATAGGGTAGATCATGGGAGACTACTGGCAAAAATGAGTGCAATTAGACTTGACAAAAGAGTGACTGAATAGGTGGCTATGTTTCTAGAAAAAATCAGAGAATTAGAGTAGACGAAGCTTTATCTGTCCCTGTAATAATTAAGAGGGGAATTCCTCAAGGTAGTATTATTGGACCTTAATGTTTTCTTACATATATATATATATATGTGTCTGTTAAGAAGTGGAATCAGAGATAAGGCTTTTTGCAGATTCTGTAAAATGACCTTGATAATGTTTTGAGATTGACAGTAGGCAATGGTATGATGATAAAAGGGCTTAAAAGTCAGGTTGTGAGTTTCACAAATAGGAAAAGTCCTCTCAGTTTTAATTACTGCATTGATGGGGTGAAAGTCCCTTTTGGGGATCATTTTAAGTAGGTACTTATGTGTTAATATAAGGAAAGATCTTCATTGGGGTAATCACATAAATATAACTGTAAAAAAAAAAAAAAAAGTACAGATCTCTGCACATGGTTATGAGGGTATTTAGGGGTTATAATAAGGATGTAAATGAGAGGGCATATGAGAATCCGGTAAGACCCCAACTAGAATTTGGTTCCAGTGTTTGGGACCCTCACCAGGATTATTTAATTCAAGTACTGGAAAAAATTCAAAGAAAAGCAGCACGATTTGTTCTGGGTGATTTCCGACAAAAGAGTAGCATTACAAAAATGTTGCAAAGTTTGGGCTCAGAAGACCTAGGAGAAAGGAGACAAGCTGCTCGACTAAGTGATATGTTCAACAACAATAAAGGTGTTTTAATTAATTTAATTAATTTTCAATACGGACCAAAAATGAGATTTATAACATGTAATAAGTGGTATGTTCCGAGCTGTCAGTGGAGAGATGGCATGGAATGACATCAGCAGATGAATAAGTTTTGAGTGGTGTATAAAAAAGTAGGAAACATCACAATATGAAGATAAAGTTGGAATTCAAGAGGACAAATTGTGGCAAATACAGTATTTGTTTATAGGAAGGGGAGTTAGAGATTGGAATAACTTACCAAGGGAGATTTTCAATAAATTTCCAATTTCTTTGCAATCATTTAAGAAAAGGCTAGGAAAACAACAGATAGGGAAAATGCCACCTGGGCGACTGCCCTAAATGCAGATCGGTAGTGACTGAAGGGAAGTAAGTGACCTTGCAGTGTTCCCCATAAGGTACTATCACCTCCTCAACATGGTAATTAAAACAGAGATAATTTTTCCTCTTAGTGAAACTTACAACTTGACTTTTCATCCCATTTACCAGCATACCATTATTCGCTGTCCACCTCATAACATTGTCTGAAATCCTCCTGCAGTCGCTCACAATCCTGCAACTCATTTACTACTGTATGCAGTATAACATCACCTGCAAGTAGAAAATCTTTGATTTCAGTTCTTCACTCATATCATTTCTATATATCATAAAGGTCCAATAATAGTGCCCTGCAGGACACCCCCTTAATCATTACAGGATCAGGTAACACTTCACCTATTCTTAATTCTCTGAGTTCTATCTTCTAGAAATGCAGCCATTCACTCAACCACTTTTTTGTGTACTCCAGGGCCTCTCAGGGTGCATGCATCTACTGTGCACGGTGCTAAAGACGACTTCGCTTGGTTGACCAGAGTACAGACCCCCACTCCTCGATTTGGAGCAATAGCGCTGCCTCTCTCTTTCCCCGCGCCTGTCTCGCTCGCTCCTCCTGTCTTCCTCTTCCTCACTTGCTCCGTAGCGCTTCAAATCCAAGCCGAGTTGAGCCGAGCTTAGCCGAGTAGCCCAGAGACGAAGCGTTGGTCCGAGCCGAGCTGAGTGGGACTGATGCACAGTGCACGGAGCTCTTGCACCTTGATTTGCACGCATGAGATTTTGAGCTTTTGAGAGGCCCTGGTGTAGTCCAATAGCCCTCATTTACAGAGGCATAGGGCGGACTTGGCAACTGATTACTCATCACTACGCATGACATTACCATACCAGCATAAATGAGACTCCCGCATTTTTTTCAGCTGTGGGCACAGCGCCCATTATCACTCAGGCATTACTGTTCTAAACATGATCACGTCGTGCCATACCAAACAGCCAGCAAAGCACATGCATCTCCAAGACGTGGAGTGCTTATTCGTTTTTAACATCTGCTGGCCAACATTCAGAACCAT
The DNA here is from genome assembly GCF_040414725.1 of Anabrus simplex. Taxonomy (NCBI): domain Eukaryota; kingdom Metazoa; phylum Arthropoda; class Insecta; order Orthoptera; family Tettigoniidae; genus Anabrus; species Anabrus simplex. The sequence continues at coordinate 648,567,019 of NC_090265.1, read as the reverse complement.
GCTCGTGTAAACCCTCGCCTTCAGGTGGATGAATATCCTGCGATCAAAAGAGGACCTCACTGACTTGCCTCCAATTCAGCCATCTCACACTGAGATGAGCAGGTACATCAGGTAGCATGTCACTATCCAAACAGATCAGGGAACCAAGGTATTTATACTGCTCAAATTTCTTGAGATCCTGGTTTTCTTTTTTTCTTTTCTAGTCACTTTAAGTACCTAGGTGTTAGGATAAGGAAAGGACCAATGACCTAGATGTTAGGCCCCTTTAACAAAAAGTAACATCAAGATAAGGAAGTTCATTGGGGTAGTCACATAATTGGGGTAATCACATAAGTGGGATTGCAAATAAAGGTTACAAATCTCTTCAATTGGTTATGAAAGTATTTCAGGGTTGTAGTAAGGATGTAAAGGAAAGAGCATATAAGTCTCCGGTAAGACCACAATTATATTAGAGTATGGTTCCAGTGTATGGATTGTTTGATTCAAGATTACTTGATTCAAGAACTAGGGGAAAAAACATAATAAAACAACTATTTGTTTTGGGTGATATCTGATAAAAGAGCAGCGTTACGAACATTTTGTAAAGACTGGGAAGATTTGGGATAACAGAGACGAGCTGCTCGACTAAGCGGTATGTTACTAGCTGTCAATGGAGAAATGGCATGGAATGACTAGTACACGAATAAGTTTGATGGTGTTTTTAAAAGTAGGAGAGATCACAATATGAAGATAAAGTTGGAATTTAAGAGGATAAATTGAGTCAGATATTCACTTATATATAGGAAGAGGAGTTAGTGATTGGAATAATTTACCAAGGGAGATGTTTGATAAATTACCAAATTCTTTGAAATTAACTAAGAATAGGCAAACAACTGATAGATAATCTGCCACGTGCACAAAAGTCCTAAATGCAAATCAGTGGTGACAATAACTGACACAAAATTTTCACTATGACAAGCATCATGTGACATCTATCTATTTGAGCCTGTTTAAATGTATTCTGGACCAAGACATGGCAAGAGAAATAAAAGAATGAAAAGAACTTGCAGCATCAAAAGAGGAGACTGGTACAAGAAAATTCTCATCTATGGACCTACCCTCTCAAGTCGAAAGCACTTCGCGGTCACTTCTTTAAGTCACCTGTTATGACACCCAAAGTAAAGTGACAGTATCATTTTATGGAGCAAAACACGTGTTAATCAGAGGAGAGGACATTTTGCTTTACGACACACTAACACAAATAAGTCTTATGGCTACGATGGGATAGGAAAGGGCTAGAACAGAGAAGGAAATAACGGTGACCTTGATTAAGATACAGCCCCAGCATTTGCATGGTGTGAAAATGGGAAACCACAGAAAACCATGTTCAGGGCTGCTGATACCTAAGTGACTCAAACCACCGCCGAACCACCCACTCGATAGGGGAGGACATTCCAACTTATTACAGAATAAAAGTTTCTGTCTGCTAAGGAAAGGGAAGGTGCAATCAATAGTTGACGCCGTGCTACCCAATATTCACTACATTCAGCTGCACGCGGTTTGACTGTCGTTTGTTTACTTCTCGCGGCCTTCTCACCGAGGACGTGAGTACGTGCTGAGCAGTCAACAATGCTGCCAACCTATTTAGTTGGGAATTAAACCTAGTGACAAAAATCATTGGGCCCCAGGTTAGAGCCGTGAAGTGGGTTTTAGGTCTCTAGCATTCTGTAGGGCGTTAGCAGCGCTGTCTATATTGGACAGTGTGGAAAAGCTGAATTAATTTATATTTGGGGTCAGTGAGAAAGCGTTTGGTCTGGATTGCTTAAGTCCAGCTAGTGACCAAACCATTGGTTTGGTTGAATATTTTCGGTTAGTAACAATACCATTGGACTGTGACAAAGCAAAGAGGGTCTGGGGGCATAAACCCCCAGCTTAGGTCTGCAAAGCAGCTTTTAATTCTCTAGCATTCTGTAGGGCAATAAGAGCACATTCTATTTCACCTAAGGTGACAGGGGAATCCCTATTCAAGAGCTCCTTCCCCCCTAGACACGAGGGTGGATGAATTCCTAAAGGCTGCCGCAGCCCTGTATCCGCCACTACATTACCGTAAGATAAGTTTCACATACAATTATAGCTGTTGTGTATTTCACATTGTTTCCTTTACATGGTGTTTTTATTTGTGCTTTTATTCATCCAGGGCTGGTAATGCAATTTAATTATCATCGTTTATGGCAATGACTTTAACATTCTTTTCACACTGGCCAATGGGATTCAACAATGGACAACGGTGGGTGCTGCTCTTTATTAGGTATTTCTGGGGGTGGGAGGGTGGGCTCCTAAATAACGCAATGAACACATCTCTCCTTGAAAACCAATTACAAGTAAGAATAATGTCTACATCCTTATAATGTTACAAACTTAGGGTTGCATGGTGTCAACTTTTGCCGAACATGGGAAAATGAAGACTTCCTATACCCCTCAAAGCTAATACTATTAGGGCCAGAGGAGAACTAGAGATGACCAAGTGAGGTAAGGGTCAGAAGAGAACTAGAGTTGACACACTGACAGGAAACTGGCACTAGCAAGTGGAATCAATGTCAGACTAGCCAAGACCTCGTGTTTGTCACATGTCTCCCTCGTAATGAGCTTCTCACACTGTAACATATGCAAGTATTCAATGGCTATTCAGCAATGCTCATGGATCATATGTACAGAACTCGATGACAGGATTAAGTTACCAAGTTGCAAGAAAATGCTCAATAGTGAACAAACATCTTATCAGAAGGACATCATTCAATCAAATAATATATACATACCAGTAACCATAAATTGTATGTCTACCCCTTAGTTCCATTTCTTGATACCAGATTGGGGATGAGGTGAGATGAATTTATATGGCCTGCTTTTACAACCAGATGCCCTTTCTGACGTCAACTTAAGTTGAGCTAATGAAGATGAAATGAAAGATGATGAATGAAATTGGGTAAGAAGTTGGAAGGAATAAGCTGTGGCCTAGGTATAGGAAATGTTCTAGTATTTTCCTGGAAGTGAAAATGTGAAACTACAGAAAACCATTCTCAGGACAGCTGACGGTGAGGTTTGAACCCATGCGTCTCTCGAATACAGAGCTTGACTCCATAGTTGTAGCGTGTTAATGCACCTGGCCACTCGATTTGGTTACTCATTACCATAAAATAAAACTGCACATCGTTGTTGCGCCTGCAAAAACCGCTATGTGAAATATTTCAGCTTGAAACTTTGTCTGGTAAAAATATATCGTCTAAGGTTCAATATTGTGCGATGAACCTCAAAGAATTCTTGTCCTTAAAGGGATCTGTGCTGCAGGTAACTATTTTCCTAACAACTTCGTCGCATAGCGGTTTTTGCAGTTGCAACGACGATATATATAGGCCCATATATAAATCTGTCTTAAGAGTTTTAGCTTCCACAGTCTGTTGAATGTTACTGTTGTGTTCTTCGCCTGGTTTGGACCATGTTGTTTTCCGATGTAAGCCTACCTTATGTACAGGTTGCTGATGTTTTGAATACATCACTTATCTTTATCAAGGTACAAAGACTTCCCAGGCAGCTAAAATCAACAACTGTAGGCTATAAACCTGTCTCACGATTAAGATACAAGCAATATTGAGTACTCATTGGGCTGGTTGGCCCCTCAATATATCTGCAATCAGCTGTCATAGATGGCCTAGATGTGACTGATGAGACAAGCTATTAAAAGGCTTGTTATGAACTTACACACTGAACAAAGTACCGTACAGAAAATTACATTTAATAAATACTGTCGTAGGCCCTACTACGTCAATGACACCTCACATAAATAGGGCTTAGATACAGTTCACAGCTCTTGTTCATTGTTTATATGGATCATAAAGGACATGAGATTAAGCTGCTGAAAATATAATATGCAATTTGGCTTATGATAATGAATAGAAGACAATGATGAAAACTCTCAATCTTGAAAAATAAATTCAAAGAGTATATGAAAATCACTATTCTGAACACTACAGTAATGTCAGTTAGGAGGGAAAAAAGTACAGCATGTTGGGAAGGAAAAATAATAGGAGCTGGCAGGCCATTTTGGGTACAAAGGATATTCTCCTAGAATGGTAATAAAGTACAAGAAATCAGATCAACGTAGAGGAAGGCTAGTGCAGGAAGTTTGCAGACACAAACAAATGCCTCCTAAGAAAGAAGTAACAAGAAGTAAGAAATGTGCAAGTACTGAGAATGATCGTTGTTTAAAAAGAAGAATAACTATACGATCTCATCTACTGTGATGCAGACATTCTGAAGTGGTGTCATCTAGGTGGTCTGCTTACCAATTTTGACATTCCAATTGTGCAGTCTAGCAAGAAAATCAGAATTCTACTGGAATGGACACTAAGGCTGAGTTCATTTAATTTTGTTGGGTGATGCTCAGTGCACCAACAGAGATCTTTAACATGTCAACAACAATAACAGACTACCTCAGCTGGAAATGAACCTGCGAACTTGGGATCATGGGTTGGACATACCACCACAGATCCACCAAGACAGCTCAGCTGGAGATTAAATATCATAGAATAGTAGGGAAATCGAGGAGATTATAGTTACTCAGTGTAGAAGCAGGTGAACAGGAAGAAGAAGAAGGGCATGGGCTTTTTCCAAATGGAGTTTTAAAGGAGTGCTTGCTGAATGAACGATAAAAGAAACAGAAGTCTAAATGAAGACACGTGTGTGTGTTTATATTTAGTGCGTGTATGCCTGCATAATAATAATAAAAATAATAATAATAATAATAATAATAATAATAATAATAATAATAATAATAATAATAATAATAATACATAGTGTGTTTCAGCTGGAATTGGCTAGTTTCGTGTGTGATTTACACTACATTCGATTCTGCTTGCTATAACCATTTTCAGCAAACAACAACAGGAAGACCTTAAATGTATCATAAAAGTGGTCAACAGCAGGTCATTCCGAGATTCAAATACATGACGAAAAATAAATTATTCACATCTGTACACCACACACTATAACCTAGCCCAGTCCCTCCTGGAATCTAATTTGCGGATGTTACTATATACAACAGTCTCGACTAAGATTCTCTTAACGAAAATAGGTTAACCTGAATGTCTCACAAAATAAATGACACTCACTGAAACAAGAAGAAAAGTAAACATACAACTTAATATATACACCACAAAACACTACAGAAATATTTCACTTTAAATAAAGTATAAATTGTGTTTAAAAATACAAATAATGTATAAAAGTCTGACAAAGGTTGTATCAGATGAATCGACACCAAATTACATTACAAGATATGCTCTATTTACCTTCAACCTGCAATCCAGGAAGACGGTGTACTGAAGATCTGAAACACTGATATCACGACCAGTTAATTATTTTTTATTATTCCTCCTCCAGTAACGTTACTTTCATACACTAAACCATAGACCAAGGTACTCGATCAATTGGTTCACAATAAACATTTCGTCATGGAATGACCTTCTTAACATACAAAACAGGACTAGCCAAATTATCGTTACGACTTAACTTCCTCTTTAGGCCAAATTTAATATTTCTTTTACTATCACAATTATTTGTTCGAAAACGTACGACAGCAACATCCAAATCGTTGTATGGTCCTGTCAAGAGATGTCACCTACAGCGCCACTTAGATAGTCTTAATGCCAACACAAACAAAACACCATAAATATTTATTCTTGATAGAGAAAAATCTAATCACAATGGTAACATCAAATATACTGCCTTGTGTTTGCTGTGATTGAAAGAACCTACTGGAAGTAATAAACTAAAAACTGTCGACTACAATTATTATTATTATTATTATTATTATTATTATTATTATTATTATTATTATTATTATTATTATTATTATTATTATTATTAATAATAATAATAATAATATCCTCCTCTGCGAACCATGTGACCTTGCCGCGGTGGGGGAGCCTTGCGTGTCCCAATGATGCAGATAGCCGAGCCGCAGGTGCAACCATATCGGATGGGTATCTGTTAAGAGACCAGACTAACGAACGGTTCATCGAAAGGGGGGTAGCAGCCTTTCGGTAGTTGCAAGGGCGGCAGTCTAGATGATTGACTGATACGGCCTTGTAATAATACTCAACATGGCTTAGCTGTGTTGATACTGCTACACGGCTGAAAGCAACGGGAAACTACAGCCGTAACTAACTCCCGAGGACATGCAGCTCTCTCTGTATGAATGATGTACTGATGATGCCTTCCTCCCGGGTAAAATATTCCGGAGGTAAACAAGTCCCCCATTCGGATCTCCGGGTGGGGACTACACGAGAGGGGGCGATCATCAAGAAGATGGATACTGACATTCTGCGAGTCGGAGCGTGGAATGTTAGAAGTTTAAATCGTTGTGGTAGGTTAGAGAATCTGAAAAGGGAGATGGGTAGGCTAAAGTTAGATGTGTTGGTATAAGTGAAGTACGTTGGCAGGAAGAACGAGATTTTTGGTCAGGCGACTACAGAATTATCAACACAAAATCAAACAGGGGAAATGCAGGAGTTGGTTTAATAATGAATAAGAAAATAGGGCAGCGGGTAAGCTACTACGACCAGCATAGTGAAAGACTTATTGTCATCAAGATAGACACCAAACCAATGCCCACCACAATAATGCAGGTCTATATGCCTACTAGTTCAGCGGATGATGAGAAATCGAACGAATATATGAGGACATAGAAGATTTAATACAATATGTAAAAGGTGACGAGAATCTAATTGTGATGGGAGACTGGAATGCAGTGGTAGGCCAAGGAAGAGAAGGTAGTACAGTAGGAGAAATTGGATTGGGACAAAGGAACGATAGAGGAAGTCGGCTGGTTGAATTCTGCACTGATCATAATTTAGTCCTTGCCAATACTTGGTTCAAACACCACAAATGACGGCTGTATACGTGCACGAGACCTGGAGACACAGGAAGGTATCAAATAGACTTCACTATGATTAGGCAGAGATTCAGAAACCAGGTGTTGGATGCAAAACTTTCTCAGGAGCAGACGTGGACTCTGACCCAGTGGCGGTTTCTGGTATAGCGCAATGGAGCAATGAACCTCCAGTTTATATCAAATTGTACTCAACTATGTAATTTTCATAACTCCCTTGTCAATCTCGAAGTTCTTGCTAAGTCCCTCTATCCGTAATATACTCGTACTGGCTTTCTATTCATGTGAGCTGCGCAAGGTCTGTGGCTGGATACTTGTCTGGAATGAACCCCCTTGTGAAGGCGATCCCTCCGTCCGTACATAGGCGAAGGGAGTGGCGAGGTGCGGGGGGACGAAAGCCAGCACTAAGGCAAGACCAGGATATCGCAGAAACGGATCTCTGTTCTTTACGCATGCGCAATAGGCCACTGCCTCAAGACTAGCTAGCCGTGTTGCTGGGGTTGGGGTATGTGCCTGCCATCTGTTGGCCTTACGGGAATTTGACTAGGCAACAGAGAATAGTGCACCTAACTAGCGCTAGTGTTGAAAAGCATCGTTACTACCAAAAGTCACATTAAACTGTCAAATTCCAATTAATATCTTGTCCCAAATATATCATTACTTACTAAACTCCTATTAATTTGCCTTCTTTGGAATAATTACCTTTTGGAGAGTAACTTAACTCAAAAATCATTGAGGCAAAGAATAGCGGCAAGGTAATACCAATGAAAACTTTTAAATATAGTTGTTATTATACTATTCCCATGACATCGGAAGCAGAAAGGTGTTTCTCTACCCTGAAGAGAATAAAGACTTTCTAGCGCAGCACAATGACCGAGGATAGACTTATTGCTCTTGCTATGTTGTCAATTGAAAGGAACTTTGTTCGAGACTCTGCGGACTTCAATGAAGCAGTTATTTCTTATTTTGCATGTGGTAAAACTCGGCATGTAGGCCTACCGTATTTTCTGCTCCTCTCGTATTTGATCACATTTCTAGAACTTATGTCATCTTAGTTTAGGAGGTTACGACCTACGATGGAAGAGAAGCTGGCGGAGATGGGGAGAGGAGAGGTTGGGGGGAGGCAATTTTTTCTTCTTTTGAACCCCCAGTGATGAAAGTCACGCGCCGCCACTGCTCTGACCACAACTTGTTGGTCATGAAATGCCATCTGAAGTTGAAGAAATTGAAGGAAAGAATGCAAAAAGATGGGATCTAGATAAGTTGAAAGAAAAGAGTGTGCGGGATTGTTTCAAGGAACATGTTGCACAAGGACTAAACGTAAAGGCTGAAGGAAACATTATAGAGGAAGAGTGGAGCGTCATGAAAAATGAAGTCAGTAGGGCTGCTGAAGAAATGTTAGGAAGGAAGAAAAGATGAACTAAGAATCAGTGGATAACTCAGGAGATACTAGACCTGATTGAAGAACGACTAAAATGCAAGAATGCTAGAAATGAAGAGGGCAGAAAAGAATACAGGCGATTAAAGAATCAAGTGGATAGAAAGTGCAAGGTAGCTAAGGAAGAATGGCTGAAGGAGAAGTGCAAGGATGTCGAAGGCTGTATAGTCCTGGGAAAGGTAGATGCTGCATACAGGAAAATCAAGGAAACCTCTGGAGAAAGGAAATCTAGATGTATGAATATTAAGAAATCAGATGGAAAGCCACTTCTAGGGAAAGAAGACAAAGCAGAAAGAAAGCAGGAGCATATCCAACAGTTGTATCAAGGTAAAGATGTAGATAATTTGGTTCTGGAACATGAAGAGGCTGTTAATGCTGATGAAATGGGAGACCCAATTTTGAGGTCAGAGTTTGACAGAGCTGTGAGTGACCTCAATAGGAACAAGGCGCCTGGAATTGATAACATTCCCTCTGAATTACTGACTGCCTTAGGAGAAACCAGCATGGCAAGGTTATTTCACCTTGTGCAAGATGTATGAGACAGGAGAAGTCCCATCCGATTTTCGGAAGAATGTTGTTATACCTATTCCCAAGAAAGCCGGTACTGACAGGTGTGAAAACTACCGCACCGTTAGTTTAGTATCTCATGCCTGCAAAATTTTAACACGTATTATTTACAGAAGAATGGAAAAACAAGTTGAAGCTGAGTTGGGAGAAGATCAATTTGGCTTCAGAAGAAATGTAGGAACACTTGAAGCAATCCTGACTTTACGTCTGATCTTAGAGGATAGAATCAAGAAGGACAAGCCCACGTACATGGCATTCGTAGATCTAGAAAAGGCATTTGATAATGTTGACTGGACCAAGCTATTTATGATTCTGAAGATGATAGGGATCAGATACCGAGAACGAAGAATTATCTACAATCTGTATAAAAATCAGTCTGCAGTGATAAGAATCGAGGGCTTTGGAAAAGAAGCAACAATCCAGAAAGGAGTGAGGCAAGGCTGCAGTTTGTCCCCTCTCCTTTTCAATTTTTACATAGAATAGGCAGTAAAGGAAATCAAAGAGAAATTTGGAAAGGGAATCATAGTCCAAGGAGAGGAAATCAAAACCTTGAGATTTGCCAATGATATTGTTATTTTATCTGAGACTGCAGAAGATCTCGAGAAGTTTCTGAATGGTATGGGTGAAGTCTTGTGTAAGGAGTACCAGATGAAAATAAATAAGTCCAAAACAAAAGTAATGGAGTGCAGTCGAACGAAGGCAGGTGATGCAGGAAATATTAGATTAGGAAATGAAGTCTTAAAGGGAGTAGATAAATATTGTTACTTGGGTAGTAAAATAACTAACGATGGCAGAAGTAAGGAGGACATAAAATACAGACTAGCACAAGCAAGGAAGAGCTTTCTTAAGAAAAGATATTTGCTCACTTCAAACATTGATATAGGAATTAGGAGGATGTTTTTGAAGACTTTCGTGTGGAGCGTGGCATTGTATGGAAGTGAAACATGGACGATAACTAGCTCAGAAAGAAAGAGAATAGAAGCTTTTGAAATGCGGTGTTACAGAAGAATGCTGAAGGTGAGATTGATAGATCGAATCACGAATGAAGAGATACTGAATCGAATTGGTGAGAGGAGATCGATTTGGCTACATTTGACGAGAAGAAGAGATAGAATGATAGGACACATCTTAAGACACCCAGGACTTGTTCAGTTGGTTTTTGAAGGAAGTGTAGGTGGTAAGAACGGTAGGGGTAGACCAAGGTATGAATATGACAAGCAGATTAGAGCAGATGTAGGATGCAATAGTTACGTAGAAATGAAAAGGTTAGCACATGATAGGGTGGCATGGAGGGTTGCATCAAACCAGTCTATGGACTGATGACTCAAACAACAACACATTATTATTATTATTATTATTATTATTATTATTATTATTATTATTATTATTATTATTATTATTATTATTATTATTATTATTATTATTATTAAACTGGAGTTTGCTGTTTTAAGGGGCCAAACAACAATGAATTTCTCTGTCGGAAAGCTTTCAACCTATGTTCCGTAATGTTCATACGAAGTAAGGGACGCTGATGATCAATCTTCCGGATCCCTCACATGGCAACGTTAAGCCTTAAACAAGACCCCTTGATGTTTTTCGAAAGTAGTAGGTTATTCCCTAATTATCATATCACCGTCATCGTCATCACGCATCCAGACGCGCAGGTCGTCAAGTAGAAAGACCACCGAGCTGGATATTGCAGTCGCTTAAATGCGGCCAGTATCCAGTATTCGGCACTTTCCAGACGAACTGTTTAAAAATATTGTTTTCTGTTACTTACCATGAAATCTTACCTATGATAAGAAACGAGGTGTGAATTGAAAATTTCAGTGCGTATGTTCATTACGGAGTGATGGTTAGAATTAACAATGAATGATAACGACTTCACTACAACAGTCCGCCTTGATGGCCATGACATTCTTGGTCTTTGTCTGACACCTTGGATAGCTGGTTCGAGTCCTGTTAGTTGAAAAAAAGATCATCACCGCAATGTTGATCGGCAGGGTAGGTGGCAGTGTACAATTTCTATTCACTGGATTGCGTCCCTAAAGAATGAGTTCAATTTCATAACTTTTCGTAATGTTCATATGAAGTAAGGGCATGCTGATGGTCACTCTCCGACGGAGGCGACGTTAAGCCTTAAACAAGACCCCTTGGTGTTTTTCGAAAGGAGTAGGCTAGTCCCTCATTATCATATGCTCATGATCATCATCATCATAATCATCACGCATCAGGCGCGCAGGTCGTCAAGTAGAAAAAGCACCGAGCTCGATAGTGAAGGCGCTTAAATGCAGCCAGTATCCAGTATTCGTCAGATAGTGGGTTCGAACCCCACTGTCGGCAGACCTGAAGACGGTTTTTTAAGGTTTCCCATTTTTACACCATGCGAATTCTGGGGGCTGTACCTTAATTATGGCCACGGCCGCTTCCTTCCCACCCCTAGCCCTTGCCTATCCCATCGATGCCTTAAGACCTAACTAAATACCCTATGGACAATACAGGACACTTCCGCATTCAACCTTGTTAAAATGGTAGATAATTCGCAAATGGCGCTCGTAGTGGCGTGACCCGGAGACTAACGCCGAATTCAAATTTCAATGGAAGTTCATATACGAAAATGGATACATAAATTACGTCTAGAAAGAAAGTGTTGTTAAGATATTAACCTCAAATTTGCCGAACCAATTCTGGATAAATGTAAGAAGAATTACTTAGCAGCGTATTATTTAAAGACTGGCATTAGACATATATTCAAGATATGAAATGCACTGCAGTGAAATGGCTTGATCGTTCATTCATGCCTTACATTTTTGCTTTAGCATTCCTGTCTGAAAATTTACGGATAGATTTGTCTATTCCCGCATTTAAAAAAAACATTGTATTAAGATACTTGTCAATAAAGAGATCGGCACATTCCTATCTTTTTTCTCTCGGAAGGACCTTAGAATGTTATGTTTCATTTTTTGGGAGATTCTATGTTGGTACAGATCCCGCCTTTAATCTGAGGGAGGGTTAAAAGAAAGAAAAACATGAACATGCTATCGATAGTTATGTTTTGATGAATATTTGCGTACAATTTGAGTAAGAATAGCATATACCCTTCGCTGTATAGTCGGGGAATTGTAAAATCGCTGACCTGGAAGTTACCTGAACAGATATCATAATTCTTATTCAAGCGTATCGTCCTTCTTTCCTACATATCTTGCCCAAGTCACTTCTCTGACATTTCAAAACCCACAATTTACAACTACAACAACCCATCGGTATCGAAGGTTAACACTTGCACTATACAATAAAATAAGCTTATTATATTTTAAACCATTTAAAATATGTGTCACGCAGCTCAGAAGATTAGAAGGCACTATAAAAATATATTTGTCACTGTAAGAATATATATCTAAACTGAATATGTACCTACATTTCATTGTCACGAGGGAAACGCAAGAAAGACCGCGAATTCTTCCGTACTTCATAATTAGTTTAACAGCCAAACAAAGCACATATCTTTCCGCTCATGACGAGAGGATATACACTGACTGACAGAGCAAATGCAACACCAAGGAGGAGTGGTTCGAAAGGGATGAAAGTTGGGGAAAAAACAGAGTCGGCACGGAAGAATAATTGATGTTTATTTCAAACCGATATGCAGGTTACACAATGCGCACGGCATCGACTCAGTAGGATGTAGGACCACCGCGAGCGGCGATGCACGCAGAAACACGTCGAGGTACAGAGTCAATAAGAGTGCGGATGGTGTCCTGAGGGATGGTTCTTCATTCTCTGTCAACCATTTGCCACAGTTGGTCGTCCGTACGAGGCTGGGACAGAGTTTGCAAACGGCGTCCAATGAGATCCCACACGTGTTCGATTGGTGAGAGATCCGGAGAGTACGCTGGCCACGGAAGCATCTGTACACCTCGTAGAGCCTGTTGGGAGATGCGAGCAGTGTGTGGGCGGGCATTATCCTGCTGAAACAGAGCATTGGGCAGCCCCTGAAGGTACGGGAGTGCCACCGGCCGCAGCACATGCTGCACGTAGCGGTGGGCATTTAACGTGCCTTGAATACGCACTAGAGGTGACGTGGAATCATACGCAATAGCGCCCCAAACCATGATGCCGCGTTGTCTAGCGGTAGGGCGCTCCACAGTTACTGCCGGATTTGACCTTTCTCCACGCCGACGCCACACTCGTCTGCGGTGACTATCACTGACAGAACAGAAGCGTGACTCATCGGAGAACACGACGTTCCGCCATTCCCTCATCCAAGTCGCTCTAGCCCGGCACCATGCCAGGCGTGCACGTCTATGCTGTGGAGTCAATGGTAGTCTTCTGGGCGGACGCCGGGAGTGCAGGCCTCCTTCAACCAATCGACGGGAAATTGTTCTGGTCGATATTGGAACAGCCAGGGTGTCTTGCACATGCTGAAGAATGGCGGTTGACGTGGCGTGCGGGGCTGCCACCGCTTGGCGGCGGATGCGCCGATCCTCGCGTGCTGACGTCACTCGGGCTGCGCCTGGACCCCTCGCACGTGCCACATGTCCCTGCGCCAACCATCTTCGCCACAGGCGCTGCACCGTGGACACACATTGCACAGGAAGAAAATTGTAATATAAAACTCTTCCTTTCCGATAAACACAAAGGAGTAAGGTATTTACTCAGAACGCAGTATCCTGATATTGAACATGAATTTGATGTTTGGAACATATCAAAAAGTCTAATGAAAAAGATTAAAGCTGTCGATAAAAATCATCCAGAAGTTCAAGCGTGGAAGGCCAGTATAAATAATCATTTATGGTGGACAGCACAAACACGTAATGGAAACAGTCCTGTGTTAATCGATAAATTTACGTCAATATTACACCACGTAAAAAACGAGCATAAGTGGTTAGAAAACGGTGATTGGAAATCCTGTAAGCACGATGCATTAACGGAGGAGGAAGAGAGAAAGAAAATGTGGATTAAAGGAAATTCAAGTTCATATGAAGCCTTGAAGAAAATAGTTTTAACAAATCTTTCTTAAAAGATGTGGAACATATAAAACACTACGTTCACACCGGAAGTCTAGCAAGTTATCACAACCGTCGTCTGAAATACGCTCCTAAAAGAGTTCATTTCTCGTACAGAGGCTTAAAGCTCAGGTCAGTGATTGCTGCATTGGACTATAATTGGAACATCAATAAATTGAAAGCTGGTATCAAAACTCAGTACTCAAAATCAACAGGAGCCTGAGTGATAAAACAGAAATGTGAGGCGTCAAGCGATGGATGGAAAAAGGCAATAATGAACGAAATAAACTCTTGCAAACTAACTATAGTAGAGCCTCACCTGAAGATCAAGCAATGGATCTATCACTGCCTAAAAATATCGCTCCAATACCTCGACCTTCCAATGACGACCTGATCAAGAAGCACTTCTCACGATTTCACTCGCAACAATAAATGAGGTACCGTACTTCATGTCAAAATAATACATTACCTGTATTTATCATTCAAACAAGCTTAGGAAACACTTACATGAGTAAATGAGTAAATGACTTTATTTTTTCCTCCGATCTACAGAATTGAAGCCTTATTGATCTACTAAGGAGAAAAATAATAATGCCCAACCTAGGCAGCTTAATCTAACATACACATATAATAATATCTGTAAAATAAACATATCTGACACCAAAGCAAGGAAAAAAGCCATATTGATATAAATAATAATAATAATAATAATAATAATAATAATAATAATAATAATAATAATAATAATAATAATAATAATAATAATCAAATGGCAACGAGGCTGAATGGTCTGTTGTCCCTAGTATAAGACAGTATGGCAGTATGGCAATGAAAAACTAACTGGTTAACATATTGCTATGTAGAGTACGATGTTGTGTCAGATTTGCATCTGCACATTAAACAAGACAATATGACAGTATGGCAATGAGAAGCTAAACTGGTAACATATTGCTATGTAGAGTACGATGTTGTGTCAGATTTGCATCTGCACTTTAAACAAAGAGTATATCACTTCCGGCCGGGTTCGCACTCAGCATATTCTTTCTTGAACACTGGCCTCTCTGGTTCTCTACGTAAGTTGCAAACCTGGCTTCGTATTTCCTCCACTGTAGTGCCGGTGTGCAATTTTTCACCTTACGTTTCGTTACTGTTGACCACTATTTGAACTCTATTGTCTCACTATATTTATTATCTTTAGAATCCAGACAAATCATACCTTAACTGAAACCATATTTGCTCACCATTAACTTGGACCCTCAGCTCATATACCAACCATCTCCACATATTAGCTTTATCCTTAACACCTATCCAATTTACACTCACTCTCTCCCTAATTCACTGCACACTTTACCGCCTACGAATTTAACTGTTTAATCACTCTTGTCATAGTTACGAATAACACACAAACGCCGCAATTCTCATGTGTACACCAATTTACTTTCTACTGCAAATTGCCTTTTTTGCTTCTTGTCACTATGCCTTCGTCCAAATTGTACTTCTTACCCCATATCTCCCTTAGGCTCAAACTTCTCCCTTTCGCCAGGGTACCCCTTGCTTCTTCTTCCTGTCTCCCAGCCGTAATTTCACTTCCTTTGTGTGCTCTTGTCACATCTTGTGTTTCTGCCCCCACAATCACTTCCTGTATCTTCCTTTCTTCTCTCCCACAGGCCTTCGCCCTCTGCTCCTGGTTTCGCTGGTTTCATTCTTTATTTCCCTCCTCATCTCAGCTGTTACCTCTCTGGCTCCTTCTTCGACTGATTTGTAAATAGCTTCTATCAAGTTAATTTCTTCTTGCTGCGAGCTTTGGTCCAGTGTCTTATTTTCTTTGGTTCTTTCTTTATCTCCAGGTCCTTCTTCACCCACTTTACTGTCTCTGACATGCCTTTCTTCCTCTCTCTTCCCCACTACCCCTCAGTTCTTAATATTCTCTTCCATTTCCTGTAACTTCCTCGCTGTCCACACTCTGGTCCATAGTCCATTGGATACTACTAGCTGTTGCCCCTTAATGTAGGCTCTTAACCCTTGTATTTTAGCCCTTACTAAATGTTTTTTCAGGGTGTTTATATTCTTTACCCCTTCTCTTCCCATGTCCCTTTTAATCCAAATTTTTGTGCTACGTATATTATCTGCGCCTCTTATCAATACTTCCGCCATCAGGGTGGAAAACAACTTCAGTTTTATCGACCTATCACCCCGTTTTTTACCTATCCTTTCCACATCATCAATATCAACTTCACTAAAGCAGAGTAAATGTTACTTCCAAGCATTCGAACGTGGAGTTGACATAAACTCAAAACTAAAGAGCTTATGTGCAATTCAAATATCCTCACCCTGATTGAAATATGTGTACGATGAAGGTGTGCTGAGAGACATGCACATCTCAACTGAAAAATAATGCCTCCGTGAGCTAAGCCGTATTTTCCCATTTGGTGTAGTAAAGGAATGCTGACAATGTATTATGATGCGAGACACCTGACTTGGGAATGCTACAAGCTTACAGACATCGCAATGACTAGAGCCTTACGTGGATATACAAAATAATATCCACATCCGCTCCGCATCCGTACTTCTATAAAGCCTTTTCTGGGAGAATTTTAAGAGGAATAACTGGAAGAGGAGGAGGGTATGGTGCCTTTTTGAACTGGGCTTGGGACCGGCTAAGCAGCGGATTTAGCTCGGAAAAACACAGTGCACATACTACGTAGCTAACACGCTCGGTGATTGCGAATTTACAAAATGTGATTACAGGTAACGTACAACTTCAATGATTTGCTAAGTAAATTTGTATATATCTGTAGGTTCGTTGGTTGTACTTACAAAGGCAGATTATCATAAGGAATAGTACCGTAACTTCTGCAGCAACTTCTCCGGAATTTCGTATAGATATACGTTCAAACTATCGCGAAGGTAATAATTTACTACATTAAAAAACACGATACGCCTGTAAACTTCCATTTAAAAAAGAAGTTAAAGAGATTACACGGTAATAGTTAACAGTCGTTGTATTGTTATTGGTTATTATCGCTCCTCATATTCAAATATTGCATTGTTGGCTACAGTCGTGAACAAAGGGTGTAGTGTAGTCAAGTAAATATAAATAAAAAATCAGCTGACCTTGCATTCCATTCATTTGTACTTCTGAGTAGGTAGTTAGTATCCGTAATTTATATTTCGCTCCCTCGATCTTTCAGTATTTATGAACGGTTAGCTAATAATAATAAAGTTCATATATCCTAGTAATTGCAGTTCAAGTCCCTGGAGGAGTAGTAGTAGTAGTTTTGATAGAAATACTTGAGAAATTATTGTAGACAACCTCGTATTTTTCAGTAGGCCTAATTAAGGACACTTTTCTTTCTCCGTCCCGTGGAGTAGGGAAAATAATAGTAATCCACCAGCTGTAATAATCACATAACCATATTTCAGTAGAATTGTAGTGAAGATAAGGTATAATATATTTGATAGTATCTTGCCAGTTATATTCGTGTTTTTCTTCGTGTACGGCAATCCTTTTGATAATTAAGCATTTAACCATACGCAGTGTAGTGTAGTGTAGATACATTGTAGTATAGATACAGTATATTTAGATAGTGCCGTATCTTGCCTGCTATATTCGTGTGTTATCTTTCGTGTGTATCTATTAGACCGTAATACTAATAATAATTTGTCTAAGCATTTAGCTTCGTTGGTAATCTTTGAGTACAGTAGTTCTTGCAAATTTCATTTCTGTTGTGTTTAGTAGTGACATACGGTACGGTACCGGTATCGTAATTAGGACACGTCTGAAAGTAGTTTAAAAATTACTGTAGTGTACTGTACAGTAGTATACGAGTAATATCCTATTAGAATTTAGTGTGCTTATTTTATTATTGTAAAATATTTGTGTAGTAATGGTCTAGTAGAGGTATCCGTAGAAACTCTTACTTAAATATTGTTGTAATTAGGATAGGCTTAATTGCAGTTTGGAATTGTGTAGTTCTTGTGTATTACTTTTGATATTCAGTAATTAACAGCAGTTTTTATCCTGTTAGAGGTTGTAGGATTAAAAAAATAGAGCACGACTAAGTAGTATTGTAGTGTAGTCGTATATTAATTACCTTATTGTTGTGTACTATCCCAGACAATATATCCCTCCGTTCATTTATTTTTTTTGCAAATAAGTTACTTTATTTTTTTAATTTATAATTTTCACCCCGTAAAGAATGGCTAAGGAGCGCGAGTGTACTTATTGTGGGTGTGGTGAGGCATTGAGGGGTATGAGGGAGGAGTTGGAAAGTTTGAGGGAGATAATTAGGATTCTCACAGAAGACAGGAAGGAAGATAGGACTCCCACAAACAATGTACAGGTTACAGTAGGTGTACAAGAGGGAGGGGAAGGAAAGGGAGGAGTTGTAGAAGACAGGTGGTCTAATGTTCTAAGGGGAAGGAGATTACAGGCTAAGGGCTCTATTCAGGATCAGAATTCAGGACAGGTGTCTGTGCGAAATCGGTACGAGTCACTCCAGGTAGAACAACAGAGGGAAGATGAGGGACAGGGAACTGTTGCTGAGATGCGTGGAAATAGGAGGAAGGGAAAAGGTAAGAAAGGGAAATGTAGAGTAGAGGATAGGAAAAGACAGGTGGAACAGGGTCATGGGAAGGAGAAAAGGGAGGAGGAAGTAGCTTCTGCAGTTATCAGGAAAGATAGGGCTGACCAGGAGGAGAGGGGATCAAATGAGGTGGGTAGGGTTGAGGCTCTGGTCATGGGGGATTCCATCGTTAGACACGTGGGGAAAGTGTATGGAGTAAATGGAACCGGGGTAGAATGTTATCCAGGAATTAGGTTGAGGCAGATGTTGAGGAAAGTAGAAGAGAGGGAGGAGGGGAAGGAGAAGGTGGTAGTGTTTCACGTTGGTACCAACAACGTAAGGCAAGCTGATATAAGTACCAACATAGTTGGAGATGTGTGGGATCTGGTAACTGCGGCACGGGTGAAGTTTAAGAAAGCGGAGATTGTTATTAGTGGAATACTGTGTAGGAGGGATACTGACTGGAGGGTGATTGGGGATTTAAATGAGACTATGGAGTGGGTATGTGGGAAACTGGGAGTGAAATTTCTAGATCCTAATGGGTGGGTAGGAGATAGGGATCTGCGCTCAGATGGCCTTCATTTAAACCGCAGTGGTACGTATAAGTTAGGAAATTTGTTTGGAAGGGTAATAGGGAGGTACATTCAGGGAAACGGGATGGAATAGGGAGCGGTGATAAGGGAACACGGAACTGGAAATCAAATAGGGATGACATAAAATTGTTAGTGTTGAACTGTAGAAGTATTGTAAAGAAAGGAATAGAATTAAGTAATTTAATAGATATATATTTACCAGATATTGTAATAGGAGTTGAATCATGGCTGAGAAATGATATAATGGATGCAGAAATTTTCTCACGGCACTGGAGTGTGTATCGTAGAGATAGGATAGGAAAGGTGGGAGGGGGAGTGTTCATTCTGGTGAAAGAAGAATTTGTAAGCTACGAAAAAGTTAAAGATGAGACACATGAAATTCTAGGTGTAAGGCTCATTTCTAAAGATAATAGGCAACTTGATATATTTGGAGTGTACAGATCGGGAAAGGGTAGCACTGATGCGGATTCGGAATTATTTGATAGGATAGTCAGCTATGTGGGAAACGACATGGAAAGAAATGTGATTGTAGCGGGAGATCTGAATTTGCCAGATGTCAATTGGGAAGGAAATGAGAACGACAGGAAGCATGATCAACAAATGGCAAATAAGTTAATATGGGAAGGAGAGCTGATTCAGAAAGTGATGGAACCAACCAGAGGGAAAAATATTCTGGATGTGGTGCTGATAAAACCAGATGAGCTCTATAGGGAAACTGATGTAATAGATGGTATTAGTGATCATGAAGCTGTTTTTGTGGTAGTTAAAAATAAATGTGATAGAAAGGAAGGTCTTAAAAGTAGGACTGTTAGGCAGTACCATATGGCTGATAAAGCAGGCATGAGGCAGTTTCTAAAAAGTAACTATGATCGGTGGAAAACGGTAAATAAAAATGTAAACAGACTCTGGGATGGGTTTAAAGAAATTGTTGAGGAATGCGAAAACAGATTTGTACATTTAAGGGTGGTAAGGAATGGTAAGGACCCACCTTATTATAATAGAGAAATAAAGAGACTAAGAAGGAGGTGCAGACTGGAAAGAAATAGAGTTAGAAATGGCTGTGGAAGTAAGGAGAAATTGAAGGAACTTACTAGAAAATTGAATCTAGCAAAGAAGGCAGCTAAGGATAACATGATGGCAAGCATAATTGGCAGTCATACAAATTTTAGTGAAAAATGGAAGGGTATGTATAGGTATTTTAAGGCAGAAACAGGTTCCAAGAAGGACATTCCAGGAATAATTAATGAACAAGGGGAGTGTGTATGTGAGGATCTTCAAAAGGCAGAAGTATTCAGTCAGCAGTACGTAAAGATTGTTGGTTACAAGGATAATGTCGAGATAGAGGAGGAGACTAAGGCCAATGAAGTAATAAAATTTACATATGATAACAATGACATTTACAATAAGATACAAATGTTGAAAGTTAGAAAAGCGGCTGGAATTGATCAGATTTCTTGGGATATACTAAAGACAATGGGTTGGGATATAGTACCACATCTGAAGTACTTATTTGATTATTGTTTGGTCGGAGGAGCTATACCAGATGAATGGATAGTTGCTATAGTAGCCCCTGTGTATAAAGGAAAGGGTGATAGACATAAAGCTGAAAATTACAGGCCAGTAAGTTTGACATGCATTGTATGTAAGCTTTGGGAAGGCATTCTTTCTGATTACATTAGACATGTTTGTGAAATTAATAACTGGTTTGATAGAAGGCAATTCGGTTTTAGGAAAGGTTATTCCACTGAAGCTCAACTTGTAGGATTCCAGCAAGATATAACAGATATCTTGGATTCTGGAGGTCAAATGGACTGTATCGCGATTGACCTGTCTAAGGCATTTGATAGGGTAGATCATGGGAAACTACTGGCAAAAATGAGTGCAATTGGACTAGACAAATGAGTGACTGAATGGGTTGCTATATTTCTAGAAAATAGATCTCAGAGAGTTAGAGTAAGTGAAGCTTTGTCTGACCCTGTAATAGTTGAGAGAGGAATTCCTCAAGGCAGTATTATCGGACCTTTATGTTTTCTTATATTTATAAATGATATGAGTAAAGGAGTGGAATCGGAGGTAAGGCTTTTTGCGGATGATGTTATTCTCTATAGAGTGATAAATAAGTTACAAGATTGTGAGCAACTGCAACGTGACCTCGAAAATGTTGTGAGATGGACAGCAGGCAATGGTATGTTGATAAACGGGATTAAAAGTCAGGTTGTGAGTTTCACAAATAGGAAAATTCCTCTCAGTTTTAATTACTGCATTGATGGGGTGAATGTTCCTTTTGGGGATCATTGTAAGTATCTAGGTGTTAATATAAGGAAAGATCTTCACTGGGGTAATCACATAAATGGGATTTTAAATAAAGGGTACCGATCTCTGCACATGGTTATGAGGGTGTTTAGGGGTTGTAGTAAGGATGTAAAGGAGAGTGCATATAAGTCTCTTGTAAGACCCCAACTAGAGTATGGTTCCAGTGTATGGGACCCTCACCAGGATTACCTGATTCAAGAACTGGAAAAAATCCAAAGAAAAGCAGCTCGATTTGTTCTGAGTGATTTCCGACAAAAGAGTAGCATTACAAAAATGTTGCAATGTTTGGGTTGGGAAGAATTGAGAGAAAGAAGAAGAGCTGCTCGACTAAGTGGTATGTTCCGAGCTGTCAGCGGAGAGATGGCGTGGAATGACATTAGTAGACGAATAAGTTTGAATGGCGTTTATAAAAGTAGGAAAGATCACAATATGAAGATCAAGTTGGAATTCAAGATGACAAATTGGGGCAAATATTCATTTATGGGAAGGGGAGTTAGGGATTGGAATAACTTACCAAGGGAGAGGTTCAATAAATTTCCAATTACTTTGAAATCATTTCGGAAAAGGCTAGGAAAGCAACAGATAGGGAATCTGCCACCTGGGCGACTGCCCTAAATGCAGATCAGTATTGATTGATTGATTGATTGATTGATTGATTGATTGATTGAAGTGTGAAAATCAGAAACCACGGACACACGCAGTGTACATACTGCGTAGCTAACTCGCTCATTAAACGATAATTTACGAAATATGTATACAGCAAAAGTACAGCTTCAAAGATTTGCCTAGAGTGAAAATCAAAATTAAGAAAACACATAGTGCACATACTGAGTAGCTATCTCACTCAGTAAACGATAATTTACAAAATATGTATACAGCAAAAGTACAACTTCAATGATTGGCCTAGTGAGAAAATCAGAAACCGCGGACACACACAGTGCACATACTGCGTAGCTAACTCGCTCAGTAAACGACAATTTACAAAATATGTATACACCAAAAGTACAATTTCAATGATATGCATATTGCAAAAAGTAAAAAACTACGGAAACACATAGTGCACATACTGAGTAGCTATCTCGTTTAGTAAACGATTATTTACAAAATATGTATACACCAAAGGTACAACTTCAATGATTTTCCTAGAGTGAAAATCAAAAACCGCGGAAACATACAGTGCACATACCGCGTAGCCAAATCGCTCGGTAAACGATAGCTTACAAAATATGAATACTGGTAACGTACAAGTTCTATGATTTGCTAAGTGCGAAAATCAGAAACTACGGCCAGTATCCAGTATTCGAGCGATAGTAAGTTCAAACCCCACTGTCGGCAGCCCTGAAAATGGTTTTCCGTGGTTTCCCATTTTCACACCTGGCAAATGCTGGGGCTGTATCTTAATTAAGGCCACGGCCGCTTCCTTCCCACTCCTAGCCCTTTCCTGTCCTATCGTCACCATAAGACCTATCTGTATCGGTGCGACGTAATGCAACTAGCAAAAAAAAAAAAAAAAAAAGAAATAGTACTTCTTATCCTGTAAACACAGTGTAAACAAACATAACCATGTGCGAATCACACATCCCTTACGATTACCACGAATCCCACTATTTTCCCGCCAATCGATAGTAGTATTAAGGTCTGAGATATTTAGTCGATCTTGAGTACGCCTACCCAACACCACCTACAGAGAAGGCCTCGCAATACGATTTGTGACGTCACAGCGCTAAGGCCGAGAACAGGCCATGGGTGTACGTCATGCCATTTGTAACTTAAACACTTAGACCGGATTATTTCAGTTCGAATCTACAATTACCTGCCCCCCCCCCACACACACACACTCACACATACACATCCAATTGGTTCAGTCTTCATTTTTACCGAACAATTACAGTACCAAAACGTGTATGATGTATTACTGATCATTCTTTAACGTAAGGGTTATTCGGCAAAAATAACCAATGTATAAATAAGGAAATTTTACACAAATAATTGCCCGGCTGTCCCTATACTTCGTTTGGTAGTTTCCAAAATATTCATTCTCTGTTCAAGAGAAAAGTGAAATAATTAGTAAACCACAATTTTACAGTAGGTACTGATGAATTCATAGGCTAAGATATCTTACAAAGTAATTTATAAACAAGAAGAGCAGCATCTTAAAATACACCGAATATAAGAATGACGTGCACAATCAATGACTGCACATAATTTGCCTTGATAACAAAATACAGTACATGACATACCCGCTTACAACTCAAAACTCACCAACTAAAACTGGCATGCACACTCAATCATATTATAATTACCTTATCAGTGAACGTAATCCACTACATGGCGTAGACATCAATGTAGAAGTTTAAAATAGCAATTACCGACAGCTGCGTAGGGCATTACAAGAAATGTCGTATGGCTTTTAGTGCCGGGATATCCCAGGACGGGTTCGGCTCGCCAGGTGCAGGTCTTTCTATTTGACACCCGTAGGAGACCTGCGCGTCGTGATGAGGATGAAATGATGATGAAGACAACACATACACCCAGCCCCGTGCCGTAGGAATTAACCAATTAAGGTTAAAATCCCCGACCCGACCGGGAATCGAACCCGGGACCCTCTGAACCAAAGGCCAGTACGCTGACCGTTCAGCCAACGAGTCAGACGCGTAGAACATTTACAGAAACATATCAGATAATTTTCTTTTTATTTAATTTACAAACTAGTTGTCTGCTTTTAAGTTTAGTCATAGTTCTTACACTAAAAGCAGTCTGTACTCTATTTACAAAACGATTGACATAATTAGCCCTAAATACTTTAATTTACTGCATTAGTTTTCTTCTTTTATGTTGGACGAGAGTTTTAGATATAGCATCATCACTGAAGATCTTTTATTATTGTAACCGTTACTTCAGCGGCTACAACAAACACAGTAAAGGGAGGGAAGTAAGTGCAATTACACGGTACCTAAAACACTACACACACAAGAAAACAGCTGATGAGCTACGCGGAACTCCGCTGATAACAACACTGGAAAATATCAGTATGGGCAACTTGACGATAAAAACCCAGTAACTTGAAAGGAGCTGGGAACCTACCAAGGGCATAGAGATGACTTAGGTTGCAGATCCGGAATATCAAGCCTGATTCTTGATTTTCAAAATATATTATATACCAAAATATTATTTACAAAGCAATTTACAAACGAATTCCGAACAATTTCAGTCATACTGAACTTCTGAACTACAAATTACATGTTCCTTGAGACCAGTGGCGGTTCGTGCATGAAGGGCTTTTGGGCGCCGCCTTTACTAAAACACGTAACATAATTTCACTCCGTAGCAGATTATATAAAGAGATGGACAAATATAGCAAAGTCTAACTTATAGTACTGTGTTATTCAGTTATTCAATGTTATCTTTATTGTTTTGGCTGTAAACGTTTCGCTTTTTTATTTTCAAAGACATGGCAAAGGCTGTCTGACCGTAGCATCCGCTCAGCAAGCACGATGTTTTCTCTTTAATCCAGCACAATGTTTTCTCTTTAGACATTAGGCGGTCGGGTGCTGGCAGGAGAGCCCCCAGTAAGTTCATAGAGTTTAACAAGAGTGAGGGGTATGGAAGGAGACTTGGAAGACGATTTGGGATTGTCAGGGGAAGGAAGAGTGAAAACGGGCTGTATGCTTAGAGCATTTAATACTTGGTCTGTCCGGTAGAGCCCGTAGCAACGTCGCCAACCACTTTACAATGTACCTAGGACTTTTTCCACATGTCTGACGTTAACTGTTGTTAGAGGTTAATTCTAAAACTGTTTACAAAACAATGGATTCAATTAGACTGTCTATTTAAACAATTCAGTTCTAAAAATAAGATAAAATACAGATTTAAAATCTAATCATAGGGTGACGGCACTATTTGTACGTTGTTCACATTGCTTTGAGATTTGAGGAACCGAAAGGAACTCGTGCGTGCATTGTTTATTTGTTCTCGTGAATGTTATTGTCGTTTGTGATCAGTGAAACAGTTGAGTGTCATAGTAGCCGTGATTGCAGTAGCTGTTAGCCGACTAATGTGTGTGTATGTTTAAATGCCATTGTAGTGTAGTGTTGCTGTGCAAGTGTTCAGTAGATAAAACTACGGCACCATAATAGTTTAAATAACATTGTAAATTCTACCTTCAGTTTTAAGTGTCGTGTTAATATATTCATTCGTGTGTTTAGTACTTATCACGAGCGTCTAGTGGTAGTCCAGTCCTTGCACCAAACAGAGAGAGCGCACGCCCTAACACCCGCTTCCTCTTCCCGCGTGAAGGACTGGACTATCACTAGACGCTCGTTGACACATCCCCAATATTGTTAAATTAGCATTGCATTTCTAGAAAATATTTGCTAATTAATACACTTTTTTTGTAAGATCTATATAACTTCTAATTTTATTAACTATGAAGTACGCTGTAGTAAGTTTGCTGTTTGCGCGCGTGCATTTAGTTATATTTTTCCTCGCTTCCTATGCCAGTCATTAGTTGGAATGACAAGTGGGAGCTAGTCGTTGATTACTTTCAGTGAGAAGTGACAATCGTGAATCTAACACAACTGTTTGGACGCGTATATATATATATATATATATATATATATTGCTATTTGTTTTACGTCGCACCGACACAGATATGTCTTATGGCGACGATGGGATAGGAAAGGCATAGGAAGTGGAAGGAAGCAGCCGTGGCCTTAATTAAGGTACAGCCCCGGCATTTGCCTGGTGTGAAAATGGGAAACCACGGAAAACCATCTTCAGGGCTGCCGACAGTGGGGGCTCGAACCCACTATCTCCCGAGAAATATATTTTACCTCGCGTTCTAAGTCAGTCATTAGTTGGCATGATAAGTGAGAACTAGTCGTTGATTGCTTTTAACGAAAAGTGACATTCGTGATTACAAAATGTTTAAGTGTTCGGAGTGTGATCGGCAGTATGAACATACCCGAAGTTTACACAGACATATTAAAAAAAGTGTAATCCTTCTGAAGTGAGAAAATTAGTCCATAAGAAGATAAACTCTAAGGGAGAGGGACAACATCTGTGCAATTTGTGTGACAAACGGTTTGCTGACTTGTCAGGTCTTCGAAAACATCAACGAAGGATCCATCAGTTACTACTTCCCTCGTTGATGATTAAGAATTTGAATGGTTGTATTTGCGATTTTACGGCACCTACTAAAGGCATGGTTCAGCATCTCAAAGAGATCCAAGACATTCACCTAGCCTCCGAAGAGAAACACTTTACTTCCTTCACAGATTTCAGGTCCTGGAAAGAATCCGTTGAAAATCAAACGAATTCTTCCTTCATAAGGCGCACTGCTGTGAAAACACGTGCGGATGGAATAAAAGTGTACACTTACTACTGCCATCGTTCCGGTACATATGTGTCAAAATCTACGGGCAAAAGACATGTTAAAACCCAAGGAAGTTGCAAGGTAAATGGATTTTGCCCAGCAAGCATGAAAATGACACTTTCGCAAGACGGAGCATGTCAGCTTTCTTTTATAACTACACATGTAGGTCATAAGGGTGATCTGGGGCATCTACGACTTAAACAGCAAGAACGCGAAGTGATAGCTTCTAAAATTGCAGCTCATATTCCTATGGATACAATTTTGGACGAAGTTCGAAATTCTATTGTAGATGAGTTAGACAGGAGACATCTTATCACTAAGAAAGACCTGCATAATATCGAACAAAGTTTCAATTTGAACAGTGATGTGATGCGACATCAATATGATGGTATTAGTGTTAGTGCATGGGTAAAGGAAATGGAAGAAAGCGGCAACATGTGTGTATTATTGTATAAACAACCAGGAGAGGAGTACTCCGCGCTCAATAAAGAAGACTTCGTATTGGTGATAATGAACGATGCACAACGTAGTATGCTTGAAAAATATGGAAGCGACTGTGTGTGCATGGAGGGCCCACATGGACTTCATAGTTATGGTTATGAACTTTTTACTCTCTTAGTACTGGACGACTTAAGGCAAGGATTTCCCTGCGCCTTTTTAATTTCGAACAGGTCTGACCAAGGTGTGTTATCTATTTTCTTACAACATATCCGTAATGAAATGAACAAAATATCTCCCAATGTGTTTATGTCCGACATGGCAGATGCTTTTTTTTTTTTGCTAGTTGCTTTACGTCGCACCGACACAGATAGGTCTTATGGCGACGATGGGATAAGGAAGGGCTAGGAGTGGGAAGGAAGCGGCCGTGGCCTTAATTAAGGTACAGCCCCAGCATTTGCCTGGTGTGAAAATGGGAAACTACGGAAAACCATTTTCAGGGCTGCCGATAGTGGGGTTCGAACCTACTATCTTCCGAATACTGGATACTGGCCGCGCTTAAGCGACTGCAGCTATCGAGCTCGGTGATGCTTTTTATAATGCTTGGTGTGCTGTTATGGACATACCTAAGAAGAGATTATTTTGTACCTGGCATATTGAGAGAGCCTGGAGGAAGAAACTTTCAAAAGTGACAAACAAGGAAAAACAAATTGAAGTATAAAATCTACAAGTTGTTACGAATAATAATGTAAGAAAGAGAATCGGCTTAATTTGATGTTATGTTAGATGCCGGTTTGAAAATGTTGTGTGAAGATCCTGACACGTCAGAATTTGGCAACTATTTTCGAGATTTCTATGTTCCAAGCAAAGAGATGTGGGCCTACTGCTACAGAGTGCAATGTGGTTTAAATACCAATATGCATATAGAAGCAATGCGCAAGACAATTAAGTATATAATTCTGCACGGCAAGAGCGTAAAACGCCTTGATAAATCGATACACGCCTTAATGACTTTTGTCAGGGACAAAGTTAGTGATCGACTGGTCTTCATCCATAAAGGCAAAATAACTTTTGAGATCACAGACCTTCGGCAAAGACACAAAGCAAGTACCACAATGTCTGCAGAACTTGTCATGGAAAACGATATTGGCTCATGGGACGTGATCTCTTCTTCCCCGTCTACAAAGGAAATGTACAGGGTGCGGAAGATAGTGGAAACATGTGACTGCAAGATTGTGTGCAACAAATGCAATGCATGTATACACAAATACATATGCAGCTGTCCGGATTCCGCCGTCAAATGGAATATGTGTAAACATATTCATTTGATTTGCCGCGTATAGAACAAACAACGAGAGCAAGTCGAGGAAGATGATGTGACGGATAATCTAGTGATGGACACAAATGACGCACATGAAAATGAGGCTCGCATACTTACGGAGACATTGAGACAGCCTGAAAGTTCTGCTGTGTCTGTATCTCTGCAAATTAAGAAACAGCAACTGTTGCAGACACTAACAAAAATCATAAACGATACAGAGACATACGAGGAAGTTAAGGCTATAGAAAAGCAAATGGCACAAATAAGTGCCATACTGGCTGCTATTCGACAGAAGAAAAATAGAGAAAAGCACAGAATAAGCACCAGTGCTGAGCCATCTAACAAAAACATACCCCGCAAAAGACTTTTTCAAATAAAAAAATCTAAGAAAAAATCAGGAAAGAACATATCGAGACGTACCACCCAAGAAGCACAAAACATTGCGGCAAATTTGGTTCTCCTTGCTACTGCTGAAAATGATGAAGATGTCCAGAATTAATGTTAAATGTTTAAGGACAGGAACTATTACATTCTCTTAGTGATATTATCGTATACTGTCTCCGGCATTAACTCCAATTTAATTTATTTGCGATGAACTATTTCTGGGGAACTTTATTGGTTTTGTGATCGTGAGTGACAATCAAAATTAACCCAATTGTATAATTGATAGTGCTTAGTGATAGTGTTAATGTTAGTGTGTTACTAATTTTAGCAGAAAGTTATGGGGGTGAGGATCATTCCTTCATAAGACGCACAGCTGGGAAAAAACGTTCAGATCGAACAAAATTGTAGTTACAACTGCCATCTTTCCGGTACTTAGGCTACGTACTAAAATCTACTGGCAAATAACATATCAAAACCCAAGGAAGCTGTAAGGATGTCCGTTTTTAAATGTTGAGTGAAATTATTCAAATTAATTAATTAAATTTAAATTTAAATTGCTTCTTATTTGCATGTATGTCTATCCCTCAGTTCCGTTTCCTGATACGAGGTCGGGGATGAGGTGATATGAAATGTTTGCATGTTTACGGCTGCACGCCCTTCCTGACGCCTACCTCAGTTGAGGAGCTAATGAAGATGAAATTTTAATTTCGTGTGGCTAT
Organism: Anabrus simplex; assembly: GCF_040414725.1. NCBI lineage: Eukaryota > Metazoa > Arthropoda > Insecta > Orthoptera > Tettigoniidae > Anabrus > Anabrus simplex. The sequence goes on along the minus strand of NC_090265.1, from coordinate 648,537,376 downwards.
TTCTAGCCGAGTGCAGTCCTTGCAAAGCAGACCCTCCGATGAGGGTGGGCGACATCTGCCATGTGTAGGTAACTGCGTGTTATTGTGGTGAAGGATAGTGTTATGTATGGTGTATGAGATGCAGGGATGTTGGGGACAGCACAAATATCCAGCCCCCGAGCCATTGGAATTAACCAATGAAGGTTAAAATCCCACACCCGGCCGGGAATCGAACCCGGGACACTTCAGCCAACGAGTCGGACATGAAGATGAAATGAACTAGGGTGAATAACGTTGGGTAAGGAGGTGGAAGGAATCGGCTGTGGTCTATGAATAGGAACTGTCCCGGCATTTGCCTGAAAGTAAAATTGGCAAACCATAGAAAACCATACTCATGACATACCATTAATCGGCCACTCCGTTCGGTATCGCTTCTTACCTGTAGTATTTTTTTAAAAAATCTGAATGCATAATAGACGTGACATGTTTAAAATATGGAAGATAATTTCGTTTGGCTAAAATTCTTTACCGTACTTACTGTGATTAATTAATTATCACCTAATTTTGGGTTTTCGTTATCCATTTCCTTGTGTATTTACGTTTAAATATCTGTCAGCCACTAAATCAGTTGATTATCTCTCGTAAGAAGGAGCGAATGGAACATCTCTGTCTTGTGGAAAGATAAGATCTCTTCACGCGGGAAGAGGAGGCGGGAGTTAGGGCATGCTCTCTCTCTGTTTGGTGCAAGGACTGGACTACCACTAGACGCTCGTGTACTTATCTGCCCATTTGAAAACTAAATGTTACAGTCTTAACTTAGGAAGACAAGGAAGATGAATTCTGTAAATAGTATTTTAAGTAGTGACGGAAATTTAAGTTTTGAACGTAGGATAGAATTAAAGAAATTAGGGCCTCCTCGACCGAATTTAAATATTGCACAAGAACAGAAGAGTTACAAGAAGAAAAATGCATATACTAGGAAATTCAGTCCGTCAATTTATAAGCAGGCTGACTGGATGTGCGGATGTGAGATAAGGAATGCATTCTTCTGTTATTCTTGTTCAGCAATGAATGTCGTTGACGCTCCATGGACATCAATCGGGGTATCTGACATAAAACACCTAGGTAAAAAAGTGAAACAGCATAAAATGAGCGAGAAATATATAAACGCCGGTATTGAATTTGCTATGCTTGGTGGAGTAGATTCGATGCCAATTAGACAGTGCATGCAGACTTGAAATTGAACGATCTAATGAACAGGTTTCGAAGAATCGAGACATTCTTAGTAAATTAATTGATGCTATTAAGTTCTGTGGGAAGTTTGAACTATCGTTCAGGGGCCAAAATGAGACATACACGTCTGACAACCCAGGCAATTTTCGAGGTTTAGTCAATTTAATGTCAGAGCTAGACAGCACACTGAAAGAACATATCGAAAGAGCAAATAACAGAGTATTTGTTGGGTTATCTAATACCATACAGAACGAGCTTCTGAATTCAGTCTATGCCGTGTGCCATCAAATGATTTCGGAAGAAATCTCTCAAACAAATTTTGTGGCAATTCAGGTTGATGAAACCACCAATTGTTCCTCCTTATCTCAACTCGTTTTTGTTGTACGGTACGAGCTGGGTAGCAAAATAAATGAAAGATTCATAAGTTTTGTGTTGCCTGATAATCACTCAGCAGAAGACATTACCTCTGCAGTATTCCAGGAGTTGGAAAAACATAAGCTGGACGAAACTCCGGACAAAGTCATTGCGCAGACGTACGACGGCCATTCAGTTATGAGTGGAAGGCAGACTGGCATTCACGCAAGGGTCAAGGTCGTTTACAAAAACGCTCATTTTGTGCACTGCTACGCGCATAAATTAAATTTAATTGTTGAGCGATGTGCTACTCAGAATAACCAGATCAGGATCTTTTTTAGTATTTTAGAAGGGTTTTCATATTTTTTTCAAAATCTGCGAAACGAAGTGCTGTTTTGGAAGAAGTGGTAAAAAGGCGCATCCCAAGACATGCTGCCACAAGGTGGAACTTCAAGGCATGTAGTGTAAGTACGGTTTTTATGTACAGAAATGAAATATCTGAGTGTCTCGAGAAGATCGCCGATGACAATAATGACTATTCGACAGCGAGAAAAGTCGTAGGCCTACGGAATCTACTGAAGGATCCCGACGTTCTATTCTGGGTAGAGCTATTTTCTAAAGTTATGCCTCACTGTGACTTTCTATTCAACGAGCTTCAGCACCGCGAAATTGATAATATAAAAGCTCAAAAAAGTATATCTGGTTTCAAGTTATCGGTGCAACGTGTCAGAAACTCTCTCGATTACGACCATCACTGGCTTAATGGCACAGACACCACCGACGGAAATCCAGCAGGCTCAAGTCAGAAACGCGCACGGTTTGAAGATAATAGATTGCAGCGAGAGAGGTGCACGATGTTATTTTATCCGGGATAGAGGACCGTTTTTTGTTCAGTGACCATCTGTCTGTTGCCAAACTCTTCCAGCCTAGTTTATTTCCAAGGTATAGGGTACTGTTCCCGCAAACTGAATTTGAAATTGCCGCTGGATTATTTTCTAATAACCAAATTGAACTACGGCATGAACTCTCAGTTTTATACCGCAGAAGTTGTGATGTTTGGGACATCACTGAAGGATTTTAATTATTGAACTATATATTTAATTGATAAGATGTATATATTTAATCACTGATAGGTCATGTTTAAATTAATATGTATATATATATATATATAGGGTCTTTATCATCCATTTCAATCATCATTTCATTTCTTTGTATCGCGGCTATAACGTATTCTGAACGAACAAATTATTGGGTAAAGTATTTCAACATCACGCATATTTATAACTTGCAGTAAATTTTCCAATAGCCGTTGTGAGGTGACCAGAGTCAGCAGGCTAATTTCAGCCCAATTCCAGGAAAAGTACGTCACCGAGATTACGAGAGACCTTACCCTCTCCACCTCATGAAGATACAGTTGATACATTATTAACACCCACTTTTCAAACTCGGCTTGGGGACGCTTTGTTTCAGCGGGAAAGTTCAGCCTATGCGAATGAACGTAATGAAGCAACGTGATGGATGCACAGCTATACATTGGAGAAGGGATGAGACCTCTAATCTTACTGGGCCATGTGATAGGGCTGATGGAAGGAGACTTTTGAACCAATATATACCACCGACAAGGGCTGGAGAGAGACTCTCATTCGGACAGCCGGACTTTCTCATTTATATACTTATTCATTCTACGTCTACACATCGGAGAAGATTTTAACTTAGTTCACTTCGCATCTGAGTATATTCTACTCAAAAGTTACTCTCATTGGGACTTGTTATCTCAATGACGAGAGGTAGTCAACGGGAGACCGGTTCTGACTGGTATAGGGGAGCAGAGCTTTTATTATGAGTTTCGCCACGCTGCTTTTCCGTAATAAGGAAGAATACAAGTGTATTCTCTCCATGAACATAACCCATGGTGGTTTTGCACTTAAAATTAGGACTCATTACGACTTTATGTAAGGAGTACAGTAGGAAGTGCTAAGGACAGGAAATGTGGATGTAGGACTGGAATTCAACAACAGATGAGGCAGCCTGTACGAGAGATCCACCCATCTTCAGCTTCAAGACAACAGAGTCTACATTTGGTGAGCTTATGGCATAAGTTACTGCAAGTCTTCGCGCAACAGTTCATTTTCTTAGAGTTAATTTCATTCACTTTTTCTTTTGCTTCCGTAAGTTCAGATTTCGTTAATACGCCGTTACGTCACGTTTTTCATCTTAATAAATAGCTGTTTTAATTTATATTTTATGAAATGATTATTAATGATCCTTAAATGCCAAGTTAGTGTACTTAATGATTTGTGTTCCGTTCACCCCACCCCTGGGAGTTTTTTGAGTCTCATTACGTATTTTATTTATTATTATTATTATTATTATTATTATTATTATTATTAATTATCTACTTTTGTTTTCAAGCCATAAGCTTGAAGACTGGCGCCCTTGGGATACTGTTTCTGGAGAAACAATGACATATCATTTATTTATTTAATATTAAAGTGACCCGCACCGCTATAAATATGTCATACATCTGTGGGCAAAGTGGGTACGTCACAAAGTGATTTTGCTAACCCTTCAGGTGCCCTAACACTTCTGACATGCGTTTGTGATAACAACCTGGAAGTACTTCTTCCCGAGTCAATTACGTTATTACGAATTATTTGTACAATTCCGATGACAACGTCAGAAAATGAAAGGTGCTTCTCTACGCTGAAAAGGATTAAGTCGTTCACTAGGAATACCATGAAGGAAGACCGACTTAACGCGCTTGCTATGTGCTCCATCGAGAAACAGCTGTTGGCAGTTCCTAACTTCAACGAACGTGTCATCAACCACTTCGCAGAGCAGAAGGAGAGGAGAATGAATTTTGTATACAAGCAAGACAGCTAAGGTATCGTTACCTACTTTCCTGTGTTATTTTCATGTTTATCTTCATCCCGTCATCATCATCATCATCATCATCCTCATCAAAGTACGAACATTATAATTATAATAACAATTGACTGACATTTCGTAATCCACTAGAATTGTTTTTCGGATTCAGTTGAGTTTTCTTGTTAGTGGTGTTCGCTCTGCTGTCTTCACACTTCACTTCACTTCCCTACATATGTTGTAATATATTAGCCTATGTTTTTTTGAACCTCAACCTGAAAAGTATATCGAGTCATGAATTTAGTGGTTTTGTGAACATACGTATATGTTTTTGTCGATGTTTTAAGGGTATGTAGATTGTAATTATTCCGGATTTGCGGTGCTTTATGTTTCTACATCTTCCCGCTTCCAGATGTTATCTGATTTTCGCTACGTGACAGTTCTGCCTCGGAAGAAGATGCCTACAGTATTTAGCCAGTGTAATCGGATTATTATTATTATTATTATTATTATTATTATTATTATTATTATTATTATTATTATTATTATTATTATTATTATTATTATTATTATTATTATATTTCATCTAGAATTATTGTGGTGCTGGCCAGTGAAAACTGGGCTGGGGCCGGGTGGGGTGGGGGAGGAGATGACGGCACAGCCCTGCCAGAGTAAAATGTCACGAACCGAGACTGCTTGAGACACACAAAGTGGACGTTCCTTGACAATAGCTTCTGTAAGTTCAAAGAGTCAGTCAAATACCATACATCTAATTACAATCCAAGTCGTACAATGCAATTTAGAGTGAAGTTAAAGTACCGTTCAAAATATCTGAACAACATAATTGAACACGTCAAATGACACGGAACTACTAGAGGCAAACCTCCAAGGTAAATACATAAAACTACAATTAACATGTTCAGTGAAACAAGGAAAGGGGAATGCCTCGGAAACAACCAATGCTAAGGCATCCGATATAATTGAGTGGCGAGTCTGGGTGAGGTTAGAGCAAACTCCTATTTGAAAAAGCAAGTGAAATTTAAGGTGGAAAAGAAACCACGAGTGCTTACCCCAAAGTGGCCCATCGCGATAGTGAGACGACGTCAAAATTTCGGAGAGTCAAGAGATAGAAGACGGACAGACAGACAGACCGACAGACCACAAAATGCCGCCTCGCTCTCTTTAAAAAGGAAACCCAGAACGCAGGAGCCCGCCTATCGCAACCCAGATACACCAATCACAACTCCTACTTCAGTCGCGAACTTTAAACAATTTTCTCGAATACGCACGATCGTGAATCTTCCATTTCCAGAACAGTCAGAATATACTTTCTAGAATACATAATCAACAAAAGGGAACACACCCTGTTCAAAAATTCATGTGACAAGTTTCTGGACAGTTCCAGTAAGTTTAGAAATGCAATCTACTATTTACAAATACCATGTTACCAAAATATTACACTCTACAGGTTAGTTAAATGTAATACAAATAAAACATTATATCACCACACTCCAGATCACACAGTAAGTACTACTTAACAAGGTTTACAAATAAAATATTCTATAAATACTTCCCACTTCCAATATATTTTACACATTTGACATCTTCTTCCCCCGAAAGTCGAGCTATGCTCGACCATAAACATAATTTACTGGGGAGAAGAGCGATCAATTTAGAAAAAGTTCTCACTATAGTACAGATACTAAAGATACATGACCCTAACAATCATGCTGTTCTTGAAGTTGACTTTCTAACAATAAACCAAAACAATCTGTCACTACACCAAATGTCGTTTTAGTAGGTTGGAGTTTACAGTTTATCTATAATTATCAAAAATAATAAAGGTGTTCATGGATCCACCTATTCAATAAATACCACATAAATGTCCACATGGATAGTCACACTACACTTCAAAATGCCTTTTCAACCTTTATAACTGCTTTGACTATTTCTACTCTGTCCACAGAAAGGATGTACACTCGTTCCTACTGCCCACTGTTACACATCGGGAACCTTCTTGCTTTTTTCAAGACAGCGTTCAAAACCTCCTTTTTAGCAAGTTATGGACTAAGAATCTTGCACCACTTTTCCACACCAGTCACAGCACAGCTAGGCCCCAGGTTCTTGCTGACTATGTGGCTGCCGGCACGGCCGTTTGCCGCCAGCCTCCATTCACTTTCAGTCCAAACCAGGTAGCTAGGTGAGTTGAAGTTCAGTGGTATTTTTGCACCAAAGAAGCAGATGGGTGAGACACCACCGTCCAGTCAGACTGCCTCCATTAGGACATTCATCACAGGATTGTGGTGCCGGACGATAGCGCCCAAGGCACAGAGTGCGCCTCCCAACTTGGCACTTCACGTTGCCGTCAGAAGTAGCTGGTCACTGCAGCCACTGTAACATAAACAAACCGCAGCAGACAGGGGAATCCTGGAGGCAAAATTATGCTGCTGGGCTCAAAGATCTTGCGTAGAGTCACCTAATGGGTGGCTTAATGAGTATGTAGTAGGGGCTCCATCTCGCACACCAGGGATATTAGGGCAACTAGCTCCGGGGTTAGCACTATCTATTCATTCATTTGACAACATTACGGTGGGGGTGAAAGTAAACTACGGGAGTTTACTCTAAACCTGAAAGGGGAATAAATTCCAAGCAGTGACCCTAAACTAAAAACTACCTAACTTATAATATTAAATCCATTACACAAAAGGATACCTAAGGTATTTACATACACAATTACTTACAAATAACTTACTACAAAACCTATTATTACCTTATAATAAACTCTTATAAATACCTTACAATAAACTTATCATTACCTTATAACTAAACTATTACAAATAGATTACAACTAAATCTACATGGTCACCAACAATGGTATTTACCCCTGCCTACATGACTTAAGATACCTTGACCTGGGAGAGATGGACCCTGCTGATCCTTTTCCTTTCGGGAACGCTCACCAATAATGTCACCGAGGTAAGGAACTTGAAGATGGTGCAGGGACCTCGAAATCTGGGGGCCAACTTACTGATAACATGGTCCGCAGCACTTCTGACGGGATGTGCTTAATAAACACCTTGTCACCCACAGACAGATCGTGCGGTCTTCGCCCGTCGTTGTAATTACGCTGGACCTTAGCGTAATAAACCTTCAAATTCTTTCGTGCACGGTGCCAATTAGCTCGGATCTTTTCTGGGCTGGCATCATCGGGCAGAAGATCATTAATTGACCACAGATTAGATAGAGGAGAATTTGGGGTAAAAGCCAGCATTAACGAAGCAGGGGTTTGCTTGTGGCTTTCATGGACAGCAGTGTTAAATGCAAACGACAACCAATTTAGTGAGGAATCCCACTTGGAGTGGTCTGAGGAGTGATAAGCGATGAGGGCAGATCGCAGGTTGCGATTCACTCTCTCAGCATAATTTGGCTTTGGGTAAAACGGGGTAGTGGTTACATGAGCAATGGATAGATCGAAATAGAAATTCCGAAACTGGACAGAAGTAAAGGCTCTTGCGTTATCACTTACCAAAAATGTACAGGGTCCAAATGAAGCGAATATCTGCTTCAAGCACGAGATGGTGGTGTTGACGTTAGCCATACGAGTGGGGAACAGCGACGTAAAACGCGAAAAGGCGTCAACACACACAAGTATGAAACGATGACCATTCCGAGATCTCGGGAAGGGCCCGATGTAGTCTATGAACAGTCTTTCCATTGGGCGAGAAGCTTGCTCGGAAGACAAGAGACCTAGACGAGTATTCGGGGCAGGTTTACTGATGTTACAAGTCTTACAAGACTTGACAATGGTACGGATCTCACTATCCATGGATTTCCAAATGAAGTAGTTACGAATCTTCTCCCTCGTTTGGAAACGCCTAGATAACCGCCCACTGGGAATTCATGAAAATATTTGAAGAGAGCCGGGACCAGGTTAGTTGGGACTATAATTTTGGGGTCTCTGCGACCACGAGCAGGACAACATAGGACACCATTCTTAAGAATGTAGGGCTTAACATGTTCGCCGGATTTAATCCTGTCGATAATAGCTTTTAACAAATCATCGTCCTCTTCATGTTTTTGGTTTTATCCTTGAAAAGGAAGGGAGAGTCAATGAGAACTACATTAATAATAATAATAATAATAATAATAATAATAATAATAATAATAATAATAATAATTTCGTGTGGCTATATCTAGCTGGGTGCAGCCCTTGTAAGGCAGACCCTCCGATGAGGATGGGCGGCATCTGCCATGTGTAAGGTAACTGCGTGTTATTGTGGTGGAGGATAGTGTTATGTGTGGTGTGTGAGTTGCAGGGATTTTGGGAACAGCACAACCACCCAGCCCCCAGGCCACTGGAATTAACCAATGATGGTTAAAAACCCTGACCCGGCCGGGAATCGAACCCGTGACCCTCTGAACCGAAGACAAGTACGCTGACAATTCAGCCAACGAGTCGGACAGAACTACATTGACAAAGGCTGATACTTGTTCGGGAGAGGGGTCTGCAGCCTCTGATTGTGGGTCAGAGCTGCCTGGATATACGATCCTACTGAGGCCATCAGTCACAACGTTTTCCGTCCCACGAATGTGGCGGGCTTCAAATTGGAATGCTGAGATGCGCACTGCCCAACGGGCTAGACGAACAGTCCTTCGCGGCTTGGCCAGTTCCCAACTCAACGCCTGATTATCAGTTTCCAGATCGACTGTTCGCTCTCCTCCGTATCGGCTGTCACCTCCCAAAATGAAAGACCTTAAAACTATTATTGATCAAATTCTCGCTGACGCAGTGATACGGCCTTTCAAGACAGCCTATTCTCCTCCCAAGTTTCTGGTCCCTAAACCGCAAAGTGGTTATCGTCCTGTAGTGGACCATCGGATGTTGAACCGTAAGGTGGTCCTACAATCTGCCCCCTTCCTGATTTGCACTCTTTTTTCTTGGTTCGCTAATGCAAAAATTTTACCACATTCGATTTAAATCAGGCCTATTACCAGATATCTCTTGCCGAAGAATCAAAGCATCTCACAGCATTTGCGACCGATTGGATCCTATATGAATTTGAGAGCGTCCCATTTTACTTGGCGACTGGAGCGGCTGTCCTTACTCGGTTACTGGGTTATGTTTTATCTGACATTAAGTTCAAGTTTGTTTATAATTACCTTGACGATCTGGTGAACTTTAGCGAAACATTCGAGGAACACCTTCTCAATCTCAACGAAGTGCTTGAAAGACTGCGTAAAGCAGGTCTAACCTTCAAGGCCACCAAGGTTTCCTTCGCACAACCCCAGATGTCCTTCTTAGGCCATATTGTGAAGGGGAGGGGTGTCTCAATCGATCAGTCTCGTACTTCCGCCATCCAGAATTTTCCCACTCCAAAGGTCGTCAAGGCTGTAGCCAGATTCATTGGAATGGTAAATTGTTTCGCAAATTCATTCCCAATTTTGCTGAACGTGCAGCCCCATTAAATGCCTTGAGGGGAAAGGATGCCAAATTTGTGTGGGGTGATGCCCAACGCGAAGCCTTCATGGACTTGAAATCTGCCTTATGTAACGCTCCTGTACTGGCTATGCCAGACTTTTCTAAACGCTTCATCCTTCAGACTGACGCCTCTTCCTCAGGCATATCCAGTGTTCTTCTTCAGGAATTTCAAGAAGGGCGTCATTCTACTTCTTATGCTTCGCGTGCCCTGAATCCTGCTGAGCGAAATTATTGCATTTATGAGTTGGAAGCCTTAGCTGTTGTCTTTTCTTTAGAACACTGCAGAATGTACCTGGGACATCTGAAGTAACGGTTACAATTATTAATCAATATATTGCTAGCTGTATGAGGAATGTTCCGATGAATGAGATCTGTCGTATGTCTGGTGCACTTGAGGCCCGTAAAAATTTCAGAGGGCAAACATTTCATAGTTACTTGTAACAACACATTCAGCTAACTGGTATGATGTAAAAACTGTTTTAAAATCCTTCTGCAACAGTTTATTCAGACAGTATGATGTACACCGTACCACATCACTGTGTGAATGGCACAATCTTCCCCTGTCATTTGCATTTATTAAGATTGAATGCGCAAAAGCTCTATCACCTGTTTCATTGCAGATAAAAACTTCACAGGAATCGCAGCTGTATTGTTTCATTATACCATAGGAAGAACATCCACTGATGTAATATAACAGAGGCCAATATTTTTCTTCAATCCCATCCACATCGTTTTCATCTGCTGTACATTACACAAATACACCAACGTCACATTCCTTGTCTTCCGAATAATCAGCAATAGCAGCATCCAATTCCATAACAGACTGAAGTCGCAATTTATTTTCAACTTCATCCATTTGCCTGAGAGATATACTGTACTGACTGACAGAAAGTTGCCGATATTTACCAAACCGACCTTCCAAGTTACCTGCCTGCACATTTTCAGGCAAGAAAAAGCTGTGACCTTTATCAATGAGAAAATGATTTGCCATTTTTGATAAAATATAGAGAGAGTCAATACAGTCTGGATCTCTTTCCTGAGCCTTCCATTAGAATTTCCGTTAGAATTCCTAGACTTCTAATTATCTCACCATTGCATTAACTTCTTCAAATATTCAAATATTCAAGGATTCCTGAGACGTTTATTTTTCCGTAGGGGTTTTGACATTCATTATGTCCCACCACGTAAAGATTATTTCTATAAAATTTATTGTACTTTCCCAGAATTCAAAGTTCTTATTAGGTGCTATTTCATTCAGGGCAGTAGCTAGTGGATGATTACAAATTTTCAAAACAAAAGAAACATTTTGGCGTTCCAAATTTGTTAGATACAAAGCTTTCAGCGTCAGGAAGAACCAACATTTTAGAAGATTCTCCTTTTCTAATGAATGCAGGTGTTTCAACACACTAAAATATGCAACATGCATCTTCTCATATTCACTTATGCCCGGGAAGTAGAGTTGCTGGTCCTTCACATTTAACCACGTATTTCGAGCACATTTTAAAACGTGGACGGTGTCTACCGTACGGTAAAGAAGAACTTTCTGTTCCTGTGGCTTCAATTCAGGTGGATCAATAAGCGGAGACACTGCTGTCCTGTCCAAGAGCACTGTTATTTGCAATAACTGCTACTACTTCAAAGCTTATTTCTTCCAAAGCAAGGATTGTTGTTTCCATAGTGTTAAATAATTCCTCACCATGAATACTAGTGACAGGTAAAATATGAACAACATATTGATAATGAGAAAGTACACTTTTGTATCCGTGTGGGATGGGTCATATTTTATCATGATTTGATAAAGTGAAATTCAATCAATCAATCAATCAATCAATCAATCAATCAATCAATCAATCAATCAATCAATAAATAAATAAATAAATCAAACAATCACTACTGATCTGCATTTAGGGCAGTCACCCAGGTGGCTGATCCCTTATCTGTTGTTTCCCAAGCCTTTTCGTAAATGAATACAAAGACATTGGAAATTCATTGATAATCTCCCTTAGTAAGTTATTCCATTCCCTAACGCTCCCCTTCCTATAAACGAATATTTTCCCCAATTCGTCCTCTTTAATCCCAACTTTATCATCATATTGTGATCTATCCTACTTTTAAAGACACCATTCAAAACTTATTCGATTACTGATGTCCTCCCATGCCATCCCTCCACTGACAGCTCGGAAAATACCACTTAGTTGAGCAGTCCCTCTCCTTTTTCCCAAGTCTTCCCAGCACAAACTTTGAAACATTTTGTATTGCTACTCTTTTGTCGGAAATCGTCCAGAACAAATCGAGCTGCATTTCTCTGGATTTTTCCAGTTCTTGAATCAATAATACTGGTGAGGGTCCCATACACTGGAACCATACTCTAGTTGAGGTCTCACCAGAGACAAACATGTTCTCTCCTTTACATCCTTACCACAACGCCTAAATACCCTCATAACCATGTGCAGAGATCTGTACCCTTTATTTACAATCATATTTATGTGATTAACCAAATGAAGATCTTTCCTTAAATTAATACCTAGGTCTTTACAATGATCCCCAAAGGTAACTTCAACTCCATCAACGCAGTAATTAAAACTGAGGGGAATTTTCTATTTGTGAAACTCACAACCTGACGTTTAACCCCGTTTATCATCTTACCATTGCCTACTGTCGATCTCACAACATTATCGAGGTCATTTTGGAGTTGCTCACAATCTTCTAAGTTATTTATTAATCTTTACATAAGAACGTCATCTGCAAAACCCCTTATCTCTGATTCCACTTCTTTACACATATCATTGATATATATAAGAAAACATAATGGTCCAATAATACTGCCTTGAGGAAATCCCCTCTTAATTATTACAGGGACAGATAAAGCTTTGCCTACTCCAATTCTCTGAGTTCTATTTTCTAGAAACAGAGCCATCCTTTCAGCCCCTATTTTGTCAAGTCCAATTGCACTCATTTTTGCCAGTAGTCTCCCATGATCTACCCTATCAAATACGTTAGACAGGCCAAACACGGTACAGTCCAATTGACGCCCTGAATCCAGGATATCTGCTATATATCGCTGGAACCCTACAAGTTGGGCTTCAGTGTAATAACCTTTCCTAATCTCAAACTGCCTTTTATTAAACCAGTTATTAATTTCGCAAACATGTCATATATATTCAGAAAATACTTTCGCAAAGCTTACATGCAATGCATGTCAAACTGACTGGCCTGTAATTTTCAGCTTTATATCTATCAAACTCTCTTTTATATACAAGGTTCCTGTAGCAACTCTCCATTCATTTGGTAATGTTCCTTCATGCAAACAATAATCAAATAAGTACTTCAGATATGGTACTATATCCCAGCCCATTGTCTTTAGTATATCCCCCGAAACCTTATCAATTCCGGGTGCTTTTCTAGTTTTCAACTTTTGTACCTTACTGTAAATGTCATTGAAGTCATAGGTAAATTTTAATACTTCTTTAGTATTAGCCACCTCCACTATCTGGACATTATCCTTGTAACTAACAATCTTTACATACTGCTGACTGAATATTACTGCCTTTTGAAGATCCTCGCATACACACTCCCCTTTTTCATAAATGATTCCTGGAATGTCATTCTTGGAAATTGTTTCTGCCTTAAAGTACTGTACCAGGAAATGATTATGGAGTCAGAGCATGGGAAGGATCTCAGGTAGTGTTCGGTTACTTATTGGAGCAGGTACTGAAGTGGATAGTATCGCAGGGCCAAAAAATAGATGGTAAAATCTATTTGACAATATTTATTAAAAATATTCATGAAAATCACCCTGCAGTTGAATCGTCAAACTCAAATTTTCAGTCAATATTTCCAAAAATGCAAAATAAAATATCGATGCTGTTGTATTCAGAGACATCCACTTAATTAAAAATGTCCAAAATAAATATCACTCTTTTAGAGATCCTAAACAGCCTACAGTTCATCTAAGATCTTGGAGATGGATTTAAATACCAAAATAACACTTTGCACATTGAATTTCATTAAGTCCATCAGCTGTGATGCAAACCTACAGTTTTCTAATATTTTGAGCATAATATTAGCACCCACTTCCATGAATAAGTTGATAATTCAAATAAAAATGTTTGATCACTTGCTGTATACTCCTACAGTTCATCTAAGTTGAGAAAATAAAATAGTGCACTTGCAAACCCTATAGTTCATCTACGTGATATTACTTCAAGTTAGAAATGATTTAAAAAAAGGAATTTACAGTTCAAAAGCAAGACATGAAATTTTCCTGATCTATTATAAACAGCAAGCTGAAATTCACACGAAGAACTTTACTGTTGCTAGAGCACTGATTAACTGAGTGCTTTGTTGAAAGTCAGTCAGTGGGATTACTCACTCAAAATATGATAAGATCACCTGGAATCTGCTTATAAGTGTTGGTATTGTGCTGCCCTGCGGCTTGGTGTCTGGAACGTTCTGCAGCGTGCAGCCAAGGCTCGAACTCAGCATTAGCAGCGTGACAAGTCCATTCAGTGAAGATACCATGTTAATATCCCTCGCCGACGTACCTCGATGGGTTCCATGATCGAGGAAACCACGTTAATCCTCCGTTGGAAACGACGTTCGATGCAGCAGAATCTCACAACACTTTGCCAAGATTCCCGATGTTCTTTTAGAGATATTGTCGGAACACGGAAAGTTCAATTGGTACTATAGAGCTTTCAATTATCACTAAGATTGATATTATAAGCCGACACAAGTCTCAGTGCACAGTTCGTATTCTCACATTGGTTTTACGGTGTTGAATAGTGACTTAGAATATCACAGTCTATACTACAGTATGATTTGTAACTCAGGTTAATGATTTTAGGAATTACAATTGTTTTCAACACGGAAAACACAGTTTTACACACACAATTTACAGAATTAGGATTAAACACTGGCATAGCTCATAAGTCACTGATTGTGTCTGAGGTTCGACCGAAGAATAATCATCACAGTCCATAAAACACTGGAGAAATGTCATTAACAACAGTCTCTACAACAGTCCCTGGAATAATACTGTTCATAGATTAAGAAGATTTTATGACTGAATTTTAACAACACAAGTCCGTATGACTTAATATTGTCATAGAAAGTTCTTAATATTCTGTTAGTTTCTCGTAGTAGTGATCGAAAATTCGAGTAAATGCACGAAAAAGTAATCACTTATAGCCTAGCTATTTGTTGAATGTTTAGTGGAAAAGTATCTCAAACAGTTCACATTTGTACTAGTGTAAGAGAAATGGGTCTCAGAATCATTGAAATGGTCACAAATTAGAAGTTTAGTTTATCACACGCAATGTCCTTGAGTACTGTCACAGTCAATGATAAAGTTCAGAATTACGTGAAAATGACAAAGTCCACAATATCGTTTACTGATAAATGAAATACTTGACATTTCAATTCATAATTTCTATTATAAATTCACTCTGTTAACACACTCCTAAATATTATATAAAGAGGATTTAGTCAGAGAAAATTTTTAGAAAATTTTCTTCGTCGCGACGCGCCAGAAACGTTACTTGCGACGTCTTCGCACAATTTCAAAGTGTTCGAGTGTGACTTCTACGTCCTCGCGGATCGCGACGGAGCATACTGTCCTTCTATCATAATCGCAGAACACACACTGCACACTGGCCATAACCTCGGTTCCTTGACCTATTTGTACCTGGCTGCGAGCAACGTTCGGAATCAGGTGATGAAGGGGTGATAATACTTTCCAGAATTTAACTTGTTATATCTTGGGAACCACTAGATGGGTTGATCTCAAATTTGCAAGGATTTACTTTCAGAAAATTGCCCACAATTTAGTGTTTGTCTCATGTTAATTGATCCAGGCGTTAAAAAGTTCAAAAACTAGTTTCTAGAGAATTCTGAGGGGAGGGAAGCTACAGGCAGTGCTGATGTCACTTGATCTTGCTTCACTCATGTGGTCTCCCGCACGCAGTGCAGTGAGAGCGAGAACACTCTCTCGCACAGCTGCTCGTGCATCGGGACTTAGCCGTTCGCTCATGAATAAAGATTTATAACTCGTATGTGCCAGGGCCTATGCCTTCCTGGTACAGTACCCACAGTCCCCTTCCTATAAACGAATATTTACCCCAATTCGTCCTCTTGTACTCCAACTTCTTCATATTGTGATCTTTCCTACTTTTAAAGACGCCACTCAAACTTATTCGTCTACTAATGCCATTCCACGCCATTTCTCCGCTGACAGCTCGGAACTTACCACTTAGACGAGCAGCTCGTCTCCTTTCTCCCAGTTCTTCCCAGCCCAATCTTTGCAAAAAATTTGTAACGCTACTCTTTTGTCGGAAATCGTCCAGAACAAATCGAGCTGCTTTTCTTTGGATTTTTCCAGTTCTTGAATCAAGTAATCCTGGTGAGGGTCCCATGCATTGGAACCATACTCTAGTTGGGGTCTCACCAGAGACAAATATGTTCTCTCCTTTACATATTTACTACAACCCCTAAACACCCTCATAACCATGTGCTGAGTTCCACATCCTTACTACAACCCCTAAACACCATCATAACCATGTGCAGAGATCTGTTTCCTTTATTTACAATCCCATTTATGTGATTACCCTAATGAAGATCTTTACTTATATTAACACCCAGAATTTTCACCCCATCAACGCAGTAATTAATTCAGCCTTGGTCTTATGACTTTTGTCGCATCTGTATCCCTTATACGTTACATTCGTCTCTATTTCTCGATTTTAAGTAAATTTGGAATGTTTACATGCATAATTCATACTTTCAATCACTTACAGGAAAGATAGAATCATCAAACTCTACACGAACATTGGCCCAGCCAGTACCCATATGTGAGCCAAATGCTATGTCACATACTTATCTGAAAATTAATGCAATGTAAGATAATCTTACACACATTGCAACCTATTAACGTTCCTAACTCAGTCTGGCCCATGAATAGATGAGATGCAAGAAAATACAATACGGCCAGCCATTTAGGCCGCAAATTACTGCGTCTTATGGTACAATCCTTTGTCGATATGACGTACCGTTTAGCAGCAATTAATCTGTAAATGAAGGTCTGCAATTCTGTAAACATGCTTATATTTTCGTATGTCGTATGTATGCTTATACTTTCGTTTGTAGCGATCGAGAAGGGTGTGTCTGCTATTGTAACCAGCACTCCCCACACCGACATTGACTGACAGTAGGAATTGGGTCCTCCAGCTTCTGTGTAACTGGCATTAGTAACGAAGGCCTACCATTGTAATGAATAATTCACTTCTCGGTTTGACTTGCAGAAGGCAAGGGAGCATGCAATTTTGTTCAAAACTCTCCTACTCGATTGTGTTTGGCTGTAGGCCATGGTGCCCGCCATTATCAACAAATGTACACACCTAAAATGTGATTAGTATTAGGCATAGTGGCCTGCTATTTTAATGGAAACTCACCAACTCTGTGTGACTGGCAGTAAGCTGGCTGCCAGAAGGGAAAAGGGCCTGCCATTATAATGAAAACTCCTCAACTTTAATCTGGCTGGAGAGAGGAAAGAGGGCCTGCCATTGTAACGAAATTGATTGTGAACGCGCAGTAGGCAATGGGTCCTGCAATTATAATGTAAACTTCCTGCCGTTATCATCACAACTCCGCAACCCACACTTTACATTGGAAACAACGTATGGGGAGCTCCCTATGCAGTTTCTCGGATAACGCTAAGATACATGCAATTTAAAGCAAACTTATTTACTGCACGTACAGTATTTACTACGTACAATGTAGAGAACCGTAGCGAAGCACGGGTACATTTGCTACTGTTAATTTTAATGTGAATTAATTATTGGATTTAATAAACGTCTGAATTCATTTTTACAATTTCGCGGAAATAATAAACGCCAAATAATGGCATAAATTATATGATGCTAAACAGTGGTTTGGGACCACGTAAAGATTGCAAAACCCTGGGTGGTAAAACATTATTGAATCTGTATGAATGAGTGCCAAATCGATGTTCATTAGTGGAAGAAGACCTATATGATATAATCAAGAGTAGTTGGGGGATAGGAGATGTAACAGGAAGCCAATGAATGAATGAAATCGTACTATATCATAAATGATCAGGCGTGAACTCTGTGAGTGACAATTGTAAAGGTATTACCCTGAGGCCTGAGGATAGGAATAAGACCATGTCGGGGTTGTAACAAGAAGGCTACGATGAAATATTAAATGAGACTACGAGGAAATATTAAAAGAAATCTACGATGAGATACACAGAGAATTATTAGTGTCCGGGTACTGGAAATGATGTGATCGACCCGTGGGACGCGTACAGGGTTAAACTGAATGCAGAGAGGCCAGGATCGAAACCTGTTGAGATACGTACGAGTAAGGTATAGCTGTATGCATGTTAAGCTGATGAAGCTGTTAAGAATGCACTTCAAAAACGGTAAAACGGGCACAATTCCTCAATAATCGAACACATTTATTTAACACACTCACATGGAAGATATCTTGTCAACAATAACAAAAGCACTCAATCCAAAGATATTCTACATACACACACAGTTGAAAATAATCGAGATTATTCAAGTCTTAGGCTTATTCCTACATCTTCTCCCACCTAAATTAATGGTGGTCAGTCCAACGACAGCTTACACAACACAATCAAAGGTTCAGCTTTAGCGGTTTACGAAACGTCCTTCCAGATATTGTTCCCACCAGTTCACTGGGAGTCTCTTCGGTGATGGTCACGGTTTCTTCTTGGGGTTGTTCAGCAACGTCCTCTCGAAGTCTTCTACCGATGACTGCATTTTCACTCTGTTGGCCAAGTTCCAATTTCACGGGGAGATTCTCTGCACTGATCTCAGAAGCAAGCCACTTGAGGTCTTCACTCTGACCAGTCTGGTTTCACCATCAGTTCCCTTGAGGAGTTCAACAACTCTTGCCAAAGGCCACTCTATACGTTTTGTGATGTCATTTCCCACCAACACTATTTCACCAACTGAAATTGGTCTATGCTGCTGTTTATTGGCTAACAACATCAACTATCCTAAGTATTCAGAACGAAATTGCATCGGAGGTCTTCTCGCTGCTTTTGCCGGTAGCGAAGTCTCTTGTTTAGATCAGTGGTTTCAACTAAATCAAAATCTGGAACACCTATCTCTTCAGTTCCTGTAGAAACATACTGGGTGTTAGAGGAGTCGAATCAGTGGGATTTTGAGACACATATTTTAGGGAACGTGCATTAATGACGGCCTCACTCTCGTACAAAATTGCCTGCATCTCCTCGCAGTCAACTGATGTTCGTCCTAGGACACGGCACAGCAGTCCCTTCATTATTCGGATATGCCCACCAACCACCCCATCAGGATGCAGTTGGAGGATTAAACTTCAATTTAATTCTTCTGGCATTGCTGTGAAGGCTAATAGCATCCCATTCCAATTTCTTACATGCATTATCAGTGCCAGGAAAGTTAGTACCATTGTCACTATAGACAAGAGATTGTCTGACCTCTTCTACTAATTAATGAGGCTGTCAGTTGAGAGGGAAGATATAAGATCCAAATGTACTGCTCAATATACTCCACAAGTATACAAATACACCCATGCCTTTTTAATACTGCCCTTCTCCATATTGAGGTATAGCTGACCTTCTAAAACAACACCAGTAACTTCAAATATCTTAGAATTTCGCATTCTATCTTCAGGAGGAGATGCCGGAAAAACTTCTAAATGCTTGACTGTTTGCTTCTTACATTGAACACACTTACCCGGAACTGATCGAACATTTAGTCTTCCACGTAGGATCCACAAATGTTTCTCTAATGATAGTCATCATCATCTACGGACCTGCGTGACACGATTCCTCATTCACTTCCTGATCCCAAACTATACCTAATTCCCTTGTCTGCTGTGAGAGAAGTTTGGGAAGCAAAGTGACACCACAAGCTACTCCAATGGGGTAAAAATCCGATTTTCTCCAGGCGAAGGGAATTTACTTTTTCTACATTTATGTATAGGGTATCTTCTGATTTATCCCACAGCACCCTAAGACATTAGTAGGCTTTGCTGATGGCAAAGAAGGGTTTGTGAACTCAACCCTCGAAGCTCGAACATTTTTTCACTCATGATGGAAGTTGCTTCGTCAATGAACTGCTGCAACTGGTTTCTATCATCTACGCTGGTCAAACAATTGTCAACATAAAAAGTCTGTGCTAACATTTCTACAAAATTTTGAGAATAAGATGATGTACCTTATTTACACTGGTCTAGTAGAGTCTGCAGGTGGTACTTGATTACTGCTCCAAGAAGATATGGGATACATGTCAAATCAAACACTACACGATATTGTTGATATGTCTTCAAGGTACCCTGACGGTCGATCCACAGGAATCTCCAAAATGGCCGGTCCCCTTTAGAGACGCTGATCTGCAGGAATGCACGCCGGATGTCGACCATTACTCCAATTCTCTTCAACCGGAAACGAGCCAATACGGAGGGAGGTAGTTCTATGGGATTCTGTCCCTTTTCAACACAACTGTTAACACTGGGATTCTTATTTTCACATGCGGATATATCAGACACTGGACGAACAGGCGTGGTACTATTCTGCTTCAAGACGTAACGTTGCGGCAAATAATGACAGGAAGAATCCATTGTTTCTTCAGGTACCTCTTCTATTACACCTTCCTGTATCCACTCATCCAGAACAGACTGATATGCATCATAGAATCCTTCAGATTTTAACCCTTTAACTGTGGAATGGACTCTCTTTTCAACCATATTGTAGTTGTTAGGTAGTGGAGGATGATTTTCTATCCAGGCTAGCCAGCACTCAAATCTACCGTCCGCATTGATCGTTACTGTATCCAAGAAATGTTGATGAGCAGCTTCTTGAAGTTCTGATTTACTATTCTTCTCAGCAGGGTCCATTATGCCAAGGGCATCCAAAGTCCACAAATCTGATACACGGGCTTCTCTTGTTAGCATAGCGGTCACCACCATAGCCATACTTTCCTCATTACTATGTTCTGTTTGTACTTTGCCCATTAAAATCCATCCTAAACGCGTTTCCATGGCCACTAGTCCAGTACTTAGTACCTTGTGGCCTCCTGTGAACAATTTGCCTGCAACATCAGCTCCAATTAATATTTCTATTGGTCCATAAGATTCGATGTCCCTCAAAACAATGTCCTGACTAGTTAGTTCCTCAATCCAAGGACCTTGATGTACTGAAGGTATGGCACCATAAATTCTTGTTTGGTCTAATGCTTCAGTTGTAGGTACCATCCAGACTTGAGAGATAAACAGTGTACACACAATGATGGTATACTCCAATGGTTGTACCTCCAAAGAGCGAGTGTTGGATATTTTCATGTCTGCCAGTTTGATATCCCATTTCCGTGGATGTACTCTTCAAAATGAAGGAACGTTGCGATGGGGAATCAATTAATGCTCTTACAGTCCGTTTAACTCCTTGGCCCCGAACCATGACAACTAGTGTTTGCATCAACACCCCACAATGGTTCTACAAACTAGCTAAAGCCTCATCTTTCTGGACTTGCGCAGTAGAAGCCATTTTGTCTCCTGTTGAGTTCTGTCTTTCTACGGCTGAGTCTACCTGGGTTTGTGACAACTTATCACACATAACCACAAAATGTCCTCGACCACAAATGATGCACCTAGGCCTATTTCTAAATTTCTTCGCTGAATGTCCGACCTCGAGACAAGAACAACGGCATCTTTTAGTCTCAAGTGCAAGACGACGTTCTTGCAAAGTCATCTTCTGGGCCTTAATACAGTCTTGAGACTTGTGATTAGACGAACAAAATAAACACACTGTTGTTTCTCTATTAAATGCAGTAAAGAGACCTGCCGCTATAGAAGTATTCTCATTCGGATTAGTGGTGTAATTCAAGCTTTTTCCTTCTTCTTTAGGCCTCCCTTGACAGCTACCGAAGGCAAAACACCAAACCCTGACATAGCCAAAGTAATCGTCTGTTCGTGTTCTACTTCACATCTAAGAAATTTCAACAAGCTGTCTAAACGATTCTTGGAATTCACACCCTGGTCACTAACACGAGCGCCCCCTAGTTCAACAGCTGAATTTGAAGAAGATTGGCCAATGAGTGCGATTAAAGAATTTATCTCCCAAGTTCTTAGACTGTCCTCGGGCAAACACGATTCTACTAGCGGTTAAGGCATGGAATTACACTTGTCCGTTGTGACACATAAGGTTCCCAGGGCTCCCATATGGCTCTGAAACTTATCATAGAGGGATGATAAACACACCTTATTAGGGCTCACAGCATTCTGTAAGATTAAACTCAACGACTCCCTAATGTAAACTTCTACAAGCAAATCATCCTTCCCATAGCGTGCTTTGAGACTTGATATTGCTTTACAATAATTTTTTCCGGTAGGAGGAAGGCTCTCAACTAAACGTCTTGCTCTGGATCCAGAAATGGTGGCCTTTGTGAGGTACTGGAATTTCCCTAGGGTCTAGAAGAGGGTCCTCGTCAATTTTCTTGAATTGTGACCAGAAAGGAAGCCAATCTTTTAGTTCACCTCTGAACTTTTTCAATTCCAACAAAGGCAGTTTGTACGAACGCTTAACTTGGAGTGACGAGTTAGAATTAGCTGATAATACAGTAGCTTCTGAGTTCCGATCATTTAATAATTTCGTAACAACAGTCTTAACCTTATACAATTTGAACTTATACTTGTCAGCCATACTGACTTCTTTGTATAACTCGTCATTCCTAACCTCCAAGTTCTCAATCATATTATTCAAGATAAGAATATCCATACCTGATAATTCATGATATTTCATTTCTAATACACCCATATGTGCACTAATACTTTCTGTATCTTTCTCCAGCATCTGTAGTAACGCGTCGGACTCATTGTAGATCTTGGATATTGATCACCGTAATACCGCTCTTGATTTCTTTGTCACAGCTATATTCGCGTCCATACTTGAGACACTACTTATGAAACTGTTTCTATGATTATATAACTGTCTAATGTCCTATCGCAGTCGCCATGGGAATGTACTTCAAAAACGAAAAAAAAACGGGTACAATTTCTCAATAATCGAACACATTTATTTTAACACACACACGTGAAAGGTATCTTGCGAACAACAACAACAAAAACACTCAATCCAAAGATATCCTACACACACAGTTGAAAATAATTGATATTATTCAAGTCTTAGGCTCAGTCCTACAAAGCGTTATGAACCCAGAGATCACACAGGATGATGTCCACACGAATGAACATATGATATCCCGAACGCTAAAGCATGATAGTTGCAATGAAGGTAAATGAAGTCGATAATAATAATAATAATAATAATAATAATAATAATAATAATAATAATAATAATAATAATAATAATAATAATAATAATAATAATAATAACTGCGCCAGTGCCGGTCGCAAGCCTGGGGCCTCATTTTGCAAGTGAAGAGGAAGGAGGAGCGGGAGGACTATCAACCTCGTAAAAAAACCAGGGTCCATCTGCCTCCGGATGGTAGCACCCTGTTATAGGGCCCCTTCCTAGAGTTACTAGGCGAAACTGGTCAACGGTCTCAGCGGCGGAAGAGGAATCTATTTCCCAACGGCACAGAGAGCGGAAGAACCTAAGGGAGCACACCCCGAAAAGAAAAGCAACTTAAAACCCAGGCGCGACTGTTCCCGAATCGGGCGGCTACCTGGTCAGCGTCGGATTCCACGTTAGGGACGGCTGTTCTAAAACTCCAGGTCTCACCAACTTGGTTTTACCTTTTGGATGGGGTTCTACCTTATCCTCCAAGCCAAGAACCACGCAACTAACATGATGACAAAACGTACGGAATCTAGTACCCCAGCCGGTAAAATCCGGGACCAGAGCTCGGGTTCAAGTAGGGCAAAGTATTCTGGGAGCCCTACACTATCATGTTTGGATCAGTTGGAGGAGCCATCACCCCGCAAACTCAGAACGAAAGAAAAACATTTCTTTGGCACACTCAATGTGAACACCCTTTTGAAAGTTGGTAGACAAAAGGAACTGATCAAAGTACTCGATGAATATAAGATCAAAGTTCTAGCGGTCTAAGAAACAAGATTTATTTCAGATGAAGTGTCGGCTATTGGAAACTACAGAATACTGAATGGACGGCCATCTATCAAAGTTAAGAAGTCAGAGAAAACCAAGAATCCAGTGTTAATACTTGGGACAGCCTTCTTTCTTCACAACTCTTTAACAGAATCTATAGTAAACTTCTGATCTCCATCTCCCAGACTGTCTTTACTAACTCTCAAAAGTGGAAACAAATTGTACTCCATCTTCAATATTCATGCTCCAATTAACGAAGATAACAGAAATAATCCAGAGAAAGTAGAAGAATTTTGGTCACAACTTGGGGAAGAACTGTTCAGAACCCCAGAAAAACGTGTCAAGATCTTGATGGAGACTTTAATGCTCAGATTGGAAAAGAGAAACAATTTCGAAACATCTTTGGAACATACACGGCTCACAAAAGGATAAACAGAAATGGTGAAAGACTGCTCGATGTTTGTGAATCATTTGGCATGAAAATAATGTCCACTCAGTTCAAGAGAGCTCCCAAGCGAATGATGACATGGCGATCACCTAACTCCATGTTAGGAGAATTCCAAATTGATCATGTAGCGTCCACCAGCCCGAAGGAAATAATGAATGTCAGAGTGCAAAAAGGTGCTAATTTTGATTCCGACCACTATCTAACAAGGATAAAAGTAAAACCCATACCTTGTAACCGTAGAAAGGAACCCCTCAGAGTACAGAAGTACAGAATTGAAGAACTCAAAGTCAGCGAATAAATAGTAGTGAAATATCAGAAAGAACTCGACACGTTGGAGTCTTGTGAGTGGGACAAAATGGCTCGAAAGATTCAGGAAGCAGCGAAACAAACAATTTTTCTTTCTAAGAAGAAGAAACATCCATGGTGGAATGATGAGTGTGAAGATGCTCTAAGAAGACGATCAGAAGCTTGGAACAAGTGGAACTCCAACAAACAGAACTTCGAAGAATTTAAGATCCAAAGGAAAAGGACAGCAAAGGTGTTCAAGAGTGCCGAAAGAAGATTCAAAAGAGACCACCTGAGAGAGATATAAGGGAATTTCAAGAATAACAATACCAGGAAATTCTATCAGACGTTTAAGGCAAAACTTCGGGGTTACGCGTCACCCAACATTTGTTTCAATGATCAAGGTAAGCTGATTATGAGCAACAAACAGAACTGTGAACACTTGGCTAAATATTTCAAAGAACTGCTCAACTGTGATCCAACTCAAGAAAAACTGACGTTCCAGAAACCAGAAAGCACACTGCATGAATCAACCCCGCCAGATGGAACGAAATAAAGGAGATCATCAAAAGCTTGAAAAATAACAAAGCATCTGGCAAGGACTCAATTGTTGCTGAACTTCTGAAATATGCAAGGGAAAACTTCCTGGAACAACTTGAAACACTCTTTAAACAGATCTGGTCCACAGGAGAGATCCCAGAAGAATGGAGGGAGGCTATCATACACCGCCTGCACAAGAAAGGAGACAGATCGAATGTCAATAACTATAGAGGGATATCACTTTTGCCAGTAGCCTACAAGATACTTTCTACAGCACTCAAGCGTAGAATAGCAGGACATACAGATAAACAATTAGAAGAATATCAAGCTGGCTTTCGAAAGGGGCTGTCATGTGCAGAACAGATTTTTACCAGTAAGACCTTAATCAAAACTAAGACATTAGCAGCAGATAAGAAAGTGATAATGACATTCGTGGATTTCAAAAATGCATACGACTCCATAGATCGGGACACACTAATGGAAGTGCTTAAGGAATTTGGAATAGACAATAAGACAACAACCTTGATTCATCAAGCACTAAAAACACGATCGCAGGTAAAATTTTCAGGAGAACTGTCAGAGCCCTTTGAAATCAAAACAGGTTTGAGACAAGGAGATGGCCTCTCTCCAATTTCGTTCAACTGTGTTTTAGAGAAAGTTATCATGGAATTACGAAAAGAAATGAGCAAATTCAACTTTCCAAATGGAATTAGATTAGGTCACAAGAGAACTGGGCTTAAATTTGAATGCCTCGCATTTGCAATAGTCTTTTTTGCAGAGAATTTGCAAATTGCAATTAAGCAGATTGAAGTCCTCAAAGAAGCAGCAGACAAAACAGGATTGCAAATATCTTTTGGGAAGACGGAGTTAATGAACATAAATACCACTGACCCAACCTGGACAATGAGGACGAAGTACGGTGACATCAAAAGAGCTACAAAATTCAAGTACCTAGGAAAGATTTGAACTCCAAACATGAATGAGAAAGCAGCAATTCAAGGACGTGCAAGAAAGATGGAAACTGCGTTTAGATTATGCCAGAACACCTACAATCTAAATCACTCTCCTACCAGGCCAAATTCAAGTACTACAGCACGATAGTCAAATCTGAATCTTTATACGCAGCTGAGACAGTATCCACGAAGGGACTCTCAGATTTGGAAAAGAAAGAAAGAAAGAAGGTTCCTTAGAAAGTTTCTTGGACCCATAAAATCACAGACAAGTTTACGTTTCGCATGAGACCAAGCCGAGAACAATACCAACAATTTGAAAACATCACCACCACAATGAAAAGGAGGAGATTGACGTTCTACGGTCATACGAGTATTAAAAGGATGGGATCGGAGAGACTCGCCAACCGGATCTTCACCTTCCAGGAGAACAGGAAGACACAAGTCCCATGTTTAAAATAAGTCCACCGAGATTTAGAAAAATGTGGGATCACAGCAGAAGATATAACAAACAAAAAAATCTTCAGGCAGAGAGTTGAGGAGGTGAAGTACCTAGCTGATGAGAAAACGAGGAGGAATAGAGTATTCTCGGCAGAAGAACGAGCACGAGCAAGCCAACGGATGAAGGAATACTGGCAAAAGAGGAAGGAGAAAGTAGTTGAGAAAGCAATGGAAGTCGCGTAATCGCAGCCCATAGATGGCTGAAACGAAAATAATAATAATAATAATAATAATAATAATAATAATAATAATAATAATAATAATAATAATAATGGCCTTCTGAAACCAAGTTGGCAGGTTCGATCCTGGCTCTGTCCGGTGGTATTTGAAGGTTCTTACGTACGTCAGCCTCGTGTCGGTAGATTTACTAGCACGTAAAAGAACTAAATCCCGGCACTTCGGCGTCTCCGAGAACCGTAAAAAATGTAGTTAGTGGGACGTAAAGCCGGTGTACTTCCCTTTCAACGGGTGCTGAATATAATAAATTGTCCATCACTTCAAAACTACGGCAACAAATTATGTTTCATAGTTCTCATAAGAGAGAGTAAATTGAGGTATTTCGCACCTTAATTGATCTTGAAACATTCAAAATGATGTTATAAATATCATTTTAACAGTTTTATCATGTATTTCCATACATCCAGCGAAGTCAAATCTAAGAGAGAACGTTATTTGACTAATTGAAATCTTTAAATATCCAACTTGTTATTCTCTTTTCTAGTAGAATATATATGATTCTACTGATTATATGTGTTGCGTACTTGATGAAGAAGTGTTTTCTTACGTGAAAAGTGATTTACCCTATGGTGTGTGTCATTCCATTGGCCTGAATACCAAAACACGGAATTAAGAAGTCATCAATTGCCGTGAATAACATTAAAAAAAATTTAAACGTCAGAAAAATACAAGTCAGATGATACAAGCGCAATTCGAATCATAGTAGCCGTGACCAATTTAAAGTGTACCATCGGAAATTGTTAGCGTCAACAGAGAGAACAACGGAGAACTTATTTTGAAAAAGACAGGCGTGAAGATCGGAAAAGTCAATATCTAGCAGAAATAAGTCATTTTGAAACTAGAATAACAAATTTGTCGTTGGAAAACCATAGGCATTTCAAGAATATATTTTTGTGCGTGTTATATAAAAAAAATTAAGACGAAATACGAAGAAGATAAAATATGGTACAAGTAGAATTCACCTTGCAAACTTATAGAAAGAGAGCAAAGGTTTCTTTAGGAAACACAGTTAAAACACGCAAGCATTTGAGATAAATTACCATTGAATTAGACGGTCATAAGTCGCGACAGATATATTGGTAATCTGTGTATAGCATACGCGTTGACGTTATATTTGAGAATATAAAGCAAAATAGTAATACAGGAAGGCTGTGCAACTGACAAGAAGATGTTGTTAATATTGTCCTTGAATGTATTTTTCAAGGATGCGCAAGAAACTGGCGTAATGGTTCTTTAAATCGAGCATGGGATTGGCGACTGAAGGACACCAGCCGACATCACCCGCAGATACGAGATCATTTTCCGTAAATCCCAGATGTCTGAGCCGATAACCAGGGGAGGACCAGTACAGCGGAGGATGTAACAGAACGAACAGCAATCCTGGCAGCAGACAGACACAAAATAAGACAAGTTTCTCAATATGTTTTCAGATTATTTTATGCGTTTCTTTGTAGAAGGTAGTTTTCAATTTATTATTTTCGGAAGGGATAGATCGTTATATCTTCGTGATATGTTTCAATAACATGTATTTTCTACGCGATTGATCCGATATTGACGTATTAAGGAATGTTATAGATAGTCTTCAGTATGATTTAAATACGTCCTAAGGCAGGAAAGTGAACACATGTCAGTGAAGTGTTACGTTAGCGATATTTCATTTAATTTTAATAAACCATGCCAAGGCTAGGAAGTATTGATGATAATAAAGTGTGATACATGTTAGTATCAAGTCGTAGGTTACCAAGTTCGCAAATATTGACCATTTATTGCCAATTATAAGCCAATACAGGTTAAATATGAATATATATGAAGAAGTAAGATGCATATTGCTATAAATATGCGTTAGTTGTTGATCCAAGCAGTGATATTGTGGTTATATGAGAAATGGATTGATTTGTGCGTTACATAGAATTAAATAAGTAATACTGGCACATGGTGCAGTATAAATATATGAAGGAAATATGAGAAATGGAATGTGAAATGATGGAATAATGTTGTATACAGGAAAGAATCGATGAATTATGATAAATGTGGAGACGTCTGAGGAAGGATTTTCATATGTGATTAAATAATGTATAGTCAAGTAACGCAAATGTGGATCAATGATAGAATGAGTGGTAATAATGATGTTTAAGCATTGAATAATACGTATCACGTGGTAAATAGCAACTTGGTAGTAATGCCAGATATTAATCATCAAAAATAATTCCAATAACCCATGATTCCAATAACCCATGATCTACGTATCACGTGGTAAATAGCAACTTGGTAATAAACTTGCGAGCTAATGCCAGATATTAATCATCAAAACTAATTCCAATGGCCCATGATCATCACTCATATAGCAATTTCAAAGAGAATTACATATTATTTATATGGTTTAATCAGATTAAAACTAATATAACAGGATGTTAATAGGATATACGATCTGAGTGGATCCCTTATGACATTCTACGACTAATGTGGATTTAGAAATTTCATCCATGGTATTCCTTGTTAACTTGTAATAAACGATTGAATTTTATGAGGCGGTAAACTATAATTCCAATCTGACAATGAAACTACTGAGACTTTTTAAGGTAATTTCACCTATTTCCAGAGAAGATATTTCGTATATAATTGTTTATGATTAGTTATTTTAAAAATATATTATAGTAGGTAGCCATTGGAAGCTACATAAATGAAACTGATCTTATTCTGTGTACGTCTAATTCGAGAAAACATATCAAAATAATCGTTCTTAATATCAAAAATAGTTTATTTCCAATGTCATGGTATTTTTACATTTCAAACTTTTTATCCAAATATTTTACTTTTGACATTACAACCTCCTGAAATTTAATACTTTAATATTAGGAGCCTATTGCAAATGTGAGAAACAATGTGTGTTAAGATAGGATAATTTCATTTAAATATTCCAATCTATGAAGACTTATATGACATGAATTATGTATACAATTTTAAAATCAAAACTAAGAGAGAAGCTTAGATAAATATTTTTTTTAATTTTCGTTGAATGATCTAACAATTAAGATGAAGAGAAGATGATATTCAACCAATAATTTTAAAAGAATATTATTGTTAATTTCGATAAATATTTGAGCCTAAATTAGATTTAATTTATCCATCATATTCAATACTTTTGAATAAATAATAGTTAATAAGATGTAATTCATTATTATTATTTATAGATTATAATATTTGTACATAAGTTAATATTATGGCAATGGCTAGTAAATATTTGCTGATTCTGCAGTTGATTTAAATCTGTAACGTCCGTAAAGTTTGTCTGGCTTAAATGGAAGCGTTGCATTGGATAACTCTCATTTGAATTCACATAAACAATTTTTTTATATTTGCTGTAATCCCTGAGATGTTCACCGACACTGGCTGTGGATTTTTCTTGATCGCTGCGAGATTTGAACTCGATATGGCGCAGATGTTATATTTATGGTGTTAAATTACACCAGTTTGGATAATATGTACGTGCTATTTTCGTAATTAGCCAATTCCAGCAGTCCGGCTACTTTGGCCGCCTTTTTTTTTTTAATATTATGAAGATTGGAGTAGGTCTTGCCGTCACTGCCTTAAAGTTAAGCGAAGCACCAGAGAATGAGCAGTGTCAGTGTACTGCTTAGCGTTACTTATTTGTTTCTGAAGCTATGGAAGAACAAATTATTCGTGCAGTGTTTCAATGAGAAGAAGTACGGAACCCCAGATACAAAAAATATAAAAATGTAACTGTTTTAAAAATGTGGATTGAAGTATCTACCAAAAAGACAGCATGTTTTATCGCATTAGTGCGACGTTAAACAGCAAGCAGGAAAGAAAGTAATAAGAAAACCTTGTATTACGTGTGTGTGTACAGTATAGTACTTACTACAACAGGCATATTACTCGTAGTTAGCTCGTTACAAACTAGAAGATTGTTTCAATCTACATAGTACCGGTAGTTTGAAACGTCTTTAGAAGCTGACTTTTAAGAATGATGTTAGAATTAGAAATATGGGTGGCTTGGTAAATAGGGTCCAATTCCTCAAGGCAGTGGTGCTGGCTTTGAGGGGGAGGCGTTTTCTGCAGAGTACAATTTTTCCCCCTCAAAAACTTCTCCTATTTATTAAGTCCGCTTAAAACGTAGAGTTCTGTAGTCTTCGGAGTCTTCTGAGGCGTTAAATCTGGAGAATGGTTTTGTGTCAAGAAATGAGGTTAGGAAGCGGCATTCCTTCAGAAAACTATATTTCCCAATGGAGACTGTTCTGGTGGTAGAGTTTTTCACATTTCGTATCATTAAACGCATAATATACGGTACGGTAGTAGGGTATTTATTAAAAAAATTATTTATAAAGCAAGTTCTATTTTTTTAGTTGCGATTAATTTTGATAGCCTCGTACATAAAATATTCCTTCAAAATATTTACTGTATTTATGAATAAATTTCTATTTTTCTGTGTACTTGTGAATATTATTGACAACTCCGTACATAAGACTCTTTCAAAAATGTATTTGAGAAACAAGCTGTATTATTGTTCTGCTTTTTTCTGTTTGTTTGTGAATACTGTTATGATGTAGGAATAGTAGCATTAATAGTTGTTCCTCATTTCACACGCTTGTGTCGATGTTAATCATGCCACCACCACCCCTACCCATACCCCACCCTAATAACTGCCCGAAGATGGCGTGCCTGGCCGTGGTCACGACCTGGCTAAAGGTTTTGTTTTGAAGACGCGTGCGGTAGGATTTTGCCGGATCAGCTATTGGTCGAGAATATCGTCTACATAAAATACCGACCCATACTCCGTAAGGTGGCAGATCCTTGATGTCATACTTGTATTTCGTTCGCTCTGCCAGTCAAGGGCAAATTATATTTCTGTCATCCTGCAACTTTAACTTGGTTTATCAATTTACTGAACTGAGTATGGATCTGGAATGAAGGAGTTGGCGCAAAGTAAAGCACAACATACTTGTTACTATCCGCGTCATCAACGGAATGCTGCCTCTAGAATTCACCTTCGTCCTCTACCATGGCTGCGCTAATACGCCTTCTCACTCGCCCGGTCCCACATGTAAACGAGCCGAACCAACACCTCTTAGATATATTATCTAGCCTAGGAGGTGTTGGCCATACACATTCAGGCGCTTTGAGCACTTAGAAGCTGGCATTAGTCTGATTGACGAGACACGCTCAGTGACCATCGCTAAGTGTGCTGGTGTAATTTGAGCCTGTGTTTGCTTTTTTGGTTTGTTTCTTCAGTCGTGAACCGTTTTAATGTTTATGTAAATAATATTGATTACTGCTGTGTACCTTAATGTAGGACGAAAAGCAGATCGACAAGTGGGATTTCGTTTCATGAATTCACTTTCAACGAGTAACAACGTCATAAATGGCTAAATGTTACTTCAAAAAAGAATTTCTCGCCGAATTCCAATTCGAGATCATCGAGACGATATGTTTGCCACACCGAATAAATCCCCACTTTCACGCTACGTAGGAGATGTAAACTGCGAGACTGGAATAACACTAGAGCGCCTCTTAGCAGGAAGTCAGCGCCTAAATCATGCAGAGAGATTACGTTTATTGGTAATCGATCGAACAACATATGTTATATGCACCGCCGTCCTCAATCTCTATATACTGCCTGCTCTGTGCCGCGAGAATTGCGTTTACAGCGACATTGCAGATCGCAGCACTTACCGCACCCACAGCACATGTTGGTTAAATGAGAGTTGGTCCGTAACACCAATATAAAATGAAAAATAATCCTTAACATGTTACTAATGGAGAGGATAATGCACATACAGAAACTAATATTTCACATTTGAGCTTCGCTTAAGATATAGAAACGTAAAATATATAAAATCTTACCAGTTACAGTAGATATATTAGGATCATCCTATGCTGCATGGTACATACAAATTTCAGAATTTTCTCGACACGAGTAACGGAGCACCTTCTCAGTCCTTTTATTTCTGTTATTTACCAGCAGTGGACGCAAAAAAAATGTCTATCACTATTTCGTTGACCCTTTGTTCATGACCAGTTTTCAGGATACGTTTTATAGCACATAATGCAGTGCGTGCGTTCTTCATGTCATTAAATCCACCACCCAATCTCACTGAACTAAATAGAGCTTCTATTGCGTCTGCAGAAAATCATCTAGTGAGAACATTAAATAACTGATTTTTTAATAGGTAAGACAAACATTCCACTATAGATTTCACCGTTCGCGAGACAGCATCTGCCGTCTCATTAGTTAGACACTTCAGTTTTTCACGTTTTGATTCCAACCGAATTATTTTAACGTACTCGATGAAATCATCATTCAACCATTGTAAGTATTTTATCTGCTTGCGAATAGAAATGCACACAGTCTGGATTGTTTTGCCGAAAGGCATTACAGTAATCATTTCTGAAACAAAAGGGATAGATCGTAGACTCTACGCCTTTAATGGAAGTAGGCAGCAGCGCTAGAGAACTTATTTGAAAGTCGGATTGCAAGAAAACACAACAGTTTATTCGCGAGAGCAGGAGATTTTACAATATCTGTGCCAAATACACCTTCAACATTGACTACGCAAAGGAACTTGTCACTGGTTCGGTCGTAGAGTAGCCGTACCTAATTAGCCGTTTAATCTGCGATCACTGTTACACTCCTATCTGTTGGTCTGAGAGTTTTACATTCAGCTCTAAGTGTCTCCTTCACTAATTGGGAAATCCCGACAAACACCATCGATATTTTTCATTTAGGCTACCTGTACAGAGTACTTTGTGACGGAGCTGACACTAGACCAGCAGTCCTGCCATATTCGTAACCGTTTGGGATACTATTCCCCACGCCACATAGTACCGCGTGATTTGTTATGACTGCCCGGATTTTGTCTTGCGAAAATTATGGATTTGATTTTTAAAAACTGTCGTTTTTCCTTTGTTGGGCTGCTTCCTTTATTTTATTCAGACGATCAATTTCTGGGTTGTCTTCGAATTGTCTCTGTAGTCTTTTAACTTTATTATGATTAGTCATCAGCTGTTATCGCAGTCTCAGAATTCTTGATCGGAGCCTCTAATGTCTAATTTTCTGATCACTGCTGTCATTCTTACTCGTTGGAATCGTTGTTCAAATTAATTTCGTACTTGTCATCCAGTGTATTTCCTGCAGCTGAAGAGCTTGTTTCATCACAGATTTCTTCCGAAGAAATACATTGTCGCTGCCTGGTCTTTTGTGGAGCTATTTTTCTGGTTTGAAGGTAATGGGGATAATTCAAAGACCGACTATGCACTCTCTCTGGCTTCAATAATTTTTTCTTTTAGTTTTATCTTTTATCTCCATCTTTAAAAATTCAGGCTACAATTTTCTCGAAGTCTTTACTTGCGGGATTAACAGGAATCCTCACACCTGAATTTTTTTTTGCTAGGGGCTTTACGTCGCACCGACACAGATAGGTCTTATGGCGACGATGGGATAGGATAGGGCTAGGAGTTGGAAGGAAGAGGCCGTGGCCTTAATTAAGGTACAGCCCCAGCATTTTCCTGGTGTGAAAATGGGAAACCACGGAAAACCATCTTCAGGGCTGCCGATAGTGGGATTCGAACCTACTATCTCCCGGATGCATGCTCACAGCCGCGCGCCTCTACGCGCACGGCCAACTCGCCCGGTCCTGAAAAATTTTGATTTCCTGTTTTGATATACAGTGAGGAACACAACAATGAATAATTTTACAACCAGAGACACACAAATAAATGCTCGATGCAAACGCACTGGAACAGAATAACGTGGGTACGGAGATAAGTTGGGTGCGTTAGCTGGCGCCCCTAGCGGAGGTTCGTGACACTAAGAGCTCACGCTGAGAAGCATGTTAACCGCATAGCATAGAGCAGGCAGTATATAGGATTGAGACGGCGGTGGTTATATGACAAGAAACTCGATATCTTCTTTGAACAGAAAGACGCTTCACTCCATGTTGAGCGAATAAAAACTACTCAAGATGACTGTCATGCAAACGAACGTAGAAATCGAATTACCCTGGTCAATAACCTTCTCTGTTGTATAATTTCTGCTATGACTACAAAATAAAGGTTACCAGCAGCATTTTTCTTCTTTAAGAGGCTTCTAAGTACAGAGATACGTACTTTAACACTCACAGCAATAAAGGAAGTCGAAGCTTGTTGTTTTTTCGTGTTGCGCATTGTGAGTGACGATCATAAGACTAATGCTAGCATTATGAGAAGAATGTCTTCTTCAAAAGACATTATGTTGATAGTGAAATGCCTCTTCTTGCTTTCGACCAATCTCACATTCTGAAAAAGTACGAAATTCTTTACTCAAATATCTGTGTTTGACGGTTCCCAGGATATAGACCCTTGATTTTATCAAGAAATTGAATCAGATGCAATCAAACGAAACTGTGAAACCGGTTCCTTTTTCTTGTACGCAAAAGCATCGAGCCGTCTAAGTTTATGAAAATAAATGTGCGGTGCATTAAATTTTCGCGACTGAAGTAATAACAGCCCTAGAATATTTAAAAGACCACTCGTATACAGATATGCACGAATTTTTTTTATGCAGGTACCGCTGTCAAACACATGCTATCAATAAAAAAATGATTCATCATACATGTCAGTAGCACAAACATAGCAACATTGCAGCTGGACAAGATGCTTAATTCTTTCGACGAGACCGAGGTGTTCAACAGTGCTAATGGACTTGATTAATAAAGGAGATAAAAAAAACAGCAGGCTGTAGTACCCATCTGATTTGCCAATGTGAATTTGAAAGTTATTCATGATTTTTGTATTGAAAGCACAAACATTTGCGCATAAAAATTCTGTTGCGTCTATTTAGTGCCTGTGTTGCGGATTTTCCTAACTTCAGCTGTCCTAAAATCCGACATTCACAGTTAATGAGTGAAGTTATTTGCTAGTGCGCGATTGCTGTATTCTTAAATAACATAGCCACATAAATAAAAGAGATCTATGAAAAATATGAACGCGAGAACGTGAAACACTTAAACAGAAAAGTCTGTGAAATGATTTATTTTCTACAGTATTTAGCACCGTTAACATTATTTTGTACGGTTTTTCCACTTGCAGAGGGATTCTTTTTCACCGAATTTCTTTATTAAGGTGTAAGGTGTGTTGCAAATATGTTTATCGAGTGATTGGCTATATATTTAAACAGAAATATACAAAATACTTAACGTGTGCTGTAATGAACAGTAGTGTTTTAATGGCAGCGAAGCAGCACTCAGCGGTAAAAAAAATCAAATCAAATATGGGAACTAGGCCCATATCGCTCATATTGCTTTGTTGGGAAGGCGTATTAGTGCAGTCATAGTAGAGAATGATGAATTCACACTCTAATTCTTAGAGTCCTGTTCGCATCTATATATTTTTACCAAGCTCGTTGATATTTACCAAATCTTTCAAACGTATGTTGATGATATGATATTCTTTGCGTTCTGCGGTGTGAATCGTTTGTCACGTGACCGTAAAGTGTATGTTGTGGTTTGTGTGAATGATGAAGTCAAGTGGGGCTGCCTATATTAGAATATTTCAGTAGCTTATTTTTTTTTTGCCCAGAAGCTTAGTTCTTATATGATTCTCTTCTGTGTTGAACGGATGCTGTTGAGCTCCAAAGAAACTGCTTGGGTTAAATAAACTGTATTTTCAATTTGTGAGAAGTGACGTTCTCAGTTTTATTCTATAAACTTCGTTTGGCAAATAGTTATCATGGAAGATATTTTTCACTGGTGCCGAGAAGGCAACGCTATGCAAGTACGGGTATGGCTTGATGATACTGAACATGATCTGAATCAAGGGTATGTAGCATATGATATTCATTTTGTTGAAGTACGAAGATTTTTTTGACATTTTGTTTGGAGCAATGACGTAATAGCCCCTCCCACTTTTTAGCGGAACACTAGCATGGTCATAGCACCATTGCCAAATATGGTCACGATGTATATTTACGTAGGGCAGCTGCTCTACTTAAAATATGAACTGATAATGTTAACGTTTTATTGGAAAATTACGTACGAATTAAAAGGCAGGCAAGAATACTAGGCTTAGAATGGTGCGACATTGAAGTCATTGAATCCTTTCATTAATTGCAAACTACCTTGATAGGTTGACTATTATAGCGATATTAAATGTTTTATTTTGTTGCTGGTATGAAAGTAATGTGAATTATTTCACACATTTTAAATATCCCACGGTTACAGTTTTTATACGAATCATCGACAGCTCTAGATTATTTCAGTTTTAATATCAGAATCTCCGTCTACATTGCGCGTCAAGAGTTTAACTGAAGTAGGCCTGTATTGATGAATAGAATATTAATTGAACATACAGCGAGCTAGTGGCCGCGCGGTTTGTCTCGCACAGCTATCAGCCTGCATTCGTGAGATAGTGGGTTCGAATCCCACTGTCGGCGGCCCTGAAGATAGTTTTCCATTTTCACACCAGGGAAATACTGATGCTGTATCTTAATCAAGGCCACAGTCAATTTCTTCCTACTCCTAGCCCTTTTCTGTCCCATCATTGCCATAAGACCTACCGGTGCGATGTAAAACAAATTATTTTTTACAAATAATACTGAACATATATTCAGGCAATTTATGTCAAAGGGATGTGATAACCAAGTGACAGTGTCATTGGCTTCTCATCAAGACAGCCCCAGTTGAAATCCTGGCTGATACTTGAGAAATTTTGGAAATGAAATATCACCTCCCTGTGGATCAAATTCTAGACAAATCAGCATATTACACTATGTAAACAATCACTTAGTAAGTTGCAAACTGTATGAAATAATGTGCAAAAAAAAAAAAAAAAAAAAAAAAAAAAAAAAAAAAAAAAAAAAAAAAAAAAAAAGATATATTTTTCCCTGGCCTATTACATTAGTCTATTTTTGCCCCTTGTATATGTTGCCCTACTTGAAAGTGTTCATCTTGTAATTTTTTTCCATCAGTAAGGCCATAATTCATTCAATTTCCTATTTTATTTGACAAGACATGTCCTATGACAGTAAGGGGAAAGTTAAAGTCTGTATACCACCTAGTGTTCATCTTGTCATTTTTTTTTTCCTCTGCAGCCTTTATGTTGTTTAGTTGGCATAATTTTTAATTAATTCAAAGAGGCATCATTTCTGTGTTGTTTTCTTCCTCACAAATACATTTTACTTCCGTTAGTCTCTCTGTGTCCAGCAGTTTTGACTTAAAGGTCAGTCTTGTGGCCTTTGGTTCGAAGGGCCCGGGCTTAATTTGTGACCAAGGTGGTTAATGTCTTTAAATTGGGGACTAGATATTCATATTTGCCAACCATCACACAAACATGTAACAGTTGAATGCATACATGCCTTCATTCAGAGTTGGTGTCAGGAAGGGTATCCAGTCATAAAAGTTGGCCAAGTCAATATGTTCAAAGCAAATTTTACCCCAATCCCACCAGATGTGGAATAATCAGCTGAGAAGCATACTCGTAGAAGAATAATGACCCATCAGCTTCACTTCCATGCCGATCATTCATTGTGTGTTTCTCATCAGGCTTATCCTTATTAAGAAAGATTAGATTAATTACTTTTGTAGCTTTATAAATATATATTTGACTACCATTCCTTCTTTATCCACCAATGGGAGTGTATACCAAGATAACTGAAGAAGTGGACATCTTTAGTCAAGATTGGTTGTTGGTCTACAGATGTCATTAGGCTAATAATTTTGTTGTATTTGTCAAAAATGTTTGTAACTTACATTCTATAATCTTTTAATGTAGGGCCTACATTAGATACAACTAATATTTTGGGAGAGATTTGTAAGTTTGTGAAAAAACAGTCCAGCAAGTGTAAAAGTAGGAGACCTCCAGCTAGAGTGTGTGGATGGTTTTCCCTGCCTTGGAAGTGTAATCTCTAGTGATAATTTGGTCAGAAAGGAAATTACAAACAGAGTGCAAAAGGGATCAGAATTCTACCAACAAGTAAGAACACTTTCATAGGATGTCATGATTCCAAAACTGACCAAACTGATTATGTTTAACAGCTATTTCATACCAATATTGACCTATGGTATTGAAGCGTGCACCCTTACAAAAAGAGATTCATCAAGACTGCAAGCATCAGAGATGAAATTTCTTAGATCCACCATCCAGAAAACTAAGATTGACAAGTTAAGAAATGAGGAGGTGAGGAAAGAAGCCAGAATAAAGACATCCGTATTAGACCAAATCGGCACAACCAGACTACAGTGGTACGGGTATGTGATGCGGATGGAGCCTACAAGAACAGCCAGAATAAATTTGGAAAGGCATGTGGAGGGGAAAAGAACTGCAGGAAGACCTAAAACCCCATGGATGGACGTGATCAAGGTTGATCTATTTACCAGAGGATGGACAGTGGATGATGTTCTCCATGACAAGTTGTATATGGACGGGAAGAACTGGAATAGGCTCATTAACAGTACCCGGGAAACTGGAACTGTACAATGATGATGATGTGAAAACTATAATAATTGCAAATATCTCTGTTATTGTTCCTCTTATGGTAAGAATGCGTGGAACATGAAATATTAGAAATGCTATCTTGCAAAACTTTTACTGTGTACAGTTTTCTGACAGAGCTAATAACAGAGAAATTTTACATTTGCTGTTTTTGCACCTTAATTTTATTACGGTAAGCTATTTACTTATGTACAAAAGAAAATTGAGAACGAGTAGTCCAGCCCATTTTGTGCACAAGAACCTCATTTATCCGGATTAAGTGGGACTGGAACTGATCCGGATTAACGAAAATCCAGATAATCCGAAAAACTAAAAAGCAAACAAATACAGTACATGTTATAAAATCTATTAACATAAGTTGTACAGTAATACCTTTTTTCAATTGTACAAGAAGAAATATAAAAACACTTTTCTTACATTTACGACTGTTTTATGCACTAAAATAATGTGTGAATTTTTCTGTTTCATATTTACATAGCGTTTGCACGCAGCACGATCACGAAGACCTTTTACTAACAACAGTTCTGCCGGTGTGGTTTCACTCTGGGATTGTAAATAGGCCATCAGTTTGTCTAGCTGCATTGTTGCATCTCCATGAGTCATTGTTTCTTCTAATGGAGCACCAGTTTAATTTTCAAATTCACCATCAGTGAATTAGTAGTGCGCTGCATTCAGAAGAGCATGGGTTCGAATCCCACCTCGACCATCCTGAGAATGGTTTTCCATGGTTTCCCATTCTCAATTCCAGGCGAACGCCAGGACGGTACCCTTGATACACCATGGCCGAATTACTTCCAATTCCTGGCCTTAACTATTCTTGGCGGAAAAGACATTCAAGAAGAGTCGACACCGTAAAAGAAATACTGTACAAGTAAAAATAATTGTTTGTTATTTTCGATCCGGATTAATGAGGGCCGGATAAATGAGGTTCTTGTGTACTGTATTTATTTCTCAGCTTCCTTTTAAGGCGGAAACACACTACTGTCACTTCACGTTAACTCTCTTAGCTGAGTCAGCATGGAGGGAAGGTTGATGATGTCACTGCATGCGGCGTGAAGACAGGAAACATACTGTCCTCACGTTCGCAGATCATAGTATACTTCGTCCGATGGCAAGCTACAATAGTACGTCCAGTTCTTCAGATTCTGGTGATCTTTTAATTGCCTGTGATGTTTCTGTTGCCATGGGTACTGTCTGTCGCAAACGATCGTGGGTATATGAAAGTAATTTGCAGTGAATACCACAACTTAGTAAGGGAGCTAAATCGGCATCCAGAAAAATTTCAGATGTACATCAGGCTGAACAAAGATGAATTCAATTACTTTCAGAATAT
The DNA here is from genome assembly GCF_040414725.1 of Anabrus simplex. Taxonomy (NCBI): domain Eukaryota; kingdom Metazoa; phylum Arthropoda; class Insecta; order Orthoptera; family Tettigoniidae; genus Anabrus; species Anabrus simplex. The sequence continues at coordinate 648,496,594 of NC_090265.1, read as the reverse complement.
CATCAAAGATGAAATTGTTGGCTGAAGTACTGGTAAGCTCTGCACTTGCAATTGATTTGGAGGAATCCTATACAGGCTTTTCAGATATCAGAAAATTTCAAAAAAAGACTTCAAATCGCTTGAAGGCTCTGTGCCATGGCAGTTACCAACAGTTTGTCGTGGAAGAATAGATTGAACAAAGAAGAAAAGAACTGTGTGGTAGTGAATGGATCATACAATAAATATTTATTCACCGATCTCTAATTCAACAGGGTAATTTGTATTTGCAATTTGTATAGTAGCTGGCCCCGTGGTGTAGCGGTAGCGTGCCTGCGTCTCGCCCGGAGGCCCCGGGTTCGATTCTCGGCCAGGTCAGGGATTTTTCTCTCGACCTGAGGGCTGGTTCAAGGTCCACTCATCCTACGTGATTAGAATTGAGGAGCTATCTGACGGTGAGATGGCAGTCCTGGTCTCGAAAGCCCATAATAACGGCCGAGAGGATGCATCGTGCTGACCACACGGCCCCTCATAATCTGCAGGCCTTCGGGCTGAGCAGCGATCGCTGGGCAGGCCAGAGCCCTTTCAAGGGTGTTAAGTGCCATGGGGTTTAATTTGTGTAGTATTTAATTTATTGTTATTATTATGTCTGGCTCCATGGCTAAATGGTTAGCATGCTGGCCTTTGGTCACAGGGGTCCCGGGTTCAATTCCCGGCAGGGTCGGGAACTTTAACCATCATTGGTTAATTTCGCTGGCACGGGGGCTAGGTGTATGTGCCGCCTACGGGCGTCAAATCAAAAGACCTGCACCTGGCGAGCCGAAATTGTCCTTGGACACTCCCGGCACTAAAAGCCATATGCCATTTCATTTATTATTATTATTATTATTATTATTATTATTATTATTATTATTATTATTATTATTATTATTATTATTATTATTGGGATAGTAATCATAAGTACAATTGTGGACTGTTTTCAAAAACTGAATGCCTATTAAAATTAGTACCTGTGATCTTTCATTCCTTTCCCGTTTTGTACCATGCCTCATGCCACATTTGCTGATTTGTATAGTTAATCGAACCTATGTCATACAGATTCTCATGCACATGCACCAGTTCAATGAAGATTTCTTATCACTAAAAGAAATTGCTTTTATTCACACTTTACGTCGCCAGATATGTGCTAGAACAGAAAATTGTGCTCCACGTGAAGAGCGCTGTCACCAGATTCTACATCACAGTTATGTCAGCCGACATCAACAGCCATGACATGAGTGCAGTGTGATCACTCTACATTTCATACAGTGTGGAAAAAGCACAGCACATATTTCTTGATAGGTTCGATTGCGTCACGATACGTACGAACTCGCATGAAGTGACAGTAGTGTGTTTCCACCTTTAGTGATCCTTACCAGGGAGGGTTTGACCTTTCTTAGCCTTCATTAACCAGCATTGTTACATAGCAACTCAGGTTAAGAGCTGATAACACCTATTGTTCAAAATTTTAAATCTTGTGCACCAGTACTTCAGACATTCAACTTTTCTAGAGAATTGGCATAGAACAAGAAAGGATCGGTATTACATAACCTATGCTTTGAGAAAACCAGATATACTTGGGAACAAAACATGACGACCTCGCCTCACACCCCTCCTCTCCAGTGGTAGCCTGGTGTCTATTAGCGGGTTATAGGATTTACTACTACGTCTACTGTAGCCGGAGTTGCCAAATCGTCTACTGTACTCAACACGAAGAAAGGGTAAAGACTGAAGAGAATAAGGAAGAATGTGGTTTGGCATCCTCTCTACACCAAAGAAGGATCACTTAGAATTGTTAACTCTGCAGGGTGTGATTGACTGCTGGCTTCCAGATCGCTTCCAGGAATTGAGGCTGTTACATTTTGTACCCAAGTATATTAACTGTATCACTGTTAATTCACATACTGTATTTCAGAAGAACCAATTTTAGGATTTGTTTACCTCAATCCTCATCATGCCTATAGTGCCTCATTATAGTACCAATTAATTTTTTTTGTTGTTGTTTGCTTTACGTCCCACTAACTACTTTTACAGTCTTTGGAGACGCCGAGGTGTCGGAATTTAGTCCCGCAGGAGTTCTTTTACGTGCCAGTAAATCTACCGACACGAGGCTGTCGTATTTGACCACCTTCAAATACCACCGGACTGAGCCAGGATCGAACCTGCCAAGTTGGGGTTAGAAGGCCAGCGCCTTAACTGTCTGAGTCACTCAGCCCGGCCATCATAGTACCACCATTGGTTTTTTCAGTTTTCCTATAAACACGTAACGTTTTGTAGTGCTATGTGAGGATCCAACCAACCTCCAGCCTGAAGACTTAACAGACAGATAGTAATAATTATTGATGAATTGAAGCTGAAGTAATAATTATTAAATTGAAGCTGTTGTAGATAAAGAGACATGAAATAATGAGTAATGGTTGTTCACAGTGTCAGAGTCTGGCTCCTTGGCTAAATGGTCAGTGTAGTTGCCTTCAGTTCAGAGTGCTCTTTGTTTGATTCCTGGCCGGGTCAGAAATTTAAACCTTAAACAGTTAATTTCTCTGGCTTGGGGCTGGGTGTTGTTACAGTCTCCAGCATCCCTGCAACTCACACACCACTCACAACACTATCCTCCACTACAATATCACGCAGTTTCCTATACACGGCAGATGACCTCCACCCTCGCTGGAGGGTCTGCCTTACGAGGACTGCTTCAGGTTAGAAATAGCCACACAAAATTATTACAATGTCAGAACTTCACTGCTATATTCAGAGTTTCAAAAGAAAAACCTTTCAATATTAAGTCCACATTGGCCATTATTTAAAGAAGATACAAGAATTTGATTCCTAGAATGTGAGTAATATAAGTGAGCTGTTCAAGACACAGCTTTAAAGTTTAAACGTTTGATTGACTTATTGGATTTGAAGGTAATAACATCAAGAAGGCAAGAACACTCTCCATATGGCTCTTCATAAAAGTTATATAGCATCCATACAAATTACAGCAGTGAACAAGTGCTGTGGGAAACCTTGTAAATGCTACGTGCTCAGTACAGATCCTTAGGTGCTAGAAGTATTGATTACACAGTTCTCTGTTTGAATTGCAGTCATGTACGAAGGACAAGTACTTCCAGAAGAGTTCATTTGTTCAGGAATATTGGCCATATACAGTAATGAGAAAATTACTAGGAAAAAAAAGTAATTGGGTTGAATTATAGTTACCTGAGAAAAAATGTATTCCATTACAATTACAAATTATTTTTGTACAATTAATCAAGTAAAATAACAATTATGGTAATTCACAGAATCCCATTCTTAAGGGAAGACACTTTTTTGCATGGGCCTGGCTAGAATGATACCAAAGTTTGCAAGGAAAAAGATACTAGGCCTACTACTTTTTTTAGTATAGAGGCATTAAGTGGCTATTCGCACTAAATAAGACTATTCATGATATATTTGAACTTTCAAAATTATTTTATTCCATGTTTATTTTAGTTAGTGATTTTTAACATATCAAATACTTTTCAAAATAATTGGTTCTTAAAATTCTCATTGGGGGTGAAGTACATCTTTGCATTTGCGGAAAAGATGCTAATATTAAGAACATTCCCAGCAGTGATGGATATTGTACAACAAGTTGATGTCTTTGGAAGTACTGGTACTGGAGAGGTAAGAAAGTGTGAAGCTACTGGTTCTGCTGTAGGGCTTAGTTGAACTAAAAATTTATCTTCATCATCTCCTAATCTTGTTTCCTTTTTCCATGAAATGTATATTGATTATTAACTAACCAACTAACCCCATGGCACTACAGCAGTGAAGGGCCTTGGCCTACCAAGTGACCTCTGCTCAGCCCGAAGGCCTGCAGATTACGAGGTGTCGTGTGGTCAGCACGATGATTCCTCTCGGCCGTTATTCTTGGCTTTCTAGACTGGGGCCGCTATCCCACCGTCAGATAGCTCCTCAATTCTAATCACACAGGCTGAGTGGACCTTGAAGCAGCCCTCAGATCCAGGTAAAAATCCCTGACCTGGCCGGAAATCGAACCCGGGGCCTCCGGGTAAGAGGCAAGCATGCTACCTACGCCACGGGGACTGGCATATTGATTACTAGAATGTAACAATAACAGATGTATTTAAAAAAGTAAATTACTACTAAAAGTTTAATCTTGTAAAAAAATGAAATGGCATAGGCTATGGCTTTTTGTGCCGGGGGTGTCTGAGGAAAAGATAGCAGTTACAAGTTAAAATTTACTAAAAACATATGCATTACAAGTAATATGATTACTTCCAAGCACTGTCTGTATATTAACCATATAAAAAGTACTGATTCAAGTGTGGATTGTTTTAACGATGATTGGCTGTGTTTTAGGCAACATTTTGATTTAAAGTATAGTATCGCATCGATTTTATTGTGCTTACATTTGGCAGAGAACCCATTTGGAACCTAACTGGAATTAAATGACCATTGAATAGGAAATCAGTACAATGAAAATGAGAATACCTTGAACCTTTTTTTGTGCACTCATGCACTTTAAAAACAAACTGCTCCACAGTTAACAGTACCATGGGAATTAATTTCTCTTCAAAAACATATGGTTTGTTTTAGTGATGATCATGGATTCAGCCCATTACATTGGTCTGCTAAGGAAGGCCACATTAAGATAGTAGACTTGTTAATACTACGTGGAGCTCGTATTAATGCTACTAACCGAGGAGATGACACACCCCTTCATCTTGCTGCAGCTCATGGTCACAGGGATATTGTCCATATGGTGAGTAGTCAGAATGTACCTCCTCCTCATCTCTTATATACCAGTATTGTACATATAGCTTTGTGATTTGTCTGTTGCCTGTTGTAGCTTCTGCGCAATAAGGCAGATGTCAACTTCACTAATGAACATGGCAATACCCCACTCCACTATGCGTGTTTCTGGGGATACCAAGCCGTGGCTGAGGATCTGGTAGCCCAGGGAGCACTCGTCTCCTTGGCCAACAAGGATGGTGATACTCCATTGGACAAAGCTCGTGGCACACTGGCCAAGCGACTCCACGGTAATATTAAAAAAATTTAAAAAATAATTAATTAATTCATTCATTCATTTATTTTATATTTTGTGAACCAGTTTTTTATTCGATATTGGGGGAATTAACCAGGTACTAGTCTTTTCTCTCTTCTCGGTAACTTCTGTTTTTATAAGTGAAGCCAGTGAATACTAGCTTTCATATTTACTAATCCATGTAGAAAGTATTATGGTTTATTTAAGCTTGCTTGAGATGTCATTTTTGTTTACTCCTTCAATTGTCAGTTAATTCAACTAATGAGGACAATTATATTAACTACTGGCTATTGCCAGCAACTTCGCTTTGATATATTCAGAAATTGTTTATATAAGGTGTCACCGACTTGCACCTCTGAATTGATAGTAAGTTGGCATAAGTTACTTGAATTGAAAGTCCCTCTTCTAAAGACTAAGCATCCTGGGCAGCAGCTTGTCTGGTTTGCTTGCATTTGTATATAATGCAGCAGTCTAGCTGAATTATTACCTTAGGCCTCTTTAATTCTCTTTCACTTCACCTATTCATTCTAGCTTTCTCTGTCTTAGTTGTCGTATAACTCAGGTTTGATCTTTTCCGAGGTGGGGGTCATGATCTTTGTATTGATACTGTCATTTTAAAGACTTTTTATCTGGAGTGATATTGAAGTTCAGTCCACTGAATTTGCTCATCATTCAGACAAATTCATCCATTGGCATCACATACTATTCTTCCATGTGTTTGCATACAATGCAATACTCTAGCTGACTTTGTCTGTTTCCTTAGGCCTCTTTCTTGATGACTTTTCATGAACATTGTATAAGTATTGGAAGGGAACAAACTAGTGTCAAATCAAAATAAATAAATAAATAAATAAATAAATATATAAAACACACACACTGTATTTACTCGCACATTAGACCCCTATTTTCCCCACTTTTACAGCCAAAAAACGTAAAAGTATGCGATAACCTCAAATTTTTTGCAGTGAACACATGACTTCTAGGCTGTAATGAGCTATAAATTGTACGTGTAAACATTCTACACTGTTCTTCAACAAACCTATGAATGTATTTGAGTTATATTGGCTATTTTTTGTTGGAAGGCAGTATTTCTAAATGTAAAAAGTCAATAAATGGTGAACACTACTTTTAGGCCTACATATAAAGTAAATATAATCTGTTCTAGTTACTCATATCACATCATTCGTTTCATCTCATTAATTCCTCTGATGAGGTTGACGTCAGGAAGGGCATACTGTCATAAAAACTCACTATGAAAATTTGTCTCACTTCATACTTGACCCCGTAGAGAAAAGGGATAAGGGTATCATATTATAATATTATGCAATATTAATACAAAATAACACAGTGGCAAGTCATTTGTCTCTGCCAGTTGAGCAGTAGGTCTACCACAGAGTAAACCTGATCACTGCTTTAATTTTCATTGTCTTGCACCGCTAACTTCCCTGCTACAGGCATGTCGTCATTCCAAATGACGTCATCTTCACTCCCATATCATCAGCCATGCACTGCAATCAAGACCGAGAGCATTCGAGGTCCTGTTTTTTGAACCTTTTAAAAATAGTTTTGTTCCCGACTATAGAGTCCAAACTGTGTGAATCTATTCCCAAATGGTATCTGGAGACTGTCTCTGATATTTCCAGTTGGTGTATGTGTAGCAGAAGCCACTCCTTCTGAATAAAGCCATGTTATCGAAAGTGTGCCAAACCACCAGCTGATAACTAGTGTATGTTACGAGTTGTATTTCCGAATGTAATACATACTGACTGAAAGCATTCTTTTGATAACTGCGGCTGTTGAAAGCCAGACCCTTATTTTTAAGTACATTTCATGCTTGTTCTCTACATTTATCACATCAGGATTTACCTAAACAGCTGTAAATGAGATAAGAGAGACCGCATTGTTTAGGTTAGGTATAGTATCACCCAGATACTGCCAAAAGTTCCACGACTGAAAGAATAAAAATAAATAACAGGAAAGTTTGCCGCATTTATGTGGCGAAAATGCATTTTATTATCATAATGTTTAATTTCATACGTTTGTTCTCTCATTTTTTTATTAATGCATACCCTAGTATGTTTTGTTTGGCGTCTCTGAAAATCGTTGAAAGTAAGTGGGGACTTAAAACATAAATATTATTATTATTTGTTAGGTATGTTGGCAAGTAAAACAATTGTGATTGGATTGTTTTTATCACGTTTTAAACCTACCTCTCTCCCAAAAATCCTATATTCGCCCGAGTTACGAGGTACTAAACGATCACTTTGTTACTGATCTTGCCTGCCTATATTAATAGGCCTAGTAACAACCATGAATATTTCGTAACTAAAGCAGTTTTCTTATCCCGAGATGGTGCAGCTCCTTTTTAGACAGGCCCCGAGTGGAAGGGAGTTGCATGTACCATTTTTAACACAAATCAACCTTCCTGTCATTCATAAATCTCTGGCAATATGGTACCGGGAAGCGAACTCAGGCTCCCAAGAATAGCAGCTAATTGTGCTAACCATTACACTGGCAGACATTTTTAACTACAAAACACAGACATATATACATGGCTGATGTGTACTTGCAATGCGCAGGTCGGACACGAAACTATTCACCTATGTGTGCGACGTCATCAGAGCTGCAGTAGGCCTACGCTACGGAGGCGGAAATTTTTTAACTACTAAACACAGATGTACCGCATGACTTCGATGTGTGTTTTCATTGCGTGGGTCATACGGACAAAACTATTCACAAATTTGTGTGATGTCATCAGAGCTGCATCAGGCTTGTAGCCACTTCGAAGTACATCTTATTGTGGGAAAAGAAGTGGCAGGGGATACTTGTGTAGTCTTTCCTATCAGAACATTTTAACATAGTTTTTAGGATCTCCAGTATCATTAACAGTTTTGTGTTGAGTATTGATACGAGGGCAAAGGTGTAAGTTTAAGGTTTGCTACTGAAATTGCATAAGCAAATTGTGTATGTTATCACAAAGTAATGTTCAGAGAACTATTGCATTTTCTGTTTATATCCAGTTTTATTAATATTAAATTTATTGAAATATTTCTTGTATTTGAAAATGAAGTTTATAGATATGCTAAATTCCTTTTATCTGTCCCACTTCTCAGAACTGGCAGTAGAAACTGGTCAAGATTTGAAGAAAATAACTTTTAAGGATCAGAGTTGGCTGGGCCTCAAGACAAGAAGTCGTAAGTGTTTGATTTCTAAAGGATATTTTGCTCTAAAATTACATAGTTTTTTTTGTACATTTCAGATATTAATGTATTCATTTTTATTTCTAGGTGATGCTACTTTGTCCCGTCACAAGGGTATAAATATTGCTGATCTTGCCCTTCACACAAAGATAGCAGTAACCCCATCTGGTGAAACATGGCGTGGTCGCTGGCAGAAAAATGAAATTATTGCAAAAATACTAGCTCTGCGAGAATGTACATCTAGAATATCCCGAGATTTTAATGAAGAATTTCCAAAACTCAGGTATGATACGCAGCAAGATTACTTTAGAATTTTGTGTGCATTTTCCTTGCTTGATAGATACTGAAATCGTTTATATATGTCTGAGCATGGAATTTTCCAGGAAGAGAAAACTTATAGCCTAGTGCACCAATCCGATCAATAGTTCACCAAGGTCAGGTTTGCATTTGACCCTCCTCATCTCAAAATTCTGTGATCAGAATTGAATGAGAGAGATGACAGTGTTGGTACATGACCGTGGATTGCTGTTCATTTTTCTCAGGATGATGTGGGTCAAATTTAGAGATATATAGTATTGATATAGCAGTGGACACAACTGTGAGCTTACATCCGGGAGATAGTGGGTTCGAACCCCGCTGTTGGCAACTCTGAAGATGGTTTTCCATGGTTTCCTATTTTCACACCAAGCAAATGCTGGGGCTGTACCTTAACCCTTTAACTGGGTTTGACGCCTAAAGGCATCAACAGCTGTTGCACGTGTATTGGGTTTGACGCCTTTAGGCGTTCTTGTAATTCTAAATGTGTTCTTACGTTGGGTCTGGCTATTCTTAATCACTTCTGCCATCTACTATCGTAATTTAAAATGAATTTCTTTCATATTATATGTGATTATTACTGTCCTATTCATTTTTATCCGGGGGTCTCACGCCAGTCAGGTAGTTCACGCCTAGGCGGCAGTCCGAGCTGTCTCGTGGTGCCTCATGCGGTCCGTGCCAAATTCTTTGCGAATAATTTATTTGTGTACATGTACATTGAAATTACTAAATTTGCGAGTTGTTGTTGTTGTTGTTGTTGTTACTTTACAGTTGTTCTGCAAACTCCATTGTCCATGTTCTGATAACTTTTTGTAAATTGGTCTGTGTATGGTGGTAAACTGTTCCGTGTGATGTGAACATGAGTTGGTTAGGAAAGACGTTGAATTATATCTGTGACTATGAAATAATGGAACATTTATTACAAGATACTGGCACTGACAGTGAGGAAATAAGTTCAAGCCTACTCTGAGTATAGAGTACAGCAAAGAAATGGGAGGAGTGGATTTGTCTGACCAGTGTTTCGCCAGTTACTCTGTGGCGCGGAGGAGGCTAAAGAAGTACTGCATGAAAATGTTCCGGCACTTATTGGACATTGCTGTTTTCAGTTCATTTGTTCTCTTCCAAAAGAAAGGTGGGACTGATTCTCAACTGAGTTTTCATCTCAATCTGGTGTCAAAACTGACAGAGAAGTATTGCGATTCGACAGTGAAACCAAAACGTCCAGGGAGAACTTCTGGAGATCCAGTTCAATGACTAACCGCATGTCACTTCACATCTGAGAACCTGCCGACCGGAAGTAGGAATCACTCAAGAAAACATTGTGTTGTGTGCCTTTCAAACCAGAGGCGACGGGAAACTGTCTACTGCTGTGAGGAATGTGGTGTGGCACTTTGTGCTTGCCCGTGCTTCCGTACTGTGCGCAATCACTGAATGACCTATGAACCAGAAAGTAGGCCTCTAACCTATTGATGCATATCTGAAAACTTGAAAAGTGTCATAATAATAATAATGAAAGGAACACTTTTTATATTCACTTTTGTATGAACACACTGTGTATATATTTACGGGTTTACATGAAAAATGGTAATAATATAATGCTATTGAATTTATACTATATCACTAATTATTTGCCGGGCTGAGTGGCTCAGACGGTTAAGGCGCTGGCCTTCTAACCCCAACTTGGCAGGTTCGATCCTGGCTCAGTCCGGTGGTATTTGAAGGTGCTCAAATACGACAGCCCCGTGTCGGTAGATTTACTGGCACGGTAAAGAACTCCTGCGGGACTAAATTCCGGCACCTCGGCGTCTCCGAAGATCTTAAAAAGTAGTTAGTGGGACGTAAAGCAAATAACATTATTATTATTACTAATAATTTAAATAAATCAATTAAAATATATTTTTCTGCTGAGTATTTACATCTGTCGCACGCTACTGTACCCATTCCAAAAGTGCACGTTGCGCTGAATAATTACCCACTGGCTGGTTGACGCCATTAAACTATTCTCCAGTTAAGGGGTTAGTTCAGGCCATGGCTGCTTCCTTCCCAGCCATTCCTAGGCCATTCCTATCCCATCATCGCCGTAAGACCTATCTGTGTCAATGTAAAGTAAAGCAAATAGTAAAAAATATATATATATGGCAGCGCATTTTGATGTTTTGGATGTATCTTAACCATTTAATTAATTACTGAAATTGATGAATTGTAGTAAGTGTGATATCCTTTTGAAGATAATGGTGACAGAAAGTTTGAAGAGAGATTTCATCTTTATAAAGAAATGATGTGGTGATTATTAGATCAAATAAATAACAGGTTAGAATTTTGTACTATTCAAAATAACCCTGTTTCAAGCATGAAGAAACTTTTAACACTTTAATGGAGCCATTGGTCTGTAAGACCAGGAATACAGTGGTACTCCAGTTTACAGTGGTCAACCTATTTGTAGAGCCCTGCACGGATATACAAAATAATATCCGCATCCACTTCGTATCCGCACTTCCTTCATCCGCACCCGCATCCACAAAATGGCTATCTACGGATAATTTAAATATTTAACTACAGTATATTACACTCATGGTATTGAAACAGGTAGATCTGTTAACATATTACAATAGGCCTGACATCTAGCACCGGAATCCCTACAGTCGCAAGTTTATGAGGGATTTTCTCTTGCGACAACTACCGATATATTGATGTTTGTTCCTTCCTTCCATTAATTGCGGGCAGGTGCCAGTTAGGCTTAGGTCACATTTATGGCTTTATGGTCTCAAGGCTCTTTATATATCACTATTCTCCCATACCAGTGTCAAGGGTCACCTAACCACAAGCAAAAGCAAGAGTATACCGGAGTGAAAATCAATAAACGTCATTACTTATAAATTATCAGCAAAATTATCCGCACTGCCATACAGTTTGTATCCGTGCAGGGCTCTACCTATTTGGTCATGGCCGCTCTTCCACTCAGTACCTTCGTCCCTCCTCACCCTGTTCTCCAAACGCTCGTCCTTGTTTAGTGTTGGTGAATCGTTCAGCGGCAACATATGGGTAGATAAGAACGTATCTTAGAGATGTGCAGTTAGTGTTCATTATATCAACATTTTACTGTAGTGTCTATCATGGATTGATTACATTTTTAAAAAAGGTCTCTAGGCAAGTGCTACTTATGCATAGTTTCTTCTTGTCTAAGAATTAACAGGAAAAATGTGAGAAATGTTCACATGAGTATGAGAGACATCCCTTACTGTAAACAGAAAGCTTAATATTGTCATGAATAATATTTTAAAAAAGAAGTTTCCGTGATTGTAGTTTACATTCTGTGTAACTATATTTTAATTTAAAACATATGTACATAATAAAGATGCCATATAGTTAAATTATTTTTTAAACATATAATTTATCTGTCTCAGAGACCGGATGGCTCTCATAATGTCCAGAAGAAGGATGAATCTATTGCAATGTTAATTATTATAAGGGCATAAGCAACTGGCGCTTTCAACATAGTAATTGGGGACAGTGCTAATATACATTCCACACAGTGCGTGTGATAAGATCTATGGAAGATCATAGCTTTATTCCTTACTTGCTACCATAAAATGTGGTAAAACTGATCATGTTGGATAAAACCGAACATTGACATGCTAATTTTTAAATTTCTGCACAACACAAATTCGCAGGAAAGCTCTCATTGTTACATTTGTGGCACATGCTCCCAGACCAGCAATGCTGGAACAAGAAGTGGCTCCATTGTGCCATTTGCAAGCTAACAGAAGCATTATTATTGGGATAATTCCACGTGAATTACTGAGGTCAGGAAAGAAACATAGTGCACGCTGTTAATGAGTGTGATTTAGCTGTTAATCTTTATCTTTGCACATAAGTAGGATTTCTTCTTCTGTCACTCTTATCCGGGAAGTTCTGGGGCAGGCTGTGGACTATTGACCTCCCTCCACTTTGTTACCATATTACTCAATAATTCATATTTGAATGTAAGCTTTTTTGAGAGATATAGAATGAAAACATATGTCATTTTGTAGGGTAAGACCGATCATGTCATGACATTATAAGAAAATGATGGGGGTTCTGGAGGAAAGAAAAAGTACAGTCCAGTATACCTGAAAGTAACTGATCGTAACATCAGAAGAAGAGCTAACAGCTTGTGGAGTGTCCGTTGAAATATGTCAAAGTGGGAACAATTTTAAAAGAATTGAAAGGGAGGGATATTAGGCATGGTAGATGTTTTCTTGGGTGTCAGTGAAATCCAAATGGAGTAGCAGAAGAACACAGTGCTGCTGAACTTGGGCGTTGTTGTTGTTGTTGTTGTTGTTGTTGTTTTCAAGGGTGCTGATCACTTCTCTAAAATGAAGTGTTTAGTTAGATAATGTTAGTTGTAATTTTAGTAACTTATGTCATTTCAGAAGTCACATATTTGTATTAGTAAAAGAGAAGAGACAAAAATGTTTCTTGAAGGATAAAAAATGAATAAAAGAGAAAACTCCAAATTTTATTAACTGGTGCCAAAAAGGAATCTTAGGATTAACATAACTAGATTGGAGCAAAGAGAGCAAAACCGTTTTTCAGGTATAATATACAGATTGGAATTCAAAATCTGGTATGGTAAGGTGCTAAATATTTCCAACGTACTGTACTCAGTTGAATATTTGAAAGATTGAATATTTTAAAAACAAATCTAAAAAAAAAAAACAATTTAAAAAATAAAAAAACATCAAAAATTGATTTGTTTTACTCACTTTTATGGTACATAAAGTTCTCTCCAAGATCAGAAATTTTCTCTGTAATGGATGCTTGGATTCCTTCTGTTGGATGAACTTCATGGTGTTATTGGTACCTTAAATCGCTCTCGTATAAGGATTCATTCTTATTTATTCTCCAGGAGTTCATAATGCAGAATTCTTCCATAATAGAAAATCTTATTTTTCCTTAAACTGTCAAACTACACGGTTTAAAAAAATTAGAGGAACATGTTTTTGAACGTATGCCATGCTCCACAAAATAATACCTCACACCCAGGTATATTACCAGCTAAACATTTATTCTTTACCGTTGAAGGATACAAAAGAACATCGATGGGTTCGCGTTCATTTGAGAATACAAATGGAAATGTCCAAATAGGAGCGAAAACAAAGTGATAACAGTCCTACAGGTTGGATTTTTATCACAGTTGGAGAGCTTCAGTATGGTGTATGTCCTCCACGAGCATTTATTACAGCTTGGCACATACGTGGCATGCTCCATATAAGTTGACAGAGGTCACGTTGCGGTATCAGGTCCCATTCTTCAATGAGAGCCTGTTCGATGTCTTGAAGAGTCTGTGGTGGAACAGGACTTTCTTCATATTGTGATCTTTCCTACTTTTAAAGACACCACTCAAACTTATTTGTCTACTGATGTTCTCCCACGCCATCTATCCACTGAACATACCACTTAATCGAGCAGCTCGTCTCCTTTCTCCCAAGTCTTCCCAACCCAAACTTTGCAACATTTTTGTAACGCTACTCTTTTGTCGGAAATCACCCAGAACAAATCGAGCTGCTTTTCTTTGGATTTTTTCCAGTTCTTCAATCAAGTAATCCTGGTGAGGGTCCCATACACTGGAACCATACTCTAGTAGGGGTCTTATCAGAGACTTATACACCCTCTCCTTTACACCCTTACTACAACCCCTAAATACCCTCATAACCATGTGCAGAGATCTGTACCCTTTATTAACAATCATATTTATGTGATTACCCCATTGAAGGTCTTTTCTTATATTAACACCTAAGTACTTACAATGATCCCCAAAAGGAACTTTCACCCCATCAACGCAATAATTAAAACTGAGAGGACTTTTCCTATTTGTGAAACTCACAACCCGACTTTTAACCCTGTTTATCATCATACCATTGCCCACCGTCCATCTCACAACACTATCGAGGTCACCCTGCAGCCGCTCACAATCTTGTAACTTATTTATTACTCTGTACAGAATAACATCATCTGCAAACAGCCTTATCTCTGATTCCACTCCTTTACACATATCATTCATATATATAAGAAAACATCAATAATAGTGCCTTGAGGAATTCCCCTTTTAATTATTACAGGGTCAGATAAAGCTTTGCCTACTCTAATTCTCTGAGTTCTATTTTCTAGAAATATAGCCACCCATTCAATCATTCTTTTTTCTAGTCCAATTGCACTCATTTTTGCCAGTAGTCTTCCATGATCTACCCTATCAAATGCCTTAGATAGGTCAATTGCAATACAGCCCATTTGGTCTCCTGAATCCAGGATATCTGCTATATCTTGCTGAAATCCTACAAGCTGAGCTTCAGTGGAATAACGTTTCCTAAACCCAAACTGCCTCCTGACAAACCAGTTATTAATTTTGCAAACATGTCTAAAATAATCAGAAAATGGTTTCCCAAAGCTACTATAGCAACTCTCCATTCATTTGGTAAAGCTCCTTCAACCAAACAATAATAAAATAAGTATTTCAGATATGGTACTATATCCCAACCCATTGTCTTTAGTATATCCCCAGAAATCTTATCAATTCCAGCTGCTTTTCTAGTTTTCAATTTTTGTATCTTACTATAAATGTCATTGTTATCATAAGTAAATTTTAATCCTTCTTTAGTATTACTCACCTCTCCTATCTGGACATTATCCTGGTAACCAAAAATCTTTTTACATACTGCTGACTGAATACTTCTGCCTTTTGAAGATCCTCGCATACAAACTCCCCTTGTTCATTAATGATTCCTGGAATGTCCTTCTTTGAACATGTTTCTGCCTTAAAGTACCTGTACATACCCTTCCATTTTTCACAAAAATTTGTATGACCACCAATTATGCTTGCCATCATGTTATCCTTAGCTGACTTCTTTGCTAGATTAAATTTCCTATTAAGTTCCTTCAATTTCTCCTTACTTCCATAACCATTTCTAACTCTATTTCGTTCCAACCTGCACCTCCTTCTTAGTCTCTTTACTTCTCTGTTATAATATAGTGGATCTTTACCATTCCTTACCACCTTTAAAGGTAAAAACCTATTTTCACATTCCTCAACAATTGCTTTAAACCTATCCCAGAGTCTGTTTATATTTTTATTTGCCATTTTCCAGCGATCATATTTACTTTTTTTAACTCCCTCATGTCTCTTTTGTCAGCCATATGGTACTGCCTAATAGTCCTAATTTTAATACCTTCCTTTCTTTCACATTTATTTTTAACTACGACAAAAACAGCTTCGTGATCACAAATACCATCTGTCACTTCAGTTCTCTATAGAGCTCATCTGGTTTTATCAGCACCACATCCAAAATATTCTTCCCTCTAGTTAGTTCCATCACTTTCTGGATCTGATGCCCTTCCCATATTAACTTATTTGCCATTTGTTGATCATGCTTCCTGTCGTTCGCATTAACGTCCCAATCGACATTTGGTAAATTGAGATCACCTGCTACTATCGCATTCCTTTCCATATCATTTCCAATATAGCTGATTATCTTATCAAATAATTCTGAATTAGCATCAGCGCTACCCTTTCCCGGTCTGCACACTCCAAAAACATCAAGTTGCCTATTATCTTTAGAGATGAACCTTACACCCATAATTTCATGTTTTTCATCCTTAACTTTTTTGTAGCTTACAAATTATTCTTTCACCAGAATGAATACTCCCCCTCCTACCATTCCTATCCTATCTACGATACACACTCCAGTTCCGTGAGAATATTTCTGCATCCATTATATCATTTCTCAGCCATGAATCAACTCCTATTAAAATATCTGGTAAGTATATATCTATTAAATTACTTAATTCGATTCCTTTGTTTACAGTGCTTCTACAGTTGAGCACTAACATTTTAATGTCATCCCTATTTGATTTCCAGTTCCCTGTTCGCTTAACACCGCTCCCTAGGCCACCCCATTTCCCTGAATGTATCTGCCTATAACCCTTCTAAACAAGTTTCCTAACTTACATGTACCACTGCGGTTTAAGTGAAGGCCATCTGAGCGCAGATCCCTGTCTCCTACCCACCCATTAGGATCTAGAAATCTCACTCCCAGTTTCCCACATACCCACTACATAGTCTCATTTAAATCCCCAATCACCTTCCAGTCAGTATCCCTTCTACACAGTATTCCACTGATAACAATCTCCGCTTCCTTAAACTTCATCCTATCGTCGCCATAAGACCTATCTGTGTCGGTGCGACGTAAAGCAAGTAGCAAAAAAAAAACTTCATCCGCGCTGCATTTACCAGATCCCACACATACCCAACTATGTTGGTACTTATACCCGCTTGTCTTACGTTGTTACTACCAACGTGAAACACTACCACCTTCTCCTTTCCCCTCTTCCTTCTCTTCTATTTTCCTCAACATCTGCCTCAACCTAATTCCTGGATAACACTACCCTGGTTCCCTTTCCTCCATACACTTTCCCCACATGCCTAACGATGGAATCCCCCATGACAGAGCCTCAACCCTACCCACCTCATTGGTCCCCTCCCTTCCTGGTCAGCCCTATCTCCTCTCACTGCTGCAGAAGCTACTTCTTCCTCCCACGAACACTTCTGTCAAGCCTATCCCACACATGCTCAATGAAATTAAGGTCGAGACTCACTGCTGGCCATTCCATCTCTTTAATGTCCAGTTCTCGTAAGACAACTCTGGTGATGCGCACTACATGAGCCCTGGCATTGTCGTGCATATGAGTACGAATGCAGGGCCAACACCGTATGCAGTAACCAATACATGCTATAACAGTATCTGCTCAATGTACCCCGCAGCGGTAAGATTATCACGGACGACGACAAGATCCGTACGGCCATCAATACTGATACCACCGCACGCCATCAAAGAACCTTGTCCGAATCGGTCATCTTCCTGGAGAACATTTAGCATGTACTGCTCACCACGGCATCTCCATACACGTTGACAACCATCACGCTGTGTCAGGAGAAATCTGGACTCATCTGTGAAAAGCACATGTCTCCATTGGCAAGCTGCCTGTTGACGTGGATACGGGCAAACAGAAGGTGAGCTGCGTGATGTTGCTGCGTTAAATAGGGCACTCGGACAGGACGTTTGGGTCATAAGGGCACTTCTCTCAACCTGTTCCTTACTGTCTGGTCAGACACCGTGACTCCAGAGACCCTCCTGAGGTCTTGTTGCAGTTCTCTGGCAGTTGCTGAACGACGTTGCAACGCACAGATGGTCAGATATCGGTCATCCTATGGGGTTGTCATACGACCACGACATAAGTTCACCTCAGTCGTTAACATCAGGTTTATGTGGTGGCAGGTCAAATGTACTGTGCGCGGGTGGTGTTTTATCGACCAGCAGTCAGTATTGGTGCACTGTGGACATATCTTGAATGTTGTAATATTTTTACCCTGTTTCTGGGATCCTGATTGAGATTGATGCACTCAGCCATCATTATTAGTATTTATTGATGATGCATATTCTAATGAATAGATGCAACTTATGTTGCAGTGTGTACAGTAAATGACATCCAAACTGAAATCTGTCACTGTATCTACAGCTTCAAATGCAGGTGGAGCGTCTTCTGTTTCAGTTTCTGCTGTTGAGCTATTTTAAACACCAAAGAACATTACAGAAACTTTTTATAAGTTTGCTTACGATATATTTTCCAGTACAAATACAAGTCAGAAGTGTAGGAGTATATTATTTAGGCTGGCTGTATGGTGCAGCCATTTGTCATGTGGCCAGTTTGGCTTCTTCCAATTTCAAACATTTTTAAAAATTTTTGGCACTATTTTTTTTTCTTTATTCACCTTTTTCATAGTGCAGAAGTATTGACTTACCAATTTTATCTTATAGTATTTCTCTTTTCTATCAAGGATGGTTGCCCAGTACTTCCTCTTAAAACCATAATCACCACCACCACTGCTGTTTTCTATCTCTTTCACTGTTCAGTTTACAGCTAGTTTAATATAGTTACTCTGTTTTCAATCCTCTGAAATTTAATTTCACTTGCCTTTATTCTTTGCCTTTCTTTCTTTCTTTCTTTTTCTTTCTTTCTTTCTTTCTTTCTTTCTTTCTTTCTTGTTCTTTTTACATAAATATGTTTTGGAGCTGGGGGTCACCCAAAAATTTGTGTAACTAAATGGTGTCAAATTTATGTAACAAAACGGTGTCATGTAACCAAATGTGTGGTGCAGTGTTACCTAGCAACAGTACCTTTTTTGCTAGTGGATTTACGTCGCACCGACACAGATAGGTCTTACGGCGACGATGAGATAGGAAAGGCCTAGGAGTGGGAAGGAAGCGACCGTGGCCTTAATTAAGTTACAGCCCCAGCATTTGCCTGGTGTGAAGATGGGAAACCACGGAAAACTTTCTTCAGGATTGCCAACAGTGGGATTCGAACCCACTATCTCCCAGATGCAAGCTCACAGCTGCGCGCCTCTAACCACACGGACAACTCGCCCGGTAGCAACAGTACCTTGATCTGTACCATGGATCTGTATGTCATGGCCATCCATCAATACTTGAAATCACAGCCTGCACAGTTGCTATGTATCATTGAGTCACACATTTTATTGAAAGAGATATTTATGAGTATTTGATTTTCCTAAAAGGAAATTTAAAAATTTTTGTCATTCATGTTTCAAATATGTAAATCACTATTGACTTATGATAAGTATTGTATGCATGGAAATTCCTTTACACTGAGCGAGTTGGCTACACAGTTTGGACCAAGTAGCTATAAGCTTGCATTAGGGAGATGGTAGATTTGAAGATGGGTTTTCATTGTTTTCCATTTTCACACCAGGCTTTACCTTAATTAAGGCCATGATTGCTTCCTTTCTAGCTCTAGTCCTTTTCTATTACATCATCACTGAAAACTTGCCATATTTACTCGCGTATTAGACCTTTTTTCCCCTCACTTTTACAGCGAAAAATAGTAAAGGGGGGTCCAATATGCGATAACCTGAAAATTGTGTGCAGCAAACACATGACTTCTAGGTTATAAAGAGCTATAAATTGTATGTGTAAACATTCTATACTATTATTTAACCAACTTGGAATGTATTTAAGTTATACTAGCTATTTTCGTCGGAAGGCAGTATTTCTAAATGTAAAAAGACAATAAATGGTGAACGACTTTTAGGCCTACGGTACATATAAAAGTCCGTTTTAGTTATTCATATCACGTCATTCGTTACATCTCATTAATTCCTCTGGTGAGGTTGACATCAGGAAGAGCATACGGCCGTAAAAACTCACTACGAAGATTCGTCTCACTTCATACTCGATCCCGTAGAAGAAAGGGATAAGGGTATCGTGTTATCATATAATTGAATATTGATACAAAGGAAGTTAATGGCCAGTTATTTGCCTCTGTCAGTTCAGCAGTAGGCGTACCACACAGTAAACTTGATCACTGCTTTCATTTGAATTATTGCCTTCCGCTGCCAACTTCCCTGCCCAGCTACCGGCGTGTTGGCATTTTAAGTAACGTCATCTTCACTGCTATCTCTTGTCAGTCGCGTCAGTCTTGCTTCATTCTCTTTGACCATGCACTGCAATCAAGAGCATACGAGGTCCCGTCTTTTTGAACCTTTTAAAATTAATTTTGTTTCGACTATAGAGTCTAAACAGTGTAAATCTATTCCCAGATGGTCTCTGATATTCCCAGTTGGTGTATATGTAACAGAAGCCACTCCTTCTGAATAAAGCAGTGTTGTAGAAGGCATGCCAAACCATCAGCTGATAACTAGCGTATGTTATGAGTTGTACTTCCGAACGTAATACATAGTAACTGGAAACATTCTTTTGAAAACTACAGCTGTTGAAACACAGACCCTTATTTTGAAGTACATTTCATGCTTGTTCTCTACATTTATCACATCAGGATTTGCGTAAACAGCTGTCCATGAGATAAGACAGGCTACATTGTTTAGGTTAGGTATATTATCGTCCTGATAGTGCCAAAAGTTCGACGGAAAAAATAAAAATAAATAACAGGAAAATATACCGCATTTATGGTTATCTACAGGTGTGGCGATAATGCGTTTTATTATCATAATGTTTAATTTTGTACGTTCGTTGTCTCTCTTTTTATTAATGCGTACCCTAGTATGTTTTGTTCGGTGTCTCCGAAAATCGTTTAAAGTACATGGAGACATAAAATTATTATTATTTGTTAGGTATGTTGGCGAGTAAAACAATCGTTTTAATTGGATAGCTTTTATCACCTTTTAAACTTACTTCTCTCCAAATATATACCTATATTGGCCCAAGTTACAAGATATTAAACGACCACTTTGTTAATGATCTTGCCTGCTGTATAAATAGCAACAACCGTGAATATTTCTCAACTAAATTAAACTCGTTTCCTCATCCCGAGGTGGTACAGCTCTTTTTAGACACACCCGCAGTGGAGGGGAGTTACATGTACCGCTTTTACAGCATGTTAATCTTCCTGCCATTCGTAAATCTCTGGAAGTACGCTACCGGGAATCGAACTCAGACCCCCGAAAACAGCAACTAATTGTGCTAACCATTACGCTGGCGGACATTATTAACTACAAAGCACAGACATATAGCATGACTGATGCATGCTTGTAATGCGCGGGTTGGACACGAAGCTAGGCCTATTCATCTATTTCTGCGACGTCATCAGAGCTGCAGTGGACCTACGCTACAGAGGCGGACATTTCTTAACTACGAAACACAGATGTAGCGCATGGATTCAACGTGTTTTCATTGCGTAGGTCATACGGACGAAACTACTGTATTCACAAATTTGTGCGATGTCATCAGAGCTGCAATAAGACTTGTACCCGCTTCGAAGCAGAATCGTCGTCGTTCTCTGACGAATTACGTTGGGGGGTCTTATAGGCGAGATTTTTTTTTTCAGTTTCTTCGTCTCGAACAGCCAGGGGGAGGTCTAATACACGAGTAAATATGGTACGTATTAGAGCAATGTTACACCTCTAGCAGATAATGATTCCTTTTCACTTTTATGACACTTCTCAGCGAAAAATCTGCCCACTGATGCACTTAAAGATTACATTTACTCTTCATTGTATTTCATTTATTCTTTTCCCATTTTCCGCAGTTTTTTCCAGTCATCAAGCAAAATAGTAACCATTTCTCATTTTGGCAGACAGTATGTAAAAAGAATTACATTCACCTGTAGATAAAGTAATCAGGTCCAATGTTATTCAATGCTGTTAGATCATTTAATGCATACTGCTTTCATGGTCAGTCTTTAATTTTTCTGTTATAGTAAGATTATCACTGGTAATTTAATATTGTTAACAGGATATTCTCTCATCCCAATGTGTTGCCTGTAGTGGGATGTTGCAACTCTCCTCCCAACCTCGTTGTGATCAATCAATACATGCCTTGGGGCTCTCTATACTCATTGCTTCATGAAGGAGCAGGTGTTGTAGTGGATACTGCTCAAGCTCTACGGTTTGCATTGGATGTTGCCAGAGGCATGGCCTTTCTTCACAGCTTGGAACGGATCATTCCAGAATATCATCTCAACAGCAGGCACGTTATGGTAAGTATTTTTACAATATTGGAGTTCTTTATTATAATCATTTCTTGACATATATAACATAAATAGGCTACATTTACTATTACTGGAATTGAGGGCAACGGAGAAAGACAGTCACTATTCCTGTCAGGATTCATTGTCAGGGCTTTTTTTTTTTTTTTTTTTTTTTTTTTTTTTTTTTTTTTTTTTTTTCATGCCAATTTGGAGTATTACCATGAGGTAGCAGGCCATACTAATTAGCTATATTTATCATAAAAACAATTAAGAGATTTTGATAAAAGGAGAGAAACCTTCATCATTTTAAAGTTTAGATACATGAGAAATGAAGATACGAAATAAATAGCATATTTATTGTACTTCAAATTATTATAGGCATTCACTCACAGGCAAATAAGAGACACAAAGAAATAAAAATATAACAGGAATAAGGGCAAAAACATAAATTTATTATGAAGAGAAAAATCAAAAAGGTCGTATAGGCAATACAAGGGGGCCAAAAATCAAATAGATTATATTAATTATACGTGGCCCATACTTGAAATACACAAGATACACAGTTATTACACCTTCTCTTACTCTCTTACCTTAATATAAGACGTGATGAAAAGTTAGCTACAAGGGCTTGGCATCTACAACCATTAGATGAAGACCATAAATTCAGGTGGGTACATAGTATTTCTTTTATGCACATCAGGTCTAAACGACTATAAGTTAAAGGAGAAACAGCACATTATCATAATATTCTCCCTTGCAATTCATAAGGTAAGACGTAATGCCCCCACAACAATCCACATCTCCCAAGAATACAAGATCGTTGAGGAAGAGCTTAAAACAGGAGAAGAGGGAAGGGCGCACTGAGCTCATAAAATTAAAGCAAAGAGAAAGGGGATCCGGGAGTGGGGGGTTTACCATTGTTACACGCCAAATAACTAAAATGGAAAGGCATCCCGTAAAGAATAAAACATATTAAACTAGGAAATGGTAAAGAAAGCCAATTACGGCAATGTGAAACGAATAACAAATAAGTACATTAGACACAAAAGGTATTACGGATCCAAGGGTCAGAACCACCCTTGCTCGCACAGATACCATAGAGGTTAGGTTGCAGAATAAAGGGACACACAGGCCGGACGTATAAGAACGTCAACACACAGCACATAATAAAATAAACAACCGCTCGCGAACTCAAACAGACGATATGAACCAGAAAGTGGTCCATCTTAGAGAGACGGTGTGTCTCCATCCAAAACACTCAGAAACCAGCCAGTCATGTTGTTTGCTTGTATTCATACCACGCAAATGTGGTGGACATGAAATATACAGAACACGCGATAAAATAATAGAACATGAGCTCAAGCAGTATGTTAAAGAAGCAACATGAGTGAAAGGTCTCAGACGGCACACAGCAAAACAGCTCATACACACACATGAATCCGTGTCACCTTCTGTTCTCAAAACAAACATGGCGGATCAGTAAAGGAAAATATCGAAAGAAGCGTGTAAATGCAAAGTTAACACACAAATAAATTAGAAACACATGTAATGAGAGAACCCTTTCTAACCCAACCATGGCGAGAAGAGAACAAAACAATTATCAGACCAAGAGAAAATTAAAGAAAAATAAATACCTCAGATACATAGGCAAGTAACATTCTCGAAAGGCCAAGATATGTACAAAGACATCTTGATTCTGTTAAAATATCTTTTATATGCCATAAAGGCAACTTGGAAATCCAATGCTTCCATCTTCTCAAGTCAAAACTCCCCACACAACCCAACAAGACAGGGCAGAAAAGAAATGCTTTGACCTATGCTAACGCATGAGATGCCATCTACCGGAATAAGGAAAGATTACGTAGTGGTAACAACACATGCTGGGGAAGAGTAACAGTTCACAATTGATACAAGAGGTCACTAGGAACGTGAAGTCTTCAGAACAGGCAAACGTACCATAAAATTATATGGTGTGGTTGAAACATCAGAACTCTCAAAGCTACTTGTTGTTTCATCTCTGATTTTCTCATTCCTTTTTGCAATCTCTTTTTATCAGACTCGTGCTTTCATTGCTGTCATTCAAAATGTTGTGGACCCTCACGGACAATACGTCGCCACATTGGTTGATCAGTTCCCAGTTGCTGATGTCAGTTTAACTCTTCTTCATATCACACTTTGGAACATCCCTGTATCATTTTTGCTGTCCTCTCCGATTACAATGTCCATTCTTAAATTGAGAATATTAAATTACTTTGGAAGGGACATGGGTGACATGGCCAGTCCATTGAAATAGATGATAATTATTGCCTCAGTTCTTGTTGTTGTTAAGGGAAACTCTTCCAAGACATTAATGTTCCTTCGAGGCCCTTTCCTTTTACTATAAGTATATTTGTAAGACATGCTGGTGGTAATGAGAACTCCCACCACTTCAAAGATATCAACACAGACCTAAAAATTGTACACAACAATAATGAAAGTAAATCATTGAGTGCTAAAGAAGGTATCAAAATTTACATTGCAAGAAAAGCTAACCAAGCCAACCTCAGTGATCACACATTTAAAAAATTCACTCCTATTTGTACTACTTAATTTCTGAACAACGATCCACACTTCTTTTATTAGCGCTTAATGAATCCCACTGGAGGTTACTCTGACTTAAAAGTCTGGAATGTGGGTTAGGATATTCTTATCTATAGTAAATTTTCTGAATTTAAGCAGCATCTTGGCCACTCCAGATATTTTAGTAGGTTATTCATTTATCAATAAAAATAATGTCTTACAAAATACACTTTCATTCATTTCATAAATTGCTCAATCAGATCATTAACATAAATTTAATCCCCCCTAACACACACACACACACACACACACACACACACACACACACACACACACACACACACACACACACACACACACACACACACACACACACACACACACACACACACACACACACACACACACACACACACACACACACACACACACACACACACACACACACACACACACACACACACACACACACACACACACACACACACACACACACACACACACACACACACACACACACACACACACACACACACACACACACACACACACACACACACACACACACACACACACACACACACACACACACACACACACACACACACACACACACACACACACACACACACACACACACACACACACACACACACACACACACACACACACACACACACACACAGAAGGAAAACTAACCAACCCGTTAAAATGCTCATTAAACTACCGCTTAAAAATAAACTATGAACATAGTTCCAAGAAAGTCGTTCATGTAAACATAAACAGCCCATTAGATGCTCATTAAGAACCCTTGCATAGTTTACAAAAAGAATTGTAATACAAGGAAAATTATAATAATGATAACAATAACAATACTGAGGGAAGTGCTAAAAATAAAAACCTAAAAGTAAAACACAGCATGTCATTGACCTAACCAAGGGGAGGGGGGTGACAAGGCAGAAATAGGTCAGTGGACTGCAGTCATTTGGATCCATGCCAATGACAGAGCAATGGTTTTCCAAAAACCTTACAGTAAATGCTGGAGTAGAGACAAAGGAGGACATCATTAAGATAAGTTCCAGATTTCAAGTTCCTAAGTATTTAAATAGCCGGCCCGTGGTGTAGGGGTAGCGTGCCTGCCTCTTACCCGGAGGCCCCGGGTTCGATTCACGGCCAGGTCAGGGATTTTTACCTGGACCTGAGGACTGGTTCGAGGTCCACTCAGCCTACGTGATTAGAATTGAGGAGCTGTCTGACAGTGAGATAGCGGCCCCGGTCTAGAAAGCCAAGAATAACGGCCGAGAGAATCTGTCGTGCTGACCACACAACACCTCGTAATCTGCAGGCCTTCGGGCTGAGCAGTGGTCGCTTGGTAGGCCAAGGCCCTTCAAGGGCTGTAGTGCCGTGGGGTTTGGTTTGGAAGTATTTAAATAAAAATAAACATACGTATTAAGAGTGTTAATTGATAGAACTGATGATGTTCTTTCAAGAACAAAACATGTTATTCTATTTTAATTAAGTTGTTTCTATTTCAGGTATAATACTTACTGTTGTCATTTATTTTCTCTTTCGGGTAGTTTATAAATATATTTACTCAAAGTTAGTTTCGACAGACTGAAGAGCCTAATAGTTAAAAAAAAGAAACTATGTAGAGCACGTTGGGTGACATTAGCAATATGAAGACAAGCGTTATCCTGTTGGAAAACACTCCCTTGGATACTGTGAGTGAATGGCAGCACAACTGGTTCAGTCACCAGTCTGACGTATAAATTCGCTGTCAAAGTTCTTGGGATAATGACAAGAGTGCTCCTGCTGTCAAAGGAAATTGTTTCCCAGACCATAACTCCCGGGATAGGTCCGGTGTGTTGATGCCGCAGACAGCTTCATTCCAAGTGCTCAACTGGTGCCCTTCTTACCATCCTACGGCCTTCACTGGCACCAAGACAGAAACGACTTTCATCTGAGAATACAACAAATCTTTACTCCGCCCTGCAGCGAGTTCATGTTAGACACTACTGAAGTCTCAGATGGCAGTGATTCGGAGTTAGTGTTATGAATGCTACAGGATATTGGCTCAGAGCTGTCCCTCAAGTAATCGATTTGTTACAGTTTGCTGTGTTACTCTGGTGCCAACTGAAGCTCTAATGGCTGCTGCAGATGCAGAATGATCCAGTACAGCCATGCGGCGAATCCGGTGGTCTTCCCTCTCCATAGTGGCCTCATTGCAGCCAGACCCTGGTCTTCTTGAGATAGTGCCTTCCCGTGACCATTGTTGCCAACACCGATGCATTGGGGATATATCCCTGCCAAGTCTTGCTGCAATATTGCAAAAAGAACGTCCACCTTCTCGTAGCCCTATCACATGGCTTCGTTCAAACTTGTAAGCTGCCAGTATAGCCTTCTTCGTCTCCTTAATGGCATGTTTGATTCACACCTATCTCATAATGTTAACAGCAACGATGACTAACATTCAAAAAGCATACAGCGCGTATATAAAGCAAACTTGCTCTTCAAGGTCATAGTGGTGCTACTAGCACCACTCTTCATCGACTAGTGCACAAATTTGAATAGGCATCATCTTTCAGATGTGCAAAACACCTCTTGAATGTCATTTATTTAGCACAACTCCTTCGGGTCGGAATTTCATTTTCCACTTGTGACAGATTTGTAACAAATTACATTGTTTTCTATTTTATATTCATATTTTGCTTTCTGTTGTTTTTTATTTCAGATTGATGAGGACCTGACAGCTAGGATTAATATGGCAGATGCTAAATTTTCATTTCAAGAGAAAGGACGTATTTATTATCCAGCATGGATGTCCCCAGAGGGTAAGTTTCCACACAATGTCATGGATGCTTTCAAGTATGGTAGATTGGGAACTTATTTGCTCTTTGTGTTTATTGGGCTTAGTAGAGTTATTTTGCTTTTTAACAAGAAGCTCCATTTTACTGTCAAATTCGCTCTTGCCATTTAAATGAAGGTATCTAATGAGGAGATGGAATCTGTGAGCACCGGGCGAGTTGGCCATGCGCGTAGAGGCGCGCGGCTGTGAGCTTGCATCCGGGAGATAGTAGGTTCGAATCCCACTATCGGCAGCCCTGAAGATGGTTTTCCGTGGTTTCCCATTTTCACACTAGGCAAATGCTGGGGACCTCCAAATCTAGCACTGCCTACTAGATGCAAAAGTAGTGAGCTGTGAGGGAGACAGGCAGAGATATTAAAAGGCAACTTTTACTCCCCTACTTGAATTCCTTGCAGCAAAAATTACAACCACTACACAACAGATGGTACAAATTTTCAGAAAATGTTGTAATTTATAAGCGGCTCATGCGACGGTACAGTGCTCACTTGAAGTGACTTGATGCTTGAAATCGGTTCATGCATATAATGGACAACATGCCCTGACATGTATAAGTGGTTGACGTGGGTAAGCATTTTATGACGAGAATGGAGAAAGCAGGGAGTAAAGAATACAGGGAGCGAGTGAAGTCCAATGACAGTGGTCTACATAGGGGGGGGGGGGGGGGGGGCAGTCGTAAATAGGCGCGAGAATGCATGCTGTTTTTTGATAGTCAAATCTATCACAGCTCATTGAAGTGAATACGGTGAACGGTTGCGGAAATTTTCCGATGCAAACACTGTACGACATGCTAAAACTTAAAAGAGATACTAATATTTGGTTGATGTAGCTCTTGCAATGTCGTGTTGTGCATATGGTTGCACAAATCGGAAATTCAAAAATATTCCTGGAATAACATTTCACAAGTAAGATTCTAAGTATGGCTTGTAATATGTAGTACAGTATATTATATTACCTCCATTGTTTTTGTGCTAGTATTTCAGAGTCTCGGAAGCAATGTCCATTTTTCGTAAGAATTTTTAGGTTAGACTTGTTTATCGTCAATTTTTCCTGAGGTTTCCTGTTCATGAAGAAAGGAGAGCAGAGTGGATTAAGGCCATTAGAAGGGAAAATTGGATACCTTCTCCTTACACCAGAATGTGTTCAGTACATTTCAAACTGGAATTGTTTGATCGGTCCATGAAGAAAGTTGTTTTGAAGGAGAATGCAGTACCTGCTGTACCTACTATTTTTGAAGCATTCCCTTACCTACAGAATTAGGGCACTTGAGGCCTAGGGAGTTTTTCATTTTCATGCCCTTCGTGACCCTTGTCTTCTTATGGCCGATACCTTCATTTTTCGAAGTGTCGGATCCCTTCCATTTTCCTTCCTAATTAGTGTTAATAGAGGATGGTTGCCCAGTTGTATTTCCTCATAAAACAATAATCACTACCTCTGTCTCTAAAATATGTATCCCCCTATGGGTGAGGACAGTAGAATAAGGCCCACAGTATCCCTTTCCTGTCATAAAAGTCCCTGTAGTAGAACAACACCCACGGTATCCCCTGCTTTTCGTAAGAGTCGACTGAAAGGGGCCCCAGGAACTCTCAGTTTGGGAGCATGGGTTGGCAACCATGGGGCCCTTAGCTTCCACTTAATTGTGCCAGGCTAATTCTAAAAAGCCAGCCCCATGGTGTAGGGGTAGCATGCTTGCCTCTTACCCGGAGGCCCCGGGTTCAATTCCCAGCCAGGTCAGGGATTTTTACCTAGACCTGAGGGCTGGTTCGAGGTTCACTCAGCCTACGTGATTAGAATTGAGGAACTATCTGATGGTGAGATGGCGGTCCCGGTCTAGAAAGCCAAGAATAACGTCCGAGAGGTTTTGTCGTGCTGACCACACGACACCTCGTAATCTGCAGGCCTTCGGGGTGAGCAGCGGTCACTTGGTAGGGAAAGGCTCTTCAAGGGCTGTAGTGCCGTTGGGTTTGGTTTGGTTTGGCTTGGCTAATTCTAATCTATCATGTCCGACCTCCGATGGTCAACTCTTATTCTTTTACGACCCCGAGGCTAGAAGAGGAGTCGAGGGCTAGGGAGTCTTCAATGGCCCTTGTCTTTCTTTGGCCGATATCTTCATTTCTCTCTGATTAGTGTTACTAGAGAATGGTTGCCTATTTGTACTCCCTCTTAAAACATTAATCACCACCACGTGTCGTAAAAGGCAATTAAGGTGGCCTAAGGGGCTCTTACCTTTGGAGTGTGGTTTGGCATCCAAGTGGCATAAGGGGCTCTTAACTTCGGAGTGTGGGTTGGTGTCCAAGGGACCCTTAGCTGAGTCCTGCATTGTTTCCACTTGTGTCAGAGGAAGGTTTACTTGATGGTTGTATTTTCTATTAAAACAATTATTACCACCACCACTCCAAAATATGTAGTAAGGAATGTTGCTAAGCCCAGTTTGGTGATTTATTGCACAATCCCCTAAAGCATTCAGATTGCAGTATGCCCTTACTAATAGCCTACTCCTTATCTTTGTTGATATCTGGTGACAATTTGCATCTCCTGTTTTTAAGCTTGGTTTATAGTACCGATAGTCAACTAGTGAGAGAGTAGATTTAAGGCTGTGGGTCCTGAGAAACACTTCCTTAGAGCTTAGTAAAAAAGCATTAATAGGTCTGTTTGCCAGAAAATTTTGTTACAGTTAATCGTGGTGTTATTTTGAAAACAATTGTACCTAATTGAGTGATTTGAAGTTCCCCTACTCCCGAGAAAATGTCTTAGTTTGTATATATCCACAACGTAAGAATTGCCATGTTTTGCTAACCATGGGGGGTGTGGCCATTGGCTTCAAGTGATAGCCACCGAGAGTAGTGTAGCGGGCAGCTCCCTGTATTCTTTACTCCCTAGGAGAAAGAGCAAGAGTAGTAGCTTGCTGAATACCGCTGTGCGTATTAATTAAAACTCGCAAAGTTAACAAGTAATGATTACTGTATTTACTGGCTTACTGCTCCTTCAGAATGAAGTACTTCCATCAAAACTTGTGCAGCGAGAATTGCTTAAAGTTACGATCAACTGCAAAACAAATAATTGTTTGTGAGCACCAGGTGTCCCATTCATTAATCAGCATTTGTGACTCTCCCAGCTCCTTAAAAATGCAGTGTACTGGCAACCTGACCTTGAATAACAGTGAACGGCTGTCATTTGTGGCCATAGGAAAGTCGCACACCTGTATATCATGCCACTAGGATAGGAATAAACATTGTAAAAAATAATAACAACTCCACAATGGAAATATTATTGCCATTCAACATCTCCAGCCCTTTTAGTGTACAGCTACTTGAATTTCTTGAGGAAACTGTCTCTTTGGGAGCATTTTTTGCTGAAATATTGTTGTTCAATGGAAGTTTTCTCCCGTGTTCATTTGTTGGTAGCATCACTGCAACATAGCTTCTTTCCTCCACTCATTTTAATGACCTCACTTGATGGTGGTGGTGTTTGGCATATCAAAAAAATATTGGAGTCTAGTTGGCATTGCATTCCTGATTTGCTCCTGCCGCTGGCATATAACGAATTCCTGGAACTCGACAACTTCATCAGTTTAATCTTTAGGAAGTTGTTATGCTAAAGTCATTCTTCTACATAAACTAAGTGCATGGTGTCTCATAAAATGTGCTGCTCATCCTCTACTAGCTTTGAATTCCCCAGTCGAGATTCCGTACGATTTTGCAGTGTCTTCTGCATTCATCTGAATCATTTCATGACTTACTGCCATACCCTAATTCCTTGACTTGATATGTGTTTTAGCACTTCTATTTCAACACCTTGAAATTTCCCAGATTTGCACCCCTGGAGCAATCTTTTTTCTTTCGATTTTGCTTGTATCGAAACAATTTTGGCTCTACACCAATTCTCGTGCTGCTGCATGCAAACCATTTTTCTCTATGCACGCAGTTGCTTTGGGTGTAACTTCCGGTATTGTTTTGCGGCATGGACAGTTATTAATCACTCACTACTACACAGAACGATACACATTCCAAGCAAGACTGAAAATAACTGAGGAAACTTTTAACAGGTAGAAACACGAAGCCATAGGCTGTTAGTGATGACTCATGGGGATTAGAAGATGGTATCTTCCCAGCTATTCTGGTCACAAGAAAAGCAGGGGTGTACAAATTCATGCATAACCACAGACTACAACTTGCAAAATCTTGTATCGAAATACTGAAAATGAGGGCGGGGAAATTTAAAAAATTTCCGACAGTGAATGAGGAAGTTACATGAGGGAGACTGATACACAAGTAAGTACGGTATTCAATCTCTATCTTGTTTGCTCTATTAGCCAGTTATCCTTTCTTCCATAAAACCTATAGATAAGAAAAGCAATTGACTGAATACGTGCCAAGTGGAATGTCATAATTTCCACAATTTGCAAATATGCTTGAATCGCTTTTCAGAAGATTGAGAAAATTATCTAAGTGTATTGTGTATGTAAAGATGAAAACCCACAAAATATGTTTCCTTTACTATAACCTGTAGGGTTCGTTTTCCTCCTGCTGTGTTTGTTTAATTTTTATTTTTTTATCACAAGTGTAAGCATTTCTTTTTGTATCTCTCTGCCCCACTTCCCTGTATTTATTTGTTCCATATGTTACTCTTGCTGTGTAAGATTCTCTTGATAATAGTGAATTTGGTTGCCCAGTTGGATGAAACTAGGAATCAGAAGCAAGGTTATCAGAGGCTAAGAAGAAATTAAATCAGAAGAGTGAAACTGATATGGATACAATCCATCTACGAAAGACTGTGAAAATGTGTGGAGTTTGTCCTTTTCTTTAATAGATTTATATTTGTCCTTGTCTCTCTTTTCTGTTGTTCTCTCTACCCAGACTGACTTGTCATTTGTTTGCCCTTAATGTTCCTATCCTCCCTTTTACCTTTATTTTCCTTTGTTTTGTCACTCACGAACAATATATAGTGAATGTATCTTTCATGTTTATTGATTATGTTTGATCACTTCCGTACCTAAATGTCTCAAATGAGAAACTGTTTCTATTAAGGTACATGCACAAATGTGATTTAATGCAGTGAAATTTTCTATGGATTGCAACGCATTGAGCAGGTGGGATAAAGCATTGGTTGGACAATTCTGAGTAGTAGCCTCTCGAGGCCAGTGCCTTTGTAGGATGGCAGCATTTTAAGAATAAGCCTACATGCCCCTCTTTTCTTTATTTTTTGTCATACGGAACATATTCTGATCATTTTGTCCTTATGTAGACTGCATTATTCAAATTTTTACTCTCTTGCAGCTTTGCAGAAGAAACAGAATGATCGCAACTGGGAAGCCTGTGATATGTGGAGTTTTGCTATTCTTCTTTGGGAACTAGCCACCAGAGAAGTGCCGTTTGCAGATCTCTCAGCTATGGAAGTTGGAATGAAGGTGATGTATGACTGTTCTTATAAATCTTTATCAGTTTAAAAACAAGGAAATAAGAAGCACATCTCATTACTTGCATGCCGCGCTCTCTCTCCAAATGCACTTTAGAAAATAAAAAATAAAATTAATCATTACTTACGTATTCAAAACATATGGGTATTGTGTGTGGAAAAATTTTAAAGCATAGCCTAGTTCTGATATGTTCATGAAGAAAATTTCTGTGTTTCAGATTGCATTAGAAGGCCTTCGCATTAGCATTCCTCCCGGAATATCACCACATTTGGCTAAACTTATCCGCATTTGTATGAACGAAGACCCAGGCAAAAGACCTACATTCGACATGGTGCTCCCAATCCTCGATAAGATGAAGCGATAACAACATTGTTTCATTTGTGTTCTCATTGCATTCATCTCATGATTCATTGAAAGTATTAATTTTGTATATTATACCTCAGACTTTTCTCTGCCTCCCTCTAAATTCGAAATTGTGTAATATGAGGATGAGTATTTTAGTCCCATAAGAACACTTTAGTCATGTTATAACAATGAGATTAGGTGTTGTCGTTCACTGTGTTTATATGTTGTCTTGGCCAGTGACTCGAAAGTGTTCACTATGATGAATGTTCCAAAGATCAACCGTTTTCAGGTTATGAACAATTTCAGCTATTGTTTTGTGTAGTTTCCTGAAAAGCATTTGCTTGTTTGTTCTTTCATTCATTCATTAATTATCTGCCACTTTGTATGTGATACCGTGCGTGATAGTTTGGTATTACAGTGCTTTTTTGTATGCAATACTGTGCCTGATAGTTTGGTATTACAGTGCCTTAATATCAACTTCTCTACTCTAAATACTGCTATGATAATATATTTGTAAGTATTATTTTTATACAGGCTCATTGTTAATATAACTCAGCTATTTTTCGACAGACTTTTAGAATTGAATTATTGGTTACTTTTTTAATGCATGTATAACAGAAGACATCCACGGAAACAGTCCTCATTCTTTGATGATATTTATAAAGGTGTATGTTTGCTTAACTTCATACAGTCTGATGAATGGTAATGGCTTTGCTGGAACTGTGATATTCGTGAAGCAATTAAATATTGATGGTAACTAGATTTTCAGTTTTAAGATACTAGTACTTTGATCTTAGGAAAGAATCCTGGGTTCATTAGTAAGAAAATATATGAGGGGATGAGAATATTGAAATGAATCACATGCAACGTCTTCCTTGAGTTACCGGTAAAAATATATCTCGTGCCATGCAAGCTTTATAACATTATAAGTAAGTAGAAATGATGCAAATCTTATGTGTAATTCCTTTTAGAGGAGAGATATGTTCATTGCGATGTTCCGGAATCCACCAGTCCACTCCCTAAAGTGCATTTACTTTTATAACCTAATGAAGAGTAGCCACATGGCATTCTCCATTGCTGAAGTAGCTACTAGCATTGCTATTGGCCAACGTCAAATTCTTTGTGACGTCATTCTCAGGAATGATGAAAGTTACATTCTGTTACCAACCCCTGCAGAATAAAAGCACAAGTAAATGGAATGCATAAAGGAAACAATGTAGAATACAGAATAGCAATATTTTTATATGAAACTTTTCTTAATGTAGTGGAGGGTAGAGGGCACCGGCAACTTGAAGAATTCTTAGCCGCACGTAACTAGTCAACAGGAATGGCTTTGTAAATTCAGCTTTTCACCACTACCCCACATAGAATGTGCTGCTGTCGCCCTAGGCCAATGTCTGTCATGAAAAGAGTGGTCCAGGTACCCACCAGCCAGCATGAAAAAAAGTGGTAAATGAATTCATTAATAAGGTGATATACCATATATTCTTGCATAATTAATGCCCTTGCATAATTTACACATCCCAGTATTTTTGAGTCCAGAGTGGAGAAAAAGAAATGGTCACGTATTTGACTTCTTCGAATATCCAACATACAGCTCTGAATGCGCTTTGAAATAAAGATCTCAACTGCTCAGGTAGCAGCCTTCCTATTGCAAAACCGGGCATTCCAAATACTTGACAACATGCTGTTATCAGTTGGTAGGAAATACCACTGCACTAGTTCAGTGAGTGAATCAGCGCAGAAGTGACTAGTGATGCTCTATTCCAGTCTATTACAAACGTATTTTACTAGTGTTTCAGGTATTAGACGTGTTTTATGTGATCTCAAAATCGTTGTTAGTCCACAGTGAGCAAGAATTTGAGTAATAATGCATCATATTACCTCGCGGTGATCAGTTATGCCAAAACATACGGTCATAGGACAGTGGGCCACAAGTATTTTGTGTCTGAATGTGCGCTACCGCAGTAACAGAGAAGTGCACATCAAGCGACCAACAAGTCTTGTAAAGCATTTTGCGGACCAAAAGGCGGCAGGTTTTCGAAAGTAGAGGAGAATCTGCTTAAATAAATGATTTTGTTATGCAACGTTGGATATGCCGTTTCTCACGAAATGCTATTTTTTAAAGGACAAGAAATAGTTGTACGTGTAATCAGTATCTCATATTTGAATGTTAGCCGAGGCGGAATGATTACTTTTATGAAGAGAATGGACTTTCTCTTAGACGAAGAACAACATTATGCCAAAAAACTGCCGAATGATTTCAACGAAAAAGTAATTGATTTTCACTGCTTTGTCATTGAGAAGCGTGAAGTGAAGGAATATTTGCTCTCCCAAATAGGAACTGCAGATCAGATGCCATTCAATTTCCGTATGCCACAGAAATGAACAATCGATAAGAAGGGGACATAACACTTGATACGCACCACCAGAAGCAAAAAACAGCGATGTACTGCAATACTTGCTGTAACAGGTGACGGCAGAAAGCTCGCACCTTACGTTGTTCTAAAACGAAAAACAATCCCTGAAGTAAAATTTCTGCGAGGGATCCACGTTCGTATCCAAGGAAAAGGGTGGATGGACACGTCACTCGTTCAAGATTGGATACTAACGGTTTGGGGAAATCGATCAGGGTCCCTCCTTCGATGCCCTGCCCTTCTCATGTTGGACAGTTTTCTTTTTTGCCAGTATGTCATTATTATGCACTTACATGAACTGTACTTGTACGGGTTCATGTTTATTTCACTTCAGGTCGTATTGCCAGCTCTTAACACGAAGAATATTTTCCAGTGTCGATATTTCAAATACACGTGGTCCAACTTACCTGATGTACCCTACTTCACTTTTCAGGAAAAAAACCCACGTCGGAATTTTATGCCAAATGACGATAACCAAAGACGGTTTGAACCAATTAGTGTATATTATATTTCGTGTATCTTTTAAATGTAAATAATTTATTAAATATCTGAATTCCTTGAAAAAATATACGCATCTGAATTTTTTTCCTGTATTTTTCGTCAAAAAAGTGCGTTAATTACACAGGTTGGCAGCCTTGTGCACCGCCCAATCACTTCAAAGGGAACATTGTCCGCGAGAAGGAAACAACGACAATCGTTCCACACGTAGATGTTTGCGATATAGTGGTGACCCATGGTAGTAATGTTGCATGGCACGGGATATAGTTTTAATGAGTTACCATTTGATAAGTGTACCAAGTCTCCTTATTATCAGTCCTTACTTTGTGGTCAGTTTGTTTGTTTTTGGCTGCTTGCTATGAGTATAAGGGCAAGTAGGTTTTTGTTTGATCAACTCCAATTACAAAATGCTAATAGTTTTGTAAGATATGTAATTTATAATCATCCCTTAACTTCATTAACTTTTAATTTAATTATTCTTCCTCAAACTCTTGAGGTTGCTGTAATAACAAAGAATACTAATCAAGTTTTCTGTTACAGTGCACCAAAAACAAAAGAAATTAATACATAATTGATGTGAGCACAAGAAGTTAAAATGAATGCTGTAGATATACTTCTAATTGGTGGAATAGAGGTGATATCATAAAGTGGATATTTAAGCTTTCAGTGTGTGGATGCCCCAGTTTATGATATAAGATTTAAGTTGCTGAGTGAGTTGGCTGTGCGGTTAGGGGCATGCAGCTGTGAGCTTACATTCGGGAGATAGTAGGTTCAAACCCCACTGTCAGCAGCCCTGAAGATGGTTTTCTATGTTTTCCCATTTTCTTTCCAGGCTGTACCTTAATTAGGGCCACGGAGCTTCCTTCCGACTTCAAGTCCTTTCCTATTCCATCGTCGCCTTGAGACCTATCTGTGTCAGTGCAATGTACAGCACCTTGCAAAGAAAAAAAAGGTTGATGTGGCTTGTTTTAATTGGACGTTCAGTAATTGGGGAGTAAAATAGCTGCAATTGTAGTACTGATTGTAGAATAAATCCTTGATGAGCAGATCTCTCAAGGCATATCTCCTATCTTTGAAATGAAAACAGAATAAACTGCTGTAATTTGTCACCATGGCATTTCTTTGGGCCATTAGAAGTTGGCATGTTAACTGCATATTATTACTATTATTAAGAAATAATCTGTCAAGTGCAGCCGGTTAAAATCCAAATAACTGTGTCCACATTTTTGATCATGGGTATTCTAGAAGAAAGTGGATATAAATTGTTTAGAGTAAAATGCCTTTTTGGCACTACATTGTATTGTAGCCACCAGTCAGAAACTTTCCACCTTTCATAGTAATGCTCTTGCTATTAACACTAAAGATGGAAATTGGGTATAACATGTAGAGTAACTGAATATTCTCCACAATATCCTCATTCCCATAATATGTAGAATAATGGAATATTCTCCACAATATCATCATTCTTGTAACAAGAAGAGTACTGGTAATTGAATATTCTCCACAATATTGTCGTCATTTACCTTTATCACCAGGTCAGGACAAATGTTGTTTTTCTCCATTTTAATTCCATCACTCTTTGTCCGTCACCTTGTCCCAGTATAGGTCCGTTTGCTTTATACTTTTTATAAGTAGGTCTATTCAGCTGCCATATTATGCTGTGAATACAGTGATAGTTTGTCACTAAAACATTTGTTTTTTATTTTCCTCTTTTAATCGTGGTTTCACATGATTACTCTTTTTGTGTACACACCTTATATTCTTATAACAGAATTATTCATTGTGAATTGTCCAGCTCCATGGCTTAAGGTTTAGCGTGCTGGCCTTTGGTCACAAGGGACCTGAGTTTGATTTCTGGCAGGGTCAGGAATTTTAACCATAATTGGTTAATTTCGCTGGTTTGGGGCTGGATGTATGTGTCTTCTTCATTATCATTTCTTCCTCATCATGACGTGCAGGTCGCCTACGAGCATCAATCGAAAGACCTGCATCTGGCTAGCCGAACTTGTCCTCGGACACTCCCAGCACTAAAAGCCATCCGCCATTTCATTTTTCAGTGTGAATTTTTAACTGTTTTAGAATAGATTATTCCACTCTCCTGTCCATGTTCCATGTTTAAAGGAAAGGAGTTACACGAAAATGCAAGTGTCTACCCTGAAAGTTCATTGTATTTTATTTTTGCGGCGTGGGGGCGGTCTAAAGAGTGGTTGCCTAACTTACACATTTAAGGTGTATTCGTTTCACTTGGAAGGACAGGGGGTTTGCTGCCCCCATCAGGAATTCGAAAAATTTAGAAACGAGATTTCCACTTCTGGAAAGGCACATTGCCCTGAGAGTCACTCAGCCTACACCAAAAATGAGTACCAGGTTAATTCCTGGGTGCGAAGACGGCCAGCCATAGAACTTTCTGTCCCACTTAGTGCCAAGGTTATAGATAGTGGAAGCCTTTACCTTCCACTCTTCCTAGGGTCTTCATGACCTGTACAGAAACGGCTTTGCTTATGAAAATCTAAAGGTACTCATTCATAAGAATATATAGTTAAAAATATTGTTTTCAGTATTTTATCAGTGGAGGATGTCCCACAAAGGAGAAAGTGCCATAACCGAGATCACTCTCATTGTAGCGATTGTATTTCGTTATCTACATAAAAACCGATAAAGAATTGATGCTAATAAATTATTTCACCAGGTGTGAATATTCCATTTTATTTTTAAATGTTTGTTTGTGTGTAAGCGTGTCTTTGTAATTGTTTATGTCCATGTGTTTCTTATATTATAATATCATCTCATGTACAAGTTTTGAAGACGTCAATCCACAACTCAGTCTATTATTGAAACATTGTAGAAGAATGCTAATACCTCAGAGTTGATTAATGGTGTAACAGCTCATTATTTCTGTAAATTTTCAGTTTTGTGAGGAGTTAAAATCAGTATGTTTTTGTGGCTTTAGATCATTCTTAAGTGGCCTTGGGATATGTAGTCTCTTGGCTTGAAACCTCCAGTTAACAATTCTGTTTTGAATGAACAGGAAATACAGTACAAGTATTTGAATAAAGAAAGTTAGTATAGTGTGTTTAGCAAGTGGGGAGTCTCTTTCTGCCTAAAGTTTAAGGCAGTTCAGGAGTGTGGATTGAGGATGAATGACTTTCAAGACTTTTTTGCAACTACAGGAAATGTCAACAAATACCTGCTCTACCTGCCTTGGGTCTTGGCCTTTTCGAATCACTTCTTGCAAATGTACGCTGGCCATACACACCCAACCTAGCAGCATTTGAGCCGTGTTAACATTTACCAAAGTTTGGAACTATGTGTTACTGTACCCTTCTCCTTACCCATTGGAAAGGGTCTCTCTCTTCTTGCCAAACACAGTGTAATAATGTAATAGTACTATGCCTATAAAATAAACCAGAGAAAGATATTGAGTATGTTAAAAAATAATTACAATCTGGAAGTAGTACATGGAAAATAAAAATAAAGAATAAGCTAAATAAAATAAGATGCACAATAATCTTACAAGGTCTCACTGCGTTCTTCCATGTTCTTGTCAAGTGAACTGGTGATAAATTTTAACTCCTTTCCCTATACCTTTGTAAGTTGAAGGAGTGTTTGCGATCATAACCATCCTGTTAACATTTTGTTTTGTCTTCTAAAACGTTGGTTGTTACATTGTAGTTGTGAGTGACTTTCCTTTTAAGCTAGATGTAAAAATATGTGCCTAACGGAAGGGGAAACCAACAGGGCATAACATTGTTAACTAATAGTTGTTCTCACACTGCCAGATTATGCAGATGTAACTTCTCTTCATATTTCTCACTCTGAAGTGAAGAGTATAGCTTTAAAGTTATGGTGTCGTAGTAATTTTGTGATGTCGCAGGCATGAATAAAAGCAATTGTACCTGCATAATAATGAAATCTCATGATTGTTGTTAATTTTATAAAATATTAATATTTATATGTTGTTTTAAAAAGACTTTGTATTATATTTTAGACTACTTATTTCTGACAGTTGGTTTTAATGTTACTGAATGATTGGTTATATGGTATTAGAAGTGTTGTATGCTGTGTTTTTAGCACAGGCATAGTCTTGCCGTTTTGAATCTATAACCAACTTGTGATAACAAATATATGTGCTTCTATATATATATATAAAATTGAATGTACACACATTTATACATTAAACCTTGTACAAAGTTGAGTGAGAAGACTTCAATAACTTCCTAATTCCTTATTTGGGATAAATATTGAGAAGTGAATGTAGTTATTATATTGTGTTGTATGTTGGGTATTCAGCCCAAAGGCTGGTTTGATCCTCTACAGCTCCACCAACAGCTGTCGTAGATAGCCTAGGTGTCACTGAAGAGGCATACTAGGGAAATGAGGAATGAGGTAGTTTCCCCTTTGCTTTCCTCACTGAGTCAGAAGTTGCATATCAGTCTGCCAAGCCCACTGAAATGCATGCACCAACCGACCCTATGAGCGATATTTTCACACCATTCATAGCAGGGACTGGCTGGATAAGGAACGGTGTTACTAGAATCGCTCATACCTCGGTCACTTTCATATTGTCAAAGCCAAGGATGAGACTGAGACAGACAGACAGGTCAATGAAAGTAACAAATTTATTCTACCCCATACCAGAAGACATAGTGCACTGTAAACACTAGGTCCTGCTAGAAAAGGCAAGTTATATTAGTTATTAATATTCCTTGCATAAACATGATTATTGGAGAACTTTCTTACTTAAGCTGTCCACTAGTATCTATAGGATTGACTTAGTGGAGAATCCTGAAAGGTAGACTATAATTGTGGAACATCTAGAGGTCTTATGGGAACATTGCTGCTGCTGTTCTGTTCGATTGTTCTTATTAAACGTTAATATTATATTAATAGGGCAAGGACATGCATTAGGTAGTAACTACTGGTATCTAGTAATAACTACAGCCTATTGCCTGCGCGGCGGCTCTAAATGCAGATCACTGGAAACTGGAAAGTAAATCTGAAATGATAGCCTGAATTAGAGAAAATATATGTTGAGAATTACAGTAAATCATTTCTAAACAATAATATGTAAAACTTGCAGTTGATTTAATTCTGTGAGTTTAATGTATTTACGTAGTATAGAGATTTATTATTATGCAAATTGGAAACAAGTGCATGAATCAAGGGCGCCCATGCCCGGGGGCAAGGGGAACCCCCCCTCAGCTCTCAGGGAAAGGCAAATGTAGAAAATGATTTAAAAGTCGGTATTACGTAGAAGTGGTAGTACCCCCCCACCACCACCACCAACAGGCAGGGGATACAGT
This sequence comes from Anabrus simplex, assembly GCF_040414725.1. Classification (NCBI taxonomy): domain Eukaryota; kingdom Metazoa; phylum Arthropoda; class Insecta; order Orthoptera; family Tettigoniidae; genus Anabrus; species Anabrus simplex. The sequence goes on along the minus strand of NC_090265.1, from coordinate 648,455,089 downwards.
GGGTGTTATTCTACTGCAGAATACAAGTCGCCATTCATCTTCCAAAATGTTAAAAATACTACATACCCCCAGGTCTAGGCCCCTCACTACAAACTGTCATATGGGCGCCCATGCATGCGGCTGAATTCCTCCTCTCGAGACGTCATCTCTGGTCCCAATGCATGCTACTGCTCAGCCTCGTTATGGCATCCCAGGCAATCTGCTCCCTCAGTTTAGGTGGATCTCATGATGTCACAGTCGCTCAAGAAAGTAGAAAATGACATTGTATTGGCAGTATATATAATTGAGTTATTCATTTTTAGCCTCTCAATATATCTATATATTAATGTCTCCATTTGGAACTGTGTGTCTATTATTTATGCAGATGTGGTTTCTGGTTAATAAATATATTTTTTCCTCAGGCTGATCACGAATTCCAGTTGCTACTTTGATTATTCTTCAGTGTACTAGGTTGCTTGTGACACGGAATTTTGCCTTCTCGCCTCTTCTTTCGGCGGCTCCAATATCACCCTTCGTTAATATTTTAAATTTAAAGATCTCTGAACCTTTTCGTATCTTGAATGCTGTTCTGATATTATCTAGCTTGGAATATCACTTTAATCTCCTTATTTGGATTACTATTTTATTCTTCAACGATGATAGATTCCTTCTCCTTGCTTCTGCGATGACTATTCCTGTACAACCTTTTTCTTCAAGGAAAGAATGAGTTAGTTTCAGTTATTTTTTTAAAACAATACCTGTTCCATCTTAGAGTTCCTTTTCAAGGTCTTTATAATTCTGCGCTTTCTAGAGTTAGATTGATCTGAGGTTGGGTGACAATTTATATGTATTTGTACTTCCTGAAGTTGCCGCGCACCATTTTGTCTGCCACTTTTCCTTTCGTATGAGCGCCTCGAATGTAACGTAATGGTACACTAGTGATGGGCAGTCTGAGACGGGGTCTTGAGATTTCTCGAGAATTCTTGAGCCTAGCACAGGCACTGTCTTGCGAGAAATTTCGAGAGATCTAGAGTGTTTTTCCCCACACTGTGTAGCGAGCAGCGTGTCGTAGGCCTACAGGTAGACGGATCAGAATATTGTTTGTGCCGACTGTGCGAATAGCCAACCACCGGAGCTTCTCCACTCCACAAATAGTGTCAACAAGCGACTAGGGCGTTCATTTCTTTAATTTCTACCGAGGTCCATTTTAACACAGTATAACTTAATTATGAAGGATACACATTCTGGCATTGTATGCAGCGGTAAGTACACGAATGAGTGGGCTAAGTACAGAAACTGACGGCTACTGTAGGTACCATGGGCGCCGGCAAGGCCCCTCCCCCCCTGGAATTCTAAAGATTTTTATGTTCAATTGTTTAATATCATACCAGATTATTTCATAATCTGAACTTACTGACAGTCATCTAGCATCTGTTATAACCGGAAATTCCTGTAAACATTTTAATGTTGCTGACGTTATATTAGTTTTTATATTGAAGAAAATCCTAGAAAAGATCCTGCGGGCGCCCATGGCATGAATATTAGGTGGATGTAGTCCTAATCTGTGCATAGTGCCTGGCAGCAAGCTATTTATTTCATGCCCTGTTGAAGACATTGACATTGTTGGAATATTGAATGGAAGATCAGTGATAGGCAATTACATTATTATGTATTTTCTAAATTAATGTTGACTAGTAAGTTGCTATACAGCCAGTGTTGCCAACTTAGCAGAATTTCCATTAAATTTGGGGGACTGTTTTACTTCATCAATGGTTAAAAGTATGGGTGTAACAGATAGAGGTTTTTAGTGGATGTTGTTACAATTTACAACATACTTTGATGGGAGGAGGAGTAAAGCAAGTCCCAATCACAAAAAGACATTTAGTATAAGTGCAAAACATTTCTGTTGTGTCTAGCAGAAAATTCTCAGTGCCTGCTGCCACAAAATGTTTTGTAAAATATGTTTTTGATTGTACCAGGACAATGAATAAGGATGGTGAAATAATAGTACTGAAAGATGGGAGTAACTGAAACGATAGTTTAGTGATGGGCAGTCTGAGACGAGGTCTCGAGATTTCTCGGGATTTCTCGAGACTAGCGCGGGCACTATTCTCGCGAGAAATTTCAAGAAATCTCGAGAGGCTTGTCCCCGCATTGTGCGGCGAACAGCATGTTGTAGGCCTACAGGTACTCGGAGCTGAATGTTGTTTGTGCCGAGTATGCGAATAGCCAACCACGGGCCTTCTCAATTTCGTAAATATGTGTCAACAAGCGACTAGGGCGTTCATTTCTACCCAGGTCTATTTTGACGCAGTATAACATAATTATAAAGGATATGCATTCTGGCATTGTTTGCACTGGTAGGTACACGAATGAGGGGTTTAAGTACAGAACCTTACAGCTACTGTAGGTACACGCACCTGGATACTAAAGACGTGCATTATTCGAACTCGAGACGAGACAAGGTGCGCCTTGCTACATATGCAACCACCATTACGCAGGGGAAGGAGATTGCAGGCCAAGGGCTCTATTCAGGATCAGAATTCAGGACAGGTGTCTGTGCAAAATCGGTACGAGTCACTCCAGGTAGAACAACAGAGGGAAGATGAGGGACAGGGAACTGTTGCTGAGATGCGTGGAAATAGGAGGAAGGGAAAAGGTAGGAAAGGGAAATGTAGAGTAGAGGATAGGAAAAGACAGGTGGAACAGGGTCATGGGAAGGAGAAAAGGGAGGAGGAAGTAGCTTCTGCAGCTATCAGGAAAGATAGGGCTGACCAGGAGGGGAGGGGATCAAATGAGGTGGGTAGGGTTGAGGCTCTGGTCATGGGGGATTCCATCGTTAGACACGTGGGGAAAGTGTGTGGAGGAAAGGGAACCAGGGTAGAATGTTATCCAGGAATTAGGTTGAGGCAGGAAAGTAGAAGAGAGGGAGGAGGGGAAGGAGAAGGTGGTAGTGTTTCACGTTGGTACCAACAATGTAAGGCAAGCTGATATAAGTACCAACATAGTTGGAGATGTGTAGGATCTGGTAAATGCAGCACGGGTGAAGTTTAAGAAAGCGGAGATTGTTATTAGTGGAATACTGTGTAGGAGGGATACTGACTGGAGGGTGATTGGGGATTTAAATGAGACTATGGAGTGGGTATGTGGGAAACTGGGAGTGAAATTTCTAGATCCTAATGGGTGGGTAGGAGAAAGGGATCTGCGCTCGGATGGCCTTCATTTAAACCGCAGTGGTACGTATAAGTTAGGAAATTTGTTTGGAAGGGTAATAGGGAGGTACATTCAGGGAAACGGGATGGCCTAGGGAGCAGTGATAAGGGAACAGGGAACTGGAAATCAAGTAGGGATGACATAAAATTGTTAGTGTTGAACTGTAGAAGTATTGTAAAGAAAGGAATAGAATTAAGTAATTTAATAGATATATATTTACCAGATATTGTAATAGGAGTTGAATCATGGCTGAGAAATGATATAATGGATGCAGAAATTTTCTCACAGCACTGGAGTGTGTATCGTAGAGATAGGATAGGAAAGGTGGGAGGGGGAGTTTTCATTCTGGTGAAAGAAGAATTTGTAAGCTACGAAAAAGTTAAAGATGAGACACATGAGATTCTAGGTGTAAGGCTCATTTCTAAAGATAATAGGCAACTTGATATATTTGGAGTGTACAGATCGGGAAAGGGTAGCACTGATGCGGATTCGGAATTATTTGATAGGATAGTCAGCTATGTGGGAAACGACATGGAAAGAAATGTGATTGTAGCGGGAGATCTGAATTTGCCAGATGTCAGTTGGGAAGGAAATGCGAACGACAGGAAGCATGACCAAAAAATGGCAAATAAGTTAATATGGGAAGGACAGCTGATTCAGAAAGTGATGGAACCAACCAGAGGGAAAAATATTTTGGATGTGGTGCTGATAAAACCAGATGAGCTCTATAGGGAAACTGAAGTAATAGATGGTATTAGTGATCATGAAGCTGTTTTTGTGGTAGTTAAAAATAAATGTGATAGAAAGGAAGGTCTTAAAAGTAGGACTGTTAGGCAGTACCATATGGCTGATAAAGCAGGTATGAGGCAGTTTCTAAAAAGTAACTATGATCGGTGGAAAACGGTAAATAAATATGTAAACAGACTCTGGGATGGGTTTAAAGAAATTGTTGAGGAATGCGAAAACAGGTTTGTACCTTTAAGGGTGGTAAGGAATGGTAAAGACCCACCTTATTATAACAGAGAAATAAAGAGACTAAGAAGGAGGTGCAGACTGGAAAGAAATAGAGTTAGAAATGGCTGTGGAAGTAAGGAGAAATTGAAGGAACTTACTAGAAAATTGAATCTAGCAAAGAAGGCAGCTAAGGATAACATGATGGCAAGCATAATTGGCAGTCATACAAATTTTAGTGAAAAATGGAAGGGTATGTATAGGTATTTTAAGGCAGAAACAGGTTCCAAGCAGGACATTCCAGGAATAATTAATGAACAAGGGGAGTGTGTATGTGAGGATCTTCAAAAGGCAGAAGTATTCAGTCAGCAGTATGTAAAGATTGTTGGTTACAAGGATAATGTTGAGATAGAGGAAGAGACTAAGGCCAAAGAAGTAATAAAATTTACGTATGATAACAATGACATTTACAATAAGATACAAAAGTTGAAAACTAGAAAAGCGGCTGGAATTGATCAGATTTCTGGGGATATACTAAAGACAATGGGTTGGGATATATTACCATATCTGAAGTACTTATTTGATTATTGTTTGGCCAAAGGAGCTATACCAGATGAATGGAGAGTTGCTATAGTAGCCCCTGTGTATAAAGGAAAGGGTGATAGACATAAAGCTGAAAATTACAGGCCAGTAAGTTTGACATGCATTGTATGTAAGCTTTGGGAAGGCATTCTTTCTGATTATATTAGACATGTTTGTGAAATTAATAACTGGTTCGATAGAAGGCAATTCGGTTTTAGGAAAGGTTATTCCACTGAAGCTCAACTTGTAGGATTCCAGCAAGATATAGCAGATATCTTGGATTCTGGAGGTCAAATGGACTGTATCGCGATTGACATGTCTAAAGCATTTGATAGGGTGGATCATGGGAGACTATTGGCAAAAATGAGTGCAATTGGACTAGACAAAAGAGTGACTGAATGGGTTGCTATGTTTCTAGAAAATAGATCTCAGAGAGTTAGAGTAGGTGAAGCTTTGTCTGACCCTGTAATAGTTGAGAGGGGAGTTCCTCAGGGCAGTGTTATCGGACCTTTATGTTTTCTTATATATATAAATGATATGAGTAAAGGAGTGGAATCGGAGGTAAGGCTTTTTGCGGATGATGTTATTCTCTATAGAGTGATAAATAAGTTACAAGATTGTGAGCAACTGCAACGTGACCTCGAAAATATTGTGAGATGGACAGCAGGCAATGGTATGTTGATAAACGGGGCTAAAAGTCAGGTTGTGAGTTTTACAAATATGAAAAGTCCTCTCAGTTTTAATTACTGCGTTGATGGGGTGAAAGTTCCTTTTGGGGATCATTGTAAGTATCTAGGTGTTAATATAAGGAAAGATCTTCACTGGGGTAATCACATAAATGGGATTGTAAATAAAGGGTACCGATCTCTGCACATGGTTATGAGGGTATTTAGGGGTTGTAGTAAGGATGTAAAGGAGAGGGTGTATAAGTCTCTGATAAGACCCCTACTAGAGTATGGTTCCAGTGCATGGGACCCTCACCAGTATTACCTGATTCAAGAACTGGAAAAAATCCAAAGAAAAGCAGCTCGATTTGTTCTGGGTGATTTCCGACAAAAGAGTAGCGTTACAAAAATGTTGCAATGTTTGGGTTGGGAAGAATTGAGAGAAAGAAGAAGAGCTGCTCGACTAAGTGGTATGTTCCGAGCTGTCAGCGGAGAGATGGCGTGGAATGACATTAGTAGACGAATAGGTTTGAATGGCGTCTATAAAAGTAGGAAAGATCACAATATGAAGATAAAGTTGGAATTCAAGAGGACAAACTGGGGCAAATATTCATTTATAGGAAGGGGAGTTAGGGATTGGAATAACTTACCAAGGGAGATGTTCAATAAATTTCCAATTTCTTTGAAATCATTTCGGAAAAGGCTAGGAAAGCAACAGATAGGGAATCTGCCACCTGGGCGACTGCCCTAAATGCAGATCGGTATTGATTGATTGATTGAGTTGAATGTGTAGGCTAAAGTGCTTCAGTTTGCTCCAATTCTTTCGACAGGTAGGTGTACATCGTTATCAGACCCCACATTCCACAACATATGACCACTGCTTGTGTTTACCGATATTTTGGTGACGAAGGAAATAATTCTTTACAATGTAATAGAGTATTCGCGTCATTAAAAAAATAAAAATATTTCGATATATGGCGGTGCAATGTGAAATTGTGTCTAGTTGTACGCGACAACTGAAGACGGTGTCCGAAACGCAACGTTAAGTCGTGGATGTCGGTTATTTTAAAGAGATATCACATAGCACAGCCAGCTGTGTTGCCTATTCAACAGAAGTAAAATACGTCGGCAGAAATACTTCTGGGATGATCCGGCACTTACAAACGCGTAATATCAATGAAGAGGAATATGCACAGAACACCTCCAGCCCGATCTGAATCACAAGAAGCTACCCTGCCGACAACGATTGTGAGGAATCCAGGTAGGTGTACGTTCTAATAACAGTTATTAACAAATTATACAGGTTATTCAGCTAAGAAGTCCACCTGACATAACTCGTGAACAGTTTAAGATACTGGCATTCTGTCTTTACTTCCGTTGGTATTAAGGAGCTCATAGTTTAACATGCAGTGCTTTCCTAGGCTTTTGACAAAATTTATCGTCACACACGTTTCCATATGAGAACTGCTGATGATAACTATCAAGCTTGGGTTCGTATTTACTGGGACGTCGCACAGCTCGCAGCACACGAGAATCGGTCTCGAGAGCGTTACCCATCACCCCTCGAGCATTTTAGATTACACGTTCCACTCATCTTCCCCGTCTCAGGTTCGAATAATGCACGCCTCTAGTATCCAATTAAGTGCACATCCTATCTATAGTTATTCACAAATTATGCATGGTTATTCAGCTAAGATGTCCACCACAAATAAGCCGTGAACAGTTTAAGATACTGACATTCTGTTTTCACTTTCGTTAATGGTATTAAGGGGTTCATAGTTGAACATGCAGTACTTCTCCAGGCTTTTGACAAAATGTATTGGCCCACATGTTTTCATATAGGAACGTTATTTCACGCAATTACTGCCAATGATATGCTATCAAGTTTACAGTAGTCGTTACTAGTACGTCGCACAGCTGCACTGCAGGAGGATCGGCCTCGAGATCTGCGACGTCAGTCTCGAGCGAGAGCGTTAATTAATTAATTATATAAGGAGCACTCAAATGAGTATTAAGTTTGTTGTCCCAATTTACATTGTGCTGTATTCTGTTAGAGTCTTTATTCTGTTCTTGCACTTTAGCAGATGGTAGCGGTCGCACTTTTCCTTACACAGTGTACAAACAAAGTCATCTGTTGGATTGTGGAATTTTGTCTTTGCGCATATTTTGTGGTGGAAGCCATGTATTGCATATCTTGTTATGACATGTCTTTGCTCTTGAAGTTGCTTGGTCCAGTTTCGATCGATCATGGCGTCATTTCCGTAGAATTCGGGGTCTATTTCCGCGCGTTTCTTGAGAAGTTTTTTCTGAAGCTCTTGGAATGGGCTGGTAGATGGCAGTGGTAGATTGAGTCGTAGATCCTCAATGAAGTAAGTTTCCCGTGCCAGTACATAAACAAGTCTGGAGGGTGCCAGTTTGCCTACTCCTAGGGCCTTCTTCAGAAACCTTGCTTTGACCCTTTCTATCCTCTCCAAGTCACCAATTGTCAGGTTATCCCATATTATTTCGATTCCATACGAGACAATTGGGGTTATTGCGGTCTTGAATAGAGTCATCGCTGTGTTAAGGGATAGCATAGATATATTCTTGATATTGTGGATGGCTCTGATTGCTGCTGTCGTTCTGTCTATGACGTGGCTGTTGAAGGATGTCATGCTCGTTTGGAATGTGATGCCCACGTATTTGAATTTCTTGACTATTTCTAGTGGTTTATTATTTAATGATATAGCGTCGCCCTTGGCCGCCTTGCCACCTTTTCTGAAGACCATCTGTACTGTCTTTTCCTGGTTAATTTCAAATTTGTTATCTGAAGCCCAAGCTTCTAACTTCATCACTGTCGACTGTAGTTCTGCTTTTGAGCTCGATCCCAGAGCCATGTCATCAGCGTACATTATTAGAGTAGTCTCAGGGGAGTCCGTCATTAGCTGTGTGATATCTGCCGTTGCTACGTTGAATAGTAGCGGACTTAGTGGGTCTCCTTGGGGTACCCCGTTTGTTTGAATTACTTTCCCGGATGAGGATGCTCCATCTTCAATTTTGATTAGGTTGTAGTCTAGTATGGTCTCAACGATTCTCACGAGCTTGTTGTCACCAATCATTTGTTTCAATTTTCCTATCAGAATATCTCTGTCGATAATATCAAAAGCCTTCTTATAGTCAACAAAGACGACGTAGTACTTCCCTTTTGGATGCCTCAGTGCCTCTTCAATTTTTTCTTTCAGGCATGCTGCGGCTTGTAACGTGCTTTTTCCTTTGCGGAAGCCTAGTTGGCATTCTGGCATGAATGGGTCTATTTCGTTGTTCAGGCGATTCGCTACAATAGTTGCAAATGCTTTGTATAAGTTGCTTTCTAGAGCTATACCTCTATATGAGTCGGGGTTGTCAGTTTCTCCTTTCCCTTTGTACAAAATCTTCAGCGTTGCCGTTCTCCAAACTTCCGGTATTTTGCCTAAATTTAGACATTTGTTGAATAGTTCTGTCCAAAGCTGTAGTAAATGGTCTTGAGTACTTTTTAAGTGTTCTGTATATATGTTGTCCGGTCCTGCTGACTTCCCTTTTTTTCCTTTGCTGATTACCATCTGTACTTCCCCTGTGGTTAGTCTAATTTCATGTTCTGGATCGATAGGGTGGTTTGCGGTGTCACCTTTTGCTCTGCTGTCCCTGTTTAGAAGCGCTGAGAAATGTTTTTCCCATGTTTCCATTGGTATTTCCCTCGCTCTACACTCTTGCTTTTTCTTGAGGGCCCGAAATGGGTCTGTTTCTGCTTCGACTGCAATCTTCTTGGCTTCTGCTTCCAGGTATTCAGCTCGCTTCTCTTTTAGAAGTTTTCTGTCATTTCTTCTTTTGATGGCATATGCTTCCAAGTAATCAGCGGTCTCCATTTTTCTGGCTGAGTATAACGCGCGTAAGGTGTCTTTTCGTGCTATGTAGCATTGCCTGTCAAACCACTTTTGCGCTCTCCTTTCTTTCACAGGCAAAGCGGTTTCCTGTATCAGATTTGTAGCAACTTCTACTGCTTCATCTAGGTGTCCTCGAGCTACAAGTGCTCTTGCTTTTTGTATATTCGGGTGGTCTTGCAGTTTCGTTCCATCAATATTTCTTGAAATTGTGATGCCCTTATCATCGGGGATTAGTGTTTTCCATGACTCTTTGTGTTCAATTTCTGTGCAGATGGGTATATGTTTTCTGATTGGCGTTGACCCTGAGGACCATAGACCTTCCTGTTTCCTTATCATAAATCTTTCACCTCTGTAGAATAAGAGATCAATTGCACTAGAGCCATTTGGAGCAAAGTATGTTTTAAGGTCTTTTCTGTTTATCATTGTGTAACCTTCATCCCTCAGGATTTGAATAACTAACTCCGATTTTACGTTCGGCTTGTCTATCCTGCAGTTGAGGTCACCCGCGATTATCACTTCTTCCGCAGTATTTACTTTCCCTATTGCATTAAGTACTGATTCTACTACATCTTCTATTGAATTATCTGGTGCGATATATATTCCTATTAATGTTAGGTCAGTGGTCTTAACTATGATTGTGTTTTCACTTCTCTGGATTTCATGTACTCTTCCAACAGTTGGTTTGAGGAAGCATGAGACTCCTCCAGCCGGTCGACCTCCTGTTGGCGTTGCAAATGTGTGGTATCCATAGAATTTTGGTAGGTCTGTTGGTTCTAAAAGAAAAGTTTCCGTAGCTATGATGACATCGAAATGTTCCCATGTTGCCCATCACTACGATAGTTATGACCAACAAATCATCAATAAGTTAATCTGGGTAAAACAACTGGATCAGAAATTGATAGAACCAAGTAGAGGGAAGAACATTGTAGATGTGCTGAGCTTGATAGGGAAAGTGAGATGATGGATGGTATAAGTGATTGTGAAGATATTTTTGTTGCAGTTAAAAATAAATGCGGTACCAAGGAAGGTTGTAAAAGTAGGTCTATTAGGCAGTATCACATACAGGAGTTGATAAGACAAGTGTAAGGGAGTTTTTAAAAAGTTATCATGTTCAATGGAGAATGGTAAATAACCTTTCGGATGGATTTAATGCAACTGTTGAGAAGTGTCTTGTCGTAGTTATAAAATAGTTAATACCTATTTAAAGTTGGTTAGGTTTGTGTGTATATATGTGTGATTCACCTAGTGCAACCATTTTACAAGATACTCTACGTCACACAGACTCAGATAGGTCTTATGGTGATAATGGGACAGGAAAGGGCTAGGAGTAGGAAGGAAGCGACCGTGGCCTTAACTAAGGTACAGCCCCAGCATTTGCCTGGTGTGAAAATGGGAAACCACGGAAAACCATCTTCAGGGCTGCCGACAGTGGGGTTCTAACCCGTTATCTCCCGAATACTGGATACTGGCCTCACTTAAGCGACTGCAGCTATCGAGCTCGGTTGTGCAATAAATAGTGTTCTAGTGTGACATTATTTAAATTTTACATTGAGTAGTTCTGCTGTTCAGTAGATTACGTGTTGTAGGTTACAGAAGTTAGGTTTACTTAGTTTTACAAATAGGAAATAATACTCTATTTAAAAAATATCTATAGTGTTGGTACGATACTTATAAAGACAGGTTATTATACGGATTTGTACCTATCATGAGGAAAACAATATCTTTTAATAATCAATACAGTATTGGTAGCATCGTAAATTTAGTGGAAAAATGAAAACCTACAACCTGTTTGCTAGTCATTGACCAGGTCAGGGATGTAATGAATAAATCATATATAGGCTATTAGTATGATGGGGTCACCACTCCCAAAGTGATTTATTAATGACTGATGGATGCTATGAAATGAGAATGGAGAGTGTTGCTGGAATGAAAAAGGACAGGGAAAACCAGAGAAAAACCTGTCCCGCCTTTGCTTTGTCCAGTACAAATCTCACGTGGAGTGACCGGGATTTGAACCACGGTATCCAGCGGTGAGAGGCCGATGCGCTGCCGTCTGAGCCACGGAGGCTCTGTAAATTTAGTTAAAGAAAATAAAAGGACTTCAAGAGAATATAAGGTATTTCACCGGCAACATAGTTAACAATCTTTCATTGTTAGTGATTATTGCTGCTTGTCGAATTCAGATACTCCCTGTGAGCATATGGTCCAGTAAATTAGCTGATTCATATAATTCAATAATTGTAGTTGGCATAATTTTGAGAAAAGTTATTGGGTCACTGTTTTAGATGTCCTTTTAGCCAGGCTGAATGGCTCGTCTTCTTCCAGACCTCGTCCAGCTATATCATTTCTAATCTGATCAATCCATCATTTCCTTGGCCGACCTTGTTATTCCTATTATTTTAAAATTAAGATATACCTAAGTAGAATACTTGTAGTGTAGTTATTTTATCAGTTAGAATCTTGCTTGCTTTATTGTTAAATATTTATATATAATACAGGATTTCCTACCTCTGAAATATTGTATGCTTTTATACATAGAATACAGTATTTTATTTCTGTTTATATTTCTGTGTTATTTCATATTTGTTTGAAGAAGATAAAAGAATAGCTGAGCAAGACAGGTGTAGGGACTCTGGGTGTGAGTGGGAATTCAGGAATATGAGGGAAGAGATAATTAGGCTTTCAACAGGGGACAGGAATGGAGGTAGGTCTCCCTCAATCAGTGTACAGGATACGGTAGGTCAGCAAGAGGGAAGGGAAGTTGTGAAATGCAGGCGGGCTTATGTTTAAAAGGGGGAGGAAAATGAGCACTAAGGTTTCTCCTCAGGGAGCGATTTCAGCAGAGGAATTGTTATGAGTCGCTGCAGGTAGAACACCAGAGGGAAGCTGGGGAACAGGGAAGTAAAACAGAGAAGGGGCAAGGCAAGATGACAGACAGAGAGAGGTGGAACAAGGTCATGAGAGGCAGAGAAGGTAGGAGGAAGTAGGTTCTACAGGCATAAGGAAAGTTAAGGAAGCCCAGAAGAAGGGATCTAATGAGATGGGTGGGGTTGAGGCTTTGGTCAATGGGCAACTCTATACAATAGAAAGAAAGGTTGTAAAATTAGAATAATTAGGCAATACCATATGATTGATATGTGGGGGAAAGGGAACCAGTTTAGAGTATTATCCAGGAATTAGGTTAGGCAGATGTTGAGGAAATCAGAAGAGAAAGAGGAGGGTAAGTAGAAGGTGGTAATTTTCCATGTTGATATCAATAACGTAAGGCAAGCAGGAATTGGGGATATATGGGCTCTGGCTATGATAGTGCGGGAGACGTTCGAGGAAGAGGAAATTGTTACCAGTGGGATACTGACTGAGGGTGACTGGAGAATTAAATGAGGCTAAGGACTGGATATGTGGGAAATTGGGAGAGAGATTTGTAGATCCTAATGGGTGGGTAGGAGATAAGGATCTATGCTCAGATGGCCTTCGCTTGAACCACAATGGCACATATAAGTTTGGGGGTTTCTTTAGATGAGTTATAGAATGGTACATTCAGGGAAACAGGCTGGACTAGGGAGTGGTGACGAGCTTCTAAAGGTGCTGGAAAGCAATTAAGGATAACATAAAATTAACCCCACGGCACTTATCGCCCTTGAAAGGGCCTTGGCCTGCTCAGCCGGAAGGCCTGCAGATTACGAGGGGTCATGTGGTCAGCACAACGCATCCTCTCAGCCGTTATTCTGGGCTTTCAAGACCGGGGCCACCATCTTACCGTCAAATAGCTCCTCAATTCTAATCACGTAGGCTGAGTGGACCTTGAACCAGCCCTCAGGTCAAGAGAAAAATCCCTGAACTGGCTGGGAATTGAACCTGGGGTCTCTAGGCGAGAGGCAGGCACGCTACCCCAACACCACGGGGCCGGCTTAACATAAAATTATTAAACTATGTAAGTACTGAAAAGAAAGGAATTGAATAAAGTAACTTAATAGATATGTATTTACCAGATGTTGTAATAGGAGTTGAATCTTGGTTAAGAAGTGATATAGATGCAGGAATTTTCTCACAAAACTGGAGTATTTATTGTAGAGACAGAATTGGAACAGTAGGAGGGGGAGTATTCATGAAAGAAAAATTTGTATGCTACAAAAACATTAAAGATGAGAAACATAAAATTCTAGGTGTAAAGCTCATCTCTAAGAATAATAAACTTGATATTTTTGGGGTGTGCAGACCTGAAAAGGGTGTTGCTTATGATGATGATAATTATTTGATAAGACAAGCAGCTGTTTGGGGGGTAACAGAGAAAGGAACATTATTGTTGCGGGTGACCTCAATTTACCATATGTTAACTGGGTAGGTAATGTGAATGGCAGAAAGCATGATCAACAAATGGTAAATAAATTAATCCGGCAAGGTTAGCGGAATCAGAAAGTGACAACCAACTAGAGGGAAAACTATTTTGGACATGGTGGTGATAATGAGAAACTTGAAGTAGATGGAATAAGTGATCAAAAATTTGTTTTTGCCATAGTTAAAAATAAATACAATAGAAAGAAAGGTTTTAAAATTAGAATAATTAGGCAAAACCATATGGTTGATAAGAGAAGCATGGGGAGTTTAAAAAAAGTAATTACGATCACTGCAAAAAGCATAAATAAAAATGTTAACAGCATACGGGGTGGGTTAACAGCAATTGTTGAGGAGTGTGAAAAACAGGTATGTACCTTTAAAGATGGTAAAGAATGGGAAAGAACCACTATTTTATAATACAGAAATAAAGAGATAAAGAAGGAGGTTCAGGTACGAAAGAAACAGAGTTTGGAATGTTTGTGGAGTAAGCAGAGATTAAGGAAACTTATGTCCGACTCCATGGCTAAATGGTTAGCGAGCTGGCCTTTGGTCACAGGGTTCCCGGGTCGATTCCCGGCAGGGTAGGGAATTTTAACCATCATTGGTTAATTTCCCTGGGACGGGGGCTGGGTGTATGTGTTGTCTCATCTTCATTTCATCCTCATCACGACACACAGGTCGCCTATGGGTGTCAAATCAAAAGACCTGGACCTGGTGAGCCAAACCAGTCCCAGGATCTCCTGGCACTAAAAGACACGCGCCATTTCTTTTTTTTTTAAGGGGCCTATTAGAAAATTGAATTTAGCAAAAAAGTCTGCTAAGAATGATATGGTGGCAAACATAATTGGCAAGCATATGAATTATAGTGAAAAATTGAAGGGTACACATAGGTACCTAAGGCAGAAACAGGTTCCAGGAAGGACATTCTAAGAATCGTTAATGAACAAGGGGAGAGTATATACAGTGGGATGTATGGATAATGTTCCGTCGGAGCAGGTTACAAATACTGGAAAAATACTCATGTTACATACATACATAATCATTATAGACTATTGTGCATTTCAGTGTTCAGTCTGCAAGCCTCTGTGAATTTACTAAACGTTGCCACAATCCTCTATTTGCAACTAGTGCTGTGGCCTCATTTAATGCTATACCTCTTATCTTTAAATTGTTATAAACTGAGTCTAACCACCGTCGCCTTGGTCTACCTCTACTTCTCTTAACCTCCATACAAGAGTCCATTATTCTCCTAGGTAGCCTATCCTCCTCCATTCGCCTCACATGACCCCACCACCTAAGCCAGTTTATGCATACAGCTTCATCCATCGCGTTCATTCCTAAATGAGCTTTTATCTCCTCATTCCAAGTACCCTCCTGCCGCTGTCCCCACCTGTTTGTACCAGCAATCATTCTCGCTACTTTCATGTCTGTTACTTCTAATTTATGAATAAGATATCCTGAGTCCACCCAGCTTCCACTCCTGTAAAGCAAAGTTGGTCTGAAAAAACACTGATGTAAAGATAGTTTCGTCTGGGAGCTGATTTCCTTCTTACAGAATACTGTTGATCGCAACTGCAAGCTCACTGCATTAGCTTTACTACGCCTTGATTCAAACTCACTTACTATATTACCATCCTGGCAGAACACACAACCTAAATACTTGAAATTATCTACCTGTTCTAGCTTTGTATCACCAATCTGACATTCAATTTGTTGAATTTCGAACCTACTGACATCAATTTAGTCTTCGAAAGGCTAATTTTCATACCATACTCATTGCACTTACTTTCAAGTTCCAATATATTAGACTGCCATTAAGACCAAATCGTCAGCATAGGCCAGACTGCTTACATTTCCACCTAACTGAATCCCTCCCTGCCATTTTATACCTTCCAGCAGATGATCCATGTAAATTATGAACAGCAAAGGTGAAAGGACAAATATTTCAGATTCCGTATGGGAATCAACATCTATATAATCTGATGGCCAAGCAGGCATCAATTTTTAGTGATGAGACAAAGTCTCTTGGTGCTCTGGCACTGCCGGTGGCTCCAGTTAGCTTACGCAGTGGCCTCCACGGTATGCACTAGCCAGCGTCTTGGTAGGTGTGCTAGGTACCAACTGATGAGCCCACCCTAGCACATGAGGGCGAAACGCTGGCAACCAAGAATGAGTTAGCTGGAAAATTTATAATGTCCAATAACGGACCATTTATATTGGTATTAAAAATTTACTCATTCAGGACAAATATTTCAGATTCCGTATGGGAATCAACATCTATATCATCTGATGGCCAAGCAGGCATCAATTTTTGGTGATGAGACAAAGTCTCTTGGTGCATTTGCACTGCCGGTGGCTCCAGTTAGCCTACGCAGTGGCCTCCACGGTATGCACTAGCCAGCGTCTTGGTAGGTGTGCTAGGAACCAACTGATGAGCCCACCCTAGCACATGAGGGCGAAACGCTGGCAACCAAGAATGAGTTAGCTGGAAAATTTATAATGTCCAATAACGGACCATTTATATTGGTATTAAGCCTCCTCCACTCAATCAATCAATCAATCAATCAATCAATCAATCAATCAATCAATCAATCAATCAATCAATCAATCAATCAATCACTACTGATCTGCATTTAGGGCAGTCGCCCAGTTGGCAGATTCCCTATCTGTTGTTTTCTTAGCCTTTTCTTAAATGATTGCAAAGAAATTGGAAAATTATTGAACATTTCCCTTGGTAAGTTATTCCAATCCCTAACTCCCCTTCCTATAAACGAATATTTGTCCCAATTTGTCCCCTTGAATTCCAACTTTATCTTCATATTGTGATCTTTCCTACTTATAAAGACACCACTCAAACTTATTCGTCTACTGATGTCCTCCTACGCCATCTCTCCACTGACAGCTCGGAACATACCACTTAGTCGAGCAGCTCATCTCCTTTCTCCCAAGTCTTCCCAGCCCAAATTTTGAAACATTTTTGTAACGCTACTCTTTTGTCAGATATCACACAGAACAAATTGAGTTGCTTTTCTTTGGATTTTTTTCCAGTTCTTGAATCAAGTAATCCTGGTGAGGGTCCCATACACTGGAACCATACTCTAGCTGGGGTCTTACCAAAGACTTATATGCCCTCTCCTTTACATCCTTACTACAACCCCTAAATACCCTCATAACCATGTGCAGAGATCTGTACCCTTTATTAACAATCATATTTATGTGATTACCCCAATGAAGGTCTTTTCTTATATTAACACCTAGGTACTTACAATGATCCCCAAAAGGAACTTTCACCCCATCAACACAGTAATTAAAACTGAGAGGACTTTTCCTATTTGTGAAACTCACAACCTGACTTTTAACCCCGTTTATCATCATACCATTGCCCACCATCCATCTCACAACACTATCGAGGTCACCCTGCAGCCGCTCACAACCTTGTAACTTATTTATTACTCTGTACAAAATAACATCATCTGCAAACAGCCTTATCTCTGATTCCACTTCTTTACACATATCATTGGTATATATAAGAAAACATAAAGGTCCAATAATACTGCCTTGAGGAACTCCCCCTCTTAATTATTAGAGGGTCAGATAAAGCTTCGCCTACTCTAATTCTCCGAATTTCATTTTCTAGAAATATAGCCACCCATTCAGTCACTCATTTTTCTAGTCCAATAGCATTCATTTTTGCCAGTAGTCTTCCATGATCTACCCTATCAAATGCCTTAGATAGGTCAATCGCAATACAGTCCATTTGGCCTCCTGAATCCAGGATATCTGCTATATCTTGCTGAAATCCTACAAGCTGAGCTTTAGTGGAATAACCTTTCCTAAACCCGAACTGCCTTCTTTCAAACCAGTTATTAATTTTGCAAACATGTCTAATATAATCAGAAAGAATGCTTTTCCAAAGCTTACATGCAATGCATGTCAAACTGACTGGCCTGTCATTTTCAGCTTTATGTCTATCACCCTTTCCTTTATACACAGGGACTACTATAGCAACTCTCCATTCATTTGTTATAGCTCCTTCATGCAAACAATAATCAAATAAGTACTTCAGATGGGGTACTATATCCCAACCCACTGTTGTTAGTATATCCCCAGAAATCTTATCAATTCCAGCTGCTTTTCTAGTTTTCAATTTTTGTATCTTACTGTAAATGTCATTGTTATCATAGGTAAATTTTAATATTTCTTTAGTATTACTCACATCCCCTATCTGGACATTATCCTTGTAACTAACAATCTTTACATACTGCTGACTGAATACTTCTGCCTTTTGAAGTTCCTTGCATACAAACTCCCCTTGTTCATTAATGACTCCTGGAATGTCCTTCTTTGAACATGTTTCTGCCTTAAAGTACTTGTACATACCCTTCCATTTTTCACAAAAATTTGTATGACCACCAATTATGCTTGCCATCATGTTATCCTTAGCTGACTTCTTTGCTAGATTCAATTTCCTAGTAAGTTCCTTCAATTTCTCCTTACTTCCATAACCATTTCTAACTCTTATTTCGTTCCAACCTGCACCTCCTTCTTAGTCTCTTTACTTCTCTGTTATAATATAGTGGATCTTTACCATTCCTTACCACCTTAAAGGTACAAACCTATTTTCACATTCCTCAACAATTGCTTTAAACCCATCCCAGAGTCCGTTTACATTTTTATTTACCATTTTCCAGCGATCATAGTTATTTAAAAAAACTCCCTCATGCCTGTTTTATCAGCCATACGGTACTGCCTAATAGTCCTAATTTTAATACCTTCCTTTCTTTCACATTTATTTTTAACTACCACAAAAACAGCTTCGTTATCACTAATACCATCTATTACTTCACTTTCTCTATAGAGCTCATCTGGTTTTATCAGCACCACATCCAAAATACTCTTCCCTCTAGTTGGTTCCATCACTTTCTGAATCAGGTGCCCTTCCCATATTAACTTATTTGCTATTTGTTGTTCATGTTTCCCAATTGACATTTGGTAAATTGAGATTACCCGCTACAATCACGTTCCTTTCCTTATCGTTTCCCACATAGCTGATTATCTTATCAAATAATTCTGAATTAGCTTCAGTGCCACCGTTTCCCGGTCTGTACACTCCAAAGACATCAAGTTGCCTATTATCTTTAGAGATGAGCCTTACACCCAGAATTTCATGTTTTTCATCCTTTTTTGTAGCTTACAAATTCTTCTTTCACCAGAATGAATACTCCTCATCCTACCATTCCTATCGTATCTCTAAGATACACACTCCAGTTCCGTGAGAATATTTCTGCATCCATTATATCATTTCCCAGCCATGATTCAACTCCTTTTACAATATCTGGTAAGTATATATATATCTATTAAATTACTTAATTTGATTCCTTTGTTTACAATGCTTCTACAGTTGAGCACTAACATTTTTATGTCATCCCTACTTGATTTCCAGTTCCCTGTTCGCTTAACACCACTCCCTAGGCCACCCCATTTCCCTGAATGTACCTGCCTATAACCCTTCTAAACAAGTTTCCTAACTTACATGTACCACTGCGGTTTAAGTGAAGGTCATCTGAGTGCAGATCCCTGTCTCCTACCCACCCATTAGGATCTAGAAATCTCACTCCCAGTTTCCCACATACCCACTCCATAGTCTCATTTAGATCCCCAATCACCTTCCAGTCTGTATCCCTCCTACACAGTATTCAACTGATAACAATCTCCGCTTCCTTAAACTTCATCCGTGCTGCATTTACCAGATCCCACACATCCCCAACTATGTTGGTACTTATACCTGCTTGCCTTACGTTGTTAGTACCAACGTGAAACACTACCACCTTCTCCTTTCCCTCTTCCTCCTCTTCTACTTTCTTCACCTGGATAACACTCTACCCTGGTTCCCTTTCCTCCACACACTTTCCCCACATGTCTAACGAAGGAATCCCCCATGACCAGAGCCTCAACCCTACTCACCTCATTTGAACCCCTCCCCTCCTGGTCAACTCTATCTTCTCTCACTGCTGCAGAAGCTACTTCCTCCTCCCTTTTCTCCCTCCCATGACCCTGTTCCACCTGTATTTTCCTTTCCACTACACTACATTTCCCTTTCCTACCTTTTCCCTTCCTCCTATTTCCACACAAATCAGCAACAGTTCCCTGTTCCTCATCTTCCCTTGGTTGTTCTACCTGCAGTGACTCGTACCGATTTCTCACAGACACCTGTCCTGAAATCTGATCCTGAACAGAGCCCTTAGCCTGCAATCTCCTTCTCTTTTCTGTCCTTCCACTTTTCCTGCTCTCTTACTTCTGCCACATCCAATCCAGCTTCTCTAATGTCCTTCCAAATCTGGTCCATCCACCTTCTTCTCGGTTTTCCAACTGGTCTCTTTCCCTTAACTTCTCTTTCAAATTCTCTTCTTGCTACCCATTCCTTTCCCATTCTTTTTACATGTCCTAACCATCTTGGTCTTGCTTTCTGTATCTTGTGTACTAATGGTTCTATATTCAGCTCTTCTCTGATTTTAATATTCTGAATTCTATTTCTTCTTGTCTTTTTAACCGATGTTCTTAAAAATTTAATTTCTACTGCTTGGATCTTACTACCTTCTCTCTTGTTAGTTACCAGCGTTTCTAGTCCGTATGTTACAATTGGTATGAAATACTGTTTATATAATGTTAATTGCATTCTCTTGGGTACTTTGTCATCCCATAGAATCTCTCTGACTTGATAAAATGTTGTACCTTTACTTAGTCTGTTATTAATTTCAGGATTGATTTTATTACTTTCATTAATAATGCTACCCAGATATGTAAACTGTTCTACATTCTTTAACATTCTCCATCTATGTTCACTTGGCTTCTCTTTTTCTCTTTTCCACAGTGCATGACTACAGTTTTCTTTTTATTAATTCAAATTACTGATTCAAATTTCCTGTAAATCACATTAACAGCCCTAAGATGTTGCAAATCAGGTTTGCTTTAAGTACGGGCTGTACTGTGCGAGAGCGTTAGTTACCTGTGAGATTGGACGGAGTGACTGTGAATGGGTCAAGATGCCTTTATGATGATGAAGAGGCCAGTATCAATGGTTCACTGTGGTTGAACAAGGCCGTATAATAGGGCTATGTAAAGGTGGACTTTCCTTCTGCGCTATTGCAGAACAACTTGGCAGGAATGTCTCCACTGTGTATGCGTGCCGGCAGTAGTGGTCACGAGAAGGTATGCTTGCAAGAAGATCGGGCTCCAGATGTCCCCTCGACACGGGGAGGACCGCTGTATTTGGCATGTGGCTGTGGCGCAGCAGACTGCGTATGCAGAAGAAATTTGAGGGGCAGTTGGCACCACAGTGAAGCAACGAACTGTTTGAAATCGGTTACTAAAGGACAGCTCCAAGCCAGACGCTCTGTGGCGTGCATTCCACTTACCCCAAATCACTGTTGTCTGCGACTTCAGTGGTGTCAAGCAAGAGCTCATTGGAGGATCGAGTGGAGGTCCGTTGCATTTTCCGATGAAAGCCAGTGCCAGTGATGGCCGTGTATTGGTTAGGAGGAGGCCAGGTGAGTGCCTGCATTCCACCTGTCTGCGGCGTCGACACACTGGACCTACACCGGGAGTTCTGGTCTGGGGAACACTTTTCTATGACAGCAGGAGCACTCTCGTGGTTATCCCACACACCCTGACTGCAGATGTGTACGTCCGTCTGGTGATTCATCCTGTTGTGCTGCCATTCATGAACAGCATTCCCAGGGGGTGTTTTCCAACAGCATAATGCATGCCCCCATGCCGCTGTTGTAACCCAGTGTGCTCAACAGTGTGTCAACATGTTGTCTTGGCCTACTCAATCCCCAATCTGTCCCCAATTGAGCACATATGGGACGTCATTGGACGACTAACTCCAGCGTCATCCACAACCAGCATTAACTGTCCCTGCATTGTCCGACCAAGTGCAACAGGCATGGAACTCCATCCCACAAGCTGATATCCGGCACCTGTATGACACAATGCATGCATGTTTGCATGCCTGCATTCAACACTCACGAGATTACACTGGTTGTTAATGGACCAGCATGGCACATTTGCGATGGCTTTTCTCGTGCAGATATTAACCTGTAGTCTTGAACCTTTAATCAATTAAATATGTTACCTTGACAAATATATTGCCAAAATTTCCATATTCTACATTCCTTATTTCATGGTACTTGCATATTTTTTCTGCCAGTGTATATTTAATTGCCGTTTGCATGAAGGAGTTATACCAAATTAATCGAGAGATGCTCTAGTAGATTCATTGTACAAGGGAAAGGGTGATAAACAGGATAATTACAAGCCGTCAGCTTGACGAGTTGCATGTAAACTCTGGGAAGGCATTGTTTTGGAATATAGAATACATGTTTGCAAAATTACTAACTGGTTTGATAGAAGACAGTTCGGGTTTAGGAAAGGTTATTCTAGTGAGGCTCAACTTGTGGGGATCCTGCAATATACAGCAGATATTTCAGATTGATTTCATTAAATGGACTGTATCACTATTGACTTATTCAATGCTTTAGCTAGGGTAGATCATGGCAGACTACTGACAAAAATGACAGCTATTGGACTGCAGAAATGGTTAAATGCATGACTACATTTCTAGAAAATATAACTCAAGAGAATTAGAGTAGGTGATGCATTATCTGATCCTATAACAAGAGGGAGGGGTTTCCAAAAAGCAGTATTCGCAGATCACACACTGCGACGTTATGTCTCAAATTTACTTTGAACATCTGACTCAAATTATGAATTAAAAGAAATAAGTTTCATAATGATAGATCCGTATTGAACTGTGATTACAATAGAGTAAAATAATATATTATTATTGGTCCACCTTTTCAATACAAAATGAAAATTACATAGGGACTAGTTTCGACCTAGTAATAGGTCATCATCAGCCTGAAGTAAATTAAAGCGTAAATATCGAAGAAAGACATAAACAATGTAAACACAAGTACAGTCTTTTTAAAGGTACATACCATGTGGGAATTTGAGTAGAGATATATTAAAAATAATAACTCTTCCAATTGACGAAGCACTGAGCGGAAGTTATGTAAAGTTCGGTGCGCCGTATATTATAAAAGACCACTGTGCACTAAATGATGTAATAAAGAAGAAGAGTAGGTTGAATGCTGGCTTCTTCTTAGCTGTTGTATATTCGAAGAAGATTACGTCGTATTTTGTAAGGTATTGAAAGACGTCAAAATACATGGATGTTGGAAAGGCTCTTCATTTTTTAGAATTATGAATGTTGAAAGAATACCAGTATTGGACCTTTAGGTCTAATTATGCACATAAAAAATATGAGTAATAATTTCGTGTGGCTATTTCTAGCCAGGTGCAGCTCTTGTAAGGCAGACACTCCGATGAGGGTGGGCGGCATCTGCCATGTGTAGGCAACTGCATGTTATTGTGGTGGAGGATAGTATTATGTGTGGTGTGTGAGTTGCAGGAATGTTGGGGACAGCACAAACACCCAGCCCCCAAGCCATTGGAATTAACCAATGAAGGTTAAAATCCCCGACCCGGCCGGGAATCAAACCCGGGACCCTCTGAACCGAAGGCCAGTACGCTGACCATTCAGCCAAAGAGTCAGACATAATATGAGTAAAGAACAGGTATCACAGATAACGCTTTTTGCAGATGATGCTATACTGTATGGAGTAATAAATAAGTTACAGAATTGTGCAAGAAGACCTCGACCATGTTGTGAAATGGGCAGCAGATATTGGTATGATGGTAAGCGGTATTAAAAGTCAGGTTGTAAGTTTCACCAAGAGGAAAAAGTCCTCTCAGTTTGAATTAATGTGTGAATAGGGTGAGTGTACCTCACGGGGATCGCTGTAAGTAGTTAGGGGGGTAAAACAGGAAATCACATAAACGAGATTGTAAATAAATGTTACAGATCTCTGCATATGATGAGAGTATTCAGGTGGTGTTGTAGGGATGTAAAGGAGAAGGCATATAAGTCTCTGGTAATTAGTATATGGTTCCAGTGTATGAGAACAAGAAAAGACCTGAAGGAAAGCAGCACAATTTGTTATGGGCAATTTCCAACTAAAGAGTACATACATACATTATCATTATAGACTGTTATGCCTTTCAGCGTTCAGTCTGCAAGCCTCTGTGAATTTACTAAACATTGCCACAATCTTCTATTTGCAACTAATGCCTTGGCCTCATTTAGTTCTATACCTCTTATCTTTAAATCATTACAAACTGAGTCTAACCATCATCGTCTTGGTCTCCCTCTACTTCTCTTACCTTCCATAACAGAGTCCATTATTCTCCTAGGTACCTATCCTCCTCCATTCGCCTCACATGACCCCACCACCAAAGCCGGTTTATGGGTACAGCTTCATCCATTGAGTTCATTCCTAAATTAGCCTTTATCTCCTCATTCCAAGTACCCTCCTGCCATTGTTCCCACCTGTTTGTACCAGCAATCATTCTTGCTACTTTCATGTCTGTTACTTCTAACTTATGAATAAGATATTCTGAGTCCACCCAGCTTTTGCTTCCATAAAGCAAAGTCGGTCTGAAAACAGACCGACGTAAAGATAGTTTCGTCTGGGAGCTGACTTCCTTCTTACAGAATACTGCTGATCGCAACTGCGCGTTCACTGCATTAGCTTTACTACACCTTGATTCAATCTCGCTTACTATATTACCATCCTAGTAGAACACACAATCTATATACTTGAAATTATCTACCTGTTCTAGCTTTGTATCACCAATCTGACATTCAATTTGTTAAATTTCGTACCTACTGACATCAATTTAGTCTTCGAAAGGCTAATTTTCATACCATACTTATTGCACTTACTTTCAAGTTCCAAGATATTAGACTGCAGGCTTTCAGCACAATCTGCCATTAAGACCAAGTCGTCAGCATAGGCCAGACTGCTTACTACATTACCACCTAACTGAATCCCTCCCTGCCATTTTATACCTTTCAGCAGATGATCCATGTAAATTACGAACAGCAAAGGTGAAACATTACAGCCTTGTCTAACCCCTGTAAGTATCCTGAACCAAGAACTCACTCTACCATCAATTATCAATGAAGCCCAATTGTCAATATAAATGCCTTTGATTGATTTTAATAATCTCCCTTTAATTCCATAGCCCCCCAGTATGGCGAACATCTTTTCTCTCAGTACCCTGTCATACCGCATGCTTTCTCTAGATCTACGAAAGATAAACACAACTGCCTATTCCTCTAGTAGCATTTTTCAATCACCTGGCGCATATTGAAAATCTGATCCTGGCAGCCCCTCTGTGGTCTGAAACCACAATGGTTTTCATCCAACTTCCTCTCAACGACTGATCGGCTCCCTTCCAAGATGCCAGTGAATACTTTGCCTGGTACACTAATCAATTACTGGTGCAATTACTGCTTTTGTCCAATCTAAAGGTACCTTACCAACACTCCATGCTAATCTTTTTATTCTATGAAGCCATTTCATCCCTGCTTTCCCACTATACTTCACCATTTCAGGTCTAATTTCATCTATTCCTGCTGCTTTATGACAATGGAGTTTATTTACCTTCCTTTCCACTTCCTCAAGCGTAATTTCATCAATATCATTTTCCTCCTCCCCATGAGCTTGGCTATTTGCGACACCACCAGGAAGATTTCCTTTAATGTTGAGAAGATGTTCAAAATATTTCCTCTACCTCTTCAGTGATTCCCTTGGATCTATTGTGAGTTCACCTGAATTACTCAAAACACTATTAATTTCCTTTTTCCCTCCCTTCCTAAGATTCTTTATTACTGTTCAGAAAGGTTTCCCTGCTGCTTGACCTAGCCTTTCCATGTTATTACCAAAATCTTCCCAAGACTTCTTTTTGGATTCAACAACTATTTGTTTTGCTCTGTTTCTTTCATCTGCATACAATTCCCTGTCTGCCTCAGCCCTTATTTGGAGCCATTTCTGATAAGCCTTCTTTTTACGTTTACAAGCTGCTCTCACTTCATCATTCCATCAAGATGTTCGCCTTTTCCCATCTTTACACACAGTTGTTCCTAGACATTTTCTTGCTGTTTCTACTACAGCATCCCTGTATGACACATATTCTCTTTCAATATCCTGAACCTGTTTACTGTCTACTGTTCGAAACTTCTCACTAATCATATCCATGTACTTCTGTCTGATTTTCTCGTTCTGGAGATTTTCTACCCTTATCCGTTTGCAGACAGATTTCACTTTCTCTATCCTAGGCCTAGAGATACTCAGTTCACTACAGATCAGATAGTGGTCTGAAAATCCCCGGAGAACTCGTACATTCCTAACAGATTCCCTGAATTCGAAGTCGGTTAAGATATAGTCTGTTCTTGATCTGGTACCCCTAGCCTCGCATGTGTAGCGGTGAATAGCTTTATGCTTGAAGAATGTATTTGTAACTGCTAAACACCGACTAGCACAGAAGTCCAGCAAACGCCTCCCATTCCCATTAGCTTCCATATCTTTCCCACATTTACCAATCACCCTTTCGTATCCTTCAGTTCTATTCCCAACTCTCGCATTGAAATTGCCCGTTAGCACTATTCTATCCTTGCTGTTGACCCTGACTACGATGTCACTCTCTGCTTCATAAAACTTGTCAACTTCATCCTCATCTGCACCCTCACATGGTGAATACACTGAGATAATTCTCGTCCTAATTCCTCCAACTACCAAATCTATCCACATCATTCGCTCATTTATGTTCCTAACAGAAATTTTGTTGCGTGCAATAGTATTCCTGATAAACAGCCCTACCCCATACTCTGTCCTTCCCTTTCTAACACCCATCAAGTACACTTTATAATCTCCTATCTCTTCCTCATTATCTCCCCTTACCCGAATATCACTTACTCCTAGCACATCCAGATGCATTAGTGTTACAAAAATGTTGCAAACTTTGTGCTGGAAAGACCTGAGAGTAAGGAGACGAGCTGCTTGACTAAGCAGGATGTTCTGAGCTGTCAGCGGAGAGAAGGTATGGAGTGACATTAGTAGACAAATAAGCTTGAGTGGATTGGAATAATTTACAAGAGAGATGTTCAATAAATTTCTAACTTCTTTGAAATCATTTAAGAAAAGACTAGGTAAATAACTGACAGGGAATCTGCCCCTGGACAGCAGCCCTAAATATTGATTGATTGATTGATTGATTGATTGATTGATTGATTGATTGATTGATTGATTGACGCTTGATTGACAACGGGAGAAAATTAACTTTCAGTAAATCAAAATGAACATCCATTATGTGGAAAAATGTAAATAACACGATGGTTTTTTTTAAATTATGTGGCATCATTTATAGAGATGTCTATTTTTCAAAACTCATTCCAAGATCTCTCAAATTTTGTCTTGAAGTTGCTGGGTGTGCCAGGGTCTAATGCTGATGCCCAGAAATCTTCCAGTTTGCCAAACTGTGTGAAAATGTCCCTCTCCGAGCGAGTTGGCCGTGCAGTTAGGGATGCGCAGCTGTGAGCTTGCATTCGGGAGACAGTAGCTTTGAACCCCACTGTCCGCAGCCCTGAAAATGGTTTTCCGTCGTTTCCCACCCTAGTCGTTCCCCATCCCATAGTCACCATAAGACCTATCTGCGTCGGTGTGATGTAAAGCAACTTGTAAAAAAGAAGTCCCTCAGGAACAGACTAAAACCTGAAATGGTGAATGTGATTCTGACTATGCATGCCAAACTAAGGTGTATGAACATGCTGTTGTGATTACACTATATGAGAAAACATCCTCTGGCAAATGAGCATGATGACTTACTCGAAGAAAGAGCAACTGAACACCTCAACCACAGAACCAGAGGCAGATGAAAGAGTTATTGTCTCAGTTCACTTTGGGAAGTTAGAATACTTATTTTTTTTATTTGTTGAATGAAAATACTTTTTTGTTATGGATGCAATTCACAAATATGTACATCTTCACTCAGTAATACAGTTAGCATGCTCGTTTCCAGCCAGAGATGTTTGCTGTACATTCATGAAAAAATTAACATACCTCACATGAAATTAGCAATTGCAGATAACTTTCCTTGAATTAATTGGTGTAATTTATTAAATACAGAATACCTGTAAAAGTTTTTATTTTACAATTTGCTTTATGTTGCACTGACACAGATAGGTCTTATGGCGACGATGAGATAGGAAAGGCCTAGGAGTGGAAAGGAAGTGGCTGCGGCCTTAATTATGGTACAGCCCCAGCATTTGCCGGGCGTGAAAATGGGAAACCATGGAAAACCATTTTCAGAGCTGCCGACAGTGGCGTTCGAACCCACTATCTTCCGGATGCAAGCTTACAGCTGCCCGACCATAAGCGCATGGCCAACTTGCCCGGTACCTGTAAAAGAAGCGCCTGCACATCATGCTTGATGACTGTTCGATCATCATATTCTGCACAGAGCTATAATATCTTAGAACTTGAAAAGAAGCAAACTAACTGAACTCAGAATTTCTTCATGTTTGGCCAACTATGATTCTATTATATTAACTGAAACAGAATTATATGATGAAATTAATGACGAGGAACTAGGACTTCAGATATATTTAATTTTCAGATGTGATAGATCTTCTTTAATGAGTACAAATACATCCCATGGGGATGTGATGATCTGTGTTAGTAAGAGGTTTAAACCTACAGTGATACCATGTAACTGTACAGTTGAACAGTTGTTTGTGTCCCTGACTTTTAAGACCACAAAATCATCAGTGCTGAATACTTTCCATCCAGGTCTCCTGTCCAAAAACATTTTGATCATTGCTTTGCTGTTGAAAACATGATCTCATATCTTGATGACCATTGGAGACTACAATCTACCACATCTTAATTGGATACTAAACAACAAAACAGTTCCTGCCCTTATGTTAAGGTAACCACACAGGGCAATACAGATAAATTATAGACAAATTTTCTTATCTCTACTTAAAGCAGTTTAATTATATCTCAAATTTTCTAAATCATTTTCTTCATTTGGTTTTCCGGGACTCCAGTTCCATTGCAATAAAATCTACTAATGAAAGCATTGACCCCCTTGATAGACACCAACCAGCATTAGAGATTTTATTACCTATAAATGAAATATACAATTACTTATCCGTTGATAGTTATTATTTTGACTTTTAAATGGAGATTATCATGGATTTAATTATTACCTGTCTCAATTCAGCTGGAAGGTGATGTGTATCAATTGATGAAGCAGTTGAATCCTTCTATTCAGTGCTACATTATGGCAGGGAATTTTACATCCATAAATTTTAAGAGCCCCAAATTACCATCATAAATTGAAATCACTGATTATTGAAACAAAGAAAGCACATAAGTTGTACAAAATATCAGGACTCAGTAGTGATTATCAGGATGGCAGAATGAGTCTGCTTGGTGTATAACAAGGGAATACATATTTTTTGCAAGGTGGAAGAAATGGACAAGAAAGTTGCAAAAACAATTGGGAGTGAAAGCTGGAGGGCCTTTCATCATCATAATCATCTGTAGATCCTTTCAGCAGGTTGAGTAGGATTTGTGTGAACACTATAACCCCATCTGTTCTTGTTTTTGTAAACTTCTTCTCTTATTACATCTTCCAGTGTCCCTCCCCTTTTTTATTACATCATCTTTAATTGGCCCAACCACCTCTTTCTGGCTCATCCAACTGGTCTTTCTCCACACACCATCATCACAAGTACTTCCTGCTGCTTTTATCATCTATGCTGACAATCCATCTGCTCCTGGTGACTATCCTCCTTACATCAATTTCAGGGCACTTTCTGTTCTGCCCACGTAACAGGACTGTCTTTTTCCTCAGATTCAACAAACTTACAGATCTCGTATTCATCATCTTCCTCTCCATCCATTCACCGACTTGTTAAAATATGTTCACCTATCTTCTGCACTCATAACAATGTTCCCATCTTTTATTTTAGTTGCTTTAATGTCCTTTCTGTTTGATCATCTACCATTCAGTACTCCACACAACATTTTCTGTTTCCCTTTACAGTCCTCTTCAATTTTTCTTGTAAATATCTCCCAGCTCTTGACCTATTCTGATGTCACAATTCTCTTTACCAGTAGTTTCTTAGCTCTGTATTCTTCTTCAAGGTTTGCTATTTTTTTCATTCACTTTACATGGCCAAACTACTTCAGCCATGCAGTTCTCAATCTTTCCTCCATTGTTGAATTCACCTGCATATACTTTCTGAATTTTAAAAATTATTATTATCATCTGATCCATGTCTGGATTTGCCATAGACACAGAATTTTTAAGAGAAGTGCATGCACAAACTGTAAATAAAATATCCTGAGATATTTAAATATACACTGCCTGACAAAAAAAAAAAAAAAGTTAAGCACCGAGAAGGAGTGGTTCAAAGCGAATGAAACTACAAATGCAGAGAGACCGTGTGCCTTTACTGAACTGATTACAATATGGTATTAAAGAGACAAGGCCGTTGGCAGTTACAGGTGGAATGTTGGCGCCACGTCAGAATGGTGTCAAACACCCTTTGGATCCTCTCCTGAGGCAAGTTCATCCACAGTTGTTGCAGCTGTCCCTCCAGATCCTGTAGGTTGGTACTGGGATGGAGTCCCCTTCCAATGTCATCCCACACGTGTTCAGTGATGGAGAGGTCCGGGGATCTTCTTGGCCACGGGAGGACCTCAACATGCTCTAGGCAGTCCATAGACACATGTGCTGTGTTTGGACGTGCATTATCTTGTTGGAATACTGTCCCAGGGTGCTGTGCCATAAGGGGTAGGACATGCGGATGCAGAATGTCTGTGATGTATCGCTATGCCATCAAAGTCTGCCCAAGCACTATCAGAGGTGACCTGAATGCATATCCTACGGCTACGCACACCATGATGCCAGGGATTATGCCTGTGTGTCTTTCCACAATATGGGCAGGATCTTCCCTCGACGCCGCCAAACCCACACACGATGGTCATCAGAGGTTATGGAGAAGCGGGACTCATCACTGAACACGATGCAATGTCAGTTGTCCCCTGTCCATGCCTCCCGAGCAAGGCACCACTCCAAATGCAGGTGTTGGTGTTTTGGTGTCAATGGCGGTAGGACCCCAATCCTTCACAAAGGAAATTTAATATGTCCTATTCAATACATACATATCTCCATCTTTAGGTGCATTGAATAGGAGGACATATTAAATTTCCTTTGTAAAGTGAAAACTGTCAATATGAAATGATTTTAATATCTTGTAAAGGACCCCAATCTGGTGGATGCAAGTGTCAAACTGTGCAGGAACTCACAGGATGTTGTAGAGTGTCCAGTACATGTTCATGGATGGCGGGTGCCAAAGTTATGGGATCCCGCAATGCAAGATATATATATAAGTGTATAAATGTATATAGATAATACAATTAATCTTGTACAATCCTAGTTACGTATCTTCAATTATACTAAATTGTATTATATATATACATTTTCGCAACCGAAACAATTACAGACTGGATCATTAAGCTATTCACAGAGTTCCGTCGGCATTTGAAAGCACAGTGCCGGACATTGAATATGTAATGGAATAATATTAATAAGTTAATTTATTGAATTTACCACCTAATTGATTGTATTGATTGGGTGGTAAATTCAATAAATTAACTTAATGATATTATTCCATTCAAGTATCATCAATACGGATCAAGAATGATATTTATCACATGTAACATTGAATATGTTGCACTGATATTCAGGAGCTAGCAATTTGCTTCAATAAAAAGACTGGTCTTCGACTTCTACACCATTTTGGGACTTCATAATTATTAAATTATGTTGTGATTTTGCGCCTGATAGTATATGCAGGCTGGCTCTCCTTGTAAACATTTTGAGACAGTGCTGAACTTTGCGTGTTTTGTGCTACTATTCAGAAGATTGCGCCTTACTTCATATAAGTGACTGACCTTCTACTTCTTCTAGATTTTACAATTTAAAATCACACAGTGCCAATCCCCCTTACATTATCTTATATTGCCTCTTCAGTTGTTTTGTGAAAGACTCATTCTTTAATTTCTTATTTACCTATGCATTGTTTTTGCATTTTATTCGGCTGATGATGACCCGGACTGGGGTCGAAACCGGTACCGGTACCGCTTATAATTAAATAGGAATGTAACACTAATTTTCATATTTATTTGTATTGAATAGGTTGAACTATATTATTTGTTATTTCAGTTTAATTGTGATTTCAATACGGAACATCATGAAATTTTTATCTTTAAATAAAGTGTGGTATAGTTGATTTATAGATGTTTTTTCTTCTGATTGTCACTGCTTTGGGCTAAGTTCATGATTGCTCAAAGTGAATGGTTGGATAAATGATCTCTGCTGTATTTATCTTTATTGATAGTAGTTCCCAGTCAGCTTGTTTGCAGGTATAGATTTCCCTGTTGCATTTTTTTTTTTTACGGGTTGTTTCTTGTATGTTAGGGTAGCTGTAATGGCTAGGTGGTAAGAGACCGGGGATGACTTCTATCTCCAGTACTGAGAATGGGAGGTTAGTAAGGAATAAATCTAGTGCAGAACTAGAGGTTTAATTGTCTCACTGTATTCACCATGTGAGGGTGCAGATGAGGATGAAGTTGACAAGTTTTAATATGAAAGGGTGATTGATAAATGTGGGGAAAATATGGAAGCTACTGGGAATGGGAAGCATTTGCTGGACTTCTATGCTAGTATGGGTTTAGCAGTTACGAATAGATTCTTCAAGCATAAGGCTATTCACCGCTACACATGGGAGGCTAGGGGTACCAGATTCATAACAGACCACATCTTAACCGACTTCAAATTCAGGAAGTCTGTTAGGAATGTATGAGTTTTCCGGGAATTCTTTGATGATACAGACCACTATATGATCTGTAGTGAACTAAGTATCTCTAGGCCTAGGACAGAGAAAGTAAAATCTGTCTGCAGATGAATAAGGGTAGAAAATCTCCAAGATGAGAAAATTAGACAGAGGTACATAGATATGATTAGAGAGAAGTTTCGAACAGTAGACAGTAAGCAGGTTCAGAATATAGAAAGAGAATGGGTGGCATACAGGGATGATGTAATAGAAACAGCAAGGGAATGCCTAGGAACAACTGTGTATAAAGATGGTAAAAAGCAAACATCTTGGTGGAATGATGAAGTGAGAGCAGCATGTAAACGTAAAAAGAAGGCTTATCAGAAATGGCTCCAAACAAGGGCTGATGCAGACAGGGAATTGTATGTTGATGAAAGAAACAGGGTGAAACAAAGAGTTGTTGAATGCAAAAAGAAGTCATGGGAAGATTTTGGTAATAACCTGGAGAGGCTAGGGTAATAAAGAATCTTAGAAAGGGAGGAAAAAAGAAAATGAACAGTGTTTTGGGTGATTCAGGTGAACTCATAATAGATCCCAGGGAATCACTGAAGAGGTGGAGGGAATATTTTGAACATCATCTCAACGGAAAAGGGAATCTTCCTCAAGCTCATGGGGGGGAGGAAAATGATGTTGGTGAAATTACGCTTGAGGAAGTGGAGAGGATGGTAAATGAACTCCATTATCATAAAGCAGCAGGAATAGTTGAAATTAGACCTGAAATGGTGAAGTATAGTGGGAAGGCAGGGATGAAATGGCTTCATAGAGTAGTAAAATTAGCGTGGAGTGTTGGTAAGGTACCTTCAGATTGGACAAAAGCAGTAATTGCACCTATCTATAAGCGAGGGAACAGGAAGGATTGCAACAACTATCGAGGTATCTCATTGATTAGTATACCAGGCAAAGTATTTACTGGCATCTTGGAAGGGAGGGTGGGATCAGTGGTTGAGAAGAAGTTGGATGAAAACCAGTGTGGTTTCAGACCACAGAGGGGCTGTCAGGATCAGATTTTCAGTATGTGCCAGGTAATTGAAAGACGCTACGAGAGGAATGGACAGCTGTGTTTATGTTTTGTAGATCTAGAGAAAGCATATGACAGGGTACTGAGGGAAAAGATGTTCGCCATACTAGGGGACTATGGAATTAAAGGGAGATTATTAAAATCAATCAAAGGCATTTATATTGACAATTGGGCTTCATTGATAATTGATGGTAGAGTGAGTTCTTGGTTCAGGGTACTTACAGGGGGTTAGACAAGGCTGTAATCTTTCACCTTTGCTGTTCGTAGTTTACATGGATCATCTGCTGAAAGGTATAAAGTGGCAGGGAGGGATTCAGTTAGGTGGAAATGTAGTAAGCAGTCTGGCCTATGCTGACGACTTGGTCTTAATGGCAGATTGTGTCGAAAGCCTGCACTCTATTATCTTAGAACTTGAAAATAGATGCAATGAGTATGGTATGAAAATTAGCCTTTCGAAGACTAAACTGATGTCAGTAGGTACAAAATTCAACAGAACTGAATGTCAGATTGGTGATACAAAGCTGGAACAGATAGATAATTTCAAGTATTTAGGCTGTTTGTTCTCCCAGAATGGTAACATAGTGAGTGAGTTTGAATCAAGGTGTAGTAAAGCTAATGCAGTGAGCTTGCAGATGCAATCAACAGTATTCTGTAAGAAGGAAGTCAGCTCCCGGACGAAACTATCTTTACATTGATCTGTCTTCAGACCAAGTTTGTTTTATGGGAGCGAAAGCTGGGTGGACTTGGGCTATTTTATTTATAAGTTAGAAGTAATAGACATGAAAGTAGCGAGAATGATTGCTGGTACAAATAGGTGGGAACAATGGCAGGAGGGTACTTGGAATGAGGAGATAAAGGCTAAGTTAGGAATGAACTCTATGGATGAAGCTGTATGCTTAAATCGGCTTCGGTGGTGGTGTCATGTGAGGCAAATGGAGGAGGATAGGTTACCTAGGAGAATAATGGACTCAGTTACGGAGGGTAAGAGAAGTAGAGGGAGACCAAGATGATGATGGTTAGATTCAGTTTCTAACGATTTAAAGATAAGAGGTATAGAACTAAATGAGGCCACAGCACTAGTTGCAAATAGAAGATTGTGCCAACGTTTATTAAATTCACAGAGGCTTGCAGACTGAAGACTGAAAGGCATAATGGTCTATATTGATAATGTATGCATGTATGTATGTGTATGCCTGTACCAAGTGATCTTCCCTCATTCTACTCAACTTCACTGCAGTAATGTGCAAAATCTCTTATCTCTAAACTTTAGTTTTGAATCTGATTGTGAGCTGTAGCAGATAAATTATAATCATTTACACAATTATTGATGTATATTAACTCTCTTGGTGCCAGTCGGTAGTGCGAGCATCCACCCTTAAAATTGCCAGAGCCGATCTGGTCGGCCGTTAACAATCCAGTCGGAAGTTGCCAGAGCCGATTACATCGGCCGGCTTAAAATTCTGTGATATACGTAATTTTGAGGCAACCTATAGTGAAGTGCATACTTTTGTTACAACCTGTAGTAAAGGGGCTACACGTCATTGTGTGCCTGGCCTTGCTTTGGCAGTTCTAAGAGGGTGTTATACCTTTCACAAGAGTCGTTTCCTGTGTTTACAAATACCGCTAACCGGTCAGTAAGAGATTGCTCCTTGCAGTGAGTGGTTTTGTGACAGGAAAATGGCATGTTATTCACGTGATAATTTATCAGCAGGTATTGATGACAATAAATTAATGCAGTATTTAGAACAGTGTGAAGTTAACGCTGATGATTTATCGGATAGCGATAGGGAATTTAGTTCAGAGAGTAGCGGCGAAATTATACCGGACACGTCCGCGGAATCACCGCAGCTAAAGGAGAGACGTTTAATTATGTCTAACAGCACTAAAGCTGCTCTGAATATGGTGGTAGATGAAACTAGTGATAACGAATATGATGATGATGATGATGATGTCTCTGGAGAACATTTTGTGGAAATTTGTCCCAATGAACCCGACAACATTCTTCAACCTCCTGTCTCCTTCAAGAAAGTTCTTGGACCTAAACATGCCCTACCGTCTGATTCTCCGCCCGTATCACACTTCTATTTACTTTTCACTTGCTCTCTGCTAAACCTTATAGTCACATATAGTCCTCTATCATTACCTAAATGCCGGACTCCGCGGGCGAAGTGTAGCGTGCCTGCCTCTCACCCGGAGGTCATGGGTTCGATTCCCGCCCAGGTCAAGAATTTTCGCCTGGTCCTGAGGGTTGGTTCGAGGTTCACTCAATCTAAGCGACCCTAGGTGATTGCAATTGAGGAGATATCTGAGGGTAGGGGACCCCGGTCTGGAAACCAAGAATAATTACTGAGAGGATCTGTCTCACTGACCATGATTCACCTCGTAAAGTGCAGGTACCGAACTGAGCAGCGGTCGCTTAGTAGTTCAAAGCAAATCACGGCTTTAGTGCCATACATTTCTTAATTTCGTAAATTCTGTTGTATTGTAAAATTATTTTTCTAATATATACTACAACCGAAAACGAGAAACTACTTTTTCTGAAAACAAAAAACTATAATATCAACTACTATTTTTTACTTATTTAATAATTCAGAATTATTTTAATACTGTGTTGTCCACACGTAGAAAATTTGTTGTCAGTATTTGCCAAACATCGATACATACACGCGAATTTTATCAGTGAGTAAAATCGTCTTGTTTTATTAGTGACATATGTTTGAATTTTTATTTTTTTACGTTTTTATTTTTCTCGTTCAAATTAGTTATTGTATAGAATTGTATTTAGAAATACATTATACATAATTACGTATACTCTTTTGTATCGTAAATTATTTTTTCAAAGTAGATATTGAGAGAGAAAGTGCGAAAATATTTTTCTCTTCCTAAAAATAAACGTTTTCGACAACTATAAATCAACAATAAAACGTTTTTGACTCTTTATATCACTCCAAAACAGTTTCTTATTCTGCGTAGTCGATATGTAGAAAATTTCATGCCGGTATTTGCTATACACCGGTAGATATACGCGAATTTTAAAATACATGTATTTCCACTGAAAACGGCCTGGCACTTTACAGTAGTAGAGTGGAGGCGGAGCTCTGGCCACTTCCAGCTGATGGGGAGCGGCCGACTAGATCGGCTCTTGGCTCCAAGAGGGTTAAAACAGATGTTCAACTTGTTCCAGGTGCTGATATTGGAATGTGCACACCATTTCTTGGTGTGAATACACATTTTCATTTTTCCAGAATGGTCAAGGAAACAGCTGTATTTTAGAGAGAAATCTTGTCTATCAGATAATTTTTTGCTATTTGCTTTATGTCGCACCGACACAGATAGGTCTTATGGTGACGATGGAACAGGGAAGGGCTAGGAGTGGGAAGGAAGTGGCCGTGGCCTTAATTAAGGTACAGCCCCAGCATTTGCTTGGTATGAAAATGGGAAACCACGGAAAACCATATTCAGGGCTGCCGACAGTGGGGTTCGAACCTAATATCTCCCGAATACGGATACTGGCCGCACTTAAGCGACTGCAGCTATCGAGCTCGGTCTATCAGATAATAGACAGTGTATGGGGAATATGACTGACTCCACACTTTGCCTTTTACCAAGACGAGGGGTGTTATGGACAAGGCTTTATTCACAGAAGAAATCCTCTGATGGAAGAAATCCCCCTAATACTAAATTTTAAATCAGGGTGAATGGGGATGAGCTGTAGGGTAGTAGGAGAAAATAAAACAACATGCACTACTTGAACCAACAAAAGATATCTCTGTATTGGAAAAACAATGTATACATCTTAATTTGGCACACAAATATTGTGGACCAAACAGTGCACATAACTGCTAGGTATATATTACAAGAGTGGTTCCCAAACTGTAACATGCATACCAACAGTAGTGGATGGATGGAATATTTCTTCCGAACACTAAAATATCAGATAATGTATATTTAATACTGGCAAAGAATGCAGTATATTGACAATATTGTCAAGATGAAGTTTAAAAAATAAGTACATCTAAAATAAAAATATATGTATAAAACTGCAGTGTTCTTCATAATATTTGGATATCTTATTTTTTATTTTATTTAAAAGCTTTCTTGGTGTATCAAAGGTAGTGTGCTTGACTCATGATCCCAAGTTTGTAGGTTCAGACCTGGCCAAGGTAATACAGTTTTGAATGACAGGCAAGAATTTGGCACTCCATGTCTTAATTGTCAGCATGTAAAAACCTCTGGTAGTCTTCCAAGAAAATTAACTCAACCTTAGCAACCAACCAATAGAGTTCACTTTGCAGCCATATCCTGCCCCCCAAGACAAGAAAGCAAACCACAATAAAAGCAAGTGACCTAGACTCAGTCCAACAGTTGTTGCTCCAGAACCTGGTTTAAGAAGGTGCAAAGAAAATTTTCAAAATTACTAAAGTGTGAACAAAGGACTTCTATGTTCATAATTAATCTCTCTTGCTCTTAATATTACCAATTCACAATTACCAACAAGTTTATACAATGTAAACAATATTGTACATAATTTACATACATGGTTAAAGTCATTTGATAGAATTTGAGGAAGTTCTCATCATCCTACTTACACTGTTCATTTTTTACAGATATGTTACATTTCGTGTTTTGACAGACTGAAAAACTATACGTTACTCTAACTGAGTCAACAATGATAAAGAATGGCTTCCTTCTTAACTAAGTACAGCTAGATGGCAGAAAATTGGAATGTGAAAATTGATTTGCAGTCTTCCTAAATGGCACCACTTCAAGGACCAGTTAATCAACATTTATTTCAGCCAAATATTTAAAGTTAAAAATACACCTGTCAAGAGCCACAGTTGAAGCAGCAGCAGACTTAAGTCTGCATTGTTACTAAACTGGCTATTTAAATAAGTAAATGAAATATACTTAAATATAATCAGACTATTTGTACTTACATGTAGTATGGAAATACTTACACGAACAACTCAGAGTAAAGTTTACAAGTAATCCAATACTTGTGGTAGTGGTGTGGTATCAGTGATACACTATACTTTCATGTGAAATTGAAAACAAAATATAATTTTTAAAACATTTTGTCTATAAAAAGGAAGCATGAAACAGTATAAAAATAAATACCCTATTTACAATAAAAAATCTTTTGGGTCAGAGGTTATTGACCAGCTGCTCATGGGTAAGATGATATGAGCTGGTCGAATTTGAATGGTGCACATGACAGTGACATGCCAGATGGATGAGGGATTCTGTTTCAAGACATTCAATATTCCTTATTCCATACTGTTTCTGGATCCATTGCTAACCGGTTAGCATGCTGGCCTCTGGTCCAAGGGATCTTGGATTTGATACCCAGCCAGGTTGGAGATTTTAACATTCATTGGCTAATTCCTCTGGCTTGGGTACTGGGTGCCTGTGTTATCTTCATCATTAGATTTCATTCTACGTAAGGGCCCCATCATCACAGATGCGTAGGTCGCCTGTGGCCATAACTTGAAAGACCTGCATCGGATCTCTCAGGTGGCCATCTCCTATTATTATTCCATACTGTTGTGTATATTCTGGGATTATCTCACTGAAGGCACAAAAATCCACAGTATAGATCGCAGTAGACAACCACGACTGCTTAACGATCACGATAAGCAGTGTCTAGCTAGAACTGTCCATGATATCTAAGTAGCAACAGTGGTTCAGATCAATGTGGGAGGGACCAGACACATATCCAACAGCTTCTACGGGATATAGGTGCAGAAGACCAGCCATAGTGTCCACGTTGACAGTATAACGCTGGGTGCAGCATCTCACGCAGGATTGTGAGGTTGCCAAATGGACTTAACAATGCCGGGCCGAGTGGCTCAGACGGTTGTGGCGCTGGCCTTCTGACTCCAACTTAGCAGGTTCGATCCTGGCTCAGTCCGGTGGTATTTGAAGGTGCTCAAATACATCAGCCTCGTGTCGGCAGATTTACTGGCATGTAAAAGAACTCCTGTGTGACAAAATTCCGGCACCTCGGTGTCTCCGAAAACCGTAAAAAGTAGTTAGTGGGACGTAAAGCAAATAACATTATTATTAGATCTGAAAACTTGTAGCATGGCCCAGCGAGTCAAAATACAATATTGTTCTGAGCAAATGGCTGGGGTTAAATTTGCCATAAACCTAGTGAGGCCGATCCCAGTTGTCAACAAGGCAACATTCAGGTTAGTAAAGTGTTTTCCTGCTATGGGTATTTTTGCATCG
The DNA here is from genome assembly GCF_040414725.1 of Anabrus simplex. NCBI lineage: Eukaryota > Metazoa > Arthropoda > Insecta > Orthoptera > Tettigoniidae > Anabrus > Anabrus simplex. The sequence goes on along the minus strand of NC_090265.1, from coordinate 648,415,342 downwards.
CACTAACCCAGACAGGTCTTATAGTGGCTATGGTATAGGACTGGGAAGGAAGTGATTGTGGTCTTAACTAAGGTACATTTACCTGATGAAAATGGGAAAACATGGAAAATTATTTTCAAGGTTGCCGATAGTGGAGTTCAAACCCACCATCTCCTGAATACAAGCTCACAGCTATGGGACCGAATTCACCATCTCGTTTAGTTGTTATTGGCATCAAGTGTGTTAGTAGGATGTATGTCTGCCAGTCTGTTACACTACACATTTGAAAGGGGGGATGGGTATCCTGTATCCTACAGATAATTTAAATAACTTTCTTCCTTAGAGTTAAAATTTAACTAATTTACTGCAATAATAATAACAACAGGAAACACTCACATTCTACAGTGAAGAAAGGCCGGATTACCACTTTGGTTTTTTGAAACAGAAGTACTTGGTAGAACTTTGGATTTCATCAAGTATTTTTTAATATGAGGGCTATTGGACTAGAAAAAAAAAGAGTGGTTGAATTGGTTGCTATGTTTCTCAAGAACAGAACTCAGAGAATTAGAGTAGGTGAAGCAAGATCTGATCCTGTAATGATTAAGAGTACATCCCTCAAGGCAGTAGTATTGGACCTTTATGTTTTCTTATCTCAGACATGTAAATGATATGATTACAGAACTGGAATCACAGATATGGCTTTTTTGCAGGCGATGTGATACTGTATAGAGTAGTAAGTAAGTTGCAGGAGTGTGAGTGACTGCAGGAAAGACTTCGGGTATGTTGTCAGATGGACATCAAACAATGGTATGATGGTAAACGGGATGAAAAGCCAGGCTGTATGTTTCACCACAAGGAAAAGTCCTCTCAGTTCTAATTACCATGTTGAGGGGGTGAACGTACCTCAAGGAGATCACTGTAAATACTTGGGTGTTAATACTGGGTCATCCAATTATCTTAGAATCAGAGTTTTGTGTTTCAGTGAGAGCAACACTCGTGTGCAAAGTGAAGTGAGAATGAAGGAAAATAATAATAATAATAGGCCTATTTATTTTATTCCACGTCTATGCCCTTACAGAATCTCAAGAGAAATTCATAGTTCCAAGTCGTGGGACAGTTCATAGGTTAGTTAATAAGTTTTGTGAAACGGGATATATTAATGATAAGAAGCAAAGAAGGCGATGCACAATGCTAACAGAAGAAAATCTTAAAGATGTTGGGCGATGGCTGAGAAATTCTCCTACGAAATTTCTTAGCCATCTTTCTCAGCAAACAGGAATTTCTTATGATTCCGTACAAAGGGCTACAAAGTTACTGAAGTTAAAACTCCATAAATGTACAGTCGTGCAAGAATTTAATCCAGGTGATCCTGTGTTTAGGATTAGATTTAGTGAATGGATTTTTAATAAATGCATAACAGAGAAACTGATCTCAAACTCATTTTCTTCTCAGATGAAGCATGGTTTCGCTTATGTGGGTACATAAATTCTCAAAGCAGCAATAATGGAGTACCGAAAAACCTATTCTGCTCCTCTTCATTATGAGAAATTAGGATGAGTAATTTTAAAATGCATCAGAATTTATCAAGCAATCACTCTACCTTGCTTTTGTATTGCCTAGCTTGCGGGAAGTGATAGCTTGCGGGCCGGACCCTCCGCCTCGCCCAAGCTGTGGTTAATTGGATGACCCTGCATAAGGAAAGTCTTCATTGGGGTAATCACATTAATGAGGTTGAAAATAAAGGTTACAGATCTCTTTACATGATTGAGGTTTTTATGGGTTGTAGTAGGGATGTAATGAATAGGGAATAAAGTCTCTGGTATGACCTTAAGTAGAATATGGTTCAAGTGTATGGGACCCACACACAGGATTATTTAATATGAGAACTGGGAAATGCTCACAGGAAAGCAGCACAATTTGTTCTGGGTGATTTCCAACAAAAGAGTAATGTCACGAAAATGTTGCAAACTCTGGGTTGGGAAGACTTGGGAGCAAGGAGACGAGCTGCTCGCCTAAGCCTATGTTCCGAGCTGTGAGTGGAGAGATGGCATGGAATGACATTAGTAGATGAATAAGCTTGAGTGGAGTTTGAAAAGTAGGAAAGATCATAATATGAAGATAAATTTTGAATTCAAGAGGACAAATCGGGGCAGGTATTAATTTACAGGAATAGGAATTAGGTACTTCAATAATTTATCAAGTTTCCAAGTTCTTTGAAATAATTTAAAAGACTAGGTAAACAAGTGACAGGGAATCTGCCACCTTCGCAAAATGCAGATCAGTGATGATTGATTGATTGATTGATTGATTGATTGATTGATTGATTGATTGATTGATTGATTGATTGATTGATTGATGTGGTAAAACAACTCTCATGATAATGTCAGAAAAGAAGTTTTAAATGTTAAAACTGCTTTAACAGTGTCAACGTCTAGTCTGTTCTTTCTTGTCACTCAAAATTGAATTCACGAGTGAAAGCACAAACTCGACTGAAGCATTAGTCCAAGGGGAAAGAACAAATTCAACTACAGTCAAGACAGCTGATGCATCTACATTGTTTTTCAATAAATTTTCTAAAAGCTGGCACTTGACTGACAAATTATCATTCTCATATGAGGAAACTTTGATAGAGAGTACAACAGACTCATGCATAAAGGCATGGTAATCTTTCATAACATCCTGATGCATGAAGCAAAAACCGGCATAAAATTTTAATTTTGCTGAATCCTTTTGGAACACTGGGACAGATGACTGTAATCCAGTACTGTCCCAGAAAATCTAGGATGTACGGCAACCCTACTCAAGAAGCCCCCTTTATGGGCTTCGTGTTTCCTGTCAGTAACGGAATATTCCAACAGGATAATGCACTGTGTCATCAGGCTGCAGTTGTTCAGGATTAGTGTTTGGAGCATTCAAGAGAGTTCCAACAACCCAGGGCCCTCTGAACCAAAGGTAACTACACTGACCATTCAGCCTAGGGCTAGACATATGTAAAATCTATTAACAACTGAAAAGGTTTTGAACACATCATAATTCATTTGGATGAAAACATTACTTACTGAATAGGCTAACAACATTGTGTTGCAGTGTCTATTTTAATAATGAGCTGTTAGAATTGGGGAAATATTTAGCAATGCTGAAACACAGTTCGTTTTGAACAATTGTTTGTTATTACCCATGATATAAAGGTAAGGAACAAATTACTTCATCAAAGGATGACATTTTTCACACTGAGGGAGGGACAGAGTAAGTTAAAATAAGTGTATAAAATGTGATGTTTAATCAATTTATAAATACTGTAATTCAATTGGGAGGAGTGAACAACAGAGGAGTGACTTAACTAGGTACAAACATAAAGGATGCAATCATAGTAGCCCAGAATAACACAAGGAAGAACTTTGTCTCCAGAAATCCCTCACACTCGAGTCCTCTCATCCTATGCACTGACCATTTCATCCAGACAATCTGAAACCTGCTAGTTTCTAGATATAAGACCTTGCAACCATGCATTGTTTCTTTCTACATCCTTACAACTGTTGCAGCTGCCAAGGCCAAAGATCTGGAAGTCTTACAGGCCAAAGATGAGATAGTAATTCCCACATACAACGTTTTCATCACTGTGTTCATGATTTGCCTGGGCTACAATGCTGAATTTTGTGACACCAACATCTATATTCTTCTGTGTTTCAACTCAACCAGTATAAAAAGAACCTTCTTCAGCCAGTCATTTCAATAGAAGGCCTTCTTTAAGGCCTCTCTCATTATTGCTTGCACAAAGTGGTCCCACTGTACCCATGCATTTTCACTTTCTCAAAATTAACAAACCTGCATTTCTAGACTTAATAAAAAAAAAGTCAGCTGAAGTTTTATCACAGAAACTCCTTCCTTGAATATCTCAACACATTATCAATGTCATATGGCACATAAAATTCAATTTTATCTTCCTACCAACACACTCTCATGAAAGGCATTGCTGCAAGGACCTACATAACTGGATTTGCACTCAATCAACCAGAGAGCAACTCTTCTGTCTCACATTTGTCACCAACTATTTGGATCAATCCTCTCTGCCAACAGTGGTTTCATATCCTCTCTTCCTCCTACTAAGCTGCCTGCTTGATCTCCCTTACTTCAGACTTCCTTTCATGTTGATCAGCATATGTGCAAGACCTGTGATATTAATCAAAGCAGCAGCATTTTCATCTCACCTATCCTGTCAAAAGAGATATTGACTGGTCGATCAACACCAGTGCAAGAATGTTCCTCTCTGTCAAATGGCTCGATACCACATCTTTATGGACATTGAAGCAGAGGTAAACAAAACAGCAACGGCCTATACTTCCCTGACAATTCTTTTGTTGAACATTTTGATACCTGTCTTGCACAAAGAAATTTTGAGATAAGGCCTGGCCAGAGCATTAGGAAGTTCCACCTTGACCATTCTTTTTGACTTTTCTCTTTGTCACCAACTGTAATACCTCTACATCCAGCATTTTACCCATTCCTATTGAATGCTTGTTGGTTTATGAAATCTATTCACACATAATTTCACTTTCCCTCAGACTAGTGAAAATGAAATGTTAAAATATTTATTTTTGTGACATTCTAAGCTACTAGGTAATGCTTGGGGTCTTATGGTTTATCATCATCACCATTATCATCACCACTCGGAATTCTTATGAAAGAACTGCAAGTATTTCCATACTACTACTAAAGCGAAATATGTGGAAAGTAGCGCTCTCCTCGTATGTGTGCAATTTGTGATGTGGATTTCTTCAATGGAACTATTAAGCACTCATCAAAGTGAGTTACGGCTTTTTTATATTGATTCTGTCTAAATACTATACAAAATAACTACGATCAGTGTAGAATCCAACTAATAACTAGTATGCAGGATAAAAAGTTTGAGAACCTCTCACTTAACAAAATGTACAAGATTTGAAGGAAATTTTTACAACAATCCATATGAACCCTTCAATCAACAAGACAGGGTCAGAATAACAAATCAGAGATTTTACATCCACATTCTGCAAGCATGACAAGCAGCATCTCACATGAATCACTTCCTAAAAAAGTCGATTTTGACATTTTAAGTCAATGAATGTGTTAACCTCACCTTCTTTGAATCCAACTTTGAAAATTACTCTTTGAGTCAACTGCAGTAAGAGCTACACAAAATTCAGATCTATCTATATATTTTGAGAAAGTTGCTGCCTATTTACTGTAACGTTCCTCGCCCACCAAATTTAAAAAGAAACTTCAATCTAATACTCATTTGTTATTCTCATTACACTTTTCCTATTGCAGCAGTGACCTGCTGAAGGTTTAGACGTGGCAAAAAAAAAAAAAGATCTCGCCAAGAATATCTGATCATTAAGATGACTTCAAAATCACCATCTTACTTGGTTAGTCAGCATTTTTTCACTTGTGAAAAGGAGATACTGTATGTATCCTGTATGGCCGAATTGATGACACAAAAATTCTCTAGTAGGGCAAGGATTACCAAAATTGACTTTTCTAAGCTCTATGCTAACATTTTCTGCAAGAATATGTATGGTTTTGCCAAACTGTACAATTTTCCACATACATACAGGATAAAATAACAGAAAACTGAACTTGAGTAGCTCTTTCTACAATGCTCAACATTCACAAATATCTATTAAGCATATGCTCTTGAAACCATCTACCTTCCACTTCCTAAATAAGATTACTGTAAACGTTTAATACTGCCCTTGTTTGAATTTAACTTCCACTTTCAATCAGCAAGGAGGAAAAAGAAAACACACCTCTCTCTCTTTCTTGGCAGAAGGATAAAATAACCCCTTTCTTAAAGAATTTGTAGTCTGAGACTTGAAATAAAATTGTTATGTCTGTATGAAATGCTACTTTAAATGCAGTCAAAACTTCCCAGACATACAAATGTTAGGATGACATACACCCAACATTACAACTCATCACGTTTCTTCACTATCACTTTATTTTGTTTCTTACCATCAGAGAAATTTTGTATAAATCTATCAATGATCTCCTCCCTTTCTGTCCTTTCTTTCACATCACTATCTGTCCACTTATTATTAATAGTTGAGAGTTTTTGATCACCTGTTTTGTCACTGGCAGTTTCTGTATCCTTTTCTGGAGACTGTTCTTTGTCACTGCTAGCCAATGTCTTTCGTTGGTCCACACCTGCTTGGGTATCCCTGCCCACTTTCCCTGACCCCAGTTCAGAAAGTTCTGCTAACAACCAGGCTTGCAACTGTGTGAGTGAAACAGATAGGTCCTGCCCATCTTCAGACTGCTGCTTGTTCAAAAACTGGTGGTAAAGTCGCAATATGGGTGCAGGAACAACAACTTCTCCTTGTCCACTACCCTGCATCAGTCGTGACAGCAACAGCTCTCGTAATTTCAACCATCGATCATCCACTAAGTTTAGTGTCTGTGTTGGAGGTGGGGCTGGAGTTACACTACTGCTACTACTACTACTACTACTACTACTACTACTTCTACCACCACCATCACCATCACCTTCATCACCACCTTCCTTATTTCGTGAAATACGGATCATTTCCACACCACTTCGATCTAGTTCCACTGTGGCACGAAAATCACCAACATTCACCTGGGTCACTTCTGCTTTTCCAACAACAGTCTGCAAACACAGAGAGATAATAATACATACTAAATAGCATTTATGATAAGGACATACTGGTTTACAGAATTCAGAATCATAAATGAACGGAGAAATGAAACTGAACTGCCCAACATGTGAATCATCCCTAATTGTCCATCACAAAATATTGTACAGACTTATGGAAGGTAAGACAATGGTATCCTATAATTTATGGTTACATTGGATTACAAAAGGTCTCTACCATTAGCACTCTACTGTTATTGACAAATCAAATTATCACCTGACTCCAAATTTCATGCATATTTTGTATATAAGACCAGTTTTAGGTCATATTTCCACAATTCTGGAGGACATAAAAACAAATTTTGATTAAATTTACTAAAAGTACCATGATATCACTATTTTCTAGCAAACACCATATGTGTGAATGTTATCTGTCTACCCCTTAGTCTAGTTTCCTGATAAAGGGTCGGGGATGAAGAGAGATGAAATTATATGGGATGCTTTTACAGCCGGATGCTCTTCCTTGATGCTAACATCAGTTGAGAGGTTAATGAAGATGAAATGAACGATGGTGAATGAAATTAATAGGAACTATCCTGGCATTTGCCTGGAAGTGAAAATGGGAAACCACAGAAAACCATTCACAGGCAGCTGACGGTAGAGTTCGAACCCACTTGTCTCCTGAAAGCAGTGCTTGGCTCCATAGCCATAGCATGTTAGCACATGTGGCTACTCCACTCGGTTGTGTGAATACTATTACTATGTAAATATTACATGACCAGTTTACTTAAAGCACAATAATCAAGATAAAAACATAGCCATGTATGCCACAAAAGCAATATAACTACAATGCAAATGAAAGTACTGACTTCACAGGATGTTTTTCTCACACTATTGTATTTTCCCACCTTCTCTTTCCGCCCACATGCTTATAATACACAAAATGAAATGCATAGTTTCAGGCAAACTGTCTCAGCCTGGCTGCATATGGCTTGACTAGGCTAAAACAAAAATCATTCTCTCTCTCCTCTATTCAACACAATACTAAGTGATCAAAACTACTGCATATTGCAGTAGGTATCAAAGTCATGACCCTTACTAATAGGGCTTGTAAGGCCGACACCATATGAACTTAATTGTTGTGATTATTATTATTATTATTTTTTTTTTTTTTTGCTAGTGGTTTAACACCACACTAACACATCAACAGTTTTCCGGGATGGAAGGATGGGAACGGGCTAGGATTGGGAAAGGAGCGACTGTGGCCCTAATTAAGGTACAGCCCCAGAATTTGCCTGGTGTGAAAATGGAAAACCATGGTAAAACCATATTCAGGGTTGCTGACAGTGGGATTCAAACCCACTATCTTCTGAATGCAAGCTCACAGCACATACATGTTGTTTTGATAGTTCTACAATGCAGATGTGAAATACTGTACATTGTCAAGTCTCAGTTTCATTCCAGATTTTATTGTGGAATATTCATTTAACATTATGTGCACTTGGCAGTTGATATTTTAAAATGGAAACTTCACATTATCGTTCCGGGATCTTTGATATATCTGAACGACCACAAAGCACAATTTTACAAAAAAAAATTGATTTGCATACTGGTAGTGATTCTCGTACGGTTAGTGCAAATTTCACATTGTCAAAGGTTTCTCCGTAGCCTCAGCACAACGATGCTGTCAAAAACGTTCTTCCCAAAAGTAGTTTCACATCATCCTGTGAAAACCTGGCTGATAGTGAATGTACATCGACATAATTTAGCGTGTCTGCTGAATCATTCAGAAGTGGTAAGTGTACTGTTCTGATTCTGGAACCATCAACATCTTCAAGTTCCAGTGAACCACACACTTAAGATACTGGATTTCATGCAGGAAAACCACACGCTTAAGATACTGGAGTTCATTTAGGGAAAGAATTGTCTAATGAAAAAAAAAAATGAAAAAAAAAAACCTGGAACATTCACTCCCGTATCCGACTTAAGGCGGATAACAATAACAAGTGCCTTAAGGCGTTTCATGAGAAATATCAAGTTTCAAAGTTCAATATGCATTTAGCATCTCAGGCTTACCAATAATTCTTATTTCAAGCTAATACCGTAACATTCATATGTGAAGTACACTAGTGTCCAAAAGTTAAGCATAATCACTAAACGAGGCTATACCACCTGATAGGAATGTCAGACGGATTGCTGAACAAACGGAAGCTGAATTACACACCATATGTCACACAACTTGTCTAAAAACAGTGTCAGAAAGGTTCTGATAGCTAAGGTGCACCTTTGACAACAACTAACAAAACTCAGCAATGTCTTCCACAACAAAATATGCTGTTAATAGGGTGTATGGTTACCCCTAACAGCCACACATGCTTCGCAGCGATGTGGCATGCTCTCTATCAGATGGTCCAAGAGCTCTTGTGGCAGTTGATCCCATTCCTCTGAAAGGGCAATGCGAAGGTGTTGGAGGGTGCTTGGTGGAGGCTGACGGGATGAAATTCGCCTCCCCAATGCATCCCAGGCATGTTCTATAGGATTCAGATCCGCAGACCTTGCTGGCCAGTGCATGTGATTAATGTCTTCCCCAGCCAGAAATTCATCCACCAGAGCAGCACGGTGAGGTCGGACATTATCATCCACTAAGAGGAAGTCTGGACCAACCACACCTCTGAAGAGTCGAACATGTGGTCTCAGTACCTCATCCCTGTATCTCCGAGCATTAACAGTGTTCCTCAGACCACCCATGAAGATGTGCAGGTCCGTACGGCCATTCAATATGATGCCGCCCCACATCATGACGCCACCACCATACTGGTCCTGTTCCATGATGTTCCTGTGGTTGTATCAGCTACCCGATTCTCTCCAGATTAATGTGTGATGGGAATCGTTTTACAAACTGAAGCGGGATTTATCTGTAAAGAGCACATGCCTCCATTTATTCATGGTCCAGTTTCGATGTTGGCGGCTCCACAGTAAACGGGCCCGTCTCTGTGCTGGAGTGAGCGGGACGCACACTGCTGGACGTCGGGCAAACAGCTCTGCAGTTCTGAGCCTCCGGTACACAGTTTGCCGGGAAACGGCAACCCCTGAGATGGCTGCAAGCTCCGCCGACAATTGTCTTGCAGGTGCTCTCTGATTTCGTCGGGCAGTTAAGGCCAGATATCAGTCCTGCTGTGGGGTGGTTAGCCTTGGTCGATCTGGTACTGGCTTACGACTAACATCTCCTGCGTCTCAAAATCGTCTCCAAAGCTTGGAAATGACACTTTGTGGCACATTCAAGGATACGGCTACTTCAGTCTGTGTCCGGTCTGCTTCCAGGCGACAGAGTATTCTACCCTGAAAAAAAAAAAAAAAAGGGGGGGGTCCAAATGGCGTCGTCGTGGCATTATGTTGTCACGTTCACCACAAGGCTACATTCCGCACACTATAACAGGGCAAACATGACTGAGGGAATATGGGACGCAGGCACTGGCTGTGTTTATCTTTCTGTTAGTAAAAGCAGGGAACACTCCTTTCCTATACAGTGCGAACATGTAAGGTTGGTAGGTGCATATGTCGTGCGATTTGCAGTTTCTTTCCTGTTGCCCTGCTTACTCATAACTTATGCTTAACTTTTGGACACTAGTGTAATTTTCCATAAGCTATGCTTTTAACATTCAAAGACCCATCATTACTGCCTACTGGCCATGGGTATGTATTGCGAGGCACAAGTATACTTGCACGACCATAGGTCAGTAACACAGAAAATAAACGGTGGCTGATATGCATGGATGTTGATGGGGTGGAAGGAGTACCTTTGGTTGTGTTGGATCTGGCAAGCAACTCTTATGTCAACTTTGTAATATGAAATTTGAGAACTGAAAACCTGTTTTCGAGTGATTTTCAGAACAAAAAAGTGTCTGTATCACAAAAAATGTTTGGAGGTAGCCGGTACTTTGGTAGATATTCCACATGGGGGGAAAAATTATAAATGTGCTAACAGATACTGTAACAATGCAAAAGAAACTGGAGAACAGGAAATATCTTAAAGACATGACATGGCATAAGCCCAAAAGCCTATACAGTATCATGTCCTTAAGTACGGGCCGTGAAAGCATTAATGACAACAGGAAATATCTTATTCCTATTATTGAAAGTGTTTTGTTCTGCAAGAAAAGGAGTATAGCATTGTGAGGAAACAGGGATTCAGGACAAATAGGGGTTGACCAAGAACCAGAAGAAACTGATGGCAATTTCAGGACACTTTTTCGCTTTTCAGGTAAGACTGATTCAGAGTTAAAAAGTTGTCGACGTGCAGTGCCGGAAATGCACAGTAGACCAGTTACAGAATACAGACTGAAATAGCTTAAGAGTGCAACAACCTGACTGTTTGAAATCTTGTGAGAGAACTTACTGCCTCCAGCTGCACTTCTCTATTTTCATCAATGAGATGTCAGACATAACAGGCTTTGAACAATTATCACCATTTGTTCATCATGTTGATAGAGAAAATTTCATTGTGAAAGAAAACTTTCTACAATTTGTACCATGTTATGATGTGACCAGAAAAGGAATCACAATAGCGACGTTGAACAAGTTGCATTCATTAAATACAGACATAAATAAGCACACAGCCTCACCTTAGCTGTATCCAGTGCCTGTGAAGTACCTGCCATTAGAAACTCCATGGGTACAATATCAAGTTTGTATGAATTTCTTCATACACCTAAAGGCAATATGTTTTAAAATCTGTGATAAGTGAAATGAAAACTACATTATCATGCTGTGAAATACTCTATCAACTTTGTGCAACACATTGTTTGGAAAGGTATAACTTCATGGTGGAATTGTATGACCCTATTATTGCAACCCTTCAAAGCACATCAGAATGGAAAGACAAAGGCTCGTTCTCACAAGCAAATTCACTTGTATGTACTCTGACTGACTGTCAATTTGTAATATTGCTGTTTTGTATTCAGAGACTGTTTCTTTAAGTTTCCCACTGTGTAAATTCTTGCAGAATTCAACTACTGATTTTGAGGAAAAACATTAAACCTTGCTGAAGACATTAAGAGTGAATTTTTATTTGTGTTTCTAAAGTCTTGAACATATTGGGTTCCTCCATTCATAATCCCTCACATGGCACCACAAGCAAAATACTGTGTGAACTTGGACTTAACATCAGTGAAGCCAGAGCTTTACTTTTGTATCTCTACTTTTATTCCATTTCTGGATACCTTCATGTCCCAACTAGATTTGTGTTTCTTCAAACACAAGGAAGGCTTTCAGTGCCTTTTACCTGTGAACCCAATCTTTCTACCCCTGCTGTCTAAAGTTTCTGCTTTCACTTTGCTCACAGAGTTCTACACCAGTGGTTGCCAAAAAAGACCTGAATAATGAATTTAAATTATGGTACTGAGGCCCGGTTTCTCCAACTGTAGGTTAAATTTTACTTAACAAATGTTAACTAACAATTGTTATTAATTTAACACTTTGTTTAAAAGTGCCCTGTTTCACGAACACATTTCCAACATTTCTTATAAAACAATTGTTAAAGACAAATTAACACATTTCAGTGAAATTTCTGAACGCGTTTGGCAGTGAGCGTCTTTTGTTTCTTTATATAAAGCGCTCCTAGTGGTGTGTTGAAGTAGTATTTTGTCACATAGATCGTTGCCTACGCTATAATAGAAGGCCTGGACAAGCCGACACATTTCTGGGCGAACAAAGTAGTTCAGGCAATTGCCACTTGGATCGCGTTTATGTTCTGTTGTTCTCATGTTCTGTCTATATCCTTATATTGAAGATTCATACAATAACGCGAAATAATACATTTTATTATCATTATGCCTGGTGTGAATCAAATATAGAACACACTACACTTCATATATTTATTTCATTTAGTACTTGATTATCACACAAGAATAAAGAATAGGGAAATAGGCCTAAATAGAAGTACTCACAACATTTTTCCCTATTTCTATAATTTCAACACTTTTCTGCTCGGAAGCTTGCTCTTGAATTTGTTTAATAAATCACAGTCTTTAGTCTCTTTCTTTGCATTACTATCAATAACAGGCCTGAAAAATTTTGTACCGTGATGTGTGCTTGATCACAGTCGCGATACTGAAACGTCTCTTTAAACTTTGGAGCAGTGAGGAATTTCAGCTTTCGGACAAGGTTACATTTTCTGAGATATCCTAATGCCCGCATTGTAAATACTAATACATTTTTAAGAAGAAGATGAATTTGCGCCAGCACTTTGTCGGGGAGCAGAATTCCCCTCACTGTACTTACACTGTAATCTGATTCGACAAAGTGCAAGCTACATATTCTGAAGTTATCATTAGGAGCCTAAAGAGATCCTTCTTGCTACCCTGTCGAGAAATAGTAAGCCTCCATTTGTCCCCTAAACTCGGATCTTTAGGAAAAAGATGAAAATTTATATTTGTGTATATTTCTTCGCTGTGCCAGATGTGCAGTTAGGCACGCAACAATAAACCACCTTAACCCACAGAATGGAAAGAGAAACTTGACGGCAATTGGACCCAGGGGCTCTGAAATTTGGATCGTGGGTTGGCGACCACGGGGCCCTTAGCTGAGTCCTGGCATTTCTTCCACTTACTTGTGCCAGGCTCCTCACTTTCATCTATCCTATCCGACCTTCCTAGGTCAACTCTGGTTCTTTGCCGACCCCGACACTATTAGGTTTCCGAGGGCGAGGGAGTCTTTCATTTTCACGCCCTTTGTGGCCCTTGTCTTCCTCTGGCCGATACTTTCATTTTTCGAAGTGTCTGGTCCCTTCCAGTTTCTCTCTTTGATTAGTGTTATATAGAGGATGGTTGCCTAGTTGTACTTCCTCTTAAAACAATAATCACCACCACCACCTTCACGGTAATTTGAAAGCACATAACTAAACAAATGTTAAGTGCATCTCAGCAACCATCCATATATTGCAAACCGTGAGACCAAATAAATTAAAAAATGACAAAACTCTTCATATTTCATGTAAGATAAGGCTTTTCCTTATAAAACGAAGTTTAATATGTTATTTCTTCTCATAAAACATGTTGCAGTAACACACGTAATCATAGAATTCGCGCCAAACAACAGAACATAAACGCGAACCTAGCAGTGGAAAAGAGAAAAACTATTACCCCGCTTTTAATGCAAGAAATTGGTTCTCTGTCCAGGCCTTCTAGTATCTAGGAGGGTTTGCATAGACACATGGTTGACATTATTATAGGTTATGGTTAGCGGAGACCGATAAGACGTAAACATATCAAGTAAAAGGCAACAAAAGCGTTATGATGAATGCGAGTTTTTATTTCATTTTATTTCATTTACTTTTAATTTAGAAGTATGCGACTGTGCTTAAAAAATGAAAGTACGGACTGTTATATCACAACATTCGATATAGCCTATTCTTATATTCTTAACACTGGGAAAATGTGATCAATTATGTGTTTTGAATGGTTTTCGAGCATTATTTTATTGCGGGGAAAATAATGTAATGCCTTGTTAATGCTGCAGTGGCAGAAGGAATCCTTTGCAGGATTCTACACACTTTTTCTTGCAGTCATGAACATAGTCGCCTACAATTACATGAAAAGTGTCTCAAGCAAGTATAGCCCAGACCCTGCGGTCAACCGATTTCACCGAGCTTCAATGTACCTGTGGGGAGACACTCAATGGTAACTCGTGTATAAGGGTTTAATTCAAAACTCTTTCGTTTTCGAAAAAAATGAGGTCAGATGTCATTATACAGAATCTGCTTCGGACAAAGAGGAGGTGGTAGAACAAATTTTACTTAAACATGTCAGGTCTGCAACCTAATAACTTCTGAAAAATTGATGAATCCCCGATTCCAATGCAAGGCATATATACTTGGGAGTTACATCACAGCGGAGCGGAGTGGTGGCCAAGTGGTCACCGTGTTTGTCTGCGAACCTCGTAGACGTGAATTCAAGTCTCGTCGCAGCTATGATTTTTGCACAAAATAAATTAATATGTCCGCCTCTGTGGTGTAGTGGTTAGTGTGATTAGCTGCCACCCCTGGAGGCCCGGAGTGGATTCCTGGCTCTGCCACGAAATTTGAAGAGAGGTACGAGGGCTGGAACGGAGGGGTGTCCACTTAGCCTCCGGAGGTCAACTGATTAGAGGTGGGTTCGATTCCCACCTCAGCCATCCCGGAAGTGGTTTTACGTGTTTTCCCACTTCTCCTCCTAACTTAAGGCCAAGGCCGTTTCCTTCCCTCTCCCTTCCAATCTTCCCATGCCCCAGCAAAGCCCCTGTTCAGCATAGCAGGTGAGGCCGCCTGGGCGAGGTACTGGTCATCCCCCCAGTTGTATCCCCGACACAGAGTCTGAAGCTCCAGGACACTGGAGGGTAAATAGATAAATAAGAATAAGAAGATGATTAAATTAATATTTGAGGGAACGTTAAGATAAAAATTGGAACACAAATATTACAGAAATTGCAGTACAGTTTATTTTCTACCTGAATTTTTTTTTTTTTGCTATGGGCTTTACGTCGCACCGACACAGATAGGTCTTATGGCGACGATGGGATAGAAAAGGCCTAGGAGTTGGAGGGAAACGGCCATGGCCTTAATTAAGGTACAGCCCCAGCATTTGCCTGGTGTAAAAATGGGAAACCATGGAAAACCATTTTCAGGGCTGCCGATAGTGGGATTCGAACCTACTATCTCCCGGATGCAAGCTCACAGCCGCGCGCCTCTACACGCACTACCTGAAATTAATATAGGCCTAAACGTTCTCACAGTTACTGCTGGATATCTTTCTATATATATATAAATATCTGGATATCTTTCTGTTAATTTTAGGTAGAAAATAAAGTTCCACTACAATTTGATTATTCATTTTATTCACATTTTACCTTCACATTCCCTGAAACAATGATTTCATTTGTATTAAAATGTATGTCTATGGCTGGACGCGAACTCATGTTGTCACGGTTAGCAGACAAGTGCGATGACCACTCATCCACTGCTCCACTTGTCAAGGTTGCAACTCTTCAAGTATATAGATGTTGTGTTAGAATCGGGGGATTCATACATTTTTCGGAAATTATTAGGTTGCAGACCTGACAAGTTTGAGTAAAATATGTTCGCATTTTAGTGTTCTATCACCTCCATGTGGTCCGAAGCGGATCCTGCCTCATGATATTTGTCCTCACTGTTGGAAACTCTAACGTATTTTCAATATCGTCTAGTATCTTGTTCATTATGGCTTTGGTAATTAGAAATATATCTTCTGACAACTCTAGAAAGTAGTTATTTTTTAGTATGGGTCATCCTTTGCCTTCTTAGCTTATAAATAGTCTTCATACAGCAGTAAAGCTTCAAACTTACTTCTTATACATGCCTCCATTTTGAAATTTTAGCAGTTGTTAAGAGGTTTAACACAGGGCTGCTGCCAGGTTAATTTAACACAAATATTAACATTTGTTAGAGTTAACAATTCTTGATGTGACGACCATTTTGTTAAATTATGTGTTAAGTCTCCTTAACAGCTGAGTTAACACTTAACATTCGTTGAAGAAACCGGGCCAGAATCTTGAGAAGGGAGACCAACTGAAAATGGCCATAGGTGGGTTAACTATGTGCAATCCTAACATAATGCGATATATTTACTTTGCCAGAAAAATTAGCTGTGCTTCCAGTTATCACATGTATAAAAGAACGATGTTTCTCAACATTACACCGTCTGAAAACATATTTACATATTTCTACTAGAAAAAGCACAATCCTGAATCAATGATGCTTGTAGTCTAAAGGGATCCAAAATCCAGGTCATCGAACCCTCATTATGGTACTTATCACTAAGAAAGTAGAACCATGGTATTTATCATGTTGCGGTACTAATCAAAAGGAGCGTAGACTCACATAATGGTACTACTCACAGTTAATGTAATATGCACATGTAACACAGACCTATGGTGTTTCTCACATTGCGGCACCATTTACAGTTAACGCAAATCTATGGTGCTCCTCACTTAGGTGTACTAATCACAGGGACTCCTACTATCCCATGGTGTTGCTCACATAGTGGGTACTAATCATAGGCAATGCTGACTCATGGCTCATATAGTGGTACTAATCACAGGTACTGTAAAACTCACCCTGATTCACACACTGTCGTTACTAATCACAAACCTATTGTGTACCTATGTGCAAGTAAAGGCAACCCATGGTGTTCCCCGCGTGGTGGTACTAATTACAAGTAGTCGCATAGTTCTCATTCGATCATCCTTTGGTCGCTCCTTTTAGTCGTATCTTACGACAAGCAGGGGATACCGTGGGTGTATTCTTCGCCTGCGTCTCCCATCCACAGGGGGATGTGTGTTTGGTCCGCGAGAGCTATTTTATTTCGCTGAAGTCCGCCGGCAAGCCGGTTAGGACCTTCCTATCTGCCACGTGGGACGTGGCACATGGGAGTATCACCTCTTCCCCTGCTATGTCTGTATAGTAGGCTCATGGCATTTGAATGGATTAGCACTCCTCGACATACATAGAAATTACACTCCAACTGCAGAATATGTGGAGAGACAAAGAAAGGGGAAAAAAATAGTAGTCTGGACATTGTATTATTTGAACATTTGAGACAACCGGAATGAATTCTTGATTCAAATTCAAATTCATTCCTAGAGCGTGGATTCATCATGCCAGTTTCATTCTTCAACCTTGGTGAGTCCCATATTGACATATTGAGTTTAATTAATTTTATTTAAATATATTTGATTCCTTTCATGGATTTTCCTGTTATGTAAAGTGTCTCACCTATCATATACAAATGACCATTGACCAAAATATATGATTACTGTGTAGCATAAGTGTAATACTGGCATGTGGCACTGGTACAAGCATTTTTAACAAAACGAAACAGATGTTAAAAATTTGTTAAAAATTGTAGCCTAAGGCTATAAAAAAGATACGTTCAGAAGGTATTTATGAAAATATTCTATTCAAACATAGGAAAATAAATATACCACAATGTGATGATAATAAATACAGTAGAACCTTGATAATTCAAAATCACACCTAATTCGAAGAAGCTCCCATTCCCGGAAACATGAGGTACGGTTTTGCACGTTATTTAAAGTGTTTAATTCGGAATACGGATAATTCGTAATTCGAAGAACAATGTCTGTTCCATTACTGAAATTCAGACTTTTAATTCAAAACTACTTTCACTCACTTCGGTGTGTCTACAGTGTGCTTCGTATTTGCTAAGTTCAAGTGAAATCGTCAGTCTTCTGTATTCGGCGTTTTAAGGAACGCCATAATATCACGTAGGAGACAGTGTGCAGAGAAGCAGAATCATGAACAATGGTGATGCCAACAGTTGTCGAAAAAGAGTGGCTCATATAATCAATTCATACGAACCGAACAATATTGTCATTAATAATACCAATATAAATGGTCCATTATTGGACATTATAAATTCTCCAGCTCACTCACTCCTGGTTGCGAGCGTTTCGCCCCCATGTGCTAGGCTGGGCTCATCAGTTGGTACCTAGCACACCTACCAAGACGCAGGGCTAGTAGTGTATACCGTGGAGGCCACTGCGTAGGCTAATTGTAGCCACCGGCAGTGCCAATGCACTATGAGATACTTTGTCTCATTACCAAAAATTGATGCCTGCTTGGCCATCAGATGATATAGATGTTGATTCCCATAGGGAATCTGAAATATATGTTCCGAATGAGTAAATTTATAATACCAATATAAATGGTCCATTATTGGACATTATAAATTCTCCAGCTAACTCACTCCTGGTTGCCTGGTTGTCACTGTTGATGAAACTATGATTTTTTTTAATGATGAGCACTTAATGTATTAAACAGTTTTAAACGAGAGAAGCACCAGCTGGGAAATCGTACATGGAAGCGAGACTTCCCGCCCTTGTCATAGGAAAGTTTGATAAGCCACCATGTTTTAAGGGCGTCAGGCACTTTCTGTGCAAGTACAGGCATCTAAAAAATGCAAACACTAACTAATAAAAAAAGCACTTGCACAGGGGAACCAGCAATATTTTTCTTCGTCTTTGAATCGTGTGGATTTTTTTTCGTTGCGTGAGGTTATATTTGCCAGTGATTTATCCAAATGCATTATTTGAATAGGACTTACGTCAATGCATTTTGTTGGATACATTTCAGAAACAGTATTCTCCATGGCACTTGAAATGTTTAAACTGTGAATCAAAGCGACTGCATGCATTAATGGGTCTTCTAATACTTTGTGATGCAGCAAGGGTTGGCATTTCTGAATTAGGAGTCGGCGGTTAATTCAAAATCATGTAATTCGAAGTCTGATTTTTGTGTCTCAGCGACTTTGAATTAGCGAGGTTTTACTGTACTGAAGTCAATTTTAAACAATTTTAATAATGACCCCACCCCACCCCAATTAACAAAATTCTGCATAACACAACAGTCTAATATGAACCACATCAACTTCCTCCCTCTTCATGCTCTCTCCTGAGTGAACACAACTGCTGCAAGACATGCCACTTTCATATACCCAACACCACTTCCACTCATCATCAAGTCTTGTTCATAAAAGGTTATCGTAACTGCATTTCATCCAACGTCATCTACCAGCTTCAATACAGACTCTGTCCTGCTTTCTACACTGGCTTAACTACCAACACTCCAGCCAAACAAAAAATGTCTGCTGCAATTGTGCAAAACCTATAATATGGATATCCCTGTCCCCATTCATGCCTGGCACAATCAAACCACATTTGATGTTTGTTTCACAGTTAAAATCCTTAAACATTTACTCCCATCTTCCCACTCTCTTAACCTTAGAGATTCTAAAGTTGGACATCAACTAGTATTCAGGTCTAAGGAAGCACCTAGCCTTAAAATTAGGTAACTGCTACTTTTTTCCATTCTCTAATCTCACCTACTCCCTCCTGCTTTCTTTTTTCTTACAACAGCATCTAATTTTCAACAATGATCACTACAATCATTTTTTATCCTCCACTGATGAAGACTACTGCTGAAAAGTTTGAAGACAACTTTCCAATTAAACATTACGATTCAAATACTTTTAGGTAAAAAGGTGCAACAGTTCTTCACAAAACATTTTAATTTCTTACCTTTTTTGACATCCCATCTTGTCGACGGAGGATCTCTTGCAGGGAATCTTTTAGCCGTTCCAGAGTAGTTTCTGTTGTTCGTTTTTCATCTAATATGTTAGAAGTTTGTTTTGTAATTTCCATATCCTTTCCTGCAAGACACAGGGAATTATTCACAAAAGCTGATAATAAAAGTTAAGTAAAAATACTTAGTTTAGCTAATGAGAAGCCTACAATCAATACTTTAACTGAACTTGTTAGAGACAATATGCTACTTCTAGATTCGTATATATATTGGCGACTGGAAGTTAGATTAAACAAGAAGTGGAGGAGAGCATTAAGTCATGTTTTATCCTTTTAAATAAAACTGTTCATCACACTGTGGAAGGATTAACTAAATCAGTGACTACCACCCTTCAACACTGTTCATGCCATCAGAAGAATTGTGGGATCATTGACTAATTAATAAGAATCGTACTTAAAAGTTCCACATAATACCAGAAGTTATTTATTTTTCAAAATAACATGTCTGTTAATTTAGAACATGTCTCGTTCCCATTGGGGAAATCATCAGCTAAGGAGCAAAAGACAAGTTAAAAATAAAACGAGGATATTATGACACATTTAAAAGATAAAAAGTGTAACAATTCAAGAAACAATGTTTACAGATGAACATGCCTTCGAGTCACAAGGTTACAGAACCTTTAAAAGTAAAAATTGCAAACTTGTAATGAACAACATTCCCCACCTTGGCATAGGATATATTATTACAGAACGATTTTAGATGCAATCACGGACTTCACCTCTCCTAACAGCCGAATCTCGACTCTTTTCTTCCGAAGTTCAAACAAGACCTACACTACTGTCAACATACATGAGCCAATTAATCAGTTGAACAACTATTTTTTTGCTAGTGGTTTTTTTTTTTTTGCTAGGGGCTTTACGTCGCGCCGACACAGATAGGTCTTATGGCGACGATGGGATAGGAAAGGCCTAGGAGTTGGAAGGAAGCGGCCGTGGCCTTAATTAAGGTACAGCCCCAGCATTTGCCTGGTGTGAAAATGGGAAACCACAGAAAACCAGCTAGTGGTTTAACGTCGCGCTAACACACTGAAGTTTTTGGCAATGCAAAGATGGGAAAGAGCTAGAATTGGGAAGGAAGCGGCCATACCCTTCATTACGGTACAGCCCCAGCATTTGCCTGGAAATAAATTAGGAAACCACAGAGAACCATCTTCTCAATCGAACAAGACAGACTCACAAGGAACAAATACACAATTATTTTTCTTGAGGACTTCAACGCCCAACTCGGCAAGAAAGAAAATTCCGAAACCTTGTTAAAAATTACCTGACTTACCAGAAAACCAACCATAATGGAGAGAGACATGTAGAACTCTGTAAGGCATTCAACTGAATTATGAAATCAATTGCATTCAAACACCTACCCAAGAAGCAAAAACTTGGGCATCTCCAAACCCCACCCCTGGTGAGTTCCAGATCGATCACGTCGCTACTAAATCGAAAGCACAATGAGAGATCTAAAATGTGAAGTTTCTAAGAAGTGCCAACCTTGATTTTGATCATTACCTTTCCAAGATCACGCTCAAACTCCTTCCAAGAAATACCAGAGAGATCCATCTTAGAAAAATCAACATGTTTGTAACAGAAAAACTGAGAGCCAACCAAGAATTCACTGAGAAACTTTGCTCCTTGGATTGACAGAATTGGAAACAACTACATGAGACCCTGGTTGAAACAGCTAAGGAGACAGTCTCACTAACAAAACCAAGGAAACTTTCATGGTGGACAAGGGAATGTGATAACACCACTTGCCTGGTAAAAATGGAACTTGCTGAAGATCACATAGGTATATGTAATTGGGAGATGTTCTTAGATACAAGAAAAAACACTTCAAAAACTACCTATGGGGTACAGTATGTCTTTGACAAGAACCAGCTGGGACAAACTGAGCAAGACTTTGAGAAGGAAAACACTCCTGACTTCTATACAACTTACAAACAGAGCCTCAATACATACGCTCCATCAAGCCTACACATCTAGGATCCTGACAGAAAACTGCTCATAATGACAACTGCCAAATTCTGGCTAATTACTTTGAGTTTCTCCTCAACTGCAAAGCACCCCCCAGAATCCACATTCTTCTTCGAAGACAATACACCCACTCACCCAGATTCACTTCCATCAACAAAAGAAGAAGTCAAACAGATGATCCAGTCACTGAAAAACAACTGTGCACCAGGTGAGGATTCTATAATCACTGAATTATGGAAGCATGCTATTGATAAGTTAACTGAGATAATATGCAAGATTTGGGAAACGGAGAAATTCGCTGATGGCTGGACCTCAGTCTTGGTTCACCCTCTTCATAACAAAGGTGACAGAATGGAAGTAAACATGTCTTGCTCCTCACAATAACCTATAAGATTCTCTTGAAAGTTCTTCAAACTAGGGCAGAAGATCAACAACAACTGGACCCACTAGTAGGAGAATACCAAGAATGTTTAAGGAAAGAACGTTCATGTGCTGAACAGATCATGAATATTAAATCTGTTCTTGCATATATCACGCTTAGAAACAAAGAGTTTGTAGTGATTTTTGTTTTCAAGAAGGCATATGACCTCGTTGATCAATTCACCCTATTTGAAACCATACAAGAACTAGGCTTGGAGACAATAAAACAAGGGAAATCATTCAGCAGACCCTAACCAACACTAAAATTCAGGGGAGAGTTCTCTCACCTCTGTTCTTCAACAGCATACTTAAGAATATCATCCATGAGTGGCAAAGAGAAATGAGCAACCCAAAGCAGTAAAAAATGGGGTCAGGCTGGGTTACATAAACATGAAGATGTTAGGTGACTGCCCTAGCCTTTACAGATGATCTTGCAATTCTTTCGGTTAGCCTGGATACAGCTGCAGAACAGATCAACAAACTCCAGAAACGAACAGCAAAGGCAGGCCTCAAAATCTTCTTTGAGAAAGAGTAAGTAAGCTGGTACCTAGAGAGCTAAATGATGGACAGGGAAAGAACATGCAGATGGGAAAGTTCAAATATCTATGTGAGTGGATAGAGCCCAACATCTCTAAAGAAGTCTTTGCATCACGGATGAGAAAAATGGAACCAGCATATTAATTAACCAAGGGCTTCTAGAAGATACCACTACCCCTAAATGCCAAGTGCTTAGACATTACCGCACAGTTATCTGACCAGAAGCCTTATAAGGTGCAGAGTGCCTTGCAATGCAAAGGAGAAGTCTTATGGAGAAACTTGAAGTTAAAGAACGATTCTGAGAAAAGTCTCGGGCCCAGTAAATGAAAATGGTAAATACAGATGATAGCACAACCAGGAACTCTACACCCATGTGGAAAAAATAACTGACATGATGAAGAAAAGGAGGATTGTATTTTATGGTCACATAGCACAAATGAAGTCAAGGAGATTGACAAGCAAGATCTTAACCTACTTTCTGAAAGAGGAAACCAAAGGAGTCTGATTCACAGAGATGGAAAGAGACCTACATGAAGTTGGGGTTACATGTGATGATATTCAGGAGCGTATCTCCCTTAAAATGAAACTCAAAGAACACCAGAGTTTCCAAAAAAATGCCTGAGCTTAAAAGAGGCAAATTGTAGACTGAAGAAAGGAAATAACAACATCAAGAATGAATGAGATATTACTGGGCAAATGCTAGAGCTTGGGGAAGAGAACAGTTGGATTAAAATGGTCCATAGCTGGCTGAAAAGACAACAAGAAATAAAAATTAATTCTAATTCTGTAGAGAACAGTATATAAACACAGGAGTACTCTGAATTAATAAAATATTGTGACAACGTTTATTTTCCATCGTATTTCTGTAGAGAATTGGATGAAGCATAGCCCTCATTCAATCGGTCAATTGTCAATTATTTCATTTTGCCTCCAGGCACATAGCAAATTTTTGATGTCTTGATTACCTCTAGACACTCCCCTGGCTTTGTTAAGTGTTGTGGATTGCTATGGACAATCTTCCTTCAGGCTGATCACCACATTATTGTTATACACCATGCAGAATGGATGGTACTTCAAGCAATGACGTCCATGTAGTTGTAGGCTTTACCTCAGTGCTCTGAGACCTATAAATTTCATGACATGATCCTGGTGCAACATTATTAATTTGTATTCCTTGTCGGAATGGGATTGACCGACAACTTTACACTGGGAGCTGTAATCAGAAAAAAAAACGTACGCTTCACCACAGCACCTTTTCCAAATCTATTTCATTTTTCTAGCACAGCTTGTAAAGGTTCGTGTGCAATCCAATATCATGACGAGTAATGTTCTTTTACTTGGGTGAAAGTTCTTTCAACATTATACCTCGTTCTTCATGGCCAATGGATAAATGAACCTCGTGAAGTGTGCTAAATAACTCTGTCCGTGATGTAAAACAGAACACCACTCTCACCTTCTTCAGTCTACCTTTGTTCTCAACCACCATCACATTATAATGTTTCAGCAGCCAATAGTCCTGTGGTTCCTTCTTAGCAGTATCTTTTTCCTCATTGTCCAATAACGTTTGGTAACTGGTTTTGGTTAGAAATGCACAGAGTATGCCAGCATAGGTACATACTTCAGATAGTTCGCAGAACTGCTACTGCATGCCAGTATGCTCTGATTCTTGTCTGGACACTACACTCTCTTCAATCATCTCACACAGCAAAAGACTATCAACACAGCGAAACTTGTGTGCTTCGCCATTGCCAAATAAAGACTTGACTGTGACTGGTGCACACTGGGCTGGGGTAGGGACCACTGCTGAAAATCATGTGCTTTGTCATGCAACACCGAAGTATCATTATCAAAAGCATTTTGTACTTTGCTGTTTAGGCTTTGACATTACACAGAGTGTTCATTCAAAGTGTGAAATATTAACCCCCCCCGCATTTTCACCAGTGTATACATTTCCTGAGCATTAATACAAGTATTTAGAGATCAACTGGTGGATGAAGTAATCCCAGTTATTTGAGCCCAAAGACGAAAAGGACTTGGTGTCCAATAAATACAGCCTAATTCCTTTATTGCATTATAGATATTCTTATTCACAGGACTGTTTCTAGCATATTGAATCACTGAATCATTGAATCACAGTAGTTAAGATTATGCAAATTATGGTAATCAGCCTTTGCTGGCAGGACCTAGTGTTTACACTGCACTATGTCTTCTGGTATAGGCTAGAGCAATTTTGTTTCTTTCATTG
Organism: Anabrus simplex; assembly: GCF_040414725.1. NCBI lineage: Eukaryota > Metazoa > Arthropoda > Insecta > Orthoptera > Tettigoniidae > Anabrus > Anabrus simplex. The sequence goes on along the minus strand of NC_090265.1, from coordinate 648,390,392 downwards.
AACTGTCTCTGTCTTATCCTTGGCTTTGACAATATGACTGAGGTATGAGCGATGCTAGTAATGCCATTCCTTGTGCAGCCAGTCCCTGCTATGAATGGTGTGAAAATTTTGCTCATAGGGTCAGTTGATGCGTGCATTTCAGTGGGCTTGGCAGGCTGATATGTAACAGCAACTTCTGGCTCGGTGAGGAAAGCAACGGGAAACTACCTCACTCCTCGTTTCCCTAGTACACCTCTTCAGTGATGCCTAGGCCATCTATGACAGCTGATGGCAGAGCTGTTGAAGATCCAACCAGCCTTAGGGCTGAAGACTGAACATGTACATGGATGAGACTTAGTGCACTCTTTTGAAAAGTTTATGGAATCTGAACTTAAAAAAATGATCTAACCATCTATATTACAGGCTTACAGTCAATAGTATTAGTCTTTCAGGTAATGTCATGAAAGTTTGAATAAAACAGAGGATTAAATTTTCATGCTTATCACAAAATTAATGGAAATATGATAGAAAAGACTGACTCAACCAATTTTGATAACTGATGATGTCAACCAACCTTTTCTTACAGAATTCATGTCAGCCAAAGTTACGACAAGAGCAGGGTTTCGACCTGCTGCCTGCAATAACTGCGATCCATCCTGATAGAAAAGAAACACAACTGGAATTGTTACATCATTTGTGCCATCACCAGACATGGCAAACATAGGTGAAGTAGTAGATGAAGTTCCAAAAGTATTGTCCACAACTATCCCAGCAATAGCACCTGCTTTCTCAATGCGACGAGCCTGTAAAACATACATCTTACTTTTAGTACATGTGTTACCTCATTTTTAACATTGTTCACAAGAAAAACCAATACCACATATACATTTAGCTTTTTCTTCACACATTTCTCTCAATTTAACAATGAAGTAACAGTGTCTTCTACAGGGAGAAGTAGGAAGAGGATAAAGACACAATCTTCAAAATGAAGTACAAAATGAACAAAATTAATGTTTAAAAAAATTATATAATGTACTGTAGTCAGGTAAAGTATGAAATATATCGAGAATGTGGAAGAAATTTCTAGTCAGGAAGTACGGCTATCAGAAAAGGCAGAAGCAAGGAACACATAAATACAGACGAGTCCAGCATAGCAAGATATGTGAAGAATAAAAAGAAGGAACTGTTTGTTTGTGTTGATTTTTGAGGTATGGAGTGGTATCACATAAGCAAGTAAACAATAGCTATTTCAAGTCAACTGGAGAATTCATACAACATGCTTTCACTTACCAGTGCCAGGCTCCTGACTTCCATCTGTCCTATTTAATCTACCTTGATCAGCTCTTACTCTCTTCTGACCCTGACAGTATTAGGTTTGTGAAGTCTAGAGACCCCCTTATTTTCACAACCCGGGGCCCATTCCTTTCCTTTGTGCTACATTCTCTTGGAAGGGACAACTTCCTTTTTTCTCTTCTGTTTAGAGTTAAGATGAGATGTTTATCTAGTTGTACTTCCTTGTAAAACTGATAAATACTGGTACAATCTGCATGGTACCCTGGTACCTATCCTCAAACTCTATATAAACACTCGTAATGCCAACAGCGATCTATGTCAGTGAAACATGGAAAATTACAGCATGGACAGCACGGAAGGTCAACGTATTCCAACGGCACTGTTTACGCAAAATTTTGGATGGCACGATCGAGTCGCCAATGAGGACATTTTGAGACAGGCTGGCTCCAAGAAATTACAAGATATTGTAATGGAAAGTCAAAATGTTTATACCAGGCCACCATATTCTTCATTCACTTACCAGACAGCCAATACTCGAAAATCACTATGCATTGCGAACCACTAGGAGGCAGGCAGAAGCCTGGTGCCAAATGTACAAAGAAGACCTACGAATAGTTAACATCAGGGGTGACGATATAGAGAATGCCTTTGAACAGGCCTTGCTGGTCAAAGCTTGTTGCCCTATGCACTTCACACTGAAGGAACCATTCAATGGTGGTGGTGGTGGTGGTGATGATGCAATTTTCAGTCTTACTGTTCCATCATTTACATAATTATTTACTGAAAGATAAAAAATAACACGGTGGGACTTTGTATGTTGAAAATAGAGTAAACTGATGATTTGGTCTTAATAGGGGAGCTTCCCAACCCGGCGGAAGCTGGATGAGGGAAATGGATGATGATGATGATGATGATGGGACTGTATTGAAAACTTTCCAAGTAATATCTTGGAACTTGGAGAGGAACTATAAGATGAACTATAAGATGTCTCTTTCAAAAAGAAGAAGAAACCTTGAGAAATGAGTACCACTTAGGTATTACAAAACTGGAACTATCAGATCATCTGAAGTACTTAGGATGGTAAGTGAAAACGAATTAATGTGTAGCAAAGGTAAATTTGTTTGCAACTGCAATCAAAAGTAGCAAAAACTATTCTTACATCGCACAGTTTTCTAACCAAATTTGCTATAATAATGAAAGTATGGAAGACAAGGGAGAAGGAGGTAACAGACATGACAATGGTACAAACATGCAGGACCAATGGCATTAGGGTATCTAAAGTTAACAGATAAAATCAAAGTAAGAATTGAACTTGTGGTGCATATAAACCTGCTTTAGTGGCATGGTCATGTTAAGTAAATGGAGTGGAATGGGTTATCTAGGGCAATAATGAACTTAGCCATGGAGGGAAAGAAAAATAGAGGGAGTTCTAGAAGACAACGGTACAGTACGGTTTTAAACAATTTGAAGGCATAAGGCATGATGTAGTGTTATTGCAAATAGAAGGTTGAAGAGGTGCTTAGTTCATTCATGAGACTTGTAGAATGAATAATGAAAGGCATAACAGTCTAAAATGAAGATGTATGTAAGCAGTGGTTAATTTGTAGCTAAAAAGCTGGGGGGAAGTCTCCCTTAAAATAAAATAAAAGGAAGGTATTTACATAACAGTAAATACTATCTCTGACCAACTCGGATTAAAGGGGTTGAAAAACAAGCAGATGGATTTAAACAAACATATTCTATAAAATTTAGTACAACATCAACATGTTTTGTTTCCAGTAGGTTTATCCTGATAAATTGGCTTGTTCATAATCAATTAAACTATATAATGTAACAACAGACTGCAAAACATGACCTTACTTTTCATACACACTATACAAAACTTACACAAATTTTCATAAGATTCCACAGTGACTCTATTTGGATGGTGATCCTTACTATTTGTGTTTGTGGCTAAACTTTCTAATAGGTAGGAGAACACCGTAAACAGGTGGGGATCACCGATCCCCTGTGTTCCCTCAGAAATTAAGCACTGTATGTATGTTACATACAGAGTAGGTAACTCAAAAAGTAACTTTCCCTGCTTTATTGTTCAGAAACAAAAGAATGGAGTTCACTCTGAGACCTGTGGAATATGTCTTTCTCAAAGAAACGTTTACTATGTTGTGTAAAATATCATCTTGCATATGACCTGTGGAATATGTCTCTTTCAAACAAATGTTTACTATGTGGTGTAAAATATTATTGTAGAATATTTTATTTGTAATCCTTTTATCTATCTAAATTTGGAAATGTAACTACTAAATTGTAATTTATTATTATTGTTGAGTGATATTTTGTAATGTTCTGGAAATTTTTGTGACGCAGACTTTCAAAACAGGGTGTCTGCCCCTGTCGATTCTAGAAGCATGTTTTTACTAATTTTGGAAGATGGAAAGTTCGCGATTAGGGTTAGGTGATGTTCTGGAATATTGTGAAAACATCGCGACTTGGTAAGGGGTTTTGATTGGTGGATCTGGGTGGCGAGAGGGAAGCTTCTGTGGTCTGATTGGTTACTCGGTGATCGCACCGGGACCAGCCTTGCCTTCTTAAGAGAGCGAGGCAAGATTTCGTGGTCTTTTCATTTCTCGTTAGTCCAGCGATCAGACACACGTAGGCGATTCTCCCTCCCAGGATGGGCTGCCTTGGGGTAAGCGCTGTTGGTTTCATTTCAATCTTAATTTGTATTTAATGTTTGCTTGTACTTTCACATAGGAGTTTACCCCTACTCGCCCAGACTCGCCATTCAATTATTTAGATGCCTTAGCTTTTCAGCTGGGCCTGCCTGTTTGATTTTGGAGGCATTTCCTTTCCTTTTCTTGTAAACCATGTAATTAGTAGATTCATTTTATTTCCCTTCGGGGTTTGCCTCCAGTAACTTTGTATCACTTGTTGCACGCTAGTTTTTCCTCTGCCCCACATCAAAAGTGTTCTTGGTGTGGGAGCAAGTTGAACTGGCCTCTGCATCAAGTTTAAGTATTTCTGATTTCCCTTTGTTTTCATTACGTGGCGTGATTGTCTGAAAGCGCGTTAACTTTGACTTCATATCGTATTTGTATCATGTGGTTCCTATTTGCCTTAAACGTTGTATTCTGGAAGTTGCATTATGTTAAGGTATCTTTGGTTAGCCTCTTTGACTTAAAAGAAAAGCCCTTGGCAAATTAATCTAATTTGTTGTTGTGAGATATCGTAACTGAATTTTGAATTGATGGATTTTGTTTTGGATTTTCTTTGTACTGTCTATTTTGGAAAAAATATTAACAGATTAAGGAATCACCATTGAATTTTCTTAAAATCTGCCACCTACATATCCCCATGGGCCTGGTACGGTTTCCGTGCTCCACATCCTTATTATAGTTGTCACGTTGCCCAACCTGATGTTCATTTGTTTAGACTTGATGCAGTTTATCTGATGTTTTGGCTTGTGCTAAAGATGCTAAAGTGCCATGTAATTTAATTTTTCTTTGTTACGTGCTGTGCAACCAGAGAAGACCAGTTACACACTCCAAATTATGTATCCGATAGTCTGTAGTTGCATTGTGCACAGGTACGTACGTCGGTAAACCAGAACGACGCAATGACAGTCGCAAAATGGCCAACTTACTGAATGAGTAGTCGCAGAAAGAGGTATGTACAGTGATCAGTTTTCTGCAGGCAAAAGCACAAAACCTGTCAATATTCACAAGAGGATTGCGTCTTTAAACATAGAGAAAGTGAAGTTTGTCCAAAAAGTGTGGAAGTGGTAATGCACATCTGCAGAGGACTGAAGGACTCTGAAAGATAAAAAGCGGAATGGTCATCTATCAACATCAGATACATTTATTAATGCCACTGATGGAATGGTACAGGAAAACAGATGTGAAACTCTATATCAGTTGAAGGTGATCACACCAAAGAAAGGAGAAACTCATTTTATGCTATGGTATGCTAAATGCTTGAATAACTTTGGTGTTTACATTAAAAAATAAGGGAGTGATGTCAAAATAAAGCATACCGGTAATTCTTTATCTTGAGCTGTCTTTACCTGTTCACCTAGAAACATGTTTTAGACTTATCCTCAAATATTGCAATATAGGAGGGAAGGCCTGAATAATTTTGGTGATGCTGGTGTTTAACAGTGAGCAACCATTCTCAATAAATACCTGTTACCTGTCATATAATAGAACTGTTCATTTTCTCTATGGTCTGTGGTTTATGAGAAAGACATCATTTTGATTTTATTTCAAATGAGAAACCATGAAAAAACATTGTTAAGGAATGTCAACAATACTTGAAACTATCGGTATTATCACATTGGTAGTGTGATATCCTGGTTTGGTCCATTCATGTGTTTCAACTGTAATTCCTAATACTATCAGTTTGCAATTTCCTTATAAGAAAGGCCCAAGGAAGTATTTCATTTTTGCTTTCCGTGGTGAAATGTGCAATCAATAAAATAAGGTACTGAAGATAAAATGACACTTACCTTATCAACAAACATGCAGTCACCTCTTTCCATTATAACCACACGACCAGCTAATCTTTCTGGGTTTACCAACTCTTGACAGGCTCTTAACGGGTCAGCAACAGCCAGTCTACCCGTCACCTGAAATTAGAAATCGACAAAAACATTATGCAAAAGTTATATAATATGTTAGGCAGAACACAATTCTATTTCTTCAAAAACGGAGAAACAGAATGTTGCCAGATTTGAAGAGATGAAGAGCATAATTATATCAGATTGAAGAATGATTCTATTTCTGGATGATTTCATTTCTATTAAACTGTGACAAGATATTCTACATGTTCTAGATATGATTCATGGTGTAGGTTAATACAGTCATGTCCTAGTCTGTGAACCAATGGGTGAGTGACATAGTAAGTGGTCCTGGATGTCAGGATAGCAACTGCTATGGAATAGGAGTGGAGATCTTGGACATATTCTGAGTCATGGCCCTCCATGTACTCAGGTAGCTAGTACTATACAACCCACTGTGGTCCCTAACCCGTTCGAGGAGAGATTCTCACTGGTCTATGTGTAAGCAGGGTAGCATCCTGCTTTACAGAATTTTTACCAAGCACGCTCAGAATGTTTTACGCAAGCCTCAGACCTATGGGAGTAACAGAGTAATAATAATGTTATTGGCTTTACGCTCCACTAACTACTTCTTGCAGTTTTCAGAGACGCCAAGGTGCCGGAATTTAGTCCCACAGGAGTTCTCTTACGTGCCAGTAAATCTACTGACACCTTCAAATACCACCGGACTGAACCAGTATTGAATCTGCCAAGTTGGAATCAGAAGGCCAGTGCCTCAACTGTCCGAGTTACTCAGCTCGGCAAAGTAACAGAGTCCCACTTTCATTTGACAGGTGAGGGACTCGTTGGAACTTGGTAAACAAAATGTAATTTGATAGGGAGCTATCAATATTAATGTGGTTAATGGAAGAGTCAGCAAAGAGAATGTGCTGGACTTGTTGAAAGTTAATGATATTCGGGTAAGGGGAGGTAATGAGGAAAAGATAATAAATTGTTCTTAACAGATGTCAAAAAGGAAAGGGCATAGTATGGAGTAGGACTGTTCATCAGGAATACTATTGCATATAACACAGTTTCTGTTAGTATGAGAACTGTCTCAGAATATTCACCATCACAGGATGCAGATGAGGATAAAGTTCACAACTTTCATGAAGCACTGAGTGACATCGTAGTCAGGGTCAATAACAAGGATAGGATAGTTAAATGAGTGATTTCAGTGTGAAAGTTGGAAACAGAAGTAAAGAATATGATGAGGTGATGGATAAATGTGGAGAAGATATGGAAGCTAACAGGGATGGGAAATGTTTGCTGGACTTCCATGCTAGTATGAGATTAGCAGTTACAAATACATTCTTCAAGCATACGGCTATCACTGTTACAAATGGGAGTGTAGGGGCACCAGATTCATAATAGAGTACTGTATGTCATAACCGACTTTGAATTTAGGAAATCTGTTAGGGTAAAATTAATGGACGTAAAGGTCGCGGTAGAAGAAAACACTCTTGGCTGAGGAATGTACGGGACTGGACAGGACTAGATTTGTGCAGACTTCGCTGTGACTGCAGCCAACCTTCAGTAGTGGAGAAGGCACTACAAGAAGTTAGGAATGTGCAGGTATTCCAGGTTTTAAAAAAATAATACAGACCACTATCTGATCTGTAGTGAACTACCTACCTCTACGCCCAGGACAGAAAAAATTATATCTGTTTTCTGGCGAATAAGGGTAGAGAACCTCAAGGACGAGGAAATAGATGGAAGTAATGAATATGATTAGTGAAAAGTTCCAAAAAATATATAGTCAGCAGGTTCAGAATATAGAAAAGGTCCAACTCATTGGCTGAATGGTCAGCGTTGAGGCCTTCGGTTCACAGGGTCCCGGATTTGATTCCCGGCTGGGTCAGGGATTTTAATCACCTCTGATTAATTCTTCTGGCCTGGGGACTGGGTGTTTGTGTTTGTCCCAACACTTTCCTCTTCATATTCAGACAACACAGTACATTACCAACCAATACAGAAACACGCAATAGTGATTACATCCCTCAGTATAGGGTTGGCATCTGGAAGGGCATCCAGCCGTAAAACAGGGCAACATCCACATGTTCGACACACTTCGCACCCGCAACCCCACAGATGTGGGAAAAGCGGTAGAAAAAGAAGAAAGAAGGTTCAGAATATAGAAAAAGAATGGGTGGCATACGGGGATGCTGTAGCAGAAACAGCAAGGGAATGCCTAGAAACAACTGTGTGTAAAGATGGTGGAATGATGAAGTCAGGGCAGCTTGAAAATGTAAAAACAAGACTATCAAAACTGACCCCCCCTCAAAAATATTCTGATATAAGCAGGGAATTATTTGTAGATGAAAGAGAGCAAAAGAAATTATTGTAGAATCCAAGAACAAGTCAGGGAAGATTTCGGTAATAACCCGGAAAGGCTTAGTTAAATGGCAGGGGAACTTTTCAGGACAGTAATAAAGTATCTTAGAAAGGGAGGGGAAAAAGGAAATGAATAGAGTTTTAGATAAATCAGGTGAACTCATAATAGATCACAGGGAATAACTGGGCAGATGGAAGGAGTATTTTCAAAATCATCTTGATGTAAAAGGAAATCTTTCTTGTGGAAGTTGCGAACAACAAAGTTTACAGGGAGGAGAACAATTATGGCAGTGCAATTATGCTCGAGGAAATGGAAGGGATGGTAAATAAACAACACTGTCATAAAGCAGCAGGAATAGATAAAATTGTATCTGAAATGGTCAAATATAGTGGGAAGACAGGGATGAAATTGATTCATAGAGTAATAAGATTAGCACGGAACGTTCATAAGGTATCTTCTGATTGGTTCAAAGCAGTAATTGCACCCATCTATGAGCAAGGAAACAGGAAGGATTGCAACAACTATAAAAGTATTTCATTGATCAGTATACCAGGCAAGGTGTTCATTGACATTATGGAAGGGAAGGTCCGATCAATGGTTGAGAAGAAGTTGGATGAAAACCATGGTGGTTTCAGACCATAGAGAAGCTGTCAGGGCCAGATTATCAGTGTGCAGCAAGTAACTGAAAAATACTATGAGAGGAACAGACAATTATGTTTATGTCCTGCAGATCAAGAGAAGGATATGGCAGAGTACAAGCAATCAAAGGCATTTATGTTAACAATTGGGCTGCAGTGAGAATTGATGTCAGAATGCGCTCTTGGTTTAAGGTACTTACAGGGATTAGACAAGCCTGTAATCTTGCGCCTTTGTTGTTCATAGTTAAATGGATCATTTACTGAAAGGTATAAAGTGCCAGGGAGTGATTCAGTTACCTGAAAATGTAGTAAGCAGTTTGGCCTATACCAACTACCTGGTCTTAATGGCAGACTGTGCACAAAGCTTGCAATACATGTGCAATGAGTGACACCATCTGGTTGCCTGCTCACCAATTTCAATGTTTCATTTTACTCTAGGTCTACCAGATGACAGAGTAAACTGAAATTCTCTTGGGCAGTGTCTATGACTGAGATTTTAATTAATTCTGTCAGGTGAACACCATATGGTGTCACCAGAGATCCTTCACATGCTGATAAAGTACGACATGGAGAGATGAATGGGCTTTTTTCCCAACCTTCAAAAATCCAACTACCTCTGCCGAGGTTGAACCCGCTACCCTGGAATGCGGAGGCCGACACTCTTATCACCGATCCACAGAGGAAGCTGTCAATCGGGAAGAAACCTAAGAGGATTGAATGCCAGGTTGGGAATACACAACTGGAACAGGTAGATAATTTTAAGTATTTAGGATATATTGTATTCTCCCAAGAAGGTAGTGTAGTAAGCGAGATTGAATCAAAATGCAGCAAAGCCAATGTATTGAGCTTGCAGTTGTGAAAGAAGTATTCTGCAAGAAAGAAGTCAGCTACCAGGTGAAACTATTTTTACACCAGTCTGTTTTCAGACCGACTTTATTGTACGAGAGTGAAAGCTGGGCGGACCCAGGATCCCTTATTCAAAAGTTAGAAGTAACAGACAAGAAAGTAACGAGAATGATTGTTGATACAAAGAGATGGGAACAATTTCAGGAGGATACTCAAATTAATGAAGATGTATGCATAAACTGGCTTCAGTGGTGGGGACAAATGAGGCGCATGGAGGAGGACAGGTTATCTAAGAGAATAATGGACTCAGTCATTGAGGCTGAAGGAAATCCAGAGAAACCAAGGCAGCAATGGTTAGACTCAGTTTCTGATGATTTAAAGATAAGAGGTATAGAACTCAGTGAGGCCACAGAGCTAGTTACAAACAGAGGACTGTGGAGGCATTTAGTAAATTCACAGAGGACTGAAGACTGAATGCTGAAAGGCAGAACGGTCTACAATAAAGATGTATGAATGTATGTAACTAGGCAGATGTTTACCAAATTTACCCTTCTTACCAGGGATAAATATAGTACCGATACAAGGTCTGTTTCTTGGAATCACTGTAACATAGCAGTTAGGCCTTCATTCAATACATACCTGAATGAGAATCATATTCAAATATGAGGCAGTACACCAATTAAAAAATCAAACATGGCATCAAGTCCATTACAGTTGATTGCTACAGCACTTGCAGATGATACATTTTCAGATCATTGCAGAACTATTAATAATATCAAGTAATTGCTCACTTAGCCTACAATCTGAATACTAATTATAAAAGCCAGAATTCTAAATCTATTTATATATAATTTCCATTTATTTTGGAAAGACCTCCTGTATTTACAGGCTGCTGCTAAGAACAAGGTAAAACATATCGTCATCATCATCATTGTTGTTATCATCATCATCATCATCATCATCATTGTTGTAATCATCATCATCATCATCATCATCAGCTTCCTCTTGGCTTTCCACCAATTTAATGGGGTCGACACTTTGGATTTGAACCAATTTAATGGCCGGATACCCTTTTCCTAATGCAATCCTATGAGGAGTGATGTAGTCACTATTGCACGTTTTTATGATAGTTGGTAGTGTGGCATGTTGTATGCAAATGAAAGGAAGTGTATTAAGAAGGACACCCTCTGCTGCTGGGAATCTAACCAGAGTCCTCTGAACCAAAGGTCAGTATGCTGACCACTAAGCCAAGCAGCAAGTCTTTAAAGGTCTAAGGATATGCATTTCATATTAATGATAGATGGATGATATTTTTCCATATAAATTTCACCAACATTATAATTACAGATTGATTTTGTTTTTTAGTTTACATTCAGGGCAAAAAAATCATGTAATGCAACCTGCATATAAATATTTTGCAGAACTGTGCTCTGTTGTTGCAGATATTTTTCTAATTAATGGAAGTCCCATATAATGTTTTCATTAAGATACAGTACTATATGTTTATAAATATCATGACATATTAAAATTTGGATTTATTAGAAAAGCTTTCAGAGCTTGCACTAACAGAAATTTTGTAGCTCACCTCTAAGGTATTAATGAAAAGAAACCTTTTCCAGGTGAGGTATTGGCTAAGAGTACGCAGAGAAATTCAGAGAAGAAATCTATCCAATTCAGAGAAGAAATCCATCCACTACAGGAAGTTAAATAATAAGTAGCTGAAACCTGCCAAGACATAATGGTCAATGGGGTGAATATTTATTGAAAGATTTCCTTATATATGACATTCCTTGTACTTTACTTTTTTTTTTTTTTTTTTTACAATTTTCTTTACATTGCACTAACACAAATAGGTCTTACGATGACGATGGGATAGGAAATGGCTAGAAGTAGGAAGGAAGTGACCATGGCCTTAATAAAGGCCTGGTATGAACATGGGAACCCACGGAAAAATATCTTCAGAGCTGCTGACAATGGGGTTCAAACCCACTAACTCCCGAATGCAAAATGATAGCAATGTGACCCAAATCATGCAGCCACTTGCTTGGTGCATTCCTTGTACAATTATCCTTTGGTACTACTGCAACTTTAAAATATATCTCTCTTGACATTGCAACATTTAACTGGGCATGGGTGAAAACTGGCCAAGGGAAATAAGAGACCTACACGTTCCTTGAGGCTTAAGGCTCGTGATAAAATGCCAAGCAAATTGGAAATTGATGCCTTTTGAAAGAAAATGGAAGTGTTTTAGCAGATGTTGTTAAGTCAGTTTGAGGGATTAGAGCTCTCTGTCCAGCTTCATCTCCACTTATTATTTCCAAATATAAACTGGTTCAATTTAGGAACCATTGGGAAACGTTCCGATTTCTAAGGAGCATAACTATGGCTCCAATTTTTAGAATATGAATATGTGGAGGCAAACCATTAATTCGAAAGAATTCAAGAATTCAAGAATTCATCATCACCATCATCATCATCATCATCTCCCGGGTCAGGGTATTTATGACACTTCTCCATCTTCCTCTTTCCTTCCACCATTCCTCTTCCACGATCTTATCCCAGTCTAAATTTCGTCTTCTCATGCTGCTCTTCACTGATCCAATTCACCTTGTTCTAGGTCTTCCTCTTGCTTTCTTGCCCTCGCACTTTGCCTCCAGCATCTGTCTTGGAATTCTATTCTCCTCCATCCTCTTTACATGTTCAGATCACCTGAGTTTATTCTTTTCAATTCTCTCATTTAGCTTTCCTATCCCAACTTCCATCCTAACATCTTCATTTCTCACTCTGTCTTTCCTTGTCTTTTTTATCATACTTCTTAGGAATTTCATCTCACTTGCTTGAATTCTACTCTCTTGCCTGCTAGTTGAAGTCCAATTCTCAGCTGCATAAATCAATACGGGTACATAATACATTTTGTACATTATCTCTTTACTTTTCCTTGGTACTTCTTTGCTCCAAACAAGTTTCCTTACACTTTGGTCGAATGCATTGCCCTGCTGTACTCTCCTGCTAATCTGCATGTCCACCCTAGCATTTTGCATTAATTCACTTCCTAGGTATTTAAAGCTGTCCACAATTTCCAGACTTTGACTTCCAATTTTCACAGCGCCCCCTTTCCTTGCCTTTCCCCTCTCGCCATCACCATAGTCTTGCTTTTATCTGTACTGATTTTCATGCCATACTTCAATTTTTTGTTCAGTACATCTAGTTGTTGTTTTTGTTGCACTTCTTTGCTGTTCTTTCCCCAGATCACAACATATCTTCATCTCTTTATCTCCATAGTCTTCCTTTTCTTTCCTTTACAATTTTGTCCATGGCCATAATAAACAAAAGAGGTAACAGCACACTCCCCTGCCTTAGTCCAGTCTTATTCCTAAACCATTCTGTCTTTCCAAATGGAGTCAGTACCCTGCTAACACAGTTGTTATACATTGCATGCACCATTTTTCTTCCAAGTCTCCTTTTAACCATGGTTTCCCAAACCTTCTCTCTGGGGACACTGTCATATGCCTTTTCTAAATTTATGAAAGTCATGACCAGATGCTTTCCATATTCCCAGTCCTTTTCCATCAGCTGTCTCATGCTAAAGACTGGGTCCACTGTAGATCTTCCACTCCTGAAACCATATTGTTCCTCTTGTAACTCTCCTTCAATCTTTCTTCTTATTCTTCTTTCTAATATCCTTTAAAGTATTTTAACTACCTGCAATATAAGTGTGATTCCTCTATAGTTACCACAAACTTTCTTGTCCCCTTTCTTATTATTCTTATTATTCCTACTACTCCTATTTTCCAGCCTTCTGGTACACATTTGTGTTTCCACATACACTTTAGTAGTTGGTACAATCATTGCATACCAAAGAGTCCAGCAGCCTTTAGCATTTCCACACTGATTTCATCCATCCCTCTTGCTTTTCCCATCTTCATCTTTTGTACTGCTAACTCCACCTCCAACATTGTTATATCATCCCCTGTTGTTTCTATTGCTTCTTTTGCTTTCTTCTGTTTGATCTCAGTTCCATTCTCGCCAGGCTGTCTTCTTTTCTTTCACCGCTATCCTCACTTCTTCATTCCACCACGGTTGTTCACATTCAATAGCTTATCAAAATACTCCTTCCATCTTCCCTTTATCTCTTCTGAGTGTGTTGACAATTCCCCATCTTCCTTTCCCACTAGCTTTGTGATAACTCTTTCTGTCCTCTTACTTCTTAAGAGGCCATATAGCAAGCATCCTTTTACTGCCACTTACATCCACTTCCATTTTTTGTGTAAATTCTTCCCAACTCCTCTTCTTTTCTTCTCATAGGTACCACCTTCTTACATCTCCATTTGCTGTTGAGATACTTCCTTTTGCTTTCTTCTGTTTGATCTCAGTTCCATTCTCGCCAGGCTGTCTTCTTTTCTTTCACCGCTATCCTCACTTCTTCATTCCACCACGGTGTCTCCTTTTCTTTCACTCTTTTAGATGTCCTGCCACAAGCACTCTCTGCTGCACTAACAAATGCCTTTTTAAAATTGTCCCACTCCTCTTCTACATTTTCCACTTCAGTAACTGAAATTTGTAGCTTCAATCTCTCCTGAAAATCTTCCTGTACATTTTTGTCTTTCAATTTCCATACTTTTATTTTCTTTCTCTTATCTCTTTTAGTTTTTCCATTTTACCAACCGTAATTTTGCCCCCACAACTCTATAGTCCCCATCAAATGCTTCTTCTGGTAAAGCTGTCACATCCATCAACTTCCTGTGATTTGTTTTTTCCACCAAAAAGTAGTCAATTACTGATTTTGTTCTTCTGTTCTACCCATATCTGGTAATTTTCCTGCTGTTTTTCTTTCGAAACCATGTATTCCCCACTATCAGTCCATTCCTTTCACAGAAGTTCACTAGTTTCTCTTCTTCATGATTCTTTTTCCCATATCCACAGGGTCCAATGACTTCTTCCTTTTTTGTCTCTTGTTTCTGACCTGTGCATTCAGATTTCCCATAACAACCACTTCCACACCTGAAATTTCTCTTTCTACTTTCTCCAAGAATCCTTCAATATCTTCTTCCTTGTTTTCCGTCTGTGGTACATACACTTGGATGAAGTCCATCACTTCATTCTTCAACTTTAGTCTAATCTTAATTATTCTGTCACACATTCTACCACTTCAAGATACTCCTCCAATTACTTCAAAATGACTTTTTTTTTGCTAGTTGTTTTACATCGCACTGACACAGATAGGTCTTACGGCGACGATGGGACAGGAAAGGGCTAGGAGTGGGAAGGAAGCGGCCGTGGCCTTAATTAAGGTACAGCCCCAGCATTTGCCTGGTGTGAAAATGGGAAACCACGGAAAGCCATTTTCAGGGCTGCCGACAGTGGGATTCGAACCTACTATCTCCCGAATACTGGATACTGGCCGCACTTAAGCGACTGCAGCTATCGAGCTCGGTCTTCAAAATGATTAGTCCCATTCCATTTATTGCCTCTTGGCCACCACTCCAGTATAATGTGTATCCTTTCCTCAATTTCTTTCTTCCGTTACCTTTCCATTTCACTTCACTCAACCTCATCATTTTCACCTTCTCCTTCTCCATGAAGTCGACTACTTCCTCTGCCTTTCCTGTCAGGGTCATAAGATTTACTATTCCTATCTTAATGTTGGTTACTGGTCACCCATTTCTCACAGTTCCCCCAGTACCCTGAGAACTGCACGTCGCTTTAAGTAGGGGACGCCGTGACCTTTTCCGAGGTTGATTTACTAGTACCATATCATTTATAGGTTATTATTACGATGCATAGGTTATTATTACTCCCAAAGGCATTTTATACCTACTGCCAAGTGTTATTCTAGGCCTCTCCACTGGAGTACAGATGCTACAAGTTTCCCTCTTCTGTCACTGATGCCATACCGAAGTTCACCTTCTCCGCCTCTGGTGCCGTTGGGGTCTTCACCCATATCCTGGGCTTGGGCCCTCCATATTTGTGACACATGGAGAGAGGGTGTCCTAGTATTTTAAAGCCCCCAGGAACTGGGCTGCCTGTTGGTCTGCAGGGTGTATTATTTTGTGGTTTTGCGCTCATATATTTATGTAAATGGCGTGTTTTGAAGAAGGGTAAAAGAGGAGACTATTTAATACAATTATAACTATATAATTGTTTGGCAATAAGCATGTGGCAAAAAAGGCAAAACCTTTATTAAATCTCCCCCTAGAACAACAATTTTTGCACCAGAAGGAATGGAATGTTGTTACCTATGATATATTTTAGAAGATGATTCACATACATTAATGAATGACTATTTGCCATGGGGCTTTATCCCATATTGAGCCGTGCTCATCGAATATCGTCACCAGCTTTGGAATTAAATTTTAATCCAGACTCTGAACTCTCATTTAAATTTAGAGGAATTTTGAATGTAATGTGCACTGCTCAACTGCTGAGGAGCAAAACAGCAACTACGGTATTCCTGTCCACAAAGTACAGCTGACCAGTAAGTGTACGAAATGCAGGGTGGAGAACTCCTCACTCAGCGCTCATCACTCCTTTCTCTTCACACAGGAAGCCGAGAGATGCAAAACACCCATATATTTCAATAGTGGTGTTTATGCCAGCACTTCAATCATCCTTCTTCTCTCCGCTCCTCCTTCAAGAATCAAATGGGTGATGTGCTTCATGAGTACTGTTCTGTGATTGGTTGGCTCAAGACCAAGGCTGTCTACTCATAATATTATCGTCCTATGTTCATAGAAAGTAAAATATCAATATTTAGTCGGCTACAGTGGGGTTCGAACACACTATCTCCCAGATGCGAGCTAATACAGTAGGAGAATTCGGATTGGGACAAAGGAATGAAAGAGGAAGCCGGCTGGTTGAATTCTGTAATGATCATAATTTTAGTCCTTGCTAATACTTGATTCAAACACCACATACGATGGCTGTGTAAACGGTAGAGACCTGGAGACATGGGAAGGTATCAAATAGACTTCATTATGATTTCGCAGAGGTTCAGAAACCAGGTGCTGGATTGCAAGACTTTCCCAAGAGCTGACGTGGACTCTGACCACAACTTGGTGGTCATGAAATGCCATCTGAAGTTGAAGAAATTGAAGAAAGGAATGCAAGGAGATGGTATCTAGACAAGTTGGAAGGAAAGAGTGTGAAGGATTGTTCCATGAAGCACGTCACACAAGGACTAAACGTAAAGGCTGAAGGAAACACAATAGCGGAAGAATGGACAGTCGTGAAGAATTAGGTCAGTAGGGTTGCTAAGGAAGGTTAGGAAGAAAGGAAAGATCAACTAAGAATCAATGCATAACTCAGGAGATACTAGACTTGATTGACAAATGATGGAAGTACAAGAATGGAAAAAATGAGGACAGAAAAGAATACAGGCAATTAACGAATGGTGGATAGAAAGTGCAGAACAGCTAAGGAAGAATGGCTGAAAGAGAAGTGCAAGGATATTGAAAGCTGTATGGTCCTAGGAAAGGTAAATACTGCATACAGGAAAATCAAGGAAACCTTTGGAGAAATGAAAACTAGTTGTAGGCCTATGAATATTAAAAACTCAGATAGAAAACCACTTCTAGGGAAAAAAGGCAAAGCAGAAAGATGGTAGAAACAGTTGTATCAAGGTAAAGAAGACGATATGGTTCTGGAACAAGAAGAGGCTGTTGATGCAGATGAAGTTGGAGACCCAATTTTGAGGTCAGAATTCGACAGAGCTTCGAGAGACCTAAATAGGAACAAGGCACCTGGAATTGATGACATACCCTCGAATTATTGACCACCTTAGGAGAAACCAGCTTGGCGAGGTTATTCCATTTAGTGTGTAAGATGTATGATCCAGGAGAAATCCCATCTGATTTTCGGCAGTGCTGACAAATGTGAAAACTATCGCACCATTAAATTAGTATCTTACGCCTGCAAAATTTAAACCCGTATTATTTAGAGAAGAATGGAAAACAAGTTGAAACTGAGTTGGGAGAAGATCAATTTGGCTTCAGAAGAAAAGTAGAAACATGTGAAGCAATCCTGCTTGATGATGCTTGTTGTTTTAAGGGGCCTAACATCGAAGGTCATCGGCCCCTGAAGCAATCCTATCCTTATATCTGATCTTAGAGGACCAAATTAAGGACAAATCCACGTACATGGCATTCGTAGATCTAGAAAAGGCATTCAAGGATGTTGATTGGATAAGCTATTTGATATTCTGAAGATGATTGGGATCAGATACCAAGAAAGAAGAATTATCTACAATCAGAATACAAATCGGCCTGCAGTGATAAGAATTCAGGGCTTTGAAAAAGCAGCAGCAATCCAGAAAGGAGAGAGGAAAGACTGCAGTTTGTCCCCCATCCCCCTTTCCAATGTTTGTATAGAAGAGGTGGTGAAGGAAATCGAAGAGGAATTTGGAAAAGGAATAACAATCCAAGGAGAGGAGATCAAAATCTTGAGATCTGCAGATGATATTGTTATTTTATGCGAGTATGCAGATCTGGAGAAATTGCTGAGTGGTATGGACAGAGACTTGGGGAAGAAATACAAAATGAAAATAAATAAATCCCAAATAAAAGTAATGGAGTGCAGTTGAACGAAGTCAGGTGATGCAAGAAAAATTAGATTGGGAAACGAAGTCTTAAAAGAAGTAGATGAATACTTTTACTTGGGTAGTAGAATAACTAACAATGCCAGAAGTGAAGAAGGGCATAAAATACAGACTAGAACAAACAAACAAACAAACAAACAAACAATGCCTTTCTTAAGAAAAGAAATTTTGCTAATTTTGAACATTGATATAGGAATTAGATGTTTTTGAAGACTTTCATCTGGAGCGTTGCATTGTATAGAAGTGAAACATGGATGATAACTAGCTCAGAAAGAAAGAGAATATGAGCTTTTTAATTTTTGGTGTTACAGAAGAATGCTGACGGTGAGATGGGTAGATCAAATAACAATAGGTGACAGGAGATCGATTTGGTTAAATTTGATGAGAAGAAGGAATCTAAAGATAATAGATAATCTAAAGATAATAGGCAACTTGATATATTTGGAGTGTACAGATCGGGAAAGGGTAGCACTGATGCGGATTCGGAATTATTTGATAGGATAGTCAGCTATGTGGGAAACGACATGGAAAGAAATGTGATTGTAGCGGGAGATCTGAATTTGCCAGATGTCAATTGGGAAGGAAATGCGAACGACGGGAAGCATGACCAACAAATGGCAAATAAGTTAATATGGGAAGGAGAGCTGATTCAGAAAGTGATGGAACCAAACAGAGGGAAAAATATTTTGGATGTGGTGCTGATAAAACCAGATGAGCTCTATAGGGAAACTGAAGTAATAGATGGTATTAGTGATCATGAAGCTGTTTTTGTGGTAGTTAAAAATAAATGTGATAGAAAGAAAGGTCTTAAAAGTAGGACTGTTAGGCAGTACCATATGGCTGATAAAGCAGGTATGAGGCAGTTTCTAAAAAGTAACTATGATCGGTGGAAAACGGTAAATAAAAATGTAAACAGACTCTGGGATGGGTTTAAAGAAATTGTTCAGGAATGCGAAAACAGGTTTGTACCATTAAGGGTGGTAAGGAATGGTAAAGACCCACCTTATTATAATATAGAAATAAAGAGACTAAGAAGGAGGTGCAGACTGGAAAGAAATAGAGTTAGAAATGGCTGTGGAAGTAAGGAGAAATTGAAGGCACTTACAAGAAAATTGAATCTAGCAAAGAAGGCAGCTAAGGATAACATGATGGCAAGCATAATTGGCAGTCATACAAATTTTAGTGAAAAATGGAAGGGTATGTATAGGTATTTTAAGGCAGAAACAGGTTCCAAGAAGGACATTCCAGGAATAATTAATGAACAAGGGGAGTGTGTATGTGAGGATCTTCAAAAGGCAGAAGTATTCAGTCAGCAGTATGTAAAGATTATTGGTTACAAGGATAATGTCGAGATAGAGGAAGAGACTAAGGCCAAAGAAGTAATAAAATTTACGTATGATAACAATGACATTTACAATAAGATACAAAAGTTGAAAACTAGAAAAGCGGCTGGAATTGATCAGATTTCTGGGGATATACTAAAGACAATGGGTTGGGATATAGTACCATATCTGAAGTACTTATTTGATTATTGTTTGGCCAAAGGAGCTATATCAGATGAATGGAGAGTTGCTATAGTAGACCCTGTGTATAAAGGAAAGGGTGATAGACATAAAGCTGAAAATTACAGGCCAGTAAGTTTGACATGCATTGTATGTAAGCTTTGGGAAGGCATTCTTTCTGATTATATTAGACATGTTTGTGAAATTAATAACTGGTTCGATAGAAGGCAATTCGGTTTTAGGAAAGGTTATTCCACTGAAGCTCAACTTGTAGGATTCCAGCAAGATATAGCAGATATCTTGGATTCTGGAGGTCAAATGGACTGTATCGCGATTGACATGTCTAAAGCATTTGATAGGGTGGATCATGGGAGACTACTGGCAAAAATGAGTGCAATTGGACTAGACAAAAGAATGACTGAATGGGTTGCTATATTTCTAGAAAATAGATCTCAGAGAGTTAGAGTAGGTGAAGCTTTGTCTGACCCTGTAATAGTTGAGAGGGGAGTTCCTCAGGGCAGTGTTATCGGACCTTTATGTTTTCTTATATATATAAATGATATGAGTAAAGGAGTGGAATCGGAGGTAAGGCTTTTTGCGGATGATGTTATTCTCTATAGAGTGATAAATAAGTTACAAGATTGTGAGCAATTGCAACGTGACCTCGAAAATATTGTGAGATGGACAGCAGGCAATGGTATGTTGATAAACGGGGCTAAAAGTCAGGTTGTGAGTTTCACAAATAGGAAAATCCTCTCAGTTTTAATTACTGCGTTGATGGGGTGAAAGTTCCTTTTGGGGATCATTGTAAGTATCTAGGTGTTAATATAAGGAAAGATCTTCACTGGGGTAATCACATAAATGGGATTGTAAGTAAAGGGTACCGATCTCTGCACATGGTTATGAGGGTGTTTAGGGGTTGTAGTAAGGATGTAAAGGAGAGTGCATATAAGTCTCTGGTAAGACCCCAACTAGAGTATGGTTCCAGTGTATGGGACCCTCCCCAGGATTACCTGATTCAAAAACTGGAAAAAATCCAAAGAAAAGCAGCTCGATTTGTTCTGGGTGATTTCCGACAAAAGAGTAGCGTTACAAAAATGTTGCAATGTTTGGGTTGGGAAGAATTGAGAGAAAGAAGAAGAGCTGCTCGACTAAGTGGTATGTGACATTATAAATTTTCCAGCTAACTCATTCTTGGTTGCCTGCGTTTCGCCCTCGTGTGCTAAGTTAGGCTCGTCAGTTGGGACTTAGCACACCACCCAAGACGCAAGGCTGGTGCATACCGTGGAGGCCACTGCATAGGCTATTTGAAGCCACCAGCAGTGCCAATGCACTGTGAGAGCCATGTCTCATTTTCAAAAATAGATGCCTGCCTGGCCATCAAATGATGTAGATGTTGATTCCCATAGGGAACCTAAAATATTTGTCCTGAATGAGTAAATTTATAATACCAATATAATGGTCCGTTATTGGACATTATAAATTTTCCAGCTAACTCATTCTTGGTTGCCTGCGTTTCGCCCTCGTGTGCTAAGTTAGGCTCGTCAGTTGGGACTTAGCACACCACCCAAGACGCAATTCAGGACAAATATTTTAGGTTCCCTATGGGAATCAACATCTACATCATAAGTGGTATGTTCCGAGCTGTCAGCGGAGAGATGGCGTGGGATGACATTAGTAGACGAATAGGTTTGAATGGCGTCTATAAAAGTAGGAAAGATCACAATATGAAGATAAAGTTGGAATTCAAGAGGACAAACTGGGGCAAATATTCATTTATAGGAAGGGGAGTTAGGGATTGGAATAACTTACCAAGGGAGATGTTCAATAAATTTCCAATTTCTTTGAAATCATTTCGGAAAAGGCTAGGAAAGCAACAGATAGGGAATCTGCCACCTGGGCGACTGCCCTAAATGCAGATCAGTATTAACTGATTGAATGATAGGACACTTCCTGAGACACCCAGGACTTGTGCAGTTTGTTTTTGAGGGAAGTGTAGGTGGTAAGAACGGTAAGCATAAACCATGGTATGTATATGACAAACAGATTAGAGTAGATGGAAGATGTAATAGTTATGCAGAAATTAAAAGGTTAGTAGAGAATAGGGTGGCATGGAGGGCTGCATCAAACCAGTCTATGAACTGATGACTCAAACAACAACACATTCATTTTTATATTTCTTCCTATTCTCTGTGTTTATTCAGATTTCTTCTTATTTCTCACTTCCAGCATCAAAACAATATCTGTCAAGATAACCCCTCCTGATGAATCTGAGAAGCAGAAAAGAGTTCATCAGGGGCCAAGAAGAAATGGATCGACTGGGATTGACACGGGGAAAGAATATATACACTGGCAAAAAATAAAATACCAACACAAAGAGTGTTACTGTGACCCTGAAAAGCAAGTTTGTTTTCAATGTACTCTTCATGAGTGTTAGTCATCATCTGGTATTGACGCTGGTTGGTGCGAGTCAAACATGCCTTTAAGGAGATGGAGAAGGCATTATCAACAGCTTAAGCAGTTTGAACAAGGCCATGTAATAGGGCTATGAGAAGGTGGGTGTTTTTCCTGCAATATTGCAGAAAGACTTGGCAGGAATGTATCCACAGTGCATCGGCGTTGGCAACAATGGTCATGGGAAGGAACTGTCTGAAGAAGACCGGGGTCTGGCTGCACACGGGCCACTACAGAGAGGGAAGACTGCAGTATTTGCCGCATGGCTATGATGGATCATGCTGCATCTGCAGCAGCCATTAGACATTCTGTTGACACCAAAGTGACGTAGCAAACTGTAACAGATCGATTACTTGAGGGACAGCTCTGAGCCAGACGTCCTGCAGCGTTCATGCCACAAACTATGAATCACTGCCATCTGCAACTTCAGTGGTGTTAAGCTAGAGCTCGCTGGAGGGCAAGTAGAGATATGTTGTGTTCTCAGATGACAGCCGTTTCTGTCTAGTGCTAGTGATGACCGTAGGGTGGTAAGGATGCCAGGCGAGCACTTGTAACCAAGCCGTCTGCGACGTTGGCACACTGGACCTACACCAGGAGTTATGGTCTGGGGAGTGATGTTCTTTGACAGCAGGAGCACTCCCGTCATTATCCCAAGAACTTTGACAGCAAATTTTTACGTCAGATTGGAGACTGAACCGGTTGTGGTGCCATTCACTTGGAGTATTCAAGGAGATGTTTTCCAACAGGATAAAGTTTGTCCTCATACCGCTTCTGTCACCCAACGTGCTGTACAGAGTGTTGACCAGTTGCCTTGTCCTGTGAGGTCATCAGAACTTTCGCCTATTGAGCACATATGAGACATTATAGGATGACAAATCCAGAATCATCCATTACCAGCATTAAAACTTGCTGATTTAACTGACCAAGTGCAAACGGGCGCGGAACTCCATCCCACAAAATGACATATGGCACCTGTACAGCACAATGCATGCATGTTTGTATGCTTGCATTGAAAATCATGGTGACTACAGCAGTTATTAATGCACCACCATGTCACATGCCTTCTTTTGCATATTTGAATCTGTAACCTGAAAACTTATATCAAGTATGTTTCCTAGACAACTGCTTAGCCTAAATTGCATTCCTTTACAATAATATTTTTGGTGTTCAGATTTCATTTTCTGCTAGTATGTTGCAGATGGTAGTGTAAGAAAATGTGGAAATTGTCCTTGTCCATATGTGTTTTCAGTTTAATCTTGTCTCCTTTCTCTATTGCTCCTTCTTCCCATACTGACCTGTCATTGTATTCATCCTATGTGTTCCTTTCCATGTTCCTATAACTATATATATATTTATAAATTATATAATTTAATTTAAAAACTAACTGTCTGCCAATTACTTCTTTCAATAATGCAACAATAACTGAAAATGCTCATGCTAAATTAAAAACAGTGACACTAAGCTACCAAAAGAAAAGTTATAGAACAAAAGTAAATTAAATTTATCTTGATAGTAAATATATATATATATATATATATATATATATATATATATATATTCAGAGGTCAAATTCGTATTTTCTTCTTTTTGTGGTTTAACATCACACTAAAACAATGAAGGGTTTTGGCCGATACAAGGAGGGGCAAGGACTAGGATTGGAAAGGAAGTGACCGTGGCCTTAATTAAGGTATAGATCTAGCATTTGCCTGTTGTGAACATAGGAAACCACGGAAAACCATCTTTAGAGCTGCCAACGGTGGAATTCGACCCACCATCTCCCGATTGCAAGATCACAGCTACGCGGCCCTAACTGCACAGCCAACTCGCTCAGTCAAATGACGTTTACGGAATACAAATATTTAAAATATTTTTCAAGTGTTCAATTATGACAGTATTTGCAAAATAAAATAAGAAATCTTACTCAAATAATGCTTCCATTTGTAACAAGAAAAGCTGATGATGCTTGTTGTTTTAAGGGGCCTAACATCGAAGGTCATTGGCCCCCAACACAAGAAAAGCATCAATGTTGGCTACCTAGAGTGAGTTACATAGCTGTAAACTTCATTCAGGAGAAAGCGACTCTGAATTCCACTATCAGCAACCTTGAAGATTGTTTTCCATTTTCACATAAAGCAAATGTCGAAGATGGACTTTAGTTAAGGACAAGGCCACTACCTTCCCCATTACAGTGTTGTCAAAAACTTGTATTAGGAAAAAGAAGAAAAGCATTAGTAGCTGCCTAATCATAACATTCAACATCATCTGAAGTACTCTTCAAATTCTATTTCATTAATAAGGACATACCATTAAAACCTTTTCGATATATACCCTCAAAATAGCAATGTAATTCATTCTTCAAATTGGTGGTCACACATCTTACCAAGTTCCTACTCTAAAAAGTGTTGCTTCACCAAGCTATAATAAACATACGTGTGATCAAGCTAGAGAAAAATATTTACTCAAATCATGAGCTGCTAAATAGTACGTTACCATTTTGTTATAAAAATGCATGTGTTTGTTTAAGAGTAACAAGACAAAGCTCTTTACAAGCAAGATAAAGCAGAAGTATAATCTAGAAACTTCAACAGATATCAGATAAAGGGCTGTGAATGAATACTGAACAGAGACAAATGGAAGCAAGGTCAGGAACATGACAACCTATGACAACCTACTGTTATAGATATGAGGTGGAGTTAAACAAAAATAAGACTGTAATCAAAATTAATGAAAGGAGACACTCAAAATAATTTATGAATAAAAAATGAGTCCAATGGATACAAACAGGCAACATGAAACGTACAACTTCAAAGGCTGGCTGGAATGACCTGACCTGGAAGATTTTTTTCCCCCCTATTTGTTTTATGTTGCATCAACTCAAATAGGTCTTCTGGTGATGATAGGATAGGGCAGGTATTGGACTACGAAGGAAGTGAAGGTACAGCCCCAGGATTAGCCTGGTGTGAACATGAATGTGTGAGTAACAACAATTATGTGATTGATACTATAGTCTGTGACAAATGGGAAACTGATTCCGGTGGGGTCGGTTTTATAAAGTAAAAATATTTTGGCCTGGCGCAAGTGATATTTAATACAGAGAAATTTTCCACAGAGCAGAGTGCAGTGCAGCACATTGAGTGGATGAGTTAATGTGATAAAATAGCAGTCACTTGGTTCGACATTAATTCTAAGTAGCCTCTTGAGGCCAAAACAATTCTATTTTGACACAGATTATAACTAATACATTTTGTATCCTGCAGCCTTCTGCTTTGTGTAGTGTTGTATAGTATTAAATATAATATACATTTTTATTATAAACCGTTATGTCACACAGAAATTTTCTGTGACCGAGTGAATTCATGGGTCATGTGGCAGTAATCTTGTATTTGGTGGTTTCAAACGCCATCATCATCAGCTATCAAGACCAAAAGGTGTTAGTAATAAAAAGAAATGGTTCGATGAGCCATGTCAAGATGCAGTTAATGAACTGGCAATTTGGCGTAATAAGTGGCTGCAGTCTAATAAGAATGTAGATGTTAAGGAACTATACAGAGAAAAACAGAAAGAATGTAGTACATTAATTTGTAGAAAGAAAAAAGGCTACCTGAGACAACAAATAGAATCAATCCAAGATGATTACAGAAACAGGAACATTCGCAAGATGTATGGAACTGTCAACACAATTAAAAAGGGATTTCAACCAAGATCGAGTATTATGAGAATAAATCTGGAAATTTAATTGCTGATCACAACAAATTATTAAATTACTGTAAGCAATACTTCAATTCCTTGCTGAATTGTGATGATCCAGAAACCTGTATTGGTAAACCATCTAGTTCCCCATCAGAAGAACAAATACCACAGCCATCATATCAACAGGTATTACAAAGTATTATACGTTTAAAAAACAATAAAGCTTCAGGTAGTGACAACATTCCTGCTGAGCTTATTAAATACGGTGGAGAAAGATTACATATATATATATATATATAAGATCACTCTAAGGATACAGCACGATGAAGTTATCCCAAAAAAATGGCAGGAATCACTTATTGTCCCAATTCATAAAGGAGGGGATAAGGAAGAACTTCAAAATTATCGTGGTATATCTCTTGTAAACATGGTCTACAAAAATCTGCCTTTTATTCTTTCACAGCTTTTAAAACCATTTGCTAAAAATGTTATTGGGGACTATCATAACGGTTTTTGAAGTAACAGATCCACTACAGACAACACATTAGCAATTAAGACTATTAATGATAAGGTGTGGGAATACAAGGAGTCGGTTCATTATCCCTCTATAGATTTCTTCACGGCATATGATTCAATCCATAGAGAAGGGCTGTGGAACATTATGATGGAGTTTGGCTTTTCCATAAAATTAATTAACATGTGCATACTGTGTATGGATGGTAATGTTAGCTGCGTTTAGCTCAAGGGCAGAAACTCAAGTACCTTCCAGAATAAAACTGGTCTGAGACAAGGGGATGCACTATCTCCTCTTCTATTCAACATTGCACTGGAGAAGATTATCAAGAAATTAGCTCTTGTACCTCCTGGCATCATATTGGGGAGACAACATAAAGTCTTTGCATATGCAGATGATATTGTTCTTATTGGCCACAATGAATTAGAAATTAGGCAGTTATTTGTGGAACTAGAGGAAATAGCAGCAAAAATCGATTTACGGGTAAATGATAAAAAGACACGTCCACAGAGACCGAATCATGAGGAGGTTGACAGTTTGCCTTTGAAGATTGGGAAATATATATTTAAAAGAGTAGAGAGGAGTTTAAATTTCTTGGTGTATTAATTGATGAGCAAAACTGAATGCAACAGGAACACCAAGCTAGAATTAAGAATGTAAATAAGGCATTTATGAGCCCTATATTAGGCTCCAAGTTTTGAACAAGGAATGCAAAACTGACTATCTACAATACAATCATTCGACCAATACTTCTGTATGGTTCCGAGACATGGAGTATAACCAAGAAAGGGCAGCAGCAGTTGCAAGTCTTTGAGAAAAAAGTTTATAGAAAAAGATTTGGCCCATGGTTCGATCCTATCTCTCAAAACTGGCAGAGAAGATCTAATTATGAGATTTACACCCTCTCACAACAACACACTATAATGGGTGTGATAGAATCCAACAGACTGCACTGGGCTGGATGCGTACTAAGGATGTAGGATAACAGAGCACCAGCAGATCTATACAAGGGATCTCTTAATGGGAAAAGACCTTCAGGAAGACCCCAAAGCACCTGGAAGAAGGAGATCAACAAGGTATGCCGGACACTCCAAATTGATGGCTGGAAAGAGCAGGCTCAAGATCGAAAAGGTTGGAAGAGGATCGTGAGATCGGCACGGGAACTTCATGTCCCTCAGAAGCCTATGGAGTGAGTGATTGAGTGAGAGGAACACTAAGAATAATAGTAATAAAACCTAGAAGTACAGTTCAAGTGTCATTGATCTAACTGAAGCATAATGTAACATAAAGTTAACTAACTAACCAGCTGGACTCACACCATTGACAGAGTATTACACCACCTTGCTATTCCATGCTAGAGTGGAGAGAAGTGAGGATTTCATCACGATAAGTTATAAATTTCAAGTATTTAATTATTTAAATGTAAATATTCATAGATTTCTAAATATTTTTGAGTGTGATTTTATAGAACATGTCATTCTATTTTTAATTAAGTTGTTTCTTTTTCTGTTATACATTGTGGGTTTTTCAGGTAGTTTCCAAATGTATTTATTCATGAATTAGTTTTGACAGACTGAAGAATCTAACAATTATAAATTATTATTTCTGGCAATATACACAATTCTTGGTCATGAAAGCCAAGTAGTATGGCTGAGGATGTCATCACGATGATTACGTGACATTCTAAAATCTGCAAGCCATCTGATTGGTAGCAGTTGTCCTGGCAGGCCAAAGCTCCTCATTGGCTATTGAACATGGATTTGTTGGTTGAACAGAACTGTTGCACTGGTTTATTATGCATAACTTTATTGATAAAGAATCATCTACTTACCTTATTGTTTGCCCAACACCATAAAAAAAAATTGATTCATCCCAAGAACTGATCAAAAGGAGATCCATATCATCAAATAAATAGAACAGATGTATTATTTTGAATACCTCCAAATTATAGTTTGTCTCATAAATGTTTTCTCCTTTCTATATCCAACAATGTAAGCAGTACCAAGAACAGCAAAATCCAAGTGTACTGTATTTTAATTTTTTTTTAAGAGCTGGAGAAATGGGATGTTGTGTACATAATTTAAAAATACGGTGCAGGGAAGACTGCCGAGGCATCACTGAAGAGGTGTACAAGAGAATTTCCTAATGTAAATAAATAAATGATTACTGGATTAAAGCCACCATGTTTATTTAAAGAAATCGAGCTTTCAGCCAAATTGCATTGGCCTTCATCAGGGCAAGTTAAATTCTGCTTCTGATAGTGAGCAAAGAAATTCAAAGAAATGTGGAAGTCATGGCCGTACTATCCACGGCCTACCCCACTAATAGGTCTCAAGGATCTACGTGCTGTAATTCAATGCCCTCTGTCGACGGTTTCGTGAGTGTGTCCCGCTGTTCCATGGTGGTGTTACGCATGTATTTCTGCAGTACAGGTCTCCATGTATTTGATAACTTGAAGCTGTCTTCCCTGTTGATGTTACTTGGGCGCAGCTCTATCTCTATGGCTTCTCTTCCCAGTCAAGCACAGAAGTCTTTTACAGGTGCGATGACCTTCGCCTGATCAAAGAGGATTTCATGGTCTGTACTGTAGAATTTCCTTTTTATTTTTACAATTTGTTTTATGTCGCACCAACACAGGTAGGTCTTATGATGACGAAGGGATAAGAAAGGGCAAGGAGTGGTAGGTAAGTAGCCATGGCCTTAATTAAGGTACAACCCCAGGATTTGCCTGGTGTGAAAATGGGAAAGCATGGTAAACCATCTTCAGGGCTGCCGACAGTAGGGTTTGAACCCACTATTTCCCAAATGCAAGCTCACAGCTGTGCGACTCTAATTGCATGGCCAAATTGCTTGGTTACTAGGAAATTGAGGAGTAAGGTATTTTTCCATTACTTTCCTCACCGAGTCAGAAGGCTCTACTGACTATCATTCTGCCAATCCCACTGAAATGCATACAACAACCGACCCTTTGAGTGACATCTTCGCATCATTCATCACACGGACTGGCTGCATAAAGAGTGATGCTACTAGCATCTAGCTCAGCCACTTTCACATTGTCAAAGCCACAGACAAGACTTATGCAAGCAACAAATTCGCTCTAGCCCATACCCCCACACTACAAACTTAGAACTACATTTATTATAAATGTCCTGGCCATTCTACCAGAAACTCTGTCTGTGCTTAGTAAACGAGCACTAGCATCCAGCCTGCTTCAAGCACCTAGGCTGCAGTTGGCTATTGCAAAGTGCTGTGCATAATATCATTATTTAATGACAAAATGTTGATTGCCATGGTTTATTGTTGTTCTGCAGGATGATAACACTAAGGGAAGAGAGATAAGAGAGTGTAAATAGAGTGAAATAGCAGTCAGACACTGCATTTTACCACAAAGCAAATCTCCGCCTGTGTGTGAGCTTGTCAAAATATGCTCTACTTACACTTCCCAGCAAATCAATCCTAAAGCCCCATGTTGTCACCTGTTTAAAAGAGAACTTTACTGAGACTATCATAATAGCGAAATTTAGTTGGTGATGAAGGAACATTTGGTTCTCTTATTTTATTGATGATATGATTATTTGGCCTGAAGTTTTTTTTTTTTTGTTGCTAGTTGCTTTACGTCGCACCGACACAGATAGGTCTTATGGCGACGATGGGACAGGGAAGGGCTAGGAATGGGGGAAGGAAGCGGCCGTGGCCTTAATTAAGGTACAGCCCCAGCATTTTCCTGGTGTGAAAATGGGGAAACCACGGAAAACCATTTTCAGGGCTGCCGACAGTGGGGTTCGAACCTACTATCTCCCGAATACTGGATACTGGCCGCACTTAAGCGACTGCAGCTATCGAGCTCGGTGGCCTGAAGTTCAGCATTTACATACAGGAGTTTCTGTTATCAATATAGTGGATATGGATTGATACATACATACATACATACATACATACATACATACATACATACATACATACATACATACATACATACATACATACATACATACATTATCATTATAGACTGTTATGCCTTTCAGCGTTCAGTCTGCAAGCCTTTGAGAATTTACTAAACGTCGCCACAATCCTCGATTTACAACTAGTGTTGTGGCCTCATTTAGTTCTATACCTCTTATCTTTAAATCGTTAGAAACCGAGTCTAACCATCGTCGTCTTGGTCTCCCTCTACTTCTCTTACCCTCCATAACAGAGTCCATTATTCTCCTAGGTAACCTATCCTCCTCCATTCGCCTCACATGACCCCACCACCGAAGCCGGTTTATGCCTAAATTAGCCTTTATCTCCTCATTCCGAGTACACTCCTGCCATTCTTCCCACCTGTTTATACCAGCAATCATTCTCGCTACTTTCATGCCTGTTACTTCTAACTTATGAATAAGATATCCTGAGTCCACCCAGCTTCCGCTCACGTAAAGCAAAGTTGGTCTGAAAACAGACCGATGTAAAGATAGTTTCGTCTGGGAGCTGACTTCCTTCTTACAGAATACTGCTGATCGCAACTGTGAGCTCACTGCATTAGCTTTACTACACCTTGATTCAATCTCACTTACTATATTACCATCCTGGGAGAACACACAACCTAAATACTTGAAATTATCGACCTGTTCTAGCTTTGTATCACCAATCTGACATTCGATTCTGTTGAATTTCTTACCTACTGACATCAATTTAGTCTTCGAGAGGCTAATTTTCATACCATACTCATTGCACCTATTTTCAAGTTCCAAGATATTAGACTGCAGGCTTTCGGCACAGTCTGCCATTAAGACCAAGTCGTCAGCATAGGCCAAACTGCTTACTACATTTCCACCTAACTGAATCCCTCCCTGCCATTTTAGACCTTTCAGCAGATGATCCATGTAAACTACGAACAGCAAAGGTGAAAGATTACAGCCTTGTCTAACTCCTGTAAGTACCCTGAACCAAGAACTCATTCTACCATCAATTCTCACTGAAGCCCAATTGTCAACATAAATGCCTTTGACTGATTTTAATAATCTGCCTTTAATTCCATAGTCCCACCAGTATGGCGAACATCTTTTCCCTCGGTACCCTGTCATATGCTTTCTCTAGATCTACGAAACATAAACACAACTGCCTATTCCTCTCGTAGCATTTTTCAATTACCTGGCGCATACCGAAAATCTGATCCTGACAGCCTCTCTGTGGTCTGAAACCACACTGGTTTTCATCCAACTTCCTCTCAACGACTGATCGCACCCTCCTTCCCAGGATGCCAGTGAATACTTTGCCTGGTATACTAATCAATGAGATACCTCGATAGTTGTTGCAATCCTTCCTGTTCCCTTGCTTATAGATAGGTGCAATTACTGCTTTTGTCCAAAATGAAGGTACCTTACCAACACTCCACGCTAATTTTACTACTCTATGAAGCCATTACATCCCTGCCTTCCCACTGTACTTCACCATTTCAGGTCTAATTTCATCTCTTCCTGCTGCCTTATGACAATGGAGTTTATTTTATTTTTTTATTTTTTTGCTAGGGGCTTTACGTCGCACCGACACAGATAGGTCTTATGGCGACGATGGGATAGGAAAGGCCTAGGAGTTGGAAGGAAGTGGTCGTGGCCTTGCTTAAGGTACAGCCCCAGCATTTGCCTGGTGTGAAAATGGGAAACCACGGAAAACCATTTTCAGGACTGCCGATAGTGGGATTCGAACCTACTATCTCCCGGATGCAAGCTCACAGCCGCGCGCCTCTACGCGCACAGCCAACTTGCCCGGTAATGGAGTTTATTTACTATCCTTTCCACTTCCTCAAGCATAATTTCACCAACATCCTTTTCCTCCTCCCCATGAGCTTGGCTGTTTGCAACACCACCATGATGATTTCCTTTTACATTGAGAAGGTGTTCAAAATATTCCCTCCACCTCTCCAGTGATTCCCTGGGATCTATTATGAGTTCACCTGAATTACTCAAAACACTGTTCATTTCCTTTTTCCCTCCCTTCCTAAGATTCTTTATTACTGTCCAGAAAGGTTTCCCTGCTGCTTGACCTAGCCTTTCCAGGTTATTACCAAAATCTTCCCATGACTTCTTTTTGGATTCAACAACTATTTGTTTCGCTCTGTTTCTTTCATCTATGTACCAATCCCTGTCTGCCTTGGCCCTTATTTGGAGCCATTTCTGATAAGCCTTCTTTTTAAGTTTACAAGCTGCTCTCACTTCATCATTCCACCAAGATGTTTGCCTTTTTCCATCTTTACACACAGTTGTTCCTAGGCATTCCCTTGCTGTTTCTATTACAGCATCCCTGTATGCCACCCATTCACTTTCTATATCCTGAACCTGCTTACTGTCTACTGTTCGAAACTTCTCACTAATCATATCCATGTACTTCTGTCTAATTTCCTCGTCCTGGAGACTTTCTACCCTTATTCGTTTGCAGACAGATTTCACTTTCTCTACCTTAGGCCTAGAGATACTTAGTTCACTACAGATCAGATAGTGGTCTGTATCATCGAAAAATCGCGAAAAACTCGTACATTCCCAACAGATTTCCTGAATTCAAAGTCTGTTAAGATATAGTCTATTATGGATCTGGTACCCCTAGCCTCCCATGTGTAGCAGTGAATAGCCTTATGCTTGAAGAATGTATTCATAACAGCGAAACCCATACTAGCACAGAAGTCCAGCAAACGCTTCCCATTCCCATTAGCTTCCATATCTTCCCCACATTTACCAATCACCCTTTCGTATCCTTCACTTCTATTCCCAACTCTCGCATTGAAATCGCCCATTAGCACTATTCTATCCTTGCTGTTGTCCATGACCACGATGTCACTCAATGCTTCATAAAACTTGTCAACTTCATCTTCATCTGCACCCTCACATGGTGAATACACGGACACAATTCTTGTCCTAATTCCTCCAACTGACAAATCTACCCACATCATTCGCTCATTTACGTGCCTAACAGAAACTATGTTGCGTGCAATGGTATTCCTGATAAAGAACCCTACCCCAGACTCTGCCCTTCCCTTTCTAACACCCGTCAAGTACACTTTATAATCTCCTATCTCTTCCTCATTATCTCCCCTTACCTGAATATCACTTACTCCTAGCACATCCAGATGCATCCTCTTTGCTGACTCAGCCAGTTCTACCTTCTTTCTTCCATAAGCCCCATTAATATTGATAGCTCCCCATCGAATTCCATTTCGTTCGCCAAGTTGTTTCCAAGGAGTCCCTCGCCCTTCAAATGGGAGTGGGACTCCGTTACTCCCATAGGTCCGAGGCTTGCTTAAAGTGTTCTGAGCTCGGTAAATTCATGAAGCAGGATGCTGCCCTACTTGCACATAGTCCAAGTGAGGATCTCTCCTCTAACGGGTTATGGACCACCGGTGAATTGTATAGTCCTAGCCGCCTGAACACAAGGAGGGCCACGACTTAGAATATGTCCGAGATGCCTACTCCCATTCCATAGCAACTGGTATCCCGACTCTCAGGACCACTTACTAGGCCACTCAGCCGTTGCCCATGGTTCACGAACTAGGACGTAACTACAGTAACCCACAAACATGGATTGATTGGAGAAAGAATATGGCACAGAGAATGATGTTGCCAAATGACTTACATGCTGTGTCTTACAGGCGTTAGCATCTAATTTTGTAATTTCTGTGCCCTACTTTTTCACTGATATGCAACAGGGTGTGAGTTAAATAAACTCACACTGAAAGTCACTGCTGAAATAAAAGATGGTGGTTTTACAGTTGTAAGCATCGTGATAGATAACCATGCTACAAATGTTAAAACATTCTCTGGACTTTGCCAGAGAAATCTATATCCTGAGATACCTCATCCTTATAACCCTAACTAGTATTTATGCTACAAAAATTAAATAAGTATTGGAAGGTGGGAAAAATCCTTTGACCTTAGTTGAGTTAAAGCCAATATGGGATTTTTAAAATGAGATTTATAAGTTGTAAGTTACATTAAGTGGCCCTATCATTTATGCAAAAGCATGAGAAATAGCAGTCAAACTGCACATAGACTTTCCTGCTTCCAATGGTTGGTTTGATACAGTAGATTGAAGCAAAGGCAAATCGGTGGTGAATGAGTCAATTAGTGACAGTAATGTATAAATGACTGGCAAAGTGAAGTGCTTCCTAGGCTCATTAGTAATTATGCAGTGTGCCAGATTTTAATGCAGCTGAGGTGGCCAATGCTTTAAACTAATGCCCAGCAAGTCACATGTGTTCAAAAGGGAGAAATGTCATGGTGGCAAATTAAGCAAAGAAAGAGTCACTGTACTTGTTGCTGCAAATGTTGATGGATGTTTTAGGAACATTAAAAGACTGCTTTGTGAATACAAGAACCAAAAACTGTCTAGATAGCTAGTGACATGTTTGTCACTTGTACAAAAATATGATGAAAACCAACCGCAATATCCTGCTTTTCGTCAGTAACTGTCCAGCTCACATGAGAAATGGAAGTCTCAAAAATGTTGAACTCTCTCTCATTCCTACCTCCCAACACAACCAACATGCTTCAACCAATAGATCAGGGGACGGTTAAAGTGCATTTTTATCAAAAGTGTGCTGTTCTGTGATATGTGCAATACACAGACTAAAATTACACCACCTTACCAGATGCTATGAATTTCATCTCCTCTCCATTGGAAGAGACTGATCCTCAGATCATTACCAAATGTTTCAGGAGAACAGGACTTTTTAAGGTAAGATTCTCAATGTTATTAAATTTGACTGTTATTAACCTTTCATACAAAATTTCGTTCTCTTCATCAGGGTGTTAATTAGTTTTAGGAGCATGGCAAAACTTTGTGTGAAATCAATGACCTTTTCATAATGGATGGTGACAAGGACAGGGCAGTTGTATGGGAGAAGTTGGGAGATGGTAATTTAGGGGGTTTTGTGTCAGTTGACAATGATCTAGTACATCAGAAACATCTGATGGCGATGAAATGATCACAGAGGAAAATGTCCCCACATGAAATTAAGCCCTTGGAACAGTAAATCTGCTTCAAAAATACATTAGTGTTGCTCTTAGCAGTGTATCAAGTGATGCTAACAGTTGCTTGAAATCACACAGAACATAATTTATAATAGTCACACACAGCAAACAACAATTAAAAGACTTTTTTTCATTTGCATTTTCACTATAATGATTTCATAAAATAAATTTCCTATTGAAGTGGTGTCAAAATTGCTTTCCCAATCTCATTAAACATTCCTTGTCTATAGCGCTGTCCCGCTTATTACACGTTTAGACCACAGTCCCTTGAGAAGCATAATAACGGAGTTTTCCTGCACCTTGTGATTGCAACAGCACGTTTCTCTTTATCATCTGGTTTTCAGTGCCCGAAAGTGTCCAAGGACATATTCAGCTCACCTGGTGCAGATCTTTCTATCTGATGCCCAAGGCAGCCTGCACATCTGGGTGTGTAATGATAATAAGTAGGGAGGGGGCGAAACCCAGAGTCGACACATGGCCTATTCATGCTGAATAACACCAAGGGGTCTCCTCAGGACCTAACATCCCCCACTGATGGACGAATCACCAACAGCGTTGTACGTCCTCACTCCATATGAACACTGTGGAGAGGTTTGAAATTAAATCCAAGCTTTTGGCACGCAGTGATTAGAAATGGTATACCACCGTCTCCGCTACCTAGCTGGTTAACATTCTGATGACAAATTGTTTTTCACCAACAGGGGTTGAATTGGCTAACGACTGAGTCAGACCATATAGAGCTGGGGCTGTACCTTAATTAAGGCCACGGCCGCTTCCTTCCAACTCCTAGGCCTTTCCTACCCATCGTCAACATAAGACCTATCTGTGTCGGTGCGACATAAAGCCCGTAGCAAACAAAAATAATAATAATTCTGATGAATG
Source organism: Anabrus simplex (assembly GCF_040414725.1). NCBI lineage: Eukaryota > Metazoa > Arthropoda > Insecta > Orthoptera > Tettigoniidae > Anabrus > Anabrus simplex. The sequence goes on along the minus strand of NC_090265.1, from coordinate 648,354,070 downwards.
CTAGATAAATAAAATATTGAAGTAATTTAGATACAGTAGCTCATTATTTCTTTGTAAACTTGAGCTTTAAAAATATTTCCTGCACTTATCTATATTAATATTATAAAGAGATATCAGTAATTTGTTTACTATAAGAAAGCTTATTTTCAGATTATTATAGGCCATACACAGGGTTATTCACAAAGAAGTTTTTTTTTTTTTTTTTTACGTCGCACCGACACAGATAGGTCTTATGGCAATAAACGTAAACTCGTGTCCTCATCCCGAGGGGTTGCAGCTCTTTTCAGGCACACCCCCATTGGAGGTGAGCTGCATGTACCATTTCGACCACGTACCAGCCCTCCTGCCATTCTTAAATTTCTGGCAGTACCGGGAATCGAACCCGGGCCCCCAAGGACGGCAGCTAATAACACTAACCGTTACGCTATGGAGGCGAACGGTCTTATGGCAATGATGGAATAGGAAAGGCCTAGGAGTGGGAAGTGGCCGTGGCCTTAATTAAGGTACAACCCCAGCATTTGGCTGGTGTGAAAATGGGAAAGTACGGAAAACCATCTTCAGCGCTGCCAACAGTGGGGTTCGAACCTACTATCTCCCGGATGCAAGCTTACAGCTGCGCAACCCTAACCGTACAGCCAACTCGCCCGGTGAAGGTAATACTTTCAAACATTCAGCATTTATTCATTTTTCAAGATAAAGTAATGCAACAAACGGGAGTTAACAGAGAAACTCTCAAATATTTTTACCCGGCCTGAAAGATGGAAAGTTGTCTCGTCACTAAAAATGAGAGCGCGTTAGTGAATCTGTTCCACATCATCAATGAGCTCTTCGAAAGCTCAACAAAATTCGTTTCAGCATGCACAGTTGTTCAGTACGCCACATGATCAACTCAGACATGCGTAGCTCTCTACTCTCCAGATTAGTTGACTTCCGGGACGTTGGTACACTTCTCTCACTCGCTCAACCATCTCCATCGATGGTCTGGGCCGACCACGGCTCTTTCCTTTACAAAGACCTAGAGTACTCTCAAGCCTCCTAACCCACTCGTTAATCATCTTCCTAGCTGGGGGATCCTTAAAAACTTCCTATGGAAATTGCGCTACACTAACATCACTGAATTTGTTTGAGCAAACTCGGTCACAACAAATGTCTTGTCTATAGCCGAGGCTGTGCTGAGAACTAACACCATCTTCAGTGGTGGGAAAAAAGATTTCATTCATTTGCAAGACATTTTAAAAACTTAAGAAGTTTTTCTGTTAATTGCCATTTGTTTTATTGCTTTATCTTAAATTCATACTGTATATTTGAAAATGTTACCTTCTTTATGAATAATCTTGTATAATTGTGCTAGCTTATCACAAAATGTAGAAAAAATCAGAATAATTGTCATCTGGAACCAGAATAGGAAAATGCAATGCCTGAATTGATAGTCCTATTAAAAAATGGAGCCCATATAGTCTACTTAAGAATTAAATTTTCCACACAAAAGTTTGTATACATTTTCTTCTAACTCAAGCGGTTCTCCAGAAAGAAAGAAAGAAAGAAAGAAAGAAAGAAAGAAAGAAACCTTTCTGTATTCTGGCGCATAAGCATCAGAAAATAAAATGGGTAAACGGCTAGTCGTATTAAAAACTACAGCATGCCACAGAATTTACTATGTGACAGAATTATTATTAATATGATAGATGAGGGACAATGAAATAAAATATGGGGCAAGCCACAAGAAATGTACATCTGGGAATGCCTAATTTGATGAGAGTGCAAGTAATCCTCTCCGGCTACAGGAATTGACACGCTAATTGATTTAGAAGTTGAGGAGGGAGGTGAAACGCGACAGAAAGGGTAATCAGAGGTAAGTTACTATTGGAATATTCACTATTGTTTTTATAATTTGCTTTACGTTGCACCGACACAGATAGGTCTCATGGTGACAATGGGGTAGGACAGGACTAGGAGTAGGAAGGAAGCCGTGGCCTTAATTAAGGTACAGTCCCAGCATTTGCCTGGTGTGAAAATGGGAAACCACGGAAAACCTTCATCAGAGCTGTTGACAGTGGGGTTCGAACCTATTCTCCAAAATGCAAGCTCACACCTACATGGTCCTAACTGCATTGCCAACTCGCTTGCTGTTCACTAACTGTTACCATTGCTGGTCTTCAATAACTGGTTAGTCTAACTAGTTATCTGATCACTGAGTAATCAAAAAGAAAATACAGTGGTGACATCGGTGATTTCACTCATGCATTTCCAGAGATATTACATAAAAAACCTAGACCTAGACATAAAGATATAGTTTGCTTTTCAAAATGAAGTATGTATATATTGTATCTGTAAACCCATATGCTAAATAAGTAACTGAATAGATAGATAGATAGATAGATAGATAATAATGTTATTTGCTTTACGTCCCACTAACTACTCTTTTACGGTTTTCGGAGACGCCGAGGTGCCGGAATTTTGTCCCGCAGGAGTTCTTTTACGTGCCAGTAAATCTACAGACACGAGGGTGACGTATTTGAGCACCTTCAAATACCACCGGACTGAGCCAGGATCGAACCTGCCAAGTTGGGGTCAGAAGGCCAGCGTCTCAACCGTCTGAGCCACTTAGCCCGGCAATAGACAGACAGACAGACAGACAGACAGACAGACAGATAGATAGATAAATAAATAAATAAACTTAATAGAATGTACAAGAATCTTCCAATCTTCCAAGTAACACAAACATTCACATAAGAAACCATCATAACTTTGTTTTATAAGTCTCAAGCTGGCAAAATGCAGTAGTTGGTGCTGCCGATTCAATTTGGGAGTTTGGACACCTTTGCTTACCATCCCCATGTATAGGTATGTGATAACATGCATTTTCAAAAGGTCTATGTTAAAGTACAGTACTTAATTCTCTAGTTTTCACTGGCTATAACCATCCAGAGTAAACTGAAGGTTAAAGTGTCAAACACTTAGAGTACACATCATAGTGACCTGAAATGAGCATGGAAAACATGGTCTCTTCCAGTTCTGTGTGTGTTCTAATGGCTAGGCACTAGGATATGATCCACTGGCTGCAGTGGTGGGCAGTTTGTAAACTCCATTTATTTCTGCACACCATCTTTGTCCAGGGAGCTTGCCTCAGCGGCAAAGAGTATTTTGCGAGTGTATGTGTTTCTGTGTCCAGTGTGATGACTGCATATTATGCAGTGTGTGGTGGTGGTGCTGGTGGTGGTACGAAGAGGGTGAAACGTGAGTCAGCATAGAGCCTACTCCTCTTATAACTATGAAGTTTTACAGTCTGTTAAAAGTAATAGAGGATTAAAAAAAAAAAAAATTTAATAACAGATTATAAATGAAAATTATCATTTTAAAATGATGATTGCATGTTTAAATGTTTTTCTAATTTTATTTCTAGCACTTAATTGTATTATCACAGGGGTCCTGGGTTAGATTCCTGGCGGGGTCTGGAATTTTAACCAACACTGGTTAATTTCGCTGGCACGGGGAGCTGGGTGTATGTGTTGCCTTCATCATCATGACGTGCAGGTCGCCTACCGGCGTCAAAATGAAAGACCTGTACCTGGCAAGCCAAACACATCCTCAGACACTCCTGGCACTAAAAGCCATATGCCATTTCTTTTTTTCTAATTTTATTAATCCTGCATTAGTTGCAACTGAAAATAAATGGCTACCTCAATAATTTTTTTTTTAAATACTCCTGTCGAATAACACCAAAGAGTCTGTCCAAGGCTCAATCTTGCCATTCGACGGTCAAATCACCATCAACAACACCATATGCCCTCGCTCCATATAAAGTCCATCTCCTTAGTGTAGGCTATTGTTAACACTATTAGTTGCAGTCCTCAGATGTCAGGGTTCGATTCCTGGTAATGCCACAGATTTAAGAATGGCAGGAGGGCTGCTATGTAATCAAAATGGTACATGCAGGCTCACTCCCCCATGGGGATCCGTATGTGCACCTATCTCCAAGAGTGGTGGTGTGTGGAGTACCGATACCGATACCATTGGCGCTCCTCACTCGGTCTTGTTGGGCGAGTGTATGTGTTGCCAGGGAGTACGGTTTTCTGTTGTGATATGGCTGATACAGTTATCTTGTGTTACAGTGTGGCAGTCCTGGATGGTGATCCATCCAAGTACTGACCACGCCGGATGTTGCTTTAGAGATTGAAACTGGCTTTACTGAGAGATTGACGCTACTTATTTCAAGTGTGCGTTCATAAGTTATTGCAGGTGGAATTTGTTTAAGCAACTTTTTTAGCAGGTGCAGGTACCTGTCTTGCTTGTGCCACTGTTTCGGTAGTTCTGTTTATTATCAGGAAGTGAGAACTTTATAGGCTTGGATCTTGATGTGAATGGTCTTTTTTGGTGGGGGGGATCTGGTTAGACTTGTTGACTAGGGTACTGGCTTGGTGGGGGAGGTCTGTTATGGGGCAGGAGTGGTGTTGGGGGTGTGCCTGAAAAGAACTGCTCCACCTCGAGACGGAGACACAAGTTTGTCCATAGACTGTTTTGATGTAGCTTCCTCCTCACCCTATCCTGTGCTAACCTTTTAATTTCTAGTGTACGTTCATATCTTGGTCTACCCCTGCTGTTTTTACTACCTAGAATTCTCTCCCAACTGAACAAGTTCTGGGTGTCTTAAGATGTGTCCATCATTCTCTCTCTTCTTCTGGTCAACTTTTGTACAATCATTCTCTTTTCACCAATTCAATCCAGTAACTCATCATTCACAATTCAATCTACCCATTTCACCTTTAGCATTCTTCTGTAACACCACATTTCAAAAGCTTCCATTCTCTTTCTTTCTGAGCTAGTTATCGTCCATGTTTCACTTGCATACAATCCTACGCTCACTTTCTCCATATAAACACGGTGGAGAGGGTTAGAATTTAATCCAGGATTTTGGCAAGCAATCAAGCAATATGGAATTTTTTAAGACCCAACTGATCACAGTGTCAGACCATTAAGACTTGACACGTTATTGAACATGGGTGTCGTGTGCTCTCTTGTAATGCTTTAAAGGCTAAATTGTAAACACTATCCTTGCGCACTCATGGGTGAAAGTTATCTGTTAACTTGTACTATTGTAGTATTTGTAGTAGTGAGTTTGATTATAGTTATTTTAAATCAGGATTGGGATAAGCAAGGTAAGATTTGAAATAAGATAAACAATTACAGCATTTCTAGTGAGTGAGTGAGTGCTGAAATATCCACACGAAGACTACACTCATCATTGACAAAGGTTGCTGTGATCTATTGTGGACCACTTAATATGGATTTCTTGTTTGATATACATCTTAGAATGCACTGCTATGAAGGCAAATAACCAATTCCCATTAGGATTGGATAGCTCATGAAACACCCAGATCTTTTGAATGGTTCTTTCTGAAGAACGAACGAGCTGAGGGCTATTAAAAGTGAGCAGAATTTCTCAAGCGAGCTGAAGACTGTTGGCTCTGCTCGGCTTCCCTCACAGACACCCCACTCCCGCTCTTTGTAACTGTTCTTAAATCTTGTTTGTGGTCTTTCCAAAGCTTGGTGTTCATGATTCCTTCTCCCACTCCCACTTTTGCATTAAAACATATGAATGCAATTATATTGTCTGTAAAAAGAACAACCAGTTAATGTGCATGCACAAAACTGAAAGAAATTGGGGGGGAAATTTGAAGATGCTTGTTTTACAATCAAATTGCTTGGTGAAATGTAGCTGGGATAACTATATATTAAACAAAAATCTGATGTGTAATGCATGGCTTTCTTTGCCCTTCTACTTTTTAATAACTTTATTACATTGAAGTTTGGAGACAGAACAGAAAAATGTTTTACTGTGTACATGAGGTTTAAAAATTGACATTCGCACTAATTTTCAATTTCTCGATGCTGGGGCGGGTTGGGAATCTTCCTCTTCAAAGAAAAGTAAAAATGAGGTATTATAGCATTCAGTGCGGATGCACAACACATGATGTGTTATGCGTTTTCCTACTCAATGAAGTACACACCTTTTCCTTGTAATACAAATACCCCACCTCTCTCCAAGCTAGATTGCTCCCTGAATCTGGTTGGTTGTAAAAGAGGTTAATGAGCTGCTGAGCAGTTCACAAGAGTCTGTTGATTTCAGTGAGTGAATCAATGAGCGGTACTCAGACAGATGAACCACTTTGTCCATCTCTAACACACACACACACACACACACACACACACACACACACACACACACACACACACACACACACACACACACACACACACACACACACACACACACACACACACACACACACACACACACACACACACACACACACACACACACACACACACACACACACACACACACACACACACACACACACACACACACACACACACACACACACACACACACACACACACACACACACACACACACACACACACACACACACACACACACACACACACACACACACACACACACACACACACACACACACACACACACACACACACACACACGCACGCACGCACGCACACATGCACGCACGCACGCGCACACACACACAAAATGAGGAAATCTAATTTATGAAAATAAGTCATCAATTCAAGAGTAGATTTTTTTCCTTTCAGTAAATTGTGTATTTTAGGTCATGCAGTAGGCAGGTATTCTAATAAGGAGTATCAATTATCTTTTATCTTTAGGATAAAACTTCACAGGAGGAAGAGTGCCATGGTGGTTCATTGCGTACATAATGCAGCAATAAATAATGGAACACAAGATAAATAAAAAAATATACAAGGTTTTATTTTTATTAAAAGAACAAAATTAAAATAATGGAAGCAATAACAAAATTTGCACAGATAGAATGTACCCTTAGAAGAATTGTTATCCCAAGAAAATGAATACATAAATACAAAAAGGTGAAGCAGAGTTCCAGCCAAAACTGCATCTCATCCGAGGTTTGTAGCCACGATTTTGCCCAGGATGCCATCAGTGTCCATACCGCAGCATATGACTCGGTCTGTAGAGCGACAAAACTGCACGTTACAACTGATAACCCATTATTTTAACAACTGCTCTACAACCAAAGAAGGGATAGATATAGGAAGAACAGAGTTATTCCACAGCAACCAGAGACAACTACATTAGAAGGCACTAGAACCTGCAGCTATCACTTTCGATTTCAACTGTTTTCAATAGGTGAGATTACGAGTCTAAAGACATTCCTTGAGGTAAAGTAAACATAAAGGAAAATTTTATTAAAATGACTTGATTTTATCAGAACAGAATCCATGCATGTACATATATGTCTCATATATATATATATATATAACATATTTTTTACCCAGGAGACTTAGAAATAATTTTGTATCTCGGTATGCATTTGCTTTAAATTATTGCAATTATTATTGTTCCAACAACTTATGGAAACATTGATGTGATCAATAAGCTATAAATATAATACCTGATCAGTAACTCTCAGGATTCATTTGTAGGGATAACTATATTTTTACATCTCATTAGTCTAACCTACTTAGCAGTAGACTCGATAAGATTCAACTTATCCAACAAATCTACTCTAATTTATTTCTTACTAATTGAAGTTGCTAAAATTGTTCTAATTCTACATCATACTGTGACAGCGAAGGCTGTGTGCAGGGAACCAGCAAAAGGCTACAATGCCAGCAGAGCAGAGACAATATGGGCAGGGCGAGTGGTGAAAAAAAGCAGTAGCCCCGGTGAATTCTCAAGGCGTGCAATAAGAAAATTGGCCAAGCTTCTCGGGAGATGCTAAAACAGGCAACAACGGAGAAGGCAACTGGAATGATCTTGAAATGGAAATTGTGAAATACTTTATCAAGAATCTTCACTGGCCTATAAAATGTGTCAAACTGGGGATCACTACTTAGTGACAAGATGGTCACAAGTCAGTCACGACACAGTCAGTGACTCAGGAGCATCAGCAACAAGCAAGTCAATCAGACAGTGTTGGCTATGTGAAATTCAGCACTGCAAGGGAGTCAGGTTCTTGGGCTCCAGCTGTGTTGTGGAGTGACTTCTCTGGGGACAACACAACACACTGAGAGTCCCTGTTGGAAAGCCTGAGTTCAACATGCCAGAGGGCACTGTGTTCAGCCTAGTTCACGAGAAACTGTGTGAAGTGAAACACCCAAACTAGAATGCACTTGGAAATAGTAGTTTAATGAATTCAGATGCTATTAAAGCACTTCATCTCTGAATAAACATTTTAGTTTTAAGGACCCAGACATCATACCATAACATTAAAATAAATAAAAAATCAAATTTAACACATCTCTGATGGATGACTTGCCAAGAAATTGTAGTTACTGTACCATGTAGATTTCATTTTACCTTTTCTGTTGAGCTATTTCTTTATAATTCTCCAATAATGCTCCCCCCCTCCCCTTTCCCCCAAACCAATGGTTCATTTTTCACATCTATGAGTTTGAAAATTAAATTACACATAAAAGAAATTTTACACAGGATAGATTTCTATGAAAAGAAATATAATCCAATGCATTGGTAATGGAAGTGTCATTTTAACAGCACCATAAAAATAACCCAAAAGTGTTTTTGCAAATTACAATAGATTTCAATTCAGGTGAAGTAAGCAAGTGTGCATCTTTATGCAACCGATGATATATATTTATTTAAAATCTGCTTTACGTTGCACCAACACCGAAAGGTCTTATGGTGACTGTGCCATGAGTAAGGCCTCCTGGTGAAGTTTAAGTTGTGACTTCTCTGACTGTGCATCCATCTCTAGTATGAACTGTGATTCTTCTGAAATCATAGTAGTTTTTTCCTTTGAGGACTATATTGTCTGACATCAATAAGTTAGTGCAATCTAGGGCTCAGATCCCATTATTAGTCAGAGAGAATGTTTGTATTTAGATGTTGTACGTACTGTCGACCTTCTATTGTTCAGTTTAAATCTCCAAAGTTATCTAAACTGCAATTAATTTAACCTCCCCATCCAGAGTTGATTTACCAATCATAAATGTTAATATGAATTTCCTTTAATCCAATCAAAAGAGTTTTCACAAAAACAGTTAACTGTTCTGCCAAACCCCTATGTAAGGAATGAATTTTGAGCATATGCTGTCAGATTTTGTGGCAGCTTTATTGTGTGTTCTACAAACAAAGGAGAGAGAGGAAAACTCCTTCAGGAGATGAGAGGTGGGGGTCTCGGCATCATGACATCTTTATAAACAAGGTATGGCAGTCAATTTTATTAAGCGAACTACTGCATGTGAAGCTACGGAAGATTTCTACATTCCCCTTAGTATGTAATTGCTATGTTGCCGACTCTTTTCTCAAAATTAAATGCAAGGCTTTCTCTTTCCTAAATCAAATGTAACTTCAGTCAATGGATTTCTAGATTTTCTAAACCTTCATGGGAAATAATGGAAATGTAAGGAAGCACAAGGGGTTATCCTCATTCACCTTTCTTGAAATTAATGTGGGGTGATTAAGTTTTCCAACCATCTAAATTCCTACTAATGTTTCGGCTGTAAATTTTCTTTTACTTAGTCACCCGGTATGGGATTAAAACCTCACAGAGCCTTACGCCTGCAGAGGTCTCCTACTTCAAACTAATTCGGAATGCTTGTATTTCCGCCTCCATTTCTCTGTATTTTTGGCCTTATAAACTTAACCTTAGTGTTCTCTTTCTTCGATTGCTTAGTGTAGGCTTTATGCCTCTGAAAAAATTATTTTGTCTATGAGGGTAGCAAATGCAATTAGATGTGGAGGGATAATTGTGCAGCAGTGTACCTACTGCTTCAACTGTGATTTTGACCGATGGGATCATATGTAAAAGTTCATAGCCTACAAAAGGGCAAATTGTACCCTAATGTAAAGCGAATTACTGGGGGGTTTGAAATCCTGAGTGTTGTAAAACTTATTGAAAGCCAAGGCTTCTTTTTCTGAACTTAGGGGTTACCTCCCCTTGGCAAGATTCTGAGGACCTGTAGGTCAAAGGTTGTGACTATTCCACTCAAAACGAGTTGAATTCAATCGTGTACATACCTTTAGCCTTCGAACTCCGATGTTGTATAATTCTGAATTAACTGATATAATTTCTCGAGCTTCTCAGCTTCTTGGTGAAAAATTGAAGGTACCTTCCTGATAGCAATTGTGTTTAATTCCACGAAAGAAAAGAAGTAAACTTCAAGTGTGATTTGTTGATGCTTGTTGTTTAAAGGGGTCTAACATCTAAGGTCATCACCACCAAATGTGATTCGGTAGCAATACGTAAATTCTGGTTAGTCCTTTGTCCAGCCATTCACCCCTCACGCTTCTTTCACCTCTCTGCTCTGCGGAAATAACTAGGTAACAACAAAGATGGGATAGGAAAGGGCTAGGCATGCGAAGGAACCGACCGTGGCCTTAATTAAGGTACATAAGACCATCTTCAAGGCTGCCGACAGTGGGGTTCATACCCACCATCTCCCGAATACAAGCTGACAGCTATGTGACCCAATCTGCACAGCCAATTGCTCGATGCGACCGATGATATCATGATCGTAGACACAGGACCTCCGATTTTACGAGGAATTAGGACCACTGGGTATGACTTCCTTTTTTTCTTCACCGTTATGACCGCACAGGATTGCTTTTAGTCAGTCCATTATCCAAGTTTATTCTAAGAAACTGTTTGGGCCTTGCGATCCTTCCTATACTTTTTCATATGTTCCAATCTCCGTGCTCTTCCCGATGCTGAAATCGTGTTGTGATTTTCTTTCTTGCATATCTCTACTATTGTATTATAAAATATTCAGATTTAATTAAAATAATATAAAAAGAATGCCTGAGCAGATTAAATATACTATTTATACATCATCATAATTTTCCTTTATCCAGCTGTAGCCGGGAAGCCAATGGAAGCGAAGGAAACTATGTACAAGATGTATTACATACCCAAAACAACTTATGGAGTAGAAATTTGGACAATGACGAAGAAGGATGAGAGTCAAATACAGGCAGCCAAAATCAAGTTCTTGAGGAGTATGATACAGAAGAGTAAAAGAGACAAAATAATGAGAAAATATGGGAAGAAATTGGAGTGGAAAAATAAATGATAGAACAGAGAAGAATGATTAAATTGAAATAAATAATGGATCAACCTATTCAATACAAGTAGAAATAAAAATGTAATGTTACATTCCTAGTTAATAACATGTGGTACCGGTTTCGACCACTGTTCCGGGTCATCATCGACTGATCAGTTCGACTCGTTGGCTGAATGGTCAGCGTACTGGCCTTCGGTTCAGAGGGTCCCGGGTTCAATTCCTGGCCGGGTCGGGGATTTTAATCTTAATTGGTTAATTCCAATGGCATGGGGGTTGGGTGTATGTGTTGTCTTCATCATCATTTCATCCTCATCACGATGCGCAGGTCATCTACGGGTGTCAAATGGAAAGACCTGCACCTGGCGAGCCGAACCCATCCTGGGATATCCCGGCACTAAAAGCCATACGACATTTCATTTTCATTTCATCAGCTGATCACATAAAATATAAAAACAATGCACATAGTGCTTCATGAACTGCATTTGCTATTGTTTTCCCATGCATTGTTTTTATATTTTATGTGATCGGCAGATGATGGCCCGGAGCAGTGGCCGAAACCGGTACAGCATGTAATTAACTAAGAATGTAACATTACATTTCTATTTCTACTTGTATTGAATAGGTTGATCCATTATTTATCTTATTTCAATTTAATTGTGAACTCAGTTCAATACGGAACATTATGAAATTCTTATCTTTAAAAATAGAGAAGAACCGACTAAAATGGTTTGGACACATAAAGCAAATGAGTGATGAAAGAATGCCAAAAGAGGTGATGGAAATGCAAATGCAAGGAAGGAGAGGCCGTGGAAGACCACGATTGAGATGGAAAGACACAATCCAACACAGTATTATAGAAAGAAACCTGGACTGGGACACAGTGTTGGAGGAGGAGTGGAGGAAAGACCGAAGAAAGTGGAGGGGAACCATATTTGCCCCTACCCTGTTTATACATACGAGGGTTTATTTACAAAAACACCCCTTGTTTTTTTAAAACGAGATTTTGATGCCATCTAATACAAAACAATTTCTACTACAGTCAAGATTTATCATTTACATGAAAATCAGCCTATAG